>NC_092333.1:129707500-130340000 GCF_046630445.1 Rutidosis leptorrhynchoides | reverse complement strand
TCAAAATGGTATTTAAATATGCATAAAAATGCAAATGCAAATGTAATAATTATTGTAAAATCTGACAGTTCAAAATTCACATTTTAAAAATAGCAAGACAACTTTTTCGGCATTTAAACTATTTCGAATGACCAGAACTATTTAGGAAATGTTGCTCGTAGTGCCTTTCTTTACTCATCGTGCGAAAATGGATCCAATCTTCAACCGAAATTGTTTTATCACGAGTGCCACATAATTAAGCATAATTATGTGGCAAACAGAATGTGTTCAAAAATGTGTTCTACGTCCATGAATTATTATCGAAATGAAACTATAGTCAAATATATTCGCATTCAATACAAAATTTTCAAACAAAAACAATAATAGAGTTATGAATTGAGAGATATCAGAAACTGCCACTAAATAATTGAACCATTAAACGAAGATGTCAGAAAACGTGTAAGGATCTGTGGCTAGTGGGGTGATATTAACCTCAAAAATATTCTCAATGTACCTAAATACAATGTTTCATAAATAACAAGTTTCAAAATGGTTTTTAAATATTCATAAAAATTTAAATGCAATGGCAATAATTATCTTAAAATCTGAAAGTTCAAAATTCACTTTTTAAAAATAGCAAAATGACTTTTTCAGCTTTAAAATTATTTCGAATGACAGGAACTCTTAAGAAATTCTTAGTGCCTTTCTTTATTCATCGTACGAAAATGATCCAATCTTCAACCGAAATTGTTTTATCATATGTGCCACATAATTCAGCATAATTATGCGGCAAACGTTAATAATGCTAAAAACGAACATATATTTCATAGCATTATTCCTCAAGAAAGACAAGCTTTTAGTTGCAATTGTTCTATTTAAAAGTGATATTCGTTTAAATAATAAAAGGTGAAGACAAAAGACAGATTCGACGAATTGAAGACGCAAACGACCAAAAAGCTCAAAAGTACAAAAGACAATCAAAGAGGTTCCAATTATTGATAAGAAACGTCTCGAAATTACAAGAGTACAAGATTCAAAACGCAAAGTACAAGATATTAAATTGTACGCAAGGACGTTCGAAACTCCGGAATCGGGACCAGAGTCAACTCTCAGCGCTCGACGCAACGGACTAAAAATTACAAGTTAATTATATATATAAATATAATATAATATATAATTAATTATATTAATTATATATATATTATATTTATAAAATAAATCGTCGACAAACAAAGAGCCAAAAGCTGGTGAGCTGTATTTACAAACTCCGCGACTCGCGGAGTTTGAAGGCAAAATTGGCCGCGAGTCGCGGAGCCCCAAAGTTTGAAACTCCCTATAAAAGCAACCGAATTCTGAGCATTTTTCATCCATCATATATCCATCTCTCTATCTATATCGTATATATTTATATTTATATTATAATTTTAATTTTAATTTTAATTTTAATTCTAATAATAAGGGTATGTTAGCGAATGTTGTAAGAGTGTAAGTCAAAATTCTGTCCGTGTAACGCTACGCTATTTTTAATCATTGTAAGTTATGTTCAACCTTTTTACATTAATGTCTCATAGCTAATTTATTATTATGCTTATTTAATCCGAAGTAATCATGATGTTGGGCTAATTACTAAAATTGGGTAATTGGACTTTGTACCATAATTGGGGTTTGGATAAAAGAACGACACTTGTGGAAATTAGACTATGGGCTATTAATGGGTTTTATATTAATTAAACAATACCTTGTTAATTTAATATACAAACTTATAATTCGACGTATTTATATATAACCACATACGCTTGACTGGGTACGGTGGGCGGGATATCTATAAATACCAATAATTATTCATTTTACCGAATACGGAACTGGATTAATAGTTAATAGAGTTGTTGAAACAGGGGTGAATTACATTCAAGGGTAATTGGTGTAATTGTTAACAAAGTAGTAAAACCTTGGTTTACACGCAGTCGATAACCTGGTGTATTCATTAAACAAAGTATTAAAACCTTGTTACAATTCGAATCCCCAATTAGTTGGAATATTTGACTTCGGGAACAAGAATAATTTGACGAAGGCTTTCGCTCTTTATATTTATGACTGATGGACTATTATAGACAAATCCGTATGGACATATTAAATAATCCAGGACAAAGGACAATTAACCCATGGGCTTAAAATTAAAATCAACACGTCAAACATCATGATTACGGAAGTTTAAATAAGCATAATTCTTTTATTTCATATTTAATTTCCTTTATTTTATATTTAATTGCACTTCTAATTATCGCATTTTTATTGTTATTTTATTTAATTGCACTTTTAATTATCGTACTTTTTAATTATCGCAAGTTTATTTTATCGCACTTTTATTATTCGCAATTTCATTATCGTTATTTACTTTACGCTTTAATTTAAGTCTTTATTTATTTTTAATATTTTACATTTGGTTTTAACTGTGACTAAAGTTTTAAAATCGACAAACCGGTCATTAAACGGTAAAAACCCCCCTTTATAATAATAATATTACTTATATATATATATTTGTATTTTTATAAAAGTAAACTAATATAGCGTTAAGCTTTGTTTAAAGATTTCCCTGTGGAACGAACCGGACTTACTAAAAACTACACTACTGTACGATTAGGTATACTGCCTATAAGTGTTGTAGCAAGGTTTAAGTATATCCATTCTATAAATAAATAAATATCTTGTGTAAAATTGTATCGTATTTAATAGTATTTCCTGCAAAAATATAATCTATTTTATATACTACTCTGCTAAAACATCAAGTATTTTTGGCGCCGCTACCGGGGAACTCATAAAAGCCGGAAGCGCGACGCTAATATAATAAAAAAAAAGATTTTTATTTTACTTTTATTAAAATTCATTTTTATAAAAGTACATTTTAAATATTCAAAAATATAAAAAGAAAAACAAAAATTTATATATTTTTAAGAGTTTGTTAAAAGTTTTATAAGTTTCTTTATTTTTATTTTAGTTTATAAAAATATAATTTTTATTTAAATATCTTTTATTTATATAAAAACAGAAAATTAGAAAACATAAAAAAAAAAAAAAACGCGTCGATTTAAAACTGTGCCAGAGTTGAAATTTGGATCCCCGCGACTCGCGGAGTTTGATGCTTTGAATACCGCGACTCGCGGAGTAACTCTGACACGCGACAGAAACCCTAAACTGCATTAATTACGGGTAATTAATTATTATTATTATTAATAAACCCTAATTAGTTTAATATAATTAGTTTAAGTTTTTTTTATTAAATTGTATTTTAAAGTTAATTTAGTTTAATTAAATTGTAAAATTAATAGTTTTATAAAATAAATAATATAAAAATAATATTTTTATAAAAAATTGTACTTTTTACAACTTTTTGTATATTTTTATATTTTGTCCCTTTTTAATTGTTTTAGCGTAATATTTGTATTTTTAGCTCATATTTAGTTTTAAACTTAGTTTTTGCCATAGTTATTTTTACTTCAAGATTTTTAGGCTTTGCCGTACAATTCCTTAAGTGCTTTTTCTTTAGACTAAGATTTAAGTGCTTTAGAACTTTGCGACGCCTTTTTAAGTTTTAGTTTCTTTTTATGTTATTTCCATTTGAGATATAGTTTTTCCTGTAAGCTTTAATATTTTTAGACGACTTTTACCTATGTATCAATTATCATTCCAATTAGTAATCTCAATTTGCGATTATAATTTTAAGTTAGTTGTAGTAATAAGGTTAGGTTAGTCAAGTGTTTTTAAGTTTTATAAGTTTCTTTTATTTTTCCGTCACCTTTTATTTTTCAACCATTTTTCTTTTTCGACCTTTTTCGACGAACTCTTTTTCTTTCTTATTTCTCGCTATTCTAGTTTTAGGACACAGATTTTTATTCTACTCCTTATCTAAATTTCTTAAAATTACGAAAATTTATTTTAAGTGGTTAAATTGATAGACATCAAAATTTTCTGGTTCGTAGTAATAGTTGGATTTGTACGTGGACCGGGTTATTGGAGCCAAACAGTCCTCAATTATATTGAGACCAAACGAATCCTGCCCCTCTGCTGCATCTTTTGGCTATTCGAAACGTGGGCAAAATCAGAAAAGTCTATTGATTGGATAACTTATTATAATTTTTCTTTCCTTTTTAAAACTAATAGGATATTCAGTGAATGCACCGAGCAAGACGTTCACCACCTTTTGTACGTTCACCACCTGTAACTAGATCAAGACATTTAGCAAATATTACCGCCGTTGATTTTTCTTTAGAATCGTCATCCAGTCGACCAAGTACTTCAGTTCAAATTTCCAATAATCCATTTTTTGAACCCGACCTCACAATTGAGAATCCGGAGAATATTCAGGAACGATTCGTAGATCCTGAACCACTAAACTTTCCTCCGGAACCACCAATCATTCAAACAGAGATTGTTGAGGAACGAACCATTAAATCAGAATCCTCTAGTGATTCCGATTCAACAAATTCAATTATGGAGAATCTGGAACCTTTAAGTATGGAAGAACGAATGAGAGCTAAACGCACTGGCCAAGGTCACGCAATTACTCATCCAGACATTAATGCGCCAGATTATGAAATCAAAGGACAAATTCTACACATGGTGACTAATCAATGCCAATTTAGTGGTGCACCGAAGGAAGATCCAAATGAACATCTACGTACCTTTAATAGGATCTGCACACTATTTAAAATCCAAGAAGTTGAGGATGAACAGATATATCTCATGTTATTTCCCTGGACTTTAAAGGGAGAAGCCAAAGATTGGTTGGAATCGTTACCTGAAGGGGCGATTGATACATGGGACGTTTTAGTTGACAAATTTCTTAAACAATTCTTTCCGGCATCTAAAGCCGTAAGACTTCAAGCAGAAATTGTTACGTTTACACAGAAGCCAAATGAAACTCTATATGAGGCGTGGACTAGATATGGAAAGTTATTAAGAGGATGTCCGCAACATGGTTTAGACACCTGTCAAATAGTACAAATATTCTACCAAGGATGCGACATCACTACAAGGAAAGACATAGATATAGCAGTTGGTGGTTCTATTATGAAGAAAACCGAAACTGATGCTTACAAAATTATTGATAACACTGCTTCCCACTCACATGAGTGGCACCAAGAAAAAGATATCGTTAGATCATCTAAAGCAGCTAGAGCCGATTCTAGCCATGACTTAGATTCCATTTCCGCAAAGATAGATGCTGTGGAGAGACGAATGGAAAAGATGACTAAAGATATTCACTCAATACGAATTAGTTGTGAGCAGTGTGGAGGACCACATTTGACAAAAGATTGTCTCGGTATTGAACTAACAATGGAACAAAGAGAGAATATTTCATACATAAACCAAAGGCCTGGAAATAATTATCAGAATAATTATCAACCGCCAAGACCGATTTACAATCAAAACCAGAATTATAACCGAAATATTCCATACAACAACCAACAAGGTCCTAGCAATCAACAAGTATCCAATAATAATTACAATCAGCAAAGACCTAATTTTCAAAACAAACCACCACAACAAACCGATGATAAAAAGCCGAATTTAGAAGACATGATGACGAAGCTAGTTGAAACTCAAACGCAGTTTTTCACATCTCAGAAACAAACCAATGAACAAAATGCTCAAGCATTTAGAAATCAACAAGCTTCTATTCAAAATCTGGAACAAGAAGTAAGTAACCTAGCAAGGTTAATAGGTGAAAGAAAACCGGGAAGTCTACCTAGTGATACAAATGCTAACCCCCGGAATGAAACAGCTAAAGTCATTACCACAAGAAGTGGTACAACACTTAAACCACCTGAAATACCTGTAACTTCTGATGAAACTATTCCTACTCCACAAGAACCACAACCTGATCAAGATAAGGAAAAAGAACCGGTAGTTGAAAAGGTTAATGAAGATAACACAGCTAAGGATAAACCTTATGTTAAACCATACCAACCACCACTTCCTTACCCGAGTAAAATGAAGAAAGAGAAACTTGAAGCCGAGCAATCCAAATTCTTGGATATGTTTAAACAGATAAATGTAAATCTTCCTTTCATTGATGTGATTTCAGGAATGCCTAGATATACTAAATTCTTGAAAGATCTAATCTCAAATAGAAAGAAAATGGAAGAACTCTCGGCTGTTACCATGAATGCTAATTGTTCAGCAGTACTGTTTAATAAGATACCAGAAAAACTATCTGATCCAGGAAGTTTCACAATTCCATGTTTTCTGGGTAGTCTTAGTTCAATAGAAGCATTAGCAGATTTAGGTGCTAGTATAAATCTAATGCCATATTCACTATACGCTAAACTAGACCTTGGAGAATTGAAACCAACTAGAATAAGCAAACAACTAGCCGATAGATCAATAAAATATCCTAGAGGGATAATGGAGAACATGCTAGTTAAAGTTGGTACTTTAGTATTTCCAGTAGATTTTGTTGTTTTGGACATGGAAGAAGATTCTCAAGTTCCTCTCATATTAGGAAGACCATTCTTAAACACGGCTAAAGCAATGATAGACGTGTTCGGTAAGAAATTGACCCTAAGTATAGAGGACGAGAGTGTTACCTTTTCAGTTGATAGAGCAATGCAACAACCACAATCTGCAGATGATACATGTTATTATATTCAAACTATAGATGCACATGCAGAATTATTAGAAGAATTTCCAGAATTACAAGGAACAGGAGAATGTTCTTTAGGAGAAGGTAATGAACCAATTGATGAAGCTGAAATGTTAGCTACACTTATAGCTAATGGATATGAACCAACAACAGAAGAAATTCAAATGCTAAAAGAAGAAGACAGATATCGATACAAATCATCGATAGAAGAACCTCCGAAATTAGAGTTAAAGCCACTTCCAAACCATTTGGAATACGCTTATTTACATGGTGAATCTGAATTACCTGTAATAATATCGTCTTCTCTTACTGAAAATGAGAAATCACAACTCATTTCTGTGTTGAAAGCTCATAAACCAGCCATTGCATGGAAGCTTCATGATATTAAAGGAATAAGTCCTTCGTATTGCACACATAAAATCCTTATGGAAGAAGGTCATAAAACGTATGTGCAACGCCAACGAAGACTAAATCCTAATATGCAAGATGTAGTTAAGAAAGAAATTATTAAACTGCTAGATGCAGGTCTAATTTATCCAATTTCTGATAGTCCATGGGTAAGCCCAGTTCAATGCGTGCCTAAGAAGGGTGGCATGACTGTCATTACAAATGAGAAAAATGAGCTTATTCCTACTAGGACTGTAACAGGATGGCGTGTATGTATTGATTATAGAAAATTAAATGACGCCACCAGAAAAGATCACTTTCCCTTACCTTTCATTGATCAAATGTTGGAAAGATTAGTCGAAAATAGTTACTATTTTTTCCTAGATGGATTTTTCGGATATTTTCAAATTCCAATAGCACCCGAAGACCAAGAGAAAACCACATTCACGTGCCCTTATGGTACTTTTGCTTACAAACGCATGCCATTTGGACTTTGCAACGCCCCTGCAACCTTTCAAAGGTGTATGATGGCGATTTTTCACGACATGATAGAAGAATGCATGGAAGTTTTCATGGATGACTTTTCAGTCTTCGGTGATACATTTGAATCATGTCTAGTTAATCTGGAACAAATGCTTATTAGATGCGAACAATCAAATCTAGTACTTAATTGGGAGAAATGCCATTTCATGGTTAAAGAAGGCATCGTTCTTGGTCATAAAATTTCAAAAGAAGGAATTGAAGTGGATAGAGCTAAAGTAGATGTAATTGCTAAACTTCCACATCCCACCAATGTTAGAGGAGTTAGGAGTTTTCTAGGGCATGCCGGTTTTTACCGACGTTTCATAAAAGATTTTTCTAAAATTGCCACTCCTATGAATAAACTCCTAGAAAAGGATGCTCCATTCATCTTTTCCGATGAGTGTATTAAATCTTTTAATATTCTTAAAGAGAAACTCACTAATGCGCCGATCATGATAACACCAAATTGGAATCTACCGTTTGAACTAATGTGCGATGCAAGTGATTTTGCAATGGGAGCCGTTTTAGGACAAAGGATTGAAAAACGATTTCAACCTATATATTATGCTAGTAAGACGTTACAAGGAGCACAAACGAACTATACAACTACTGAAAAAGAACTCCTTGCTATTGTCTTTGCTTTTGACAAATTTCGATCATATCTCGTTCTAGCGAAAACGGTGGTCTATACCAACCATTCTGCTCTTAGATACCTATTTTCAAAACAAGATGCTAAACCAAGATTAATCCGTTGGATCTTACTCTTACAAGAGTTTGATATTGAAATCCGAGATAAAAGAGGAGCAGAAAATCTCTCCGCTGATCATCTTTCTCGTCTTGAAAATCCTGAGTTAGAAGTTCTAAATGAATCGGCCATACAAGACAACTTTCCTGATGAATATCTATTGAAGATAGATTATAAAGAAATTCCATGGTTTGCAGACTATGCAAACTACTTAGTTTGTGGATTCCTTGAAAAAGGATTATCGTACCAAAGACGAAAGAAATTCTTCAGTGATATAAAACACTATTTTTGGGAAGATCCACATCTGTTTAAAAGTTGTCCCGATGGAATAATACGCCGATGTGTATTTGGAGATGAAACTAGTAAAATTTTAAACCATTGTCACACAGGACCAACAGGAGGGCATTATGGGCCTCAACTAACAGCAAGAAAAGTTTATGATGCAGGATTCTATTGGCCTACAATTTACAAAGACGCACACCTTCTTTGCAAATCCTGTGATGCTTGTCAAAGGGCCGAAAAAATAAGTCAACGTGATGAAATGCCACAAAATGTCATCCAAGTATGTGAAGTATTTGACATTTGGGGTATTAACTTTATGGGTCCATTTCCAAAATCTCATAATAATCTATATATATACTCGTAGCCATTGATTATGTATCTAAATGGGCGGAAGCACAAGCTCTCCCAACTAACGATGCACGAGTTGTAGTCAACTTTTTAAAATGTCTTTTTGCAAGGTTTGGAACACCGAAAGCTTTAATAAGTGATCGGGGTACTCATTTCTGTAATAATCAACTTGAGAAAGTTCTTAAAAGATATGGAGTAACTCATAAAATCTCCACCGCATATCATCCACAAACAAGTGGACAAGTTGAAAATACCAACCGAGCTTTAAAACGTATTCTAGAGAAAACCGTAGGATCAAATCCGAAGGAATGGTCCATTAAATTGGAGGATGCACTCTGGGCTTTTAGAACAGCCTACAAAACTCCAATTGGAACCACACCTTTTAGACTTATTTATGGAAAAGCATGTCATCTTCCAGTAGAAATTGAACACAAAGCATTTTAGGCTTTGAAGACATGTAATCTTGATTTACATGAAGCCAGACGTCTACGATTAAGTCAACTAAACGAATTAGAAGAATTAAGACATGAAGCATACGAAAATTCGTTAATCTATAAAGAAAGAACGAAGAAATGGCATGATAAAAGAATCAGAAGTTCAAAAGAATTTAAGGAAGGAGACAGAGTTCTTCTTTTCAATTCACGATTCAAGCTATTTCCTGGAAAATTGAAATCAAGATGGTCTGGACCATTCATAGTTAAAAGAGTTTTCCCATACAGAACGATAGAATTAATAAATTCAAATGGGATTGAATTTAAAGTTAATGGTCACAGAGTTAAACATTACATACATGGTCCGATGGAAGTTGACAACGAAGTTAATCATAATTTCGACACCACATCTAACTAAGTATGGGGAGAATCAAGGGGTTTATGTATTTCTGTTAGAGTTAGATTGTCTGTTTTCGTGTAGTTCTCGAAAATGGAAACCGAATGGTCTTTCCCTAGCAGACCCTAAAGAACTAGTCTTCTCCCCCCATTCTGAATTTTTATTTTTTTTAGGAAATGAAGACTGCCTGTGAACTAAACCATGGTCTAATGCTACACGCTTTGATCACTAAACGTAATAATGACACACTTCCGAGTGAAATAGTATCAGTAATCAGAGAAAGAATGGACGG
This sequence comes from Rutidosis leptorrhynchoides, assembly GCF_046630445.1. Lineage (NCBI taxonomy): Eukaryota > Viridiplantae > Streptophyta > Magnoliopsida > Asterales > Asteraceae > Rutidosis > Rutidosis leptorrhynchoides. The sequence goes on along the minus strand of NC_092333.1, from coordinate 130,329,974 downwards.
AGTTAGAAAAGAATCCAGATGCGAAGATAATAAGTTACAATTTGGTAAAGGAAAATCAAAATCCGCAGCGAAAAGAAGAGCACGACACCTAGAAAGATGTCACAAATGTGGAAAATGGTCACATGGAGGTAAATGTTCAAATAATCAAACCTATTCAAACACCGAATTTGTTACTTTATGCAGAGACGGACCGTTCATATGTTTAGAAGAAAAGACACTGAATGCTCGAGGTTACGCCTATGTAGCCATGGAAAACCAATTAAACCGACTATCTTATGAAATGGATAGATCATATAACTAATAAATCTATTTCACAGGTATGTCTGTACAGTTTTTATTTTAATTTTTTTTTATTTTTAACCTTTTGATAATAAACGCTAATTAGTTCGCTATAAAGTATTAAATTGGTATTGAATAAAATTAAGTTTGGCGACCGAAATTATTGATATCATTAAAAAATTTATTACATCACTGCGAAATTTAACGTTTATTCTTAAGGTATAAATATCTTTAATCAATCAACCCAAAATATTTCAAAAATTCGTCATGAGTTAAATTAGGTTTTGGAACCGAAATTACTTTACCAAAAAGAGGGGCGCATATTTTTGATAATATTGATTGATTAAAGTGGGATAAAAAGCCAAAAAGATTTTTAATTTTATTTTTACCATGTTTTTAAAATTAATATTTAAATCTTAAATTAATATTGTAAACTTTGTAAAAACAATATATTTAAAATTGTAAATGTCATAACCCGTCCTTAACCATAAGAACGAGTTAGATAACGTATGATTTCATTGCGAGGTATTGACCTCTATATGCGACATTTTTAAAAGAACAACTGCATTTATTTTACATTACAAACCATAACTCTTATTTTAATACAAGCTTTAGACAATAAAAAGATGATTATCGTTTAGCGATAATCTTAGACTTACAAACTTTACATGTGATGATAACAATACGATTTCTAGCATATTTTACATTACAATTCCTCGGATATGCAGTTTTATTTTTGACACAAATATGCATACTCAAGATCTTGCTTAAATTCAACATGTTGCAGCGGAAGCTTCTAATTATCACCTGAGAATGAACATGCTTAAAACGTCAACATAAAGTTGGTGAGATATAGGTTTAATGCCGGCAGCAATATATATATATATAGACCACAAGATTTCATATATAAACATTTTAATAAAAATATTCTAAGTGGTTGAGCACTTGGTAACCATACTTAACATTTAATCACGTCGCATATTCCCTTTATTATGAAATCTTACTACACCGTACCAAGTGTAGTCACGAAACGAAGTACTGTGCAACCGTTGAATACTGGTCGTCCAGTCCGGTTGGGGTTGTCAGGCCCGATAGATCTATCAACAGGATTCACGTTTACAATACCGCTGTAAATAGTAGTTACCAAGCTACAGGGAAGTATTCCAGTGGTACAACTCAACGTAGAATATATTTTTCAGTTACTTGTGTCCATATCGTAAAACATAAAATACATGTATTCTCATCCCGAAATATTTAGAGTTTAAAAGTGGGACAATATACTCACTTTTGCCTTGAAGATATATATATTTTGACTTGGTCTCCGGTTGATATCACGAACCTATCCATATATAATATATCAATATATTTTCATTTTAAACAATCGTCACGTATATATACTTATAATACTTTTAATGTCTTCTTAGTCCGTAGTTAGCAATTCAATTTTAATGGTTCATATTTAGGTGTTCAATAAATAAATAAAACCCCCATCGAAATAAATAAAATTAAATTATGGGTACATATATATAAAATATCATGTTATTTTAGAAAGATGTGATTTATTTAATTTTTCTCCAATTATTTTCGTGACTAAACTAGTTTTGGATATCCGATCTTGTTTTAGTCATAGTTTCTTCGTTACAACTCCGTTTTCGTTGGTTCAACTTGCCACTTCCTTGGATCGAGTCCTTCTTTAAGAATATGAACTGTAAATACCTTAGTTTGTATTCAAAATCACAGGTCATAGGTCAAATTTTGGTGAAACTTATGAAGTTAATCATTTTCCCTTATGTACACAACATTAAATGATTATTTTTCTAAAAATACTTATACTTTGAGTTAAATCATGAAATTTTTATGTGTTAACATATTCATAAGAAATATCATTTTTCCAGAATATAAACCTCCAATTCAAAGTTCAAGATGATTTTTAATTATCCAACCCAAAACAGCCCCCGGTTGCACTCCGACGTCGTAAATTCAGTTTTTAAGGTGTTCTTTGAAAAACCAAGTTATACCTTGTTAAATTAGCATATATTTATGATATATTATAGGTCTTGAAGTATTTTAAAAGTTAAGTTAGAAGGATCTATTTAGTTTGCAAACAAGTTTGAAATCATTCAAACTATGTTCTTGTTGTTAAAATTGTATACCATAAAATAAGATAGCTATATATATATGAATCGAATAAGGTTATGAACAAAGTTACTACATCAAGTTACTTGGACAAGATTGCTGTAAAAGAGGAGTAAAAACCTAGAACCAAAAGAGTGGTGGAGTTGGATTAAAGATTGGAAGTAAACTTGTGTTCTTGGAAGGATTCTTGAAGTGTTTTTGTAAGGGTTTTCTTATGATGATTAAGTGACATTTTTGAAACTAGATCTTCATGGTTGTGAGCTGAGATGATTAAGGGGTTTAAGGCTTCTAAGTATGTGTGTGTTTTGGCTAGAAAATTGAAGTAAAAATGAATCAAGAATGGAGTACTCCTAGCCCATTTAAAAACGTGAATTGGGGGGGGGGGGGAGACAAAGACAAGTTTCAAGCTTGTAATCTTGTTAATTAGTCATACAATCATACAAAAGTAATTACCTTATACATAAGGCATGAACAAGAGAGTTACCTTATACATAAGGCATGAACAAGGGGTGGTTGGTGGTGATTTGATGTGTATATACCAATAGTAAATACGTATAGAAGCTAGGTATGATACGAGTACATATACTCTAAATATACGTATAGAAATCTTGTGAAAACGGAACGAGGATTCAAATATAGTTATCTTTTGTGAATACACTTATATTTTTTTTATGTATTTAAGTCCTTAAAAAGTGATTAAATACATTACATATACGATATATGTATAAACATTATAGGTCATAAGTATTTATGTCAAATAACGTTACGTATGGTTATTGTTTTGAAAACTTAAATTAGTAGTTTCAAAATATGCTTATAACTTATTGTTATTAATACAAAATGAGATATTAAAACATCCTTAGATCATGTTAAATATGTATATATACATATATATACACAAACGTATAATTATCATATATTATATAGTTCGTGATATCATCGGTCAAACTAGACGGTCAAACGTTGTGTAAAACTCTTTTCAAAAACATAAATCTCAACAATTTGGATTGCTTATCATGTTGGTAAGGTTTAATTTATGTAAATATTAATCTTATAAGTATAGATCGATCGAAAAAGTCCGGGTCATTACAGTACCTACCCGTTAAATAAATTTCGTCCCGAAATTTTAAAATCGTACCTATTTTGCGTCATCGGGAAACAAATGCGGGTATTTTTGTTTCATTTGATCCTCTCGCTCCCAAGTAAACTCGGGACCTCTTCGTGCATTCCAACGAACTTTAACGATCGGTATGTTGCTCTGCTTGAGCCGTTTAACTTCACGGTCCATGATCTCGATTGGTTCTTCTATGAATTGTAGTTTCTCGTCAACTTGAATTTCTTCAAGAGGAATGGTGAGGTCTTCCTTTGCAAGACACTTTTTAAGGTTCGAGACGTGAAATGTATTATGTACTCCGGCGAGTTGTCGCGGTAACTCGAGTCGATAAGCTACCGGTCCGATGCGTTCGATAATTTTGAACGGGCCTACATACCTTGGGTTTAGTTTACCCCTTTTTCCAAAACGTATTACACCTTTCCAAGGTGACACCTTTAACATAACCATGTCACCGATCTGAAACTCTAATGGTTTCCTTCGGACATCGGCGTAGCTCTTTTGGCGACTACGGGCTGTTTTCAATTTCTCCTTGATTTGCACTATCTTCTCAGTAGTTTCATGGATGATCTCGGGTCCAGTTAATTGTCGATCTCCTACTTCGTTCCAACAGATAGGGGATCTACACTTCCTTCCATACAGTGCTTCGAATGGTGCAGCTTTAATGCTCGCATGATAACTATTATTATACGAGAATTCTGCTAATGGTAGATATTTATCCCATCCGTTTCCAAAATCGATCACACATGCCCTAAGCATGTCTTCAAGAGTCTGAATTGTTCTTTCACTCTGCCCGTCAGTTTGCGGATGATATGCGGTACTCATATCCAAACGAGTTCCTAGGGCCTCCTGTAGTGATTGCCAGAACTTTGATGTAAATCTACTATCACGATCGGATATAATGGAAATAGGTATTCCATGCCTTGAAACAATTTCCTTTATGTATAATCGTAATAGTTTCTCCATTCTATCTGTTTCCTTTATAGGCAAGAAATGTGCAGATTTGGTGAGACGATCAACTATTACCCAAATGGTGTCATAACCCCAGGCAGTCTTAGGTAATTTTGTGATGAAATCCATGGTAATACCATCCCATTTCCATTCTGGGATTTCCGGTTGTTGAAGTAATCCTGACGGCTTCTGGTGTTCTACTTTGACTTTGGAACAAGTTAAACATTCCGCAACATATGTTGCAATGTCTGTCTTCAAATTAGGCCACTAATAATGCGTCTTAAGATCTTGATACATCTTTCCAACTCCAGGATGTATCGAGTATCTTGTCTTATGTGCCTCATTCAATATTAACTTCCTTAATCCACCCAACTTTGGTACCCAAATACGGTTTGCAAAATATCGAATTCCATCTTCCCGCATAATGAGTTATTTCCCATACTTCTTCATTATTTCATTTCCTATGTTTTCTTTAGTAAGAGCTTCTCGTTGAGCCTCTTTGATTTGTGAGTTGAGATTCATGCGAATTTTTATGTTCATCGCTCGTACTCGAATTGGTTCTCGTTCCTTTCTGCTTAAAGCATCGGCCACCACGTTCGCCTTCCCGGGATGATAACGAATTTCACAATCATAGTCGTTTATCAGCTCGACCCACCTACGTTGCCTCATGTTCAACTGTTTCTGATCAAAAATATGTTGAAGACTTTTATGATCAGTAAACACAGTGCATCTAACCCCATATAAGTAGTGTCTCCATATCTTCAACGCAAACACGACTGCTCCCAGTTCTATATCATGCGTCGTATAATTCCGCTCGTGAATCTTCAATTGTCGGGATGCGTATGCAATAACTTTCTTTCGTTGCATAAGAACACAACCAAAACCTTGTCGCGAAGCGTCACAATATATTTCAAAATCATCGTTCCCTTCAGGTAACGATAAAATAGGCGCCGTAGTTAACTTCTTCTTCAGTAATTGAAATGCGTTCTCCTGCTCCAAGGTCCATTCGTATTTCTTCCCTTTTTGCGTTAATGCTGTCAACGGCTTAGCTATTCGGGAAAAATCTTGAATAAACCTTCTATAATAACCGGCTAAACCCAAAAATTGGCGTATCTGCATTGGTGTTTTAGGAGTCTCCCATTTTTTAATGGCCTCAATTTTAGCTGGATCAACCTGAATTCCTTTGCTACTAACAACGTGACCAAGAAATTGCACTTCTTTCAACCAGAAAGCACACTTAGAAAATTTAGCGTATAGCTGTTCTTTTCTCAACAACTCTAATATTAACCTTAAATGCTGCTCATGCTCTTGCTCACTCTTGGAATAGATAAGAATGTCATCAATGAAAACAATAACAAACTTATCTAAATATGGACTACAAACTCGATTCATGAGGTCCATGAATACAGCTGGCGCATTCGTCAATCCAAACGGCATGACCAAAAATTCGTAATGACCGTAACGTGTCCGAAAAGCAGTTTTCGGTATATCTTCTTCTTTGACGCGTAATTGATGATAGCCCGATCTTAGGTCAATTTTCGAGTACACACATGATCCTTGGAGTTGATCAAATAAGTCGTCAATTCTCGGTAGTGGATACCGATTTTTGATAGTTAACTTATTTAATTCATGATAATCTATACACATCCTAAAAGATCCATCTTTCTTTTTAACAAATAGAATCGGAGCTCCCCACGGTGAAGTACTTGGTCGTATGAATCCACGATCCAGTAATTCTTTTAACTCGGACGGTGCAAGTCTATATGGAGCACGGGCAACTGGTGCAGCTCCTGGTACTAAATCTATTTGAAATTCTACAGATCTAAATGGAGGTAATCCCGGCAACTCTTCCGGAAAAACTTCAGGAAAATCTCTTGCCACAGGCACGTCGTTGATGCACTTCTCTTTTTCTTTCTTTTCGACTTTATTAACATGTGCTAGAATAGCATAACATCCCTTTTCTAAACACTTCTTGGCTTTCAAACAGCTAATGAGTTTTAGCTTTGAGTTACCCTTCTCTCCATAAATCATCACCGGCATTTTATCCTTACAAGGAATGCGAATTGCCTTCTTGGCACACACAACTTCAGCTCCTACTTTGGACATCCAGTCCATGCCGACTATTACATCAAAACTTCCTAATTCTACGGGTATCAAGTCAATTTTAAACGTTTCTCCGGCTAAATTTATTTTACAATCACGACAAATTTTATCGGCTTTAATTAGTTTACCATTAGCTAACTCAATCATGTACTTAGCATCTAGAGGTAATGATGAACAATTCAATTTAGTGTAAAAATTTCTACACACGTAACTTCTATCGGCACCAGTATCAAATATAATAGATGCTGATAAGTTATTAATGGTAAACGTACCCGTAACAAGCTCCGGGTCTTCACATGCCTCTCTAGCATTAATAATAAATGCTCTCCCACGTGCAGGTCCGATATTCTTCTCAGGATTCGGGCACTGGCTCTTATAGTGACCTTGTTTTCCACACCCATAACAAGTAATGGTAGCCAAAGCAGTTCTATTTGCATTGGTGACAGGAGTCTTGGTACCATTTGTATTTGTAACGAGAGCCCTACAATCTTCAGCAAGATGACCCTTTCGATTACATTTGTTGCATACCACATTACAGTAGCCAGAGTGATGTTTGTGGCATCGGTTACATAAAGGATTTTGTCCTTTGTAACCAAAGCTTAAACCACTACCCGCACCTTGCGTGATTTCTTGTTTCTTAAAAGATTGTTGTTGGTTACCTCGATCATAATTTCCATTCCACTTTCTTTTGTTACCTGATACCTTCACATCAGTATTGGATACTTTCTTATCCATGATGACCTGATTTATTAGCTCGTTTGCCATGGTTATAGCTTCATGAATTGTCTTAGGTTTCGATGCTGTAACATTTGCCTTGACCTTTTTGGGCAAACCATCTTTGTACATTTCAATCTTCCGTTCTTCGGTTGGAACTAATTCAGGACATAGCAAAACTAATTCCATGAATCGCTGATTGTAGTTGGTGATTTCAGTACCAATAACCTTCAGACTTCGTAATTCATCTTCCAACTTCCTAACCTCGTTCCTTGGACAATATTCGTTGATTAACATTGTTTTGAATTCTTCCCATGGAGTATCATAAGCTACATCTCCTCCTACAGCCTTCACAAAATTTTTCCACCACGTGAGTGCACTATCTTGTAAAGTGCACGATGCATACTTGGTCATGTCCTTTTCAACACAACCACTGATTTTAAACACAGTCTCCATCTTTTCTATCCACCGGGTTAAACTGATCGGTCCTTCTGTTCCACTGAATGATGAGGGCTTGCAAGCTTGAAAAGTTTTGTAGGTGCATCCTACACGAGGATTTGGGTTAACTGCAGCAGCTCTTGCAGCCTCGACCCATAACATTCTGTCGTCCACTCGCTGGTTGATGAATTCCTCGACTTCTTGTTCCGTCATTAGATTCAATCGCGCCATATTCTTCTATAAGAATGAAAAGAAAATAATTATTCACATGGAATATTATAGATGTAGTGTATATTTACAGTACATTATAGCTTATTAATAATATGAACCAGGTATTATTATAAAAGCCTTTTCTTCTTATTAGCGTTTTATAATTATATCTAGGGTAGTACCTACCCGTTAATGTCCATACTTAATAGCTTAGTACAGAACCAATTACTACCATCTAAATAATACTTAACCATGGAAAATTATTGCATTTCATACTTCACTATTTTACATATGCTTATCTTACATCGAACATTAAGCAAACCACACTAATAATATTATACAAAACATTATATGATCCCATGGTTTAATACGGCAGCGCATCGTTTGATCTATTTTCTAGGACGTTTAGGTTCAAAGAATCGCTTAACGCTTATCCTGGCTGTCTGCCTATATTTTGGCTGTGGGGCTGAAGAACTGGATGCCGGGATAGAACGAATAGGAATAGCGGGAATAGGGGTGGTAGTGTCTAGTGGAGTTGGTGCCACATCATCCTCACTAAACTCAGGATTTGAATTTTCTAATTCATTAGCCTTTCGTTTCTTTCCTAGTTCGAACTTGTCTTTTGTAATTTCCTGTATTTCTTCCTCGGGTTCACTTTCCTCCTCGGGTTCACTTTCCTCCTCGGGTTCACTTTCCTCCTCGGGTTCACTTTCCGGGTTCTCTATAGTCGGTTCATCTGGAATTTGTGAGTCTTCCCCAAAGATATTATTTTCGTCATCGGATAGGTTAATGACTGGAACACCATCTGAAGATTCTGGTTCGGAGTCGCTGAATGTGATAACAAGTTTTGAGCCCGACATCTATCACACAACAACTAACCCATTAGTACTACATAATATTTACATATAAATTTTAACCAACAATGATAAGCAATGGTTTTTAAATCAGACCCGGTCAAAGTCCAGACTTACTAATGTATCCTAACGACTTATCAGTTAGACACACTAATGCAAACCTGGTTCGCTAAGACCACCGCTCTGATACCACATGTCATAACCCGTCCTTAACCATAAGAACGAGTTAGATAACGTATGATTTCATTGCGAGGTATTGACCTCTATATGCGACATTTTTAAAAGAACAACTGCATTTATTTTACATTACAAACCATAACTCTTATTTTAATACAAGCTTTAGACAATAAAAAGATGATTATCGTTTAGCGATAATCTTAGAATTACAAACTTTACATGTGATGATAACAATACGATTTCTAGCATATTTTACATTACAATTCCTCGGATATGCAGTTTTATTTTTGACACAAATATGCATACTCAAGATCTTGCTTAAATTCAACATGTTGCAGCGGAAGCTTCTAATTATCACCTGAGAATGAACATGCTTAAAACGTCAACATAAAGTTGGTGAGATATAGGTTTAATTCCGGCAGCAATATATATATATATAGACCACAAGATTTCATATATAAACATTTTAATAAAAATATTCTAAGTGGTTGAGCACTTAGTAACCATACTTAACATTTAATCACGTCGCATATTCCCTTTATTATGAAATCTTACTACACCGTACCAAGTGTAGTCACGAAATGAAGTACTGTGCAACCGTTGAATACTGGTCGTCCAGTCCGGTTGGGGTTGTCAGGCCCGATAGATCTATCAACAGGATTCGCGTTTACAATACCACTGTAAATAGTAGTTACCAAGCTACAGGGAAGTATGCCAGTGGTACAACTCAACGTAGAATATATTTTTCAGTTACTTGTGTCCATATCGTAAAACATAAAATACATGTATTCTCATCCCGAAATATTTAGAGTTTAAAAGTGGGACTATATACTCACTTTTGCCTTGAAGATATATATATTTTGACTTGGTCTCCGGTTGATATCACGAACCTATCCATATATAATATATCAATATATTTTCATTTTAAACAATCGTCACGTATATATACTTATAATACTTTTAATGTCTTCTTAGTCCGTAGTTAGCAATTCAATTTTAATGGTTCATATTTAGGTGTTCAATAAATAAATAAAACCCCCATCGAAATAAATAAAATTAAATTATGGGTAAATAAATATAAAATATCATGTTATTTTAGAAAGATGTGATTTATTTAATTTTTCTCCAATTATTTTCGTGACTAAACTAGTTTTGGATATCCGATCTTGTTTTAGTCATAGTTTCTTCGTTACAACTCCGTTTTCGTTGGTTCAACTTGCCACTTCCTTGGATCTAGTCCTTCTTTAAGAATATGAACTGTAAATACCTTAGTTTGTAATCGAAATCACAGGTCATAGGTCAAATTTTGGTGAAACTTATGAAGTTAATCATTTTCCCTTATGTACACAACATTAAATGATTATTTTTCTAAAAATACTTATACTTTGAGTTAAATCATGAAATTTTTATGTGTTAACATATTCATAAGAAATATCATTTTTCCAGAATATAAACCTCCAACTCAAAGTTCAAGATAGTTTTTAATTATCCAACCCAAAACAGCCCCCGGTTGCACTCCGACGTCGTAAATTCAGTTTTTAAGGTGTTCTTTGAAAAACCAAGTTATACCTTGTTAAATTAGCATATATTTATGATATATTACAGGTCTTGAAGTATTTTAAAAGTTAAGTTAGAAGGATCTATTTAGTTTGCAAACAAGTTTGAAATCATTCAAACTATGTTCTTGTTGTTAAAATTGTATACCATAAAATAAGATAGCTATATATATATGAATCGAATAAGGTTATGAACAAAGTTACTACCTCAAGTTACTTGGACAAGATTGCTGTAAAAGAGGAGTAAAAACCTAGAACCAAAAGAGTGGTGGAGTTGGATTAAATATTGGAAGTAAACTTGTGTTCTTGGAAGGATTCTTGAAGTGTTTTTGTAAGGGTTTTCTTATGATGATTAAGTGATATTTTTGAAACTAGATCTTCATGGTTGTGAGCTGAGATGGTTAAGGGGTTTAAGGCTTCTAAGTATGTGTGTGTTTTGGCTAGAAAATTGAAGTAAAAATGAATCAAGAATGGAGTACTCCTAGCCCATTTAAAAACGTGAATGGGGGGGGGGGAGACAAAGACAAGTTTCAAGCTTGTAATCTTGTTAATTAGTCATACAATCATACAAAAGTAATTACCTTATACATAAGGCATGAACAAGAGAGTTACCTTATACATAAGGCATGAACAAGGGCTGGTTGGTGGTGATTTGATGTGTATATACCAATAGTAAATACGTATAGAAGCTAGGTATGATACGAGTACATATACTCTAAATATACGTATAGAAATCTTGTGAAAACGGAAGGAGGATTCAAATATAGTTATCTTCTGTGAATACACTTATATTTTTTTATGTATTTAAGTCCTTAAAAAGTGATTAAATACATTGCATATACGATATATGTATAAACATTATAGGTCATAAGTATTTATGTCAAATAACGTTACGTATGGTTATTGTTTTGAAAACTTAAATTTGTAGTTTCAAAATATACTTATAAATTATTGTTATTAATACAAAATGAGATATTAAAACATCCTTAGATCATGTTAAATATGTATATATACATATATATACACAAACGTATAATTATCATATATTATATAGTTCGTGATATCATCGGTCAAACTAGACGGTCAAACGTTGTGTAAAACTCTTTTCAAAAACATAAATCTCAACAATTTGGATTGCTTATCATGTTGGTAAGGTTTAATTTATGTAAATATTAATCTTATAAGTATAGATCGATCGAAAAAGTCCGGGTCATTACAATAAATATTTGAAAAATTAATATAAGTTTGGTGTGAATTTATAATATGAATTTTTAAATTAAGATTGGTGTGAATTTTTTATTTTTAAAATATGAATTTTTAATTTTATGCATTTTAAATTGTAAGTTTGGTGTGAATTTTTAATATTAATTTTGAATTTTATATTTAAGTTGTGTGAATTTAAAAACAAATATTTACTTTATCTCATTAAGTTAAAAATTTGATTTTTAAAATTCGTCGTAAGTTGAAGACTAGGTCTTTGAACCGAAAATGCTTTACCCGAGGGAGGGACGAGAACTTTTATTATCATTATTTTTAATCTTATTGAATTAAAGTATGCCAAAAACATTAAAAAAAACCCAAAAATCTTAGCTTTTAAAACAATAGCTACAAAAAGACAAATTTTAAAATTTTGTCGAGGGACGGACTAGGACATCGATTCGAAACGACCTCGTCCTAAATAACAAGGGAAACAAAATTTTAAAATTAATTACTTAATTGTTTTAATTAGTATGAGATATATTTAAAAAAAAAAAAAGCAAACTCCGCGACTCGCGGAGTTTGAAGGGTAATTTACCGCGAGTCGCGGGAGGACCGAAAATCAGAAAAAAATATATACTGATCAAACTGATCAGACCACAAAACCAAAGAAAACACTGCGAAAAACAGACGAAAAAACCCGAAAAATACACCCCAAAATCACAATTTTTAACCGTTAATCATCAAATCTTTTACTAAAATCATGTTAAGAAGGATGCTATCAAGGAATTACTCAAGAAAAACGGTAAATCTCTTCACCTAAACACCATTTAATCCGAAAATTAGTGTTCTTGAGCAATTTTTTCCCAATTTGATTTTGATGCTTTTTAGTGTAATTATGCTTAAATTGTTTATGTATTATGCTTGTATAACCTAGATTGATGCTATTTAACATGATTAGAAGCCTTAAACTTCAATTTTTGAGTAATCTAGGGTTTGTGTTCTTGAGCAAATTTGGGGCTTTTTAATATAAACAGGTTATGGCCGATTTTTGTCATGAATTGTTGCTAAATTAAGTAGTGTAACATGTTTAGGTAGTTAAATGATCCAAACTTTGAGCCTAAACATGATTTTGAGAATTAAAGTGGACTTTTTCAAGTCTAAAATTCATGAACTTGATTTTTGAGAGATAATGCCATTTGAAACTTGTTTAATTGCTAGTAATGATTATTTTGACATGTTATTTGAGTTGAATGCTTATGAACTTGGCGAACATTTTCGTATATGCTTATTTGAAAAAGTGTAGATTTGATGAAAATATGAAAATGAGCTTAAGTTTGATATAAATTGATCATGTCATTGTAATTATTTTGATTGATGATTTTGCTGACACTAATGCATATTTGGATGCACAAAAATTGTGTTTGATGTGTTTTGCAGACTGAAAGGGGTGATTCTTCATCCCAAGCTCGCAATGCTCCTGCTGAGAATGCGGAACAACAGGAGGTGGATAACTACTACAAGCAAGATATACCTCACCCAGTCATGACATTTTCTGATATGCATTTGGAAGAGTTGCACCCGAACCTGAGATTTGACAGACTTTGGATAGATTATCCAAAATACCAAAGGGGTTTGCATACTCTTCATTCTAAAGTTGTTGAGGTACCTAGGGTCATAGAATGGGACCATTAGAAGCTGTAGAATTGGTCGGGCCAATTAGGGAATTACTTGTACAGAGGTATGGTAATTCTACTTTTAATGACTGGGTACGTTTATTCACAAGGCGTAGACATGTATATAAAGTATGGTGTGAAGAATTGTTGTGTAGTATAGAATTAAACGATCGGGTAGCTAGTTTAACCGATCGATCTTTTATTAGATTTTTGTTAGGAGGTTCGATGCGCCACATGTCTTTACTAGACATGGCTCAGGCTTTACGTATATATACGCCTGAGGAGTTAGCATCTGCCGATTGTAGAGGGTTGATACTAAATGGTAGAAAGATAGATTAAAATTTTGATACACACGGTGTATGGAGTCAAATGACAAGCCATCACCGATTCAAAGGGGGAAATTACTCTTATTTGGATATAGATAGAGCTGAATTAAGAGTGATTCATAGGTTTTTAGCTAATTCGATTACACAAAGAGGTAAGAACAAGGAAAAGGTAAATGAATAGGATTTGTTTTACCATATGTGTATTCGAGACCCACAAAGCGCTGTAAGTATACCGTATTGTGTGGGTTATTATTTATCAGCTATGGTTCGGGGGATGAGACCGCATAGCATAATAGGAGGTGGTATTTTTATTACTTTGATTGCTGAATATCTCGGTGTGGATATAAGTCGGGGGGATTATTAGTCGAAGAACCAGAACCCCGCGATACTATAGGTTTAAATATATACCATGGTGCGAAAGTTTTGAAGAGGCAAAATAACGCCGCAGTACAATACCATGGTAGACATCCACAGGTTGAGAGAAACTAACAGTAAGGTAATGTAGGAGGGGGAAATGAGATGCAAGAAATGCAAAGGTTTATAGCTGCACAGGAGTACGAAAATGCTAGACAGAGAGCATTTGAAGATTGGCAAGTTCATCAGAACCAAATCATAGCTCATTGCCAACATATAGGTAGAAACTATATTCCTACACCGAAACCCATATTCCCTCCCTGGTCTATAGAGATGCAACCACCGTATCCTACGTATAACCTTGCCGAAGCATTCTATAGCACCTATGGTTATGCTTGGAACCCCTATTGGTATCAATATCATCCCTAGTCTACTTAGTTTTTTTTTATTTTGTAATTTGTAATGATTGATACGTTTAATACTTATGTTAATATTGTAATAGTTTTTATAATTTTCTAACTTTTATTCTTAGATTTTAATAATTTTTGAATGTGGGGTAATATACCAAACTTCAAAAATATGTATATATGTTTGCAGTTTATCTTATGTACACAACAGGGTAAAACAACGCATTTTCAAAGACCGGCATTAAGTTCAGCAAAAGCAACTAATTTTGACGACAAGATGCAAAATATATGTGAAATAACAACAAGACGGAATGAACAAATGATGTGCACCATTTATCATTCAGCAAACAAACGCCAATATGTTTGGAAACTTTGGTAAAATTTAATCAATTTCACACAAATCACCCTCAATAATTTAAATTGTTACTTATTTCTTACAAATGAGGACATTGCAAGATCTTAAGTGTGGGAAGGGGTTAAATTCTTTTGGATTTTAAAATTTTTTACTTTATACACTTGGTTACCATTAAAAATACTAGTAAAGCAGTAGTTGTATTAGAATCTAGTGCTCTCTGATAATAAAGAACAGCCCTAGTCTTATATACTGACTACCCAATTCTAGTAAAATTTTAAAAAAAAATTTCAATTAAATGAACTCAAAATCATGTTTATACATATTTATGAACAATAAAACTAGGTTTTAACACCGAAATTATTGTTACCTCAGAAAGGACATAAATTGAGAAACAAACCAAAATGTTAAAATTCATTTAAAATGGAATAGAGTACGATAAAAAGGAAAATAAAAGCCAAGTGTGAGAAAATTTACCAAGTTATCTTAAACATATATCACATATTTTTGTACAAATAACTGAAAATACTTTTGCTTTGGACTAAACTAAAAAGTTTTACCTGATTTACTGTAAGAAAGATGGATCTACACGATGAATCAATTCCATCATTAAAAGGAAGTAAAGTCTTCCAAAAAAGACACGCGCTTCTTGATTTAGGTCATGAAGTTGTCGTCCAGACCAGCTGTAGGTTGACAAAAAATCTAGAAAAGTCATCACTAAAATCAGCAGGAAATCCACGGACCTCAGCATTAAACAGGGTCGCCAAGTGGTCAGATTTATCCTAACCATGAGAAGGATTTATCTCGTACAATGGGGGGCACCATGCAAATTAGCTGGATAAGACTAATGAATCAGATCCCCAGAAAGGATAATCTCCTTAAAAGATCAAAAATCAGCTTTTAAGCCTGATATTACTCAATCCTAGAGATTGACCTTAAAGATTGAGAATTCAAACTCATGGAATTCAATGATATCTAAACTCGAGCTTGAACGAGAAAATATTTTGATCAAAAATTACAAACCGATTTGTTTTCTGAAAACCCTATTTTCAATGCGTTCATTACCATTGAACGTAAAATCCTAGGAATTCACCTGGAATTCATTAGGTCACCTGAACCAAATCGGGTGTCAACCGTAAGAACGGTGGTTGCATAGCATGGTCAAAGACAGGACCTTGTGCCAGACCGAAAAATCATAAGGGTGAGCTTTACTATTGCTCCTACCAAGGATAGTAATTGCGTCCGACACGTTATAGACCATAATCAAAAGCATGTCAGGGGACATTGCCTTAACAGTTGCTTGTTCAACGCTTTCCTTTACAACCGGACAGTAGTTTACCGAAAGGTAATATACGGGACAAGTAAACTGGACGTGTTGCTTTCCAAATACAAGGTTAGCAAGTGGGTGACACAAAACCATAAGTTTTGAGCTAAAATTTTCAAATCTGAAACCCACCAAACCCACAAAAATATTTTGAAAACACCGGTAAAGGGTTATTCTGGAAAACTTATCTAGGGAAAAAACTAGATTTAATTTTCAAAAGATCAAATGTTTTCATAAAGATCCAATTTCCTTAATGGATCTAAATTTTTATAGTCATGTGGGACTGTAAACCATATCGTTACTACCATTGTTTATACAGCCGTATAGAAATCACTGATGTACAAAGTGTGAAGAATAAAGAAGTGATTCTAGTATTTCAAGACGATATTGCTTGAGGACAAGCAACGCTCAAGTGTGGGAATATTTGATAATGCTAAAAACGAACATATATTTCATAGCATTATTCCTCAAGAAAGACAAGCTTTTAGTTGCAATTGTTCTATTTAAAAGTGATATTCGTTTAAATAATAAAAGGTGAAGACAAAAGACAGATTCGACGAATTGAAGACGCAAACAACCAAAAAGCTCAAAAGTACAAAAGACAATCAAAGAGGTTCCAATTATTGATAAGAAACGTCTCGAAATTACAAGAGTACAAGATTCAAAACGCAAAGTACAAGATATTAAATTGTACGCAAGGATGTTCGAAACTCCGGAACCGGGACCAGAGTCAACTCTCAACGCTCGACGCAACGGACTAAAAATTACAAGTTAATTATATATATAAATATAATATAATATATAATTAATTATATTAATTATATATATATATATATATATATTATATTTATAAAATAAATCGTCGACAAACAAAGAGCCAAAAGCTGGTGAGCTGTATTTACAAACTCTCGCGACTCGCGGAGTTTGAAGGCAAAATTGGTCGCGAGTCGCGGAGCCCCAAAGTTTGAAACTCCCTATAAAAGCAACCGAATTCTGAGCATTTTTCATCCATCATATATCCAACTCTCTATCTATATCGTATATATTTATATTTATATTATAATTTTAATTTTAATTTTAATTTTAATTCTAATAATAAGGGTATGTTAGCGAATGTTGTAAGAGTGTAAGTCGAAATTCTGTCCGTGTAACGCTACGCTATTTTTAATCATTGTAAGTTATGTTCAACCTTTTTACATTAATGTCTCGTAGCTAATTTATTATTATGCTTATTTAATCCGAAGTAATCATGATGTTGGGCTAATTACTAAAATTGGGTAATTGGGCTTTGTACCATAATTGGGGTTTGGATAAAAGAACGACACTTGTGGAAATTAGACTATGGGCTATTAATGGGTTTTATATTAATTAAACAATACCTTGTTAATTTAATATACAAACTTATAATTCGACGTATTTATATATAACCACATACGCTTGACTGGGTACGGTGGGCGGGATATCTATAAATACCAATAATTATTCATTTTACCGGATACGGAACAGGATTAATAGTTAATAGACTTGTTGAAACAGGGGTGAATTACATTCAAGGGTAATTGGTGTAATTGTTAACAAAGTAGTAAAACCTTGGTTTACACGCAGTCGATAACCTGGTGTATTCATTAAACAAAGTATTAAAACCTTGTTACAATTCGAATCCACAATTAGTTGGAATATTTGACTTCGGGAATAAGAATAATTTGACGAAGGCTTTCGCTCTTTATATTTATGACTGATGGACTATTATGGACAAATCTGTATGGACATATTAAATAATCCAGGACAAAGGACAATTAACCCATGGGCTTAAAATTAAAATCAACACGTCAAACATCATGATTACGGAAGTTTAAATAAGCATAATTCTTTTATTTCATATTTAATTTCCTTTATTTTATATTTAATTGCACTTCTAATTATCGCATTTTTATTGTTATTTTATTTAATTGCACTTTTAATTATCGTACTTTTTAATTATCGCAAGTTTATTTTATCGCACTTTTATTATTCGCAATTTCATTATCGTTATTTACTTTACGCTTTAATTTAAGTCTTGTATTTATTTTTAATATTTTACATTTGGTTTTAACTGTGACTAAAGTTTTAAAATCGACAAACCGGTCATTAAACGGTAAAAACCCCCCTTTATAATAATAATATTACTTATATATATATATTTGTATTTTTATAAAAGTAAACTAATATAGCGTTAAGCTTTGTTTAAAGATTTCCCTGTGAAACGAACCGGACTTACTAAAAACTACACTACTGTACGATTAGGTACACTGCCTATAAGTGTTGTAGCAAGGTTTAAGTATATCCATTCTATAAATAAATAAATATCTTGTGTAAAATTGTATCGTATTTAATAGTATTTCCTGCAAAAATATAAGCTATTTTATATACTACTCTGCTAAAACATCAAACGTAATGTGTTCAAAAATGTGTTTTGCGGCCAGGAATTATTATCGTAATGAAACTATACTCAAATATATTTGCATTCAATACAAAATTTTAAAACAAAAACAATAATAGAGTTATTAATTAAGAGATATCAGAAAGTGCCACTAAATAATTGAACCATTAAACCAAGATTTCGTAAAACGTGTATGAATTTGTGGCTAGTGGGTTGATATTAACCATAAAAAGATTCTCAATGTACTTAAATACAATGTTACATAAATGTGGTATTTAAATATGCATAAAAACGCAAATGCAAAGTTAATAATTATCGTAAAATCTGAAAGTTAAAAATTCACCTTTTAAAAATAGCAAAATGACTTTTTCGGCTTTAAAACTATTTCGAGTGACAAGAACTCTTAAGGAAGCCTTGCTCGTAGTGCATTTCTTTATTCATCGTGCGAATATGATCCAATCTTCAACCGAAATTGTTTTATCATATGTGCCACATAATTCAGCATAATTATGTGACAAACATAATGTGTTCAAAAATGTGTTCTGCGGCCATGAATTATTATCAAAATGAAACAATAGTCAAATATATTTGCATTCAATATAAAATTATAAAACAAAAACAATAATAGAGTTTTGAATTGAGAGATATCAGAAAGTGCCATTAAATAATTGAACCATTAAACCAAGATGTCGCAAAACGTGTAAGAATTTGTGGCTAGTGGAGTGATATTAACCTCAAAAAGATTCTCAATGTACCTAAATACAATGTTACAAAAATAACAAGTATCAAAATGGTATATAAATATGCATAAAAATTCAAATGCAAAGGTAATAATTATCTTAAAATCTGAAAGTTCAAAGTTCACCTTTTACAAATAGATAAACGAATTTTTCGGCATTAAAAGTATTTCGAATGGCAGGATATCTTTAGGAAGTCTTGCTCATAGTGCCTTTCTATAGTCATCGTTCAAAAATGGATCCAATCTTCAACCAAAATTGTTGATAAATTATGCGGCAAACGTAATGTGTTAAAAAATGTGTTATGTGGCCATGAATTAATCTCGAAACGCTACTATAGTCAAATATATTTGAATTCAATACAAAATTTTAAAACATAAACAATAATAGAGTTATTAATTGAGAGATATCAGAAACTGCCACTAAATAATTGAACCATTAAACCAAGGTGTCACAAAACTTGTAAGGATTTGTGGCTATTGGGGTGATACTAACCTCAAAAAGATTCTCAATGTACCTAAATACAATGTTACATAAATAACAAGTATCAAAATGGTATTTAAATATGCATAAAAATTCAAATGCAAAGATAATAATTATCGTAAAATCGAAAAGTTCAAAATTCACCTTTTAAAAATAGAAAAATGACTTTTTCGGCGTTAAAACTATTTTGAATGACAGGAACTCTTTAGGAAGTCTTTCTCGTAGTGACTTTCTTTACTCATCGTGCAAAAATGGATCTAATCTTCAACCGGAATTGTTTTATTACATGTGCCATATAATTCAGCATAATTATGTGGCAAACATAATGTGTTGCAAAATGTGTTCTGCGACCATGAATTATTATCGAAATAAAACTATAGTCAAATATATTCGCATTAAATACGATACTTTAAAACAAAAACAATAATAAAGTTATGAATTTAGAGATATCAGAAAGTGCCACTAAATAATTGAACCGTTAAACCAAGATGTCGGAAAACGTGTAAGAATTTGTGGCTAGTGGGGTGATATTAACCTCAAGAAGATTCTCAATGTACCTGTAAGTAACTAGGGGGTGAATAGTTACTTAATGCGTTTTTAACACTTTTTCGATTGATCACCAAATTCGATTAACTTTGATCAACCAATTCAACTCAAACTTGATGTGTGTAGTGTATATGCTCAAAATGATAAATGAAGTAATGTAAAGAACATAGACACAAGGATTTATAGTGGTTCGGGTGGATGTTAGCTAATCCACCTTAATCCACTCCCCGATTACACTAATCGGGATTTGTTGCTTCGCTAAGCACTTTTCTTCAAACCCGGTGGTGATCCGATTTACAAGTCTTCAACTTCTTTGGTAGACAACAAACATAATCTTTCTATCCCTTTGCAAGATCAACTCCAACCTAGATCAACTTGTCTTCACCTTAGACAAGTATTAATCTCTAAATAAGATTAATCAACTTCCTAAGTCCCTTTAAGGAAGTAGATCACTAAGTTAGCCTATGCTTCTACTAATTGAAGTTACAAGACTTATACACTTTGTAATGATGATCCTAAGACAATACTAGGACATACATTACACTAAGTAAACTCACAAGATTAATGATTTTGATTAGTAAGTTTACAACAACCAAATTCTATATCTATAAGATCATAGAATCTTCTCTTGCTTGATCACATTTGAGTAGTAATTAGAGCCCTTGTGATCTCTGGAAATAAGCCTTTGAAATATGCAAGAGGGTCAGCTTCAAATGCTCATTAAAGTTTGCCTTTTATAGTGGAATTCAAAAAGTAGCCGTTGACACACGGTTGCCATCACGGTCGACCGTGGTTTGACCGTTCGTGCTCCAGTCCAAATTTAGTATTCGTTGTATAGCCGTTTGACTCAAATTTGAACATCACATTTTGGCACCTTTACTCCTTCTAGCTCTTGCAAAAAAAACCAAACATCCTATACAAGTACTATATGCATTAAGTGTGTGAGATTTGGTCTTATTGTATGAAAGTGACTTAACATTCCAAAAGTGGCAAACCCAGCATTCTTGGAGAAGTGTCTTGATTGATATTTTGGGAAATCTCAGTTTGGTCAAGACTTAGTTTGTCACATTAATGCCTTTGGTTCAATTCTAAAGACTAGTCACCATGTCATTAACTTCATAGTTTCAATTAATCACAAGTTATGTTCCATTTGAGTTTATATAGAGATTAATTGAATAATTTCTTTATAAGATAATCATGAAGTATGTAGAGACATTAAAGTTAAGTCATTCTTGAATAAGCAATCACACTTAGTTACTTAGACTAGACCAAATAGACAATTGACTATAATTTCTTTGTGAACCATTTTACACTTAATCTATTGGAGTATGTTAGTTACTTGAATCCTAACTAGTAAGCACATAGCAAACATATTAATCAAGTTGACAAGTTTATGAGTATTAAGCATATTGACAAGTAGTAAGTAATACTCACATATAGCAAGAGATAGTTATTCTAGGATCAATCATATAGATACTTGCACAACTTATAATTCAAGCTTTTAACAAGTTTAAGTGCAATATAACATATTGCTTGATTAATGTGTAAGCACACATTAATGTCCAATACATGCACAAGGGAAGAGCAATCTCTAGTTGGAACTTGGTGACCATCCTAAATGTATCTAAGTGTATTTTAAGATTACAAGTCATTACTTAGTTATACTTGAGAGCATTGTTCCTCATTTAGCCTTAATTAATCACTAAGTCATTTTCAATAGCAATTATTGTTCTAGTGACATAGGCTTAAGTGTGTTGGTATTTGATGATTATACTTAGGATATCTAGATAAGAATTGAGATCACAAGTTGTTGATTAACACTTATGTGTTATGTCTAATCTTGGTTAATTTGTCATTAGGCATAATTAACCACAATTAGTGTTTTTATGACCAAAACTCAATTGAGTATGGAGAAGGCATCTATTCTAAGCATGTTAAGAAAGGTTTCATGAATTATAGATGTTGGGAACTAGTCAAACTTTATTTGGTCAAAATTGATAACAGAGAAAACTGTGGTCGCACTGCGGTTGACCGTGGTGGTGATCGTGCAACTTGTTTTCATAAAACTGCGTTGCAATTCAGTTTGGGGTTTCATGGTTGGCTTTGCGGTCGACCGTACTTCGACCGCATATTTAGCTAATCTTTTAATTTCATTCTTTAAGCTATGTTTGACTTGGTCGTTTGCAAGATAAAGTATGGATTAATGACCTTGCGTGTTTTATGTTAAGATGTCAGTCATCACTTATGCATATGTATGTGTTATCATCAAAACATATTCTTTGGTTAATCATACTTAAGTTTGTCATTTAGTTCATTAACCAACATTCTCCCCCTTTTGATAGTGTTAACAATCACGTGTATCCATCTTTCTCCCCCTTTTGTCGAAGCAAAAAGGTTAGCTCCCCCTAGAACTAAGCACGCCCTTAGAGCAAAACTCCCACTTAAATTGTGCACGTTGAAAAATATATATCAAAACATAACAAGTACACATTTTATTCAAAACAAGCACGAAACATAGTGATGCGTATATGAAAATATGCATGGAAAGTACAGTAGATCAATCCTAGGTTTGTTCTACATGGGACGAGATGCACTTAGGTGAGATGAACATTTTCCACAGACAAGATTGTTCAGAAAGCATCGCAGGATCTTGCGAGTTCGACGATTCTGACTATGAAGGATGGACATTTAAGTGGAAGATAATAGTGCAATGAACTGGTCATCTTCAACACTATCATCAGATCCCGTAACACTCCAAGCAGGTATGGTCTCGCTTTCTGTTTCTTCGTTAAAAGGTCAAACTGAATCGTAATTGATTGGGAGGGTGGTTAGACCAACAGGATGTACATCTCGAACGCACAGTTGTGTGAAGAGCTTCGTTAAGTGCGCTCCATAGGGAAGGGAGAGAGATTCATTGTACACCAATCCATTCATCCTCTTTGCCATGAACAGTGCCATGTTGACTTGAATTCGGTGTTGGAGACACCAGAGTAATGAGGCTTCATAGGCATGAACATTTGTGGATAGTGTTTCTACCTTGCAGTAGATATTTTGACTTATGACTTTGAGCCAAAGGTCAAACTTAGGTGCAAGATGATTTCCCTTAAGACCATCACTTTGGATTTCAATGTAATTGATGGGCCTTTGACAAAAGGTGTTGATGATGTCACCTTTTGTGACAAATTCGGGAAGACAGAGGAGGTATGAACTATAGGAGAAACATTCCACGCCTTCATCAGGAACATGCATAAATTTTCCAAAGTCATTGAGAGACATGGAAAATCCTTTATCAAACAACCGGAATTTGATGTTATTTGGGGGAGTGAATTCATAGTTAGCATAGCATTCACGAACAAGAGTGGAGTGAATGGGACCTCTTAAGGTTAAGAATGAATCCCATTTTATGTAAGCAAAATTCTCGAGAAGCTCTTTTGAAAAGTTCTCAATAGTGACCATACAACCTTTGACAATTAGTCTAGTGCTAACCATTTGTCGGTTGCGGTTGATCACATCTCGTTCTTCTTGGGAGTTAGGAAAGTGATTTTCAAAGGAGTCAGAAACTGAAGAAGACAAATCAATCACAAAAGGATTGTTAGGAGAGTTGTTTGTTTGACTCATTTTGAGTGAGGTGATGTAGTGAGTTTTGCGTCATAAACTTCTCAATTTAAAGGGAAAAATATGAACCTTCATTTAATCTTTCATTCCCTTTTGGAGTAATTGAATCTTTTGAGAAATTTGATCATATTCAAGTATGCTAATTTGTGAATGATACTTTGAAAATAGATCCAATTAGATTTGAGAGGTTCAATGTTCATTTATTTTTCAAGGAGAGAGAAGAATAAATGCCAGACTGATACACGGTCGATTCTACGGTCGAAAATGTGGTTGGCCGTGTGTGATCTGATAGAAATATAAATTAATCAGCTCAATTTAAACAGATGTTATCCAAGAAATATTCAAATAGTCACACATTTAATTATTACAAAACAAGTTATTCAACCAACATTATAATAAATTTATCTTCTCTCACTTCCTTCACCTTCTACTTCTCACATCGCTACTACTTCGACATAAGAAGGCCTTTTTTGCTTTCTTCAGTAGCAGTTGAATCTTGGATTGATACTTCTTTATCTTGGCTTGATTCAGGTAGATTCGTTCAGCTTTTGAATCACGATCCAAGCCGTAAAAAGGATCATTAACTTCATCCGGACGCTGTTCCTCATCACTGTCGGATATATCTTCCAAGTTGATTTGAGAGTTGGTCATGGCTTCATAGACTCTTTCAATCTCATCATAGTCATCTTCATCATCCCACCCCATCAATGTTAATGTATGGCGATTAAATATTTGATTGGATGGATTTATGCGAATGTCATCGTTGCTCTTCATTTTTTGAATAACTTTGTAAGATGCATTCCATAAGGAAGAGCTCTTGTTGAGTCCTTTGGTACATCGCTCATTCGTATGGCCATAAAGTAAGCCATGTTCACCGGTTCTTGCATTTCTAGACACCAAAGGAGAGCCATCTGAACAGCATGGATATGTGAACGATTTCCCATTTTACAGTAAATATTGTAGTCGATCACTGTGTTCCATGTATGGAACTTCTTTCACAGATGTTTGCCCAATACTCATCGACTGAGGATTTCTTCTCTTGGAGCATTGTCTTCACACAATGTTCGAATGGTAGCATCTTTATTGATGAAATCAGGAAGATAGGTCAGATTGTGTCATGTGTGAAAGAACCTATGTCCACTTGCTGGAACTCCTAAAAGTTTTCCAAATTCTTGAAGTGTTACAGTTGTTCTTGTTGTTTTTAGCCTAAAGGAAACCGATCCGTTGGTTGATGTCGTACGAGGTGTATATAAAATAGCTTTAAATTTTACTAGGAAATACTATTAAATACGATACAATTTTACACAAGATATTTATTTATTTATTGAATGGATATACTTAAACCTTGCTACAACACTTATAGGCAGTGTACTTAATCGTACAGTAGTATAGTTTTTAGTAAGTCCGGTTCGGTCCACAGGGAATCTTTTAAACAAAGCTTAACGCTATATTAGTTTTATTTTATAAAAATACAAATATATATATAAGTAATATTATTATTATAAAGGGGGGTTTTTACCGTTTAATGACCGGTTTGTCGATTTTAAAATTTTAGTCGCAGTTAAAACCAAATGTAAACTATAAATAAAAGACTTAATTTAAAGCGTAAAGTAAATAACGATAATGAAATTGCGAATAATAAAAGTGCGATAAAATAAACTTGCGATAATTAAAAAGTGCAATTAAATACAATAACAATAAAAGTGCGATAATTAGAAGTGCAATTAAATATAAAATAAAGGAAATTAAATATGAAATAAAAGAATTATGCTTATTTAAACTTCCGTAATCATGATGTTTGATGTGTTGATTTTAGTTTTATGCCCATGGGTTAATTGTCCTTTGTCCTGGATTATTTAATATGTCTATACGGATTTGTCCATAATAGTCCATCAGTCATAAATATAAAGAGCGAAAGCCTTCGTCAAATTATTCTTATTCCGGAAGTCAAATATTTCAACTAATTGGGGATTCGAATTGTAACAAGGTTTTAATACTTTGTTTAATGAATACACCAGGTTATCGACTGCGTGTAAACCAAGGTTTTACTACTTTGTTAACAATTACACCAATTACCCTTGAATGTAATTCACCCCTGTTTCAACAAGTCTATTAACTATTAATCCAGTTCCGTGTCCGGTAAAATGAATAATTATTGGTATTTATAGATATCCCGCCCACCGTACCCAGTCAAGCGTATGTGGTTATATATAAATACGTCGAATTATAAGTTTGTATATTAAATTAACAAGGTATTGTTTAGTTAATATAAAACCCATTAATAGCCCATAGTCTAATTTCCACAAGTATCGTTTTTTTATCCAAACCCCAATTATGGTACAAAGCCCAATTACCCAATTTTAGTAATTAGCCCAACATCATGATTACTTCGGTATTAAATAAGCATAATAATAACTTAGCTACGAGACATTAATGAAAATAATATAAACATAACTTACAATGATTAAAAATAGCGTAGCGTTACACGGACAGAATTTCGACTTACACCATTACAACATTCGCTAACATACCCTTATTATTAGGATTAAAATTAAAATTAAAATATAAATTATAAATATAAATATTACGTATATAGATAGAGAGATTGATATATTGGATGGTTTTTGCGATCAAATTGTGTTTGCTTTTATAGGGAATTGAGTCTAGGGGAACTCCGCGACTCGCGGCATTTTTTGCCTTCAAACTCCGCGAGTCGCGGAGTTTGAAATTCCAGCTCACCAGCTTTGGCTTCTTTCTTACCGACGATTTTAAATATTAATATAATATATATATATATAATTTTTAAGAATTATTTATATATTATATTATATTCATGTGCATAGTTGACTTGTAATTTTTAGTCCGTTGCGTCGAGCGTTGAGAGTTGACTCTGGTCCTGGTTCCGGATTATTGAACGTCCTTGCATACAATTTAATATCTTGTACTTTGCGTTTTGAATCTTGTACTCTTGTAATTTCGAGACGTTTCTTATCAATAATTGGAACCTCTTTGATTGTATTTTGTACTTTTGAGCTTTTTGGTCGTTTGCGTCTTCAATTCGTCGAATCTGTCTTTTGTCTCCACCTTTTAATATTTAAACGAATATCACTTGTAAATAGAACATTTGCAACTAAAAGCTTGTCTTTCTTGGGGAATAAGGCTATGAAATATATGTTCGTTTTTAGCATTATCAAATATTCCCACACTTGAGCGTTGCTTGTCCTCAAGCAATATAGTCTTGAAATACTAGAATCACTTCTTTATTCTTCACACTTTGTACATCAGTGATTTCTATACGGCGGTATAAACAATGGTAGTAAAGATATGGTTTACAGTCCCACATGACTATAAAAATTTAGATCCATTAAGGAAATTGGATCTTTATGAAAACATTTGATCTTTTGAAAATTAAATCTAGTTTTTACCCTAGATAAGTTTTCCGGAATATCCCTTCACCGGTGTTTGCAAATTATTTTTGTAGGTTTGGTGGGTTTCAGATTTGAAAATTTTAGCACAAAACTTGCGGTTTTGTGTCACCCACTTGCTAACCTTGTATTAGGAAAGCAACACGTCCAGTTTACTTGTCTCGTATATTACCTTTCGGTAAACTACCGTCCGGTTGTAAAGGAAAGCGTTGAACAAGCAACTGTTAAGGCAATGTCCCCTGACATGTTTTTAATTATGGTCTATAACGTGTCGGACGCAATTACTATCCTTTGTAGGAGCAATAGTAAAGCTCACCCTTTTAATTTGTCGGTCTGGCACAAGGTCCTGTCTTTGACCATGTTATGCAACCACCGTTCTTACGGTTGACACCCGATTTGGTTCAGGTGACCTAATGAATTCCAGGTGAATTCCTCGGATTTTACGTTCAATGGTAATGAACGCATTGAAAATGGGTTTTTAGAAAACAAATCGGTTTGTAATTTTGATCAAAATATTTTCTCGTTCAGGCTCGAGTTTAGATATCATTGAATTCCATGAGTTTGTAATTCTCAATCTTTAAGGTCAATCTCAAGGATTGAGTAATATCAGGCTTAAAAGCTGATTTTTGATCTTTTAAGGAGATTATCCTTTCTGGGGATCTGATTCATTAGTCTTATCCAGCTAATTTGCATGGTGCCCCCCATTGTACGAGATAAATCCTTCTCATGGTTAGGATAAATCTGACCACTTGGCGACCCTGTTTAATGCTGAGGTCCGTGGATTTCCTGCTGATTTTAGTGATGACTTTTCTAGATTTTTCGTCAACCTACAGCTGGTCTGGACGACAACTTCTTGACCTAAATCAAGAAGCGCGTTTCTTTTTCGGAAGACTTTACTTCCTTTTAATGATGGAATTGATTCATCGTGTAGATCCATCTTTCTTACAGTAAATCAGGTAAAACTTTTTAGTTTAGTCCAAAGCAAAAGTATTTTCAGTTATTTGTACAAAAATATGTGACATATGTTTTGAATAACTTGGAGAATTTTCCCACACTTGGCTTTTATTTTCCTTTTTATTGTCCTCTATTCCATTTTAAATGAATTCTAACATTTTGGTTTGTTTCTCAATTTATGTCCTTTTCAAGGTAACAATAATTTCGGTGTTAACACCTAGTTTTATCGTTCATAAATATGTATAAACATGATTTTGAGTTCATTTAATTAAAAATTTTGAAAAATTAACCAAGAATTGGGTAGTCAGTATATAAGACTAGGGCTGTTCTTTATTATCAGAGAGCACTAGGTTCTAATACAACTACTGCTTTACTAGTATTTTTAATGGTAACCAAGTGTTTAAAGTAAAAAATTTTAAAATCCGAAAGAATTTAACGCCTTCCCACACTTAAGATCTTGCAATGCCCTCATTTGCAAGAAATCAGTAACAATTTAAATTATTGAGGGTGATTTGTGTGAAAATGATTAAATTTTACCAAAGTTTCCAAACATATTTGTGTTTGCTTGCTGAATGATAAATGGTGCATATCATTTGTTCATTCCGTATTGTTGTTATTTCACAAATATTTTGCATCTTGTCGTCAAAATTAGTTGCTTTTGCTGAACTTAATGCCAGTCTTTGAAAATGCGTTGTTTTACCCTGTTGTGTACATAAGATAAACTGCAAACATATATACATATTTTTGAAGTTTGGTATATTACCCCACATTCAAAAATTATTAAAATCTAATAATAAAATTTAGAAAATTATAAAACTATTACAAATCCATCATAAGTATTAAATGTATTAACATTACAAATAATAAAATAAATAAAAAACTAAGTAGACTAGGGATGATACTGATACCAGTAGGGGTTCCATGCATAACCATATGTGCTATAAAATGCTTCGGCTGGGTTATACGTAGGATACGGTGGTTGGATCTCTATAGACCAGGGAGGGAATATGGGCGATGGAGTAGGACTATAGTTTCTACCTATATGTTGGCAATAAGCTATGATTTGGTTTTGATGAACTTGCCAATCTTCAAATGCTCTATGTCTAGCATTTTCATACTCTTGTGAAGCTATAAACCTTTGCATTTCTGCCATTTCATTTCCCCCTCCTACATTACCTTGCTGTTGGTTTCTCTCAACCTGTGGATGTCTACCATGGTATTGTACTGCGGCGTTATTTCGCCTCTTCAAAACTTTCGCACCATGGTATACATTTAAACCTATTGTATCTCGGGGTTCTGGTTCTTCAATTAGTAATCCCCCCGACTTATATCTACACTGAGATATTCAGCAATCAAAGTAATAAATATACCACCTCCTATTATGCTATGCGGTCTCATCCCCCTAACCATAGCTGATAAATAATAACTCACACAATAAGGTATACTTACAGCGCTTTGTGGGTCTCGAATACACATATGGTAAAACAAATCCTGTTCATTTACCTTTTCCTTATTCTTACCTCTTTGTGTAATCGAATTAGCTAAAAACCTATGAATTACTCTTAACTCTACTCTATCTATATCCAAATAAGAGTAATTTCCCCCTTTGAATCGGTGATGGCTAGTCATTTGACTCCATACACCATGCGTATCAAAATTTTCGTCTATCTTTCTACCATTTAGTATCAACCCTCTACAATTGGCAGATGCTAACTCCTCAGGCGTATATATACGTAAAGCCTGAGCCATGTCTAGTAAAGACATGTGGCGCATCAAACCTCCTAACAAAAATCTAATAAAAGATCGATCGGTTAAACTAGCTACCCGATCATTTAATTCTATACTACACAACAATTCTTCACACCATACTTTATATACAGGTCTACGCATGTTGAATAACCGTACCCAATCGTTAAAAGTAGAATTACCATACCTCTGTGCAAGTAATTCCCTAATTGGCCTGGCCAATTCTACAGCTTCTAATGGTCCCCATTCTATGACCCTAGGTACCTCAACAGCTTTAGAATGAAGAGTATGCAAACCCCTTTGGTATTTTGGATAATCTATCCAAAGTCTGTCAAATCTCAGGTTCGGGTGCAAATCTTCCAAGTGCATATCAGAAAATGTCATGATTGGATGAGGTATTTCTTGTTTGTAGTAGTTATCCACCTCCTATTGTTCCGTATTCTCAGTAGGAGCATTGCGAGCTTGGGATGAAGATTCACCCCTTTCAGTCTGCAAAACACATCAAACACAATTTTTGTGCATCCAAATATGCATTAGTGTCAGCAAAATTATCAATCAAAATAATTACAATGATATGTTCAATTTATATCAAACATAAGCTCATTTCCACATTTTTATCAAATCTACACTTTTTCAAATAAGCATATACGAAAATGTTCACCAAGTTCATAAGCATTCAACTCAAATAACATGTCAAAATAATCATTACTAGCAATTAAACAAGTTTCAAATGGCATTATCTCTCAAAAATCAAGTTCATGAATTTTAGACTTGAAAAAGTCCACTTTAATTCTCAAAATCATGCTTAGGCTCAAAGTTTGGATCATTTAACTACCTAAACATGTTACACTACTTAATTTAGCAACAATTCATGACAAAAATCGGCCATAACCTGTTTATATCAAAAAGCCCCAAATTGCTCAAGAACACAAACCCTAGATTACTCAAAATTTGAAGTTTAAGGCTTCTAATCATGTTAAATATCATCAATCTAAGCATAATACATAAACAATTTAAGCATAATTATACTAAAAAGCATCAAAATCAAATTGGGTATAAAATTGCTCAAGAACACTAATTTTCGGATTAAATGGTGTTTAGGTGTAGAAATTTACCGTTTTTCTTGAGTAATTCCTTGATAGCATCCTTCTCAACATGATTTTAGTAAAAGATTTGATGATTAACGGTCAAAAATTGCGAATTTGGTGTGTATTTTTCGGGTTTTTTCGGGTTATTTTCGCAGTTTTTGGTGTGGTAATGTTCAACTGATCAGTTTTTTGCGTTTTATTTTTTCTGTATTTTGGTCCCTCCGCGAGTCGCGGTGTTTGACCCTTCAAACTCCGCGAGTCGCGGAGTTTGTATTTTTTTTTATATATATCTTATACTAATTAAAACAATTAAGTAATTAATTTTAAAATTTTGTTTCCCTTGTTATTTAGAACGAGGTCGTTTCGGATCGATGTCCTAATCCGTCCTTTGACAAAATTTTAAAATTTGTCTTTTTATAGCGATTGTTTTAAAAGATAAGATTTTTAGGTTTTTTATAATGTTTTTAGCATACTTTAATTCAATAAGATTAAAAATAATGATAATAAAAGTTCTCGTCCCTCCCTCGGGTAAAGCAATTTCGGTTCAAAGATCTAGTCTTCAACTTACGACGAATTTTAAAAATCATATTTTTAACTTAATGAGATAAAGTAAATTTTTGTTTTTAAATTCACACCAAACTTAAAATAAAAATACATAAAATTCAAAATTAATATTAAAAATTCACAACAAACTTACAATTTAAAATGCATAAAAATAAAATTCATATTTTTTTAAAAATTAAAAATTCACACCAAATTTAATTTAAAAATTCATATTATAAATTCACACCAAACTTATATTATTTTTTTCAAATATTTACAATTTTAAATATATTGATTTTACAAAGTTTACAATATTAATTTAATTTTTAAAAAAACCATGGTAAAAATAAAATTAAAAATCTTTTTGGCTTTTTATCCCACTTTAATCAATCAAATATCATCAAAAATATACGCCCCTCTTTTAGGTAAAGTAATTTCGGTTCCATGACCTAATTTAACTCATGACGAATTTTTGAAATATTTTGGGTTGATTGATTAAAGATATTTATACCTTAAGAATAAACGTTAAATTTCGCAGTGATGTAATAAAGTTTTGTATGATATCAATAATTTCGGTCGCCAAACCTAATTTTATTCAATACCAATTTAATACTTTATAGCGAACAAATTAGCGTTTATTATCAAAACGTTAAAAAAAAAAAAAACTGTACAGACTTACCTGTGAGATAGTATTCTTAGTTATATGATCTATCCCATTCATAAGATAGTCGGTTTAATTGGTTTTCCATAGCTACATAGGCGTAACCTCGAGCATTCAGTGTCTTTTCTTCTAAACATATGAACGGTCCGTCTCTGCATAAAGTAACAAATTCGGTATTTGAATAGGTTTGATTAGTTGAACATTTATCTCCATGTGACCATTTTCCGCATTTGTGACATCTTTCTAGGTGTCGTGCTCTTCTTTTTGAAATGTCCCGTTCTTATTGATTAAAAATGTTCCATATTAATTGATTTCGTTGCGAGATTTTGACCTCGATATGAGACGTTTTTCAAAGACTGCATTCATTTTAAAACAAACCATAACCTTTATTTCATCAATAAAGGTTTAAAAAGCTTTACGTAGATTATCAAATAATGATAATCTAAAATATCCTGTTTACACACGACCATTACATAATGGTTTACAATACAAATATGTTACAACAAAATAAGTTTCTTGAATGTAGTTTTTACACAATATCATACAAGCATGGACTCCAAATCTCGTCCTTATTTAAGTATGCGACAGCGGAAGCTCTTAATAATCACCTGAGAATAAACATGCTTAAAACGTCAACAAAAATGTTGGTGAGTTATAGGTTTAACCTATATATATCAAATCATAATAATAGACCACAAGATTTCATATTTCAATACACATCCCATACATAGAGATAAAAATCATTCATATGGTGAACACCTGGTAACCGACATTAACAAGATGCATATATAAGAATATCCCCATCATTCCGGGACACCCTTCGGATATGATATAAATTTCGAAGTACTAAAGCATCCGGTACTTTGGATGGGGTTTGTTAGGCCCAATAGATCTATTTTTAGGATTCGCGTCAATTAGGGTGTCTGTTCCCTAATTCTTAGATTACCAGACTTTATAAAAGGGGCATATTCGATTTTGATAATTCAACCATAGAATGTAGTTTCACGTACTTGTGTCTATTTTGTAAATCATTTATAAAACCTGCATGTATTCTCATCCCAAAAATATTAGATTTTAAAAGTGGGACTATAACTCACTTTCACAGATTTTTACTTCGTCGGGAAGTAAGACTTGGCCACTGGTTGATTCACGAACCTATAACAATATATACATATATATCAAAGTATGTTCAAAATATATTTACAACACTTTTAATATATTTTGATGTTTTAAGTTTATTAAGTCAGCTGTCCTCGTTAGTAACCTACAACTAGTTGTCCACAGTTAGATGTACAGAAATAAATCGATAAATATTATCTTGAATCAATCCACGACCCAGTGTATACGTATCTCAGTATTGATCACAACTCAAACTATATATATTTTGGAATCAACCTCAACCCTGTATAGCTAACTCCAACATTCACATATAGAGTGTCTATGGTTGTTCCGAAATATATATAGATGTGTCGACATGATAGGTCGAAACATTGTATACGTGTCTATGGTATCTCAAGATTACATAATATACAATACAAGTTGATTAAGTTATGGTTGGAATAGATTTGTTACCAATTTTCACGTAGCTAAAATGAGAAAAATTATCCAATCTTGTTTTACCCATAACTTCTTCATTTTAAATCCGTTTTGAGTGAATCAAATTGCTATGGTTTCATATTGAACTCTATTTTATGAATCTAAACAGAAAAAGTATAGGTTTATAGTCAGAAAAATAAGTTACAAGTCGTTTTTGTAAAGGTAGTCATTTCAGTCGAAAGAACGACGTCTAGATGACCATTTTAGAAAACATACTTCCACTTTGAGTTTAACCATAATTATTGGTTATAGTTTCATGTTCATAATAAAAATCATTTTCTCAGAATAACAACTTTTAAATCAAAGTTTATCATAGTTTTTAATTAACTAACCCAAAACAGCCCGCGGTGTTACTTCGACGGCGTAAATCCGGTTTTACGGTGTTTTTCGTGTTTCCAGGTTTTAAATCATTAAGTTAGCATATCATATAGATATAGAACATGTGTTTAGTTGATTTTAAAAGTCAAGTTAGAAGGATTAACTTTTGTTTGCGAACAAGTTTAGAATTAACTAAACTATGTTCTAGTGATTACAAGTTTAAACCTTCGAATAAGATAGCTTTATATGTATGAATCGAATGATGTTATGAACATCATTACTACCTTAAGTTCCTTGGATAAACCTACTAGAAAAGAGAAAAATAGATCTAGCTTCAACGGATCCTTGGATGACTCGAAGTTCTTGAAGCAGAATCATGACACGAAAACAAGTTCAAGTAAGATCATCACTTGAAATAAGATTGTTATAGTTATAGAAATTGAACTAAAGTTTGAATATGATTATTACCTTGTATTAGAATGATAACCTACTGTAATAAACAAAGATTTCTTGAGGTTGGATGATCACCTTACAAGATTGGAAGTGAGCTAACAAACTTGAAAGTATTCTTGATTTTATGTAATTAGAACTTGTAGAATATATGAAGAACACTTAGAACTTGAAGATAGAACTTGAGAGAGATCAATTAGATGAAGAAAATTGAAGAATGAAAGTGTTTGTAGGTGTTTTTGGTCGTTGGTGTATGGATTAGATATAAAGGATATGTAATTTTGTTTTCATGTAAATAAGTCATGAATGATTACTCATATTTTTGTAATTTTATGAGATATTTTATGCTAGTTGCCAAATGATGGTTCCCACATGTGTTAGGTGACTCACATGGGCTGCTAAGAGCTGATCATTGGAGTGGATATACCAATAGTACATACATCTAAAAGCTGTGTATTGTACGAGTACGAATACGGGTGCATACGAGTAGAATTGTTGATGAAACTGAACGAGGATGTAATTGTAAGCATTTTTGTTAAGTAGAAGTATTTTGATAAGTGTATTGAAGTCTTTCAAAAGTGTATAAATACATATTAAAAAACTACATGTATATACATTTTAACTGAGTCGTTAAGTCATCGTTAGTCGTTACATGTAAGTGTTGTTTTGAAACCTTTAGGTTAACGATCTTGTTAAATGTTGTTAACCCAATGTTTATAATATCAAATGAGATTTTAAATTATTATATTATCATGATATTATCATGTATGAATATCTCTTAATATGATATATATACATTAAATGTCTTTACAGCGATAATCGTTACATATATGTCTCGTTTAAAAATCATTAAGTTAGTAGTCTTGTTTTTACATATGTAGTTCATTGTTAATATACTTAATGATATGTTTACTTATCATAGTATCATGTTAACTATATATATATCGATATATATGTCATCATATAGTTTTTACAAGTTTTAACGTTCGTGAATCACCGGTCAACTTGGGTGGTCAATTGTCTATATGAAACATATTTCAATTAATCAAGTCTTAACAAGTTTGATTGCTTAACATGTTGGAAATATTTAATCATGTAAATATCAATCTCAATTAATATATATAAACATGGAAAAGTTTGGGTCACTACAGTACCTACCCGTTAAATAAATTTCGTCCCGAAATTTTAAGCTGTTGAAGGTGTTGATGAATCTTCTGGAAATAGATGCGGGTATTTCTTCTTCATCTGATCTTCACGCTCCCAGGTGAACTCGGGTCCTCTACGAGCATTCCATTGAACCTTAACAATCGGTATCTTGTTTTGTTTAAGTCTCTTAACCTCACGATCC
Organism: Rutidosis leptorrhynchoides; assembly: GCF_046630445.1. Lineage (NCBI taxonomy): Eukaryota > Viridiplantae > Streptophyta > Magnoliopsida > Asterales > Asteraceae > Rutidosis > Rutidosis leptorrhynchoides. The sequence goes on along the minus strand of NC_092333.1, from coordinate 130,293,880 downwards.
ATTATTTCGACGGGTTCTTCAATGAATTGAAGTTTTTCATTGATTTGGATTTCGTCCAATGGAATAGTGAGATCTTCTTTAGCAAAACATTTCTTCAAATTTGAGACGTGGAAAGTGTTATGTACAGCCGCGAGTTGTTGAGGTAGCTCCAGTTGGTAAGCTACTGGTCCGACACGATCTATAATCTTGAATGGTCCAATGTACCTTGGATTTAGTTTCCCCCGTTTACCAAATCGAACAACGCCTTTCGAAGGTGAAACCTTAAGCATGACCATTTCTCCAATTTCAAACTCTATATCTTTTCTTTTACTGTCCACGTAGCTCTTTTGTCGACTCTGGGCGGTTTTCAATCTTTGTTGAATTTGGATGATTTTCTCGGTAGTTTCTTGTATTATCTCCGGACACGTAATCTGTCTATCCCCCACTTCACTCCAACAAATTGGAGACCTGCACTTTCTACCATAAAGTGCTTCAAACGGTGCCATCTCAATGCTTGAATGGTAGCTGTTGTTGTAGGAAAATTCTGCTAACGGTAGATGTCGATCCCAACTGTTTCCGAAATCAATAACACAAGCTCGTAGCATGTCTTCAAGCGTTTGTATCGTCCTTTCACTCTGCCCATCAGTTTGTGGATGATAGGTAGTACTCATGTCTAGACGAGTTCCCAATGCTTGCTGTAATGTCTGTCAGAATCTTGAAATAAATCTGCCATCCCTATCAGAGATAATAGAGATTGGTATTCCATGTCTGGAGACGACTTCCTTCAAATACAGTCGTGCTAACTTCTCCATTTTGTCATCTTCTCTTATTGGTAGGAAGTGTGCTGATTTGGTGAGACGATCAACTATTACCCAAATAGTATCAAAACCACTTGCATTCCTTGGCAATTTAGTGATGAAATCTATGGTAATGTTTTCCCATTTCCATTTCGGGATTTCGGGTTGTTGAAGTAGACCTGATGGTTTCTGATGCTCAGCTTTGACCTTAGAACACGTCAAACATTCTCCTACGTATTTAGCAACATCGGCTTTCATACCCGGCCACCAAAAATGTTTCTTGAGATCCTTGTACATCTTCCCCGTTCCAGGATGTATTGAGTATCTGGTTTTATGAGCTTCTCTAAGTACCATTTCTCTCATATCTCCAAATTTTGGTACCCAAATCCTTTCAGCCCTATACCGGGTTCCGTCTTCTCGAATATTAAGATGCTTCTCTGATCCTTTGGGTATTTCATCCTTTAAATTTTCCTCTTTTAAAACTCCTTGTTGCGCCTCCTTTATTTGAGTAGTAAGGTTAGTGTGAATCATTATATTCATAGATTTTACTCGAATGGGTTCTCCGTCCTTTCTGCTCAAGGCGTCGGCTACCACATTTGCCTTCCCCGGGTGGTAACGAATCTCAAAGTCGTAATCATTCAACAATTCAATCCACCTACGCTGCCTCATATTCAGTTGTTTTTGATTAAATATGTGTTGAAGACTTTTGTGGTCGGTATATATAATACTTTTGACCCCATATAAGTAGTGCCTCCAAGTCTTTAATGCAAAAACAACTGCGCCTAATTCCAAATCATGCGTCGTATAATTTGCTCGTGAATCTTCAATTGTCTAGATGCATAAGCAATCACCTTCGTCTGTTGCATTAATACACAACCGAGACCTTGCTTTGATGCGTCACAATAAATCACAAAATCATCATTCCCTTCAGGCAATGACAATATAGGTGCCGTAGTTAGCTTTTTCTTCAATAATTGAAACGCCTTCTCTTGTTCATCCTTCCATTCAAATTTCTTCCCTTTATGCGTTAATGCAGTCAAGGGTTTTGCTATTTTGGAGAAATCTTGGATGAATCTTCCGTAGTAACCAGCCAATCCTAAAAATTGACGTATATGCTTCAGAGTTTTTTGGGTTTCCCACTTTTCAACGGTTTCGATCTTTGCCGGGTCCACCTGGATACCTTCTTTGTGAAATGTCCCGTTCTTATTGATTAAAAACGTTCCATATTAATTGATTTCGTTGCGAGGTTTTGACCTCTATATGAGACGTTTTTCAAAGACTGCATTCATTTTTAAACAAACCATAACCTTTATTTCATCAATAAAGGTTTAAAAAGCTTTACGTAGATTATCAAATAATGATAATCTAAAATATCTTGTTTACACACGACCATTACATAATGGTTTACAATACAAATATGTTACAACAAAATAAGTTTCTTGAATGCAGTTTTTACACAATATCATACAAGCATGGACTCCAAATCTTGTCTTTATTTAAGTATGCGACAGCGGAAGCTCTTAATAATCACCTGAGAATAAACATGCTTAAAACGTCAACAAAAATGTTGGTGAGTTATAGGTTTAACCTATATATATCAAATCGTAACAATAGACCACAAGATTTCATATTTCAATACACATCCCATACATAGAGATAAAAATCATTCATATGATGAACACCTGGTAACCGACATTAACAAGATGCATATATATAAGAATATCCCCATCATTCCGGGACACCCTTCGGATATGATATAAATTTCGAAGTACTAAAGCATCCGGTACTTTGGATGGGGTTTGTTAGGCCCAATAGATCTATCTTTAGGATTCGCGTCAATTAGGGTGTCTGTTCCTTAATTCTTAGATTACCAGACTTAATAAAAAGGGGCATATTCGATTTCGATAATTCAACCATAGAATGTAGTTTCACGTACTTGTGTCTATTTTGTAAATCATTTATAAAACCTGCATGTATTCTCATCCCAAAAATATTAGATTTTAAAAGTGGGACTATAACTCACTTTCACAGATTTTTACTTCGTCGGGAAGTAAGACTTGGCCACTGGTTGATTCACGAACCTATAACAATATATACATATATATCAAAGTATGTTCAAAATATATTTACAACACTTTTAATATATTTTGATGTTTTAAGTTTATTAAGTCAGCTGTCCTCGTTAGTAACCTACAACTAGTTGTCCACAGTTAGATGTACAGAAATAAATAGATAAATATTATCTTGAATCAATCCACGACCCAGTGTATACGTATCTCAGTATTGATCACAACTCAAACTATATATATATTTTGGAATCAACCTCAACCCTGTATAGCTAACTCCAACATTCACATATAGAGTGTCTATGGTTGTTCCGAAATATATATAGATGTGTCGACATGATAGGTCGAAACATTGTATACGTGTCTATGGTATCTCAAGATTACATAATATATAATACAAGTTGATTAAGTTATGGTTGGAATAGATTTGTTACCAATTTTCACGTAGCTAAAATGAGAAAAATTATCCAATCTTGTTTTACCCATAACTTCTTCATTTTAAATCCGTTTTGAGTGAATCAAATTGCTATGGTTTCATATTGAACTCTATTTTATGAATCTAAACAAAAAAAGTATAGGTTTCTAGTCAGAAAAATAAGTTACAAGTCGTTTTTGTAAAGGTAGTCATTTCAGTCGAAAGAACGACGTCTAGATGACCATTTTAGAAAACATACTTCCACTTTGAGTTTAACCATAATTTTTGGATATAGTTTCATGTTCATAATAAAAATCATTTTCTCGGAATAACAACTTTTAAATCAAAGTTTATCATAGTTTTTAATTAACTAACCCAAAACAGCCCGCGGTGTTACTACGACGGCGTAAATCCGATTTTACGGTGTTTTTCGTGTTTCCAGGTTTTAAATAATTAAGTTAGCATATCATATAGATATAGAACATGTGTTTAGTTGATTTTAAAAGTCAAGTTAGAAGGATTAACTTTTGTTTGCGAACAAGTTTAGAATTAACTAAACTATGTTCTAGTGATTACAAGTTTAAACCTTCGAATAAGATAGCTTTATATGTATGAATCGAATGATGTTATGAACATCATTACTACCTTAAGTTCCTTGGATAAACCTACTGGAAAATAGAAAAATGGATCTAGCTTCAACGGATCCTTGGATGGCTCGAAGTTCTTGAAGCAGAATCATGACACGAAAACAAGTTCAAGTAAGATCATCACTTGAAATAAGATTGTTATAGTTATAGAAATTGAACCAAAGTTTGAATATGATTATTACCTTGTATTAGAATGATAACCTATTGTAATAAACAAAGATTTCTTGAGGTTGGATGATCACCTTACAAGATTGGAAGTGAGCTAGCAAACTTGAAAGTATTCTTGATTTTATGTAACTAGAACTTGTAGAATTTATGAAGAACACTTAGAACTTGAAGATAGAACTTGAGAGAGATCAATTAGATGAAGAAAATTGAAGAATGAAAGTGTTTGTAGGTGTTTTTTGTCGTTGGTGTATGGATTAGATATAAAGGATATGTAATTTTGTTTTCATGTAAATAAGTCATGAATGATTACTCATATTTTTGTAATCTTATGAGATATTTCATGCTAGTTGCCAAATGATGGTTCCCACATGTGTTAGGTGACTCACATGGGCTGCTAAGAGCTGATCATTGGAGTGTATATACCAATAGTACATACATCTAAAAGCTGTGTATTGTACGAGTACAAATACGGGTGCATACGAGTAGAATTGTTGATGAAACTGAACGAGGATGTAATTGTAAGCATTTTTGTTAAGTAGAAGTATTTTGATAAGTGTATTGAAGTCTTTCAAAAGTGTTTAAATACATATTAAAACACTACATGTATATACATTTTAACTGAGTCGTTAAGTCATCGTTAGTCGTTACATGTAAGTGTTGTTTTGAAACTTTTAGGTTAACGATCTTGTTAAATGTTGTTAACCCAATGTTTATAATATCAAATGAGATTTTAAATTATTATATTATCATGATATTATCATGTATGAATATCTCTTAATATGATATATATACATTAAATGTCTTTACAACGATAATCGTTACATATATGTCTCGTTTAAAAATCATTAAGATAGTAGTCTTGTTTTTACATATGTAGTTCATTGTTAATGTACTTAATGATATGTTTACTTATCATAGTATCATGTTAACTATATATATATCCATATATATGTCATCATATAGTTTTTACAAGTTTTAACGTTCGTGAATCACCGGTCAACTTGGGTGGTCAATTGTCTATATGAAACATATTTCAATTAATCAAGTCTTAACAAGTTTGATTGCTTAACATGTTGAAAACATTTAATCATGTAAATATCAATCTCAATTAATATATATAAACATGGAAAAGTTCGGGTCACTACACTTTGTTCACTATGTAACCGAGGAATTGAACTTCTTCCAACCAAAATGCACACTTTGAAAACTTAGCGTACAATTTTTCTTTCCTCAATACTTCTAGCACTTTTCTCAAATGTTCTTCTTGCTCTTGATCATTCTTTGAGTAAATAAGTATGTCATCGATGAAAACAATGACAAACTTGTCAAGATATGGCCCACACACTCGGTTCATAAGGTCCATGAACACAGCTGGTGCGTTAGTCAATCCAAACGGCATAACCATAAACTCGTAATGACCATAACGCGTCCTAAAAGCAGTTTTTGGAATATCATCCTCCTTTACTCGCATTTGATGATATCCCGAACGTAAATCGATCTTCGAATAAACCGACGAGCCTTGTAGTTGATCAAATAAGTCGTCAATTCTCGGCAGTGGATAACGGTTTTTGATGGTAAGTTTGTTCAACTCTCTGTAGTCAATACACAACCTAAATGTACCATCCTTCTTCTTGACAAACAAAACAGGAGCTCCCCATGGTGATGTGCTTGGTCGAATGAAACCACGTTCTAATAGTTATTGCAGTTGGCTTTGCAGTTCTTTCATCTCGCTGGGTACGAGTCTATAAGGAGCACGAGCTATTGGTGCAGCTCCTGGTACAAGATCTATTTGAAATTCAACAGATCAATGTGGAGGTAGTCCCGGTAATTCTTTCAGAAATACATCGGGAAATTCTTTTGCGACGGGAACATCATTGATGCTCTTTTCTTCAGTTTGTACTTTCTCGACGTGTGCTAGAATAGCATAGCAACCTTTTCTTATTAGTTTTTGTGCCTTTAAATTACTAATAAGATGTAGCTTCATGTTGCCCTTTTCTCCGTACACCATTAAGGGTTCTCCTTCTTCTCGTACAATGCGAATTGCATTTTTATAACATTCGATCTCTGCTTTCACCTTCTTCAGCCAGTCCTTGCCAACTATTACATCAAAACTCCCTAACTCTACTGGTATCAAATCAATCTTAAATATTTTGCTACCCAGTTTAATTTCTCGATTCCGGCATATATTATCTGCTGAAATTAATTTACCGTTTGCTAATTCGAGTAAAAATTTACTATCCAATGGCGTCAATGGATAACTTAATTTAGCACAAAAATCTCTACTCATATAGCTTCTATCCGTACCCGAATCAAATAAAACGTAAGCAGATTTATTATCAATAAGAAACGTACCCGTAACAAGCTCCGGGTCTTCCTGTGCCTCTGCCGCATTAATATTGAAAACTCTTCCGCGGCCTTGTCCATTCGTGTTCTCCTGGTTCGGGCAATTTCTAATAATGTGGCCCGGTTTTCCACATTTATAACAAACTACATTGGCATAACTTGCTCCGACACTACTTGCTCCGCCATTACTCGTTCCTACATCATTTGTTCCTTTTGTTCTGTTAACCCCTGGTCCGTAGACCTCACACTTCGCCGCGCTATGACCATTTCTTTTACACTTGTTGCAAAATTTGGTGCAGAACCCCGACTGATACTTTTCACACCTTTGGCATAGCTGCTTCTGATTGTTGTTGTTGTTGCGGTTGTTATTGTTGTTGGGATGATTGTTGTAGTTGATGTTGTTGTTGTTGTTGTTGTTGTTGTTGTTGTTGGGCCGTTTGTTATAGTTGCGATTGATGTTGTGATTGTTGGGATAATTGTTGCGATTATTATTGTAATTGTTGTTGTTGTTGTATTGGTGATTCTTATCACCATTTTCCTCCCACTTTCTTTTGACTTGCTTCACATTGGCCTCTTCAGCCGTCTGTTCTTTAATTCTTTCCTCAATCTGGTTCACTAGTTTGTGAGCCATTCTACATGCATGTTGTATGGAGGCGGGCTCGTGTGAACTTATATCTTCTTGGATTCTTTCCGGTAATCCTTTCACAAACGCGTCGATCTTCTCTTCCTCATCTTCGAATGCTCCCGGACACAATTGGCACAATTCTGTGAATCGTCTTTCGTACGTGGTAATATCAAAATCCTTGGGTTCGTAACCCTCTAAGTTCTGTCTTGAGCTTATTGACCTCGGTTCTGGGACGGTACTTCTCGTTCATCAAGTGCTTGAATGCTGACCACGGTAGTGCGTACGCATCGTCTTGTCCCACTTGCTCTAGATAGGTATTCCACCATGTTAAAGCAGAACCTGTGAAGGTATGTGTAGCGTACTTCACTTTGTCCTCTTCAGTACACTTACTTATGGAAAACACCGATTCGACCTTCTCGGTCCACCGTTTCAATCCGATCGGTCCTTCGGTTCCATCAAATTCCAAAGGTTTGCAGGCAGTGAATTCTTTGTAGGTGCATCCTACACGATTTCCTGTACTGCTAGATCCAAGGTTATTGTTGGTATGTAGCGCAGCCTGTACTGCAGCTATGTTTGAAGCTAGAAAAGTACGGAATTCCTCTTCATTCATATTCACGGTGTGTCGAGTAGTCGGTGCCATTTCCTTCAAAATAGTCAAATGGAACAAGTTAATCATACAGAATATTAAGAGTAGTTAATAGTATTTCGTAGCATAATATGAACTCATTTATAAAAGCTTTTTCTTCATATTAGCGTTTTATAAGTTTAAATTCGGGTAGTACCTACCCGTTAAGTTCATACTTAGTAGCTAATATACAATTCAATTACTACAATTCTATATGAAAAACTGATTATAATAATATTTCGCGTTCAAACTTTTATACAATATTTTACAAACTTACAATACCGCTTATTTTACATAAAGCATGAAATATAGCACACAATAACTTTGATACAAGATAGTTGTGAAGATAATTCTAGCTAGTACACAAGTCGTTCAGCAAAGACAATAAAGACACGTAGTTCATACGTCCAGAAACAAGTCATGCATTCTGGTTTTACTAGGACTACTTCCCATCCTTGGTCTTGTGGAACATAACCGTTATGGCTGTTGATAAGACAGCGTATTGTAACGTTGTCAAACGGACGAGGGTTACGTAATGACCAACAGTCTCGTAATAACCTAAAAACCTCATTTCTTACCCCAATTACCGACTCCGTCACTTGTGGGAATGTTTTGTTTAATAGTTGTAGCCCGATGTTCTTTTTCTCACTTTGGTGAGAAGCGAACATTACTAACCCGTAAGCATAGCATGCTTCTTTATGTTGCATGTTAGCCGCTTTTTCTAAATCATGAAGTCCTATATTCGGATACATTGAGTCAAAATAATTTCTTAACCCGTTGCGTAAAATAGCATTTGGGTTCCCCGCAATATATGCGTCAAAGTAAACACATCGTAACTTATGGGTTTCCCAATGTGATATCCCCCATCTTTCAAACGAAAGTCTCTTATAAACCAAGACATTCTTGGAACGTTCTTTGAATGTCTTACAAACTGATTTCGCCGTAAATAGTTGTGCCGAAGAATTCTGACCGACTCTAGACAAGATTTCATCAATCATGTCTCCGGGTAGGTCTCTTAAAATATTGGGTTGTCTATCCATTTTGTGTTTTTATACTGTAAAATAGACAAGAGATATATTCATAAAAAAAAAAAAACTTATTAATACAAGCAATTTTTACTTCGTCGGGAAGTAAGACTTGGCCACTGGTTAATTCACGAACCTATAACAATATATACATATATATCAAAGTATGTTCAAAATATATTTACAACACTTTTAATATATTTTGATGTTTTAAGTTTATTAAGTCAGCTGTCCTCGTTAGTAACCTACAACTAGTTGTCCACAGTTAGATGTACAGAAATAAATCGATAAATATTATCTTGAATCAATCCACGACCCAGTGTATACATATCTCAGTATTGATCACAACTCAAACTATATATATTTTGGAATCAACCTCAACCCTGTATAGCTAACTCCAACATTCACATATAGAGTGTCTATGGTTGTTCCGAAATATATATAGATGTGTCGACATGATAGGTCGAAACATTGTATACGTGTCTATGGTATCTCAAGATTACATAATATACAATACAAGTTGATTAAGTTATGGTTGGAATAGATTTGTTACCAATTTTCACGTAGCTAAAATGAGAAAAATTATCCAATCTTGTTTTACCCATAACTTCTTCATTTTAAATCCGTTTTGAGTGAATAAAATTGCTATGGTTTCATATTGAACTCTATTTTATGAATCTAAACAGAAAAAGTATAGGTTTATAGTCGGAAAAATAAGTTACAAGTGGTTTCAGTCGAACGAACGACGTCTAGATGACCATTTTAGAAAACATACTTCCACTTTGAGTTTAACCATAATTATTAGATATAGTTTCATGTTCATAATAAAAATCATTTTCTCAGAATAACAACTTTTAAATCAAAGTTTATCATAGTTTTTAATTAACTAACCCAAAACAGCCCGCGGTGTTACTTCGACGGCGTAAATCCGGTTTTACGGTGTTTTTCGTGTTTCCAGGTTTTAAATCATTAAGTTAGCATATCATATAGATATAGAACATGTGTTTAGTTGATTTTAAAAGTGAAGTTAGAAGGATTAACTTTTGTTTGCGAACAAGTTTAGAATTAACTAAACTATGTTCTAGTGATTACAAGTTTAAACCTTCGAATAAGATAGCTTTATATGTATAAATCGAATGATGTTATGAACATCATTACTACCTTAAGTTCCTTGGATAAACCTACTAGAAAAGAGAAAAATAGATCTAGCTTCAACGGATCCTTGGATGACTCGAAGTTCTTGAAGCAGAATCATGACACGAAAACAAGTTCAAGTAAGATCATCACTTGAAATAAGATTGTTATAGTTATAGAAATTGAACTAAAGTTTGAATATGATTATTACCTTGTATTAGAATGATAACCTACTGTAAGAAACAAAGATTTCTTGAGGTTGGATGATCACCTTACAAGATTGGAAGTGAGCTAGCAAACTTGAAAGTATTCTTGATTTTATGTAACTAGAACTTGTAGAATTTATGAAGAACACTTAGAACTTGAAGATAGAACTTGAGAGAGATCAATTAGATGAAGAAAATTGAAGAATGAAAGTATTTGTAGGTGTTTTTGGTCGTTGGTGTATGGATTAGATATAAAGGATATGTAATTTTGTTTTCATGTAAATAAGTCATGAATGATTACTCATATTTTTGTAATTTTATGAGATATTTCATGCTAGTTGCCAAATGATGGTTCCCACATGTGTTAGGTGACTCACATGGGCTTCTAAGAGCTGATCATTGGAGTGTATATACCAATAGTACATACATCTAAAAGCTGTGTATTGTACGAGTACGAATACGGGTGCATACGAGTAGAATTGTTGATGAAACTGAACGAGGATGTAATTGTAAGCATTTTTGTTAAGTAGAAGTATTTTGATAAGTGTATTGAAGTCTTTTAAAAGTGTATAAATACATATTAAAACACTACATGTATATACATTTTAACTGAGTCGTTAAGTCATCGTTAGTCGTTACATGTAAATGTTGTTTTGAAACCTTTAGGTTAACGATCTTGTTAAATGTTGTTAACCCAATGTTTATAATATCAAATGAGATTTTAAATTATTATATTATCATGATATTATCATGTATGAATATCTCTTAATATGATATATATACATTAAATGTCTTTACAACGATAATCGTTACATATATGTCTCGTTTAAAAATCATTAATTTAGTAGTCTTGTTTTTACATATGTAGTTCATTGTTAATATACTTAATTATATGTTTACTTATCATAGTATCATGTTAACTATATATATATCGATATATATGTCATCATATAGTTTTTACAAGTTTTAACGTTCGTGAATCACCGGTCAACTTGGGTGGTCAATTGTCTATATGAAACATATTTCAATTAATCAAGTCTTAACAAGTTTGATTGCTTAACATGTTGGAAACATTTAATCATGTAAATATCAATCTCAATTAATATATATAAACATGGAAAAGTTTGGGTCACTACACTTTTCGCTGCGGATTTTGATTTTCCTTTACCAAATTGTAACTTATTATCTTCGCATCTGGATTCTTTTCTTACTCCGTCCAATCTTTCTCTGATTACTGATACTATTTCACTCGGAAGTGTGTCATTATTACGTTTAGTGATCAAAGCGTGTAGCATTAGACCATGGTTTAGTTCACAGGCAGTCTTCATTTCGTAAAAACCTAAAAAAAATAAAAATTCAGAATGGGGGGAGAAGACTAGTTCTTTAGGGTCTGCTAAGGAAAGACCATTCGAGTTCCATTTTCGAGAACTACACGAAAACAGAAAATCTAACTCTAATAGAAATACATAAACCCCCTATACTTAGTTGAAATTGTGATTAACATTATTTTCAATTGAATCATCAACAACTTGTATATCTTTGATTTTTACTTCAATCCATTTGTTGATTTCCTCCGTAACTCTCACAAATTCAACTAACATTGCCTTTTCTTTTGACGATAAATTGGATATTAATCGGTTATATAACTTAAAGTTTCCTTTAATCTTAGCATCGTGAATCCGTTTATAAAGTTTCTTCGTTGAACTGTTAAAAATGGGTTCATCTAATTTCGTATCATCAACGGCATTCTTTGTGATTGGATCATCATTAAGTGTTTCTTCATCTTCCCCACACTTATGCGTTTTTATTGGTCTAACAGTTTTGGTTTGTGGAGATCTAAACTTTCGGTTCATAAAGGTGATCGATGTATCACCATCCTTAAGTGTCATTTTACCTTCTCTTACATCAATGAATACCTCGGTGGTTGCTAAAAATGGGCGACCTAGAATTAGAGGAATATCAAGGTTTTCCTCCATATTAATCACTATGAAGTTTGCAACAAAGGTCAAACTTCCCACGTTAACAAGTAAATTATTTGCTATTCCAACCGGGTGTTTAATGGTTTGGTCAAATGATTGAACACCTATTTTGGTTGGTTTTAATTTACCCATGCCTAATCTTTTGTATAAGGAAAGAGGCATAATATTTGCACTTGCTCCTAAATCTGCGAGTCCATTATATACAGCACCATCATTAAGTAAGCAAGAAATGATAAATTCACCCGGGTCTCCTGCTTTAGTAAGTCGAGTTGGTTTGTAAACCTTTTTCGGGTGTTCTTTCCTTGGTTCTTTCACTTTTATTTGAATTTCTTGTTCACATTTTTCTTCGTTTCTTGGAATGGGAGGTTTGTATAAGAATTCTTCTTCATCACTCAAATTTGAATCCTCCTTATATTCTAATTTTGATTTTTCATATGTTGTTGATAACATATTTATGTTTTCATTTTGAAGGTTTTCTTGGGTGGTGAAATTATGATTAACTTCATTGTCAACTTCCATCAGACCATGTATGTAATGTTTAACTCTGTGACCATTAACTTTAAATTCAATTCCATTTGAATTTATTAATTCTATCGTTCCGTATGGGAAAACTCTTTTGACTATGAATGGTCCCGACCATCTTGATTTCAATTTTCCAGGAAATAGCTTGAATCATGAATTGAAAAGAAGAACTCTGTCTCCTTCTTTAAATTCTTTTGAACTTCTGATTCTTTTATCATGCCATTTCTTCATTCTTTCTTTATAGATTAATGAATTTTCGTATGCTTCATGTCTTAATTCTTCTAATTCATTTAGTTGACTTAATCGTAGACGTTCGGCTTCATGTAAATCAAGATTACATGTCTTCAAAGCCCAAAATGCTTTGTGTTCAATTTCTACTGGAAGATGACATGCTTTTCCGTAGACGAGTTTAAAAGGTGTGGTTCCAATTTGAGTTTTGTAGGCTGTTCTAAAAGCCCAGAGTGCATCCTCCAATTTAATGGACCATTCCTTCGGATTTGATCCTACGGTTTTTTCTAGAATACGTTTTAAAGCTCGGTTGGTATTTTCAACTTGTCCACTTGTTTGTGGATGATATGCAGTGGAGATTTTATGAGTTACTTCATATCTTTTAAGAACTTTCTCAAGTTGATTATTAGAGAAATGAGTACCCCGATCACTTATTAAAGCTTTCGGTGTTCCAAACCTTGCAAAAAGACGTTTTAAAAAGTTGACTACAACTCGTGCATCGTTAGTTGGGAGAGCTTGTGCTTCCGCCCATTTAGATACATAATCAATGGCAACGAGAATATAGAGATTATTATGAGATTTTGGAAATGGTCCCATAAAGTCAATACCCCAAATGTCAAATACTTCACATACTTGTATGACATTTTGTGGCATTTCATCACGTTGACTTATTTTTCCGGCTCTTTGACAAGCATCACAGGATTTGCAAAGAAGGTGTGCGTCTTTGTAAATTGTAGGTCAATAGAATCCAGCTTCATAAACTTTTCTTGCTGTTAGTTGAGGCCCATAATGCCCTCCTATTGGTCCTGTGTGACAATGGTTTAAAATTTTACTAGCTTCATCTCCGAATACACATTGGCGTATTATTCCATCTAGACAACTTTTAAACAGATGTAGATCTTCCCAAAAAAATTGTTTTATATCACTGAAGAATTTCTTTCGTTTTTGGTACGATAATCCTTGTTCAAGGAATCCACATACTAAATAGTTTGCATAGTCTGCAAACCATGGAATTTCATTATAATCTATCTTCAATAGATATTCATCAGGAAAGTTGTCTTGTATGGCTGATTCATTTAGAACTTCTAATTCGGGATTTTCAAGACGAGAAAGATGATCAGCGGCGAGATTTTCTGCTCCTCTTTTATCTTGGATTTCAATATCAAACTCTTGTAAGAGTAAGATCTAACGGATTAATCTTGGTTTAGCATCTTGTTTCAAAAATAGGTATCTAAGAGCAGAATGGTCGGTATAGACCACCGTTTTTGCTAGATCGAGATATGAACGAAATTTCTCAAAAGCAAAGACAATAGCAAGGTGTTCTTTTTCATTAGTTATGTAATTTGTTTGTGCTCCTTGTAACGTCTTACTAGCATAATATATAGGTTGAAATCGTTTTTCAATCCTTTGTCCTAAAACGGCTCCTATTGCAAAATCACTTGCATCGCACATTAGTTCAAATGGTAGATTCCAATTTGGTGTTATCATGATCGGCGCATTAGTGAGTTTTTCTTTAAGAATATTAAAAGATTTGATACATTCATCTGAAAAGATGAATGGAGCATCCTTTTCTAGGAGTTTATTCATAGGAGTGGCAATTTTAGAAAAATCTTTTATGAAACGTCGGTAAAAACCGGCATGCCCTAGAAAACTCCTAACTCCTCTAACATTGGTGGGATGTGGAAGTTTAGCAATTACATCTACTTTAGCTCTATCCACTTCAATTCCTTCCTTCGAAATTTTATGACCAAGAACGATGCCTTCTTTAACCATGAAATGGCATTTCTCCCAATTAAGTACTAGATTTGATTGTTCGCATCTAATAAGCATTCGTTCCAGATTAACTAGACATGATTCAAATGTATCACCGAAGACTGAAAAGTCATCCATGAAAACTTCCATGCATTCTTCTATCATGTCGTGAAAAATCGCCATCATACACCTTTGAAAGGTTGCAGGGGCGTTGCAAAGTCCAAATGGCATGCGTTTGTAAGCAAAAGTACCATAAGGGCACGTGAACGTGGTTTTCTCTTGGTCTTCGGGTGCTATTGGAATTTGAAAATATCCGGAAAATCCATCTAGAAAACAATAGTAACTATTTCGGGCTAATCTTTCCAACATTTGATCAATGAAAAGTAAGGGAAAGTGATCTTTTCTGGTGGCGTCATTTAATTTTCTATAATCAATACATACACGCCATCCTGTTATAGTCCTAGTAGGAATAAGCTCATTTTTCTCATTTGTAATGACAGTCATGCCACCCTTCTTAGGCACGCATTGAACTGGGCTTACCCATGGACTATCAGAGATTGGATAAATTAAACCTGCATCTAGCAGTTTAATAATCTCTTTCTTAACTACATCTTGCATATTAGGATTTAGTCTTCGTTGGCGTTGCACATACGTTTTATGACCTTCTTCCATAAGGTTTTTATGTGTGCAATACGAAGGACTTATTCCTTTAATATCATGAATCTTCCATGCAATGGCTGGTTTATGAGCTTTCAACACAGAAATGAGTTGTGATTTCTCATTTTCAGTAAGAGAAGACGATATTATTACAGGTAATTCAGATTCACCATGTAAATAAGCGTATTCCAAATGGTTTGGAAGTGGCTTTAGCTCTAATTTCGGAGGTTCTTCTATCGATGATTTATATCGATATCTGTCTTCTTCTTTTAGCATTTGAATTTCTTCTGTTGTTGGTTCATATCCATTAGCTATAAGTGTAGCTAACATTTCAGCTTCATCAATTTGTTCTGTTCCTTCTCCTAAAGAACATTCTCCTGTTCCTTGTAATTCTGGAAATTCTTCTAATAATTCTGCATGTGAATCTATAGTTTGAATATAATAACATGTATCATCTGCAGATTGCGGTTGTTGCATTGCTCTATCAACTGAAAAGGTAACACTCTCATCCTCTATACTTAGGGTCAATTTCTTACCGAACACGTCTATCATTGCTTTAGCCGTGTTTAAAAATGGTCTTCCTAATATGAGAGGAACTTGAGAATCTTCTTCCATGTCCAGAACAACAAAATCTACTGGAAATACTAAAGTACCAACTTTAACTAGCATATTCTCCATTATCCCTCTAGGATATTTTATTGATCTTTCGACTAGTTGTATGCTTATTCTTGTTGGTTTCAATTCTCCAAGGTCTAGTTTAGCGTATAGTGAATACAGCATTAGATTTATACTAGCACCTAAGTCTGCCAATGCTTCTATTGAACTAAGACTACCCAGAAAACATGGAATTGTGAAACTTCCTGGATCAGATAGTTTTTCTGGTATCTTATTCAACAGCACTGCTGAACAATTAGCATTCATAGTAACAGCCGAGAGTTCTTCCATTTTCTTTCTATTTGAGATTAGATCTTTCAAGAATTTAGCATATCTAGGCATTCTTGAAATCACATCAATGAAAGGAAGATTTACATTTATCTGTTTAAACATATCCAAGAATTTGGATTGCTCGGCTTCAAGTTTCTCTTTCTTCATTTTACTCGGGTAAGGAAGTGGTGGTTGGTATGGTTTAACATAAGGTTTAGCCTTAACTGTGTTATCTTCATTAACCTTTTCAACTACCGGTTATTTTTCCTTATCTTGATCAGGTTGTGGTTCTTGTGGAGTAGGAATAGCTTCATCAGAAGTTACAGGTATTTCAGGTGGTTTAAGTGTTGTACCACTTCTTGTGGTAATGGCTTTAGCTGTTTCATTCCGGGGGTTAGCATTTGTATCACTAGGTAGACTTTCCGGTTTTCTTTCACCTATTAACCTTGCTAGATTACTTACTTCTTGTTCCAAGTTTTGAATAGAAGCTTGTTGATTTCTAAATGCTTGAGCATTTTGTTCATTAGTTTGTTTTTGAGATGTGAAAAACTGCGTTTGAGTTTCAACTAGCTTTGTCATCATATCTTCTAAATTCGGCTTTTTATCATCGGTTTGTGGTGGTTTGTTTTGAAAATTAGGTCTTTGCTGGTTGTAAGTATTGTTAGATACTTGTTGATTGCTAGGACCTTGTTGGTTGTTGTATGGAATATTTCTATTATAATTCTGGTTTTGATTGTAGATTGGTCTTGGCAGTTGATAATTATTTTGATAATTATTTCCAGGCCTTTGGTTTAGATATGAAACATTCTCTCTTTGTTCCATTGTTAATTCAATAATGGGACAATATTTTGTCAAATGTGGTCCTCCACACTGCTCACAACTAATTCGTATTGAGTGAATATCCTTAGTCATCTTTTCCATTCGTCTCTCCACAGCATCTATCTTTGCGGAAATGGAATCTAAGTCATGGCTAGAATCGGCTCTAGCTGCTTTAGATGATCTAACGATATCTTTTTCTTGGTGCCACTCATGTGAGTGGGAAGCAGTGTTATCAATAATTTTGTAAGCATCAGTTTCGGTTTTCTTCATAATGGAACCACCAGCTGCTATATCTATGTCTTTCCTTGTAGTGATGTCGCATCCTTGGTAGAATATTTGTACTATTTGACAGGTGTCTAAACCATGTTGCGGACATCCTCTTAATAACTTTCCAAATCTTATCCACGCCTCATATAGAGTTTCATTCGGCTTCTGTGTGAACGTAACAATTTCTCCTTGAAGTCTTACGGCTTTAGATGCCGGAAAGAATTGTTTAAGAAAATTTTCAACTAAAACGTCCCATGTATCAATCGCCCCTTCAGGTAACGATTCCAACCAATCTTTGGCTTCTCCCTTTAAAGTCCAGGGAAATAACATGAGATATATCTGTTCATCCTCCACTTCTCGGATTTTAAATAGAGTGCAGATTCTATTAAAGGTACGAAGATGTTCATTTGGATCTTCCTTCGGCGCACCACTAAATTGGCATTGATTAGTCACCATGTGTAGAATTTGTCCTTTGATTTCATAATCTGGCGCATTAATGTCTGGATGAGTAATTGCGTGACCTTGGCCAGTGCTTTTAGCTCTCATTCGGTCTTCCATACTTAAAGGTTCTAGATTCTCCATAATTGAATTTGTTGAATCGGAATCACTGGAGGATTCTGATTTAATGGTTCGTTCCTCAACAATCTCTGTTTGAATGATTGGTGGTTCCGGAGGAAAGTTTAGTGGTTCAGGATCTATGAATCGTCCCTGAATATTCTCCGGATTCTCAATTGTGAGGTCGGGTGCAAAAAATGGATTATCGGAAATTTGAACTGGAGTACTTGGTCGACTGGATGACGATTCTAAAGAAAAATCAACGGCGGTAATATTTGCTAAATGTCTTGATCTAGTTACAGGTGGTGAACGTACAAAAGGTGGTGAACGTCTTGCTTAGTGCATTCACTGAATATCCTATTAGTTTTTAAAAGGAAAGAAAAATTATATAAGTTATCCAATTAATAGACTTTTCTGATTTTACCCACGTTTCGAATAGCCAAAAGATGCAGCAGAGGGGCAGGATTCGTTTGGTCTCAATATAATTGAGGACTGTTTGGCTCCAATAACCCGGTCCACGTACAAATCCAACTATTACTACGAACCAAAAAATTTTGATGTCTATCAATTTAACCACTTAAAATAAATTTTCGTAATTTTAAGAAATTTAGATAAGAAGTAGAAAAAATTCTAAGTCCTAAAAACTAGAATGACGAGAAATAAGAAAGAAAAAGAGCGCGTCGAAAAAGAAAAAGAAAAGGGTTGAAAAATAAAAGGCGTAGGAAAATAAGAAATAAAAAGAAATGACTTATAGAACTTAAAAACACTCGACTAACCCAACCTTATTACTATCACTAACTTAAAATTATAATCGCAAATTGAGATTACTAATTGGAATGATAATTGATACATAGGTAAAAGGTGTCTAAAAATATTAAAGCTTACAAGAAAAACTATATCCCAAATGGCAATATCTTAAAAAGAAACTAAAACTTAAAAAGGCGTCCCAAAATTCTAAAGTACCTAAATCTTAGTCTAAAGAAACGGCACTTAAGGAATTTTATGGCAAAGCCTAAAAATCTAGAAGTAAAAAAAATAACTATGGCAAAAACTATATCTTAAAACTAAAAACTAGCGAAAAATACAAATATTACGCTAAAACAATTAAAAAGGGCAAAATATAAAAATATACTAAAACTTGTAAAAAGTACAATTTTTATAAAAATATTATTTTTATATTATTTATTTTATAAAACTATTAATTTTATATATATAAATAAAACTAATTAAAAATAATTATTACAAATTAATTAAATCTTAAACTAAATAATAAATTAATTAACCCTAAATACTAATTAATTAATAATAATAATTAAAACTCCGTAATAAATGCCAAATTAGGGTTGCTGTGTGCCCGTGTCAGACGGCTCCGCGAGTCGCAGTATTTTCTTCTTCAAACTCCGCGAGTCGCGGGATATGAAAATTCAGATGACAGGCTGGTTTCGACAGGTTTCGTTTTACTTTTTTTTTTATATATTTTCTGTTTAAATATTTAAATAAAATATTTATAAAAACTAAATAAAAACTTATGTTTTAAAAACTAAAATAAAAATAGAAATACTTTATAATAAAAATCTTAAAACTAGATTTATATATTTATTTATTTATATTTTTTTCGGTTTTTAATTTTATGTTCTAAATAAACACAAAATATTTAAATAAAACTTATATTTTTATAAAATAAAAATAAAGAAACTTTATAAAACTTAAATATTTAATAAACTCTTAAAAATATTTATATTTTTGTTTTTCTTTTCTATGTTTTCGAATATTTAAAACGTATTTTTACAAAAACGTATTTTTATAAAAGTAAACTAAAAATAAAAATCTTTTTTTTTAATATTTAGCGTTGCGCAATTAAATACAATAACAATAAAAGTGCGATAATTAGAAGTGCAATTAAATATAAAATAAAGGAAATTAAATATGAAATAAAAGAATTATGCTTATTTAAACTTACGTAATCATGATGTTTGACGTGTTGATTTTAGTTTTATGCCCATGGGTTAATAGTCCTTTGTCCTGTATTATTTAATATGTCCATACGGATTTGTCTATAATAGTCCATCAGTCATAAATATAAAGAGCGAAAGCCTTCGTCAAATTATTCTTATTCCTGAAGTCAAATATTTCAACTAATTGGGGATTCGAATTGTAACAAGGTTTTAATACTTTGTTTAATGAATACACCAGGTTATCGACTGCGTGTAAACCAAGGTTTTACTACTTTGTTAACAATTACACCAATTACCCTTGAATGTAATTCACCCCTGTTTCAACAAGTCTATTAACTATTAATCCAGTTCCGTGTCCGGTAAAATGAATAATTATTGGTATTTATAGATATCCCGCCCACCGTACCCAGTCAAGCGTATGTGGTTATATATAAATACGTCGAATTATAAGTTTGTATATTAAATTAACAAGGTATTGTTTAGTTAATATAAAACCCATTAATAGCCCATAGTCTAATTTCCACAAGTGTCATTTTTTTATCCAAACCCCAATTATGGTACAAAGCCCAATTACCCAATTTTAGTAATTAGCCCAACATCATGATTACTTCGGTATTAAATAAGCATAATAATAACTTAGCTACGAGACATTAATGAAAATAATATAAACATAACTTACAATGATTAAAAATGGCGTAGCGTTACACGGACAGAATTTCGACTTACACCATTACAACATTCGCTAACATACCCTTATTATTAGGATTAAAATTAAAATTAAAATATAAATATAAATTATAAATATAAATATTACGTATATAGATAGAGAGATTGATATATTGGATGGTTTTTGCGATCAAACTACGTTTCCTTTTATAGGGAATTGAGTCCAGGGGAACTCCGCGACTCGCGGCATTTTTTGCCTTCAAACTTCGCGAGTCGCGGAGTTTGAAATTCCAGCTCACCAGCTTTGGCTTCTTTCTTACCGACAATTTTAAATATTAATATAATATATATATATAATTTTTAAGAATTATTTATATATTATATTATATTCATGTGCATAGTTGACTTGTAATTTTTAGTCCGTTGCGTCGAGCGTTGAGAGTTGACTCTGGTCCCGGTTCCGGATTTTCGAACGTCCTTGCGTACAATTTAATATCTTGTACTTTGCGTTTTGAATCTTGTACTCTTGTAATTTCAAGACGTTTCTTATCAATAATTGGAACCTCTTTGATTGTATTTTGTACTTTTGAGCTTTTTGGTCGTTTGCATCTTCAATTCGTCAAATCTGTCTTTTGTCTTCACCTTTTAATATTTAAACGAATATCACTTGTAAATAGAACATTTGCAACTAAAAGCTTGTCTTTCTTGGGGAATAATGCTATGAAATATATGTTCGTTTTTAGCATTATCATTGGTATAGACGAAGCTAGTAAAAGTCTCAAACGAGTGATGGATAAATTGGTCCATTTAGATCAAGAAATACATCCCAGTTTAAATCTGAGAAAGCTGCCACCATTTCAGGAAAATCTTCTGCTTCAATTCTTCTTCCTTCTACTATTTTTCGATTTTTCACTTTTTCTCTATTAAGTGTCGATTGGTGTGGATGAAAGTTGGATGAGCTTTCTCCTCGATTGGCCATTTTCTGTGCATTGACACTTCAAATTAATTCAAAGTGTATAATTCAATTGTAGGCAACAAGTTTTGTAAACTTTAATTATCATCAATACTTAGATGTTTTAATGTTAATGTTCTTCACATTTTCACTATTCATTAGTGTCAATGAGTTTGCAACTAGATTAAGATTTTCACAAAGTTTAAATGTGTTCTAGACTGTTGAAATCATCATCAATACATGTTTTGACATCTAATATGAACACACTCAATTTGCAACAATGTTGTTTATATCATATGAACAATGTTTCTATGAAAATCTAACCTAGATGTATAATGACCCCTAGAATTGTCCAAAGTTAAATCAATGCATAGATATATTACAATCACTACTACAATTGTTTCTAAATTGTTCTTCAAGAACAAATTTGGTTGTTTGCATCAATTTAAGTTTTGATTCATTCTAGTTAGGGTTTCTTCATAACCCTAATTCATCATACAAACACAATTGAATGTTAGGAAAGTAAGGATTAATCATACTGAAAGTAGGAATTAAGATTGAAGGAAAAAGCATTCTTCTTCATGCGGTCGATCTCCTTGATATGGCCGAAACGGATGGTTTTTATTCGCGCTGTGACGTCGGGTCTCGGTGCGCCAGGATCAGCCACTCGAGGGAGGGGTACTGTTTTAAATTTATATTTAGCGGGGCCTAAATCTTACTTCTCCTTATAAGTAAGTGAAGTATGACCTAGAGTCGTATTTTTGAGATATCAGTAGAATCGAACCTATATTTAAGCCTAAGATAGTTAAGACGGAGTAGTGATTACCTATTTGGGATTTTCTAATTTATAAGATAAATAAACTAAATGCGATAAAATTCGTAATTCAGATAAGGTTAAAGTGAGTGCATACTATGACTTCATCAGTTATTCTGCCGAGATTATGGAATGCTGGCTCATGAATAGGCAGAGGCCTTGTATTCATTACACTAGTCCTAAACGCCCCTGTCATAAGACATGTCACTGGGTACTGTGTTAGGCTTGAAGATTCCAAATAGACAGCAACGTCCCTTACCCCCGACGTGTGACGACCCGGGAATTTCTGACCAAATTTAAACTTAATCTTATATGATTTCAACACGATAAGCAAAGTCTATTAAACTAAGTCTTATAATGTTTGCATTTTTTTTAGACATTTGACCTTGACTATTTCCGATGATTCACGAACAATTTATTTTGTAATTAATTATGTAATTTAATATATATATATATATATATATATATATATATATATATATATATATATATATATATATATATATATATATATATATATATATATATATATATATATATATATATATATGAACATATATATATAAACAAATGAAAATGTAAAATATGATACAACTAATTGCTGTAATGAATCTATATATAAAATATAAATGATTTTTAAATATGACTACGATTATATGTATATTCTAATATATTAAAATATATAAATAATTAATATTAAATGTATGTTATTAATGAATTATAATATTAATATATATAATTACAAATTAAGATAAATGTTATATTACTATTAGTAATTTCATTATTATTATTACTAATGTTAAAATTAATATCCGTATTATTAATATTAGTATCTATAATATAAAAATATAAATATGTTATTTGTTACATGTAACTTGATATGTCTTAATTATTATTTGAAGAATTATCATATATTATTATTACCTAAATCATTAAAAAAAATCATTATTTTTAACATTAATAATATTATTATTATCATTTTATTATCATACTTACCATGATTTATTTTAATCATTATTATTAATATAATAATTATTAATGATAGTATTATTAATATTATTATCACTATTTCTACTATTACCATTAGACTTATTCAGATTAATAATATTATTATTATTATTTTATTATTAAAATTACCAGTATTTTTATAACATTAATATATTTATATTTAATAACTATTAATCTTATTATTAATTATAAATAAAATGATATACAGCGTAAATTTAGGTTATGCATCATCTCATACTGTTTTATATTTTTGTTTATGTCTCAAAACCAGTACGAATCAAATAATTAATCAGATAGGATCCAAATTCTTTTGATTTTTCACGATTCCCTTTTTATAATTTTTTATTTTTTCTCCCTGTTTGTGTTTGGATGTCGATACCTCTATATTCCTTATAACTCGAATTCACACAAGCTTTTAAAGGAAATCATTCAGTTTCTCCTTTAATCTAATTATCACTCACAAATTATTTTTTTGGCGAATTAAAACAGAAAAACTAAAGAACCATCGCAGGTATCTCTGTTCTTTAACTTTTTGACCAAAACTCGATTTCAAACCAATTTCTAAAATGTAAAAATGCAGTTGTGATTGGAATCTATTACTCAAACTAACTCTAAATTTTCAAGTTCCAATTTTTTCTATCGAACTTGAATTATGGAGTCAAAGTTTGAGATAAAAAAAGTCAAACGCTGTTCTTCACTATATTCGCGTTTTGTATTACGAATTAAATGAAATTGAGGGTTGATAAAGATTATAGGAAAGTTTCAAAACATATTTTGTGTTATACACTTTATCTAAAACGCTACCTTTTACAAAAATCAAATTTTTTTTTTTGCAACAGCGACGGGCAGCAGCCTGCTGTTTCTTTTTTTTTATTTTTTTTATTTTTTTTATTTTTTTATTGTGTCTGTTTAATTGAAGAAACAATCACAAACTTTTATGTGTTGTTATTAAATCCTAAAACCAATTCCAAATTAACTGATATGATTAAGTTAGTACCTGGTTGTATAATTCCACAAAGAAGAAGAAGAAGAAGAAATATTAGCACAGAAACCTTAGTTAAATAAATATGGTTTGAGTTTATAATCAGAAAGCAGGATTAGCGGTGTGGTGTAGATTGTTGTTGGGTATCGAGAGGTCTCGGGTTCGAGACCCGGCAGGGACATTATTTTTTTAAGGCTGTTACAAGGTAGTCATTTTATTTTCTTTAAAGTTATTATTATTATTATTATTATTATTATTATTATTATTATTATTATTATTATTATTATTATTATTATTATTATTATTATTATTATTATTATTATTATTATTATTATTATTAGTGTGATTTTGATTATGATTTAAAAGATGCTTAAATTATGGAAGAATAAAATGAATATGATTATGGCTACGATAATGGATATAGTTAAGGTATATATATATATATATATATATATATATATATATATATATATATATATATATATATATATATATATATATATATGTATAACCGAGAAATACAATTATAAGTATGATTAGGTTTACGACAATATAAACTATGGCTATAAATATAAATATAATTAAGTTATGATTAAATGAAATATCATTTTATTCATTATTATTATTAATGTAAGAATCATTCTTAATAATATTATTACAATTATTAGTGAGATTATTATTATTACAACTATTACCATTAGTAGTAGTATTATTATTATTATTATTATTATTATTATTATTATTATTATTATTATTATTATTATTATTATTATTATTATTATTATTATTATTATTATTATTATTATTATTATTATTAATATTATTATTATTAATATTAATATACAAGTATTATTATCATTACTACTATTATTAGTATTATCATTACCATTATCATTAAAAGTTTCATTATTATTAAAATCACTATTTTATTTAAAAATATTATTTTATGAAAACTATCAATTTTATCTTATCATTAAACTTATCACCTTTATTATAAATTATTATCAATATTATCATTATTATTATTATCATTATTAGAATTATAATTATTATTATCCTTAATAGTATTATTATCATAACTATTTTGCAAACAAAAGGAATTATATAAAAACATATTTAATATCTAAGTATATTAATATTACGTAAAATCATGTTTCAACTAATATAATATTATGTATATTGATATAATTTAATTACACGTCAAATAAGTATTATAACATATGACATATTATGCATAATAATAAAATTTTATATAAGAGTATTAATCTTAATACATAATCAAAATATATATAATTTGTTCGATTACAATTATACGTTTTAATATATATACAAATGATATAGGTTCGTGAATCTGAGGTCAATCCTGCATTGTTCAATATAGTCGTATGTATTTTTACTACAAAATACATTAGGTGAGTTTCATTTACCTTTTTACCCTTTACATTTTTGGGCTGAGAATACATGCGCAATTTTTATAAATGTTTTACGAAATAGACACAAGTAATCGAAACTACATTATATGGTTGAATTATCGAAAACGAATATGCCCCTTTTATTAAGTCTGGTAATCTAAAAATTAGGGAACAGACACCCTAATTGACGCGAACTCTAAAGATAGATCTATCGGGCCCAACAAGCCCCATCCAAAGTACCGGATGCTTTAGTACTTCGAAATTTATAAAATGTCCGAAGGAGGATCCCAGAATGATGGAGATATTCTATATGCATATTGTTAATGTCGGTTACCAGGTGTTCAATCCATATGAATGATATTTTTGTCTCTATGCATGAGACGTTTATTTATGAGAATTGGAAATATGAAATCTTGTGGTCTATTAAATATATGAAATGTTTGTTTATGATAAACTAATGAACTCACCAACCTTTTGGTTAACACTTTAAAGCATGTTTATTCTCAGGTATGAAAGAAATCTTCCGCTGTGCTTTTGCTCATCTTAGAGATATTAATTGGAGTCCTTAATGACATATTTCAAAAGACGTTGCATTCGAGTCGTTGAGTTCATCAAGATTATTATTAAGTCAATTATAGTAAGATATCTTATGAAATGGTATGCATGTCGTCAACCGTAGATGTAATGAAAGATTGTCTTTTCAAAAATGAATGCAATGTTTGCAAAATGTATTATATAGAGGTCAAGTACCTCGCGATGTAATCAACTGTTGTGAATCGTTCATAATCGATGTGGACTTTGTCCGGATGGATTAGGACGGGTCCTTTCAGTTGGTATCAGAGCAGTGGTCTTAGCGAACCATGTCTGCATTAGTGTGTCTAACTGATAAGTCGTTAGGATGCATTATTGAGTCTGGACTTCGACCGTGTCTGCATATCAAAAGTTTTGCTTATCATTTTGTGTCAAAAATTACCTGATTATTATTCTTAGAGAATCACTTACTTATCATTCTTAGTCTAGACACGTTTTACTGCATTGACTGCATGAATAGTGTATAGATAAAATTCATATCTTAGCGTATCTGCTACTTCATATCTTAGTGTATCTGTTACTGTAACTTTGCCTGACAACTTTCGTAGATTCCTCCGTAACTTATGGGATTTTAGTATTATATATGCATATGTAAATTATGTATTGCAGAGTACTAATCTACATCCTATAATCTATTTCTTATCAAAAAATCCTTCATCTGATCGTACGAGATGAATCCTGCAACCAGTTCGAGTCCCTCAGATTCCGATAGCTATTCCGATAGTTATTCCGACAGCTATTCCGACATAGATGTTCACCTAAGCTCCGAAAACAGCGTCATCGGCATGAATCAACCAATCAGCCATTACCAATTCATCTGATGGGTTCGTAGTTGACTTAATTAATGGAAACGCGCAGAAGGCAATCCCTTCCACCAACTGAATTCACCTCTTGACAATGAACCTGAAGCGTTTACCGGCGAACCTGTTCGAGACACCATTTTCAGTCCCATTTCCAGGGTAACTCGACAAGATCATATTCTATCCACAAATCTGAACCTTATTCATCCGCTCGTTCCAACTATAACAATCCAGAAAATTTTCGATTAAATTTAAACTAAACTTCGACTAATTCCGACGATTCACGAACAAATAACTGTAGAAAAAAAAATGTATAATTATTTATTATATGATTAACAATATGTATATATATATATATATATATATATATATATATATATATATATATATATATATATATATATATATATCATATCACTCTCATCATTTTTATTAACATTAATAACAATGTTAACACCAGATTTTATACTCACAATTTGTTATATTAAATATTATCATTAATATTATTATTAAAAATAAAAAAACAAGATTTTTAATAAATTTACTAAAGTAATAGATTATTAAGTTATCATTTTTATTTTATTATCATTATCAATTATTATTAAACTTATCATTTTAAGTTTATCAATATTATAATTATTATTAATTCTATTATTAAAAGTATTATTACTTTATTAATATTAAATAATAATAGAAATTAGGTAAAGTAATACAGATATAAAAAAAATATTATGATACAGACAGAAACCTAATCACGATCTGTTTAATATTTTTTTCTTATATCGTGATCTTCTTTCATTAAACAAACAAGCATGATTAATACTTTACATGTTCAATTATCATTTCAATACTGCTATTAAACTACTGCTGCAAGTCGAAAGGAACAAATTCAAACCCAGTCCCCTGTGCGTGCTATTTTTTTTTTAAACTCTTATACGATTCAATTTTTAAAAGCTAATAATCCAGAAGTAATTTAAAGCATGTCGTGAATCTTTCTGTAGAGTTTCAAATCTTAATTTACAAAATCAAAGATTAATTTGTGAGTCAAAGTTTTAAAATTTAAAAAGTCAACCTAGTGTTCATAGAGAAATTCGATTTCTGTTTGAGGTTTCAGGTTAAATTGATCATTTGAAAAGTTTCTAATAAGGATTTAACACCTTTTTTGTATTATAATTATAGTCTAAAAACATCCAGAAATCAAAATCACGATTTTAGTTCTTTAATTTTTTTTTCTTCGAAGCTTACAGCTAATATTGTTACTGATTTTTTTGTAAATTTCAAAACACCACGAATTGATAAGTTCTTTAAACATCCTTAAAACCGTTCTGTATTCGTATTCGATTTAATGAGTTGATTATGGGTCGAAGTATTAAGTGAAGAAGAAGAAGGAAAAGAAAACAGTTTAATACGGTTTTATATATAAGTGGGTTGGAATTAAAACAGAAAAATAAAGACAGTCTATTGGTTAGGGGTGTTGGTGTTTAGCAAGAGGTCTCGGGTTCGAGTCCCGTTCGTGGCCATTTTTTTTTTAAGAAAAGCTTATTAAGGTAGTTTCTTACTTATTTATAATTATTATTATTATTATTATTATTATTATTATTATTATTATTATTATTATTATTATTATTATTATTATTATTATTATTATTATTATTATTATTATTATTATTATTATTATTATTATTATTATTATTATTTACTAGTACTAGTACTATTGTATTACTAAATATTATCATTATTGTTAATTATTAATAACATGGACATTAAAATTTGTATCACTAGTATAGTTTATATTATCATTATTATTAATATTATTAGTATTAACATTATTATCTTTAATGTTAAAG
This sequence comes from Rutidosis leptorrhynchoides, assembly GCF_046630445.1. Classification (NCBI taxonomy): domain Eukaryota; kingdom Viridiplantae; phylum Streptophyta; class Magnoliopsida; order Asterales; family Asteraceae; genus Rutidosis; species Rutidosis leptorrhynchoides. Next base: position 130,265,120 of record NC_092333.1, on the reverse strand, counting down.
AAGAATTACTATCTTTAATGTTAAAGAAGTATTATTATCATTTAAAAACTTATTAGTATTACCATCGCTAATATTATTATTATTAGTATTATTAATTATCGATATTATTATTATTACTAATATTAAAGTCATTATTAACATTTATATTAAAAACATGGTTATAATTAAAAGTATTATTTTAAATTATCATTTTATCAAAATTTCCATCTTTATTGAAATTATTATTTTTACTATCATTATTATCGTTCATATTATTAAAGGTATTAAAATTATCACTGTATTAAATCATCACTTTTAATAAATATTGCCATTACCATTAAAACTATCAATTTAATTATCATCAACATAACCATTAATATTATTATCATTATTATTGATATTTATATTATCATTATTATTATTATTACTAATATTATTTTAGTATTATTATAATTACTATTTTAACAAATAAATGATATATGCATATATAAATATATTTACACATAACATAATAAAATTTATATTTTCATCTATTTAGAATATATAAAATAAATATAAGAAACTTACAAGTTATTAATATAAAAATAACATAACTAATAACTTTATATAAATAAACTTATTCGATTATGAGTATATGTGTTAATATATATACAAATGATATTGGTTCGTGAATTCGAGGACATCTCTGTACTTGTTCAAGTGTTATCATACGCATATCATACAAACTATCGTATTGTGAGTTTCATATGATCCCTTTTACTCTTTACATTTTTGGGCTGAGAATACATGCGCAACTTTTATAACTGTTTTACACGTATCAACTATTAAACTGTGATATGTTGGGCTATGACCAGCAAGTCCCCAACCGAAAAGTATAAACGATAACTTGTTACGGGGCAAACTTGAAAGTCTAGTCTAAATACAAGTACCAACTATTAAACTGTGATATGTTGGGCTATGACCAGAAAGTCCCCAACCGACAAGTATAAACGATAACTTGTTACGGGGCAAACTTGAAAGTCTAGTCTAAATATCAGTACCAACTATTAAACTATGCTATACCCGGCTATGTCCGACTAAGTCCCTACAGTGATATTTTTAATTGCTGCGGCATTCTTAATTATTGGGGATAGGCCTATCGGGAGTAACGTCCCCGATACATTTGACTAAGTCTTTGTATTAATTGATAATGAAATTAAACGACAAGGACAGAACAACTTATCACGGGGCAAACAACGTTTAGTCTAAATATCACGCACTGGCATAACTTTTTGATCCTGCGGGAGATCAACTTGATTGGATCTGAGTGATCTACTTATAAAAACAAATCTTGTGGTCTAACACTATTACTGAAATCATTATTTATTACAAACCTATGAACTCACTCAACCTCGTGTTGACTTTTTAAGCATGTTTATTCTCAGGTACCTCAATTATTGCTTCCGCTGTATTTCTACTACTTTGATGATGATTGCTTGCTATGCTTGGAGTCTTCATCACATATCATATCAATTAAAGACATATTTATCTTTCGCTGCAAAACTCAACAAAACGTCTCATGTAGAGTCGTTCTCATTTATACAACTGTGATTTGATATAATTAGACACAAATACCCCAGGCCCTATTTGGGGGTGTCACAGATTGGTATCAGAGCAGGTTGTTGTAGAGAACCAGGATTGCATTTTATGTGTACCTTATACAATTAGGTACCTTAGCAATGTAGGACTACAACTTTCCTTGACCGTAGTGCCTTTACTTTTTGCCTTTAACTGTTAAATGCTACAATATACTTTAGAAACTTTACTTATCTTAGAATGCCGAGCCAACCTAAGAACTCTGCTCACTTTCCTAAGTATTATCCAATTATGCCATCGCATTTAAATGCGACACCATGATTTCTGAAATTCTTGACATTCCTATGTCATCTATCATGGTTTTGTGTATTACATATATATTACATGAAATATTATCCATGATTTTTGAAACTCGTATATTTGTTACTATTCATACTCAAACGTATATAACTCCCTGTTATATCACGTACCTATATGCCTTATGCCTTTATGCATTGGTTTGCAAATCGGAAAATGTCATTGGGTTATCACAGTATACGAATTGTAATTCTTTAATCAATATCTGGTTGCAAACTTTTTATTTATAATCTCAACACGTCATACCACCATTATTACATAAATGGATGACACATCATATCTTATCATATCTTATCAGTAAACTTTGTCTACCACTTTTCCTAAATTCTCTCCGTAAGTTACGAAAATATTTTTGCTATAAATACCTATTCAAGGAGACGAATATATCATTCAGTATTCAATACCCATTTCATACCAAACCCTATTCCAAACACATAATATGAATTTCTCGAACTCTTCGAGCTCCAACGGAAGCGTAATCGGAACAAACGAACCAATCAGCCATCATCTTTTCTGGATGAATTGGGGATGGGTTCGTAGCCGACTCAATCAATGGAAGCAAGAAGAAGGTGATCCCTTCCACCAACCGAATTCACCTCTTGGCGAAGAACCTGAAGCACTTACCAGTGAACTAGTACGAAACACCATTTTCTCTCTCCTTTCCAGGGTATCCCATCACGAATATATAATATCGAAGATTCTAGATCTTATTCACCCCCTTGTTCCAACCGCCAATCATCTCAGAATAGTAGAAGAAGTCAACGAGCTTCGCGCTTGAGTAGTGGCTCTGGAGAATATGGTGCGAAACCTACGAACACCAGCAGCAGCACCAGCAGCATATCCAGTACCATCAGTACCATCAACATCACCACCAAAAACATCAGCTTCATCAACAACAACATCCGCATTCCACGCCTCAACATCACACTCAGTACCTCAAACATCAACATGATACACCCCATAGATACTAAGGAATATTAGTAATAATGAGTTAAGATGTATTGACTCATTCTTCGTGAAGAATTATATATGTATACCTTATATATATATATATATATATATATATATATATATATATATATATATATATATATATATATATATATATATATATATATATATATATATATATATATATATATATATATGATTTGGAACAATAATAAATCTTGTCGTACTAAGCAATTACGTGTGAATCTCAACTAGTATGTACTACTTGGTTAATTCATATCACTAATATGCTATGATATACACCCTTCGCTAATGACTTAACAATTTTAATCACTGCTTCAGCACAATAAACTCCATTTCATAATAAATCAACTGTAACGATGAATGTATCGATTCATAACTTCATTAGCGAAATATTTCGCGACAATTATGACATCTCTAAGGTTTTGGAGATTATTTACTCTAGTCTCAACCTTAAATCAAATGAGTTTAATATTAACTCATTAAATCCATGATTATATCTGAAGAATACATATATGAACGTATATCTTCATAAAGATTGTAAATTCTGTTGTACAAACTGTAAATTGTCAAAATATTTTAACGGGTAGGTAATACCCGAGAAATATTTACATCTCACATTAATACACTGTACATTCTTCAATTTCGATTCATAAATCATTAATTATACGCACTACCTTCAGAATGACACACAATCATCTTCATACAAAATCAATTACACATTCTGAAATTAACATATCAGAATTCAAGTAAAGCTTTAGCAGGTGTTATCTTCCTAAAGATTACTACATTCATGAATTATATTCATTCGTATTCTGCAATGAATTATCACATCAAACCACCGAAATTATCATTCATTACTTTTGAAATCAACAACGCCTATTCGTCAACCATTAGATCCTTTGACGATTACAGTCAGTGTTTAATCATCTAAAAATAAAATTTCATGAAACCATTGATAACCGATGATTCAAATATGGCTGCATTAAATGCAGAGGAAACAGAAGAATTTTCCTCGTCATTGGATCTTAGAAATTCTAAGATATCACCGTATCTTTAGTTATAAATATCCTCTATATTTTTGAAGATATCTTTATAACGATTCTTGTCAGCCATTAATTATCTCTTTGCGATATCTTTATCACATCATAAAGAAAACTGTTTTAGTTTCTATATTCTGTAAAATTCAAGTTTAAATTATGAATGATTTGAAGTAGTGTTGGGAATTGAAGCATGAGTTAGTATAATATAATGACGTATTATATTACAGTAAGTCATGCTAAATTTTTAATGGAAGATGATGATTCATAGACCTTATAATCATCATTTACCATGTTACACAACTTTTACATTCTATTTAAACTCTAAATATATCAAGAAAATATTTTTCTTGATGATTCGATCTTTTCCGGATATTCTGGTAATATGACAAATCAAATCGTGCTATTACCTTTCCTTCTGCTTTGAATATCATGATCATTCGAAACTTCATACCTATGAATTCGGGACCGTTACTTGCTTTACAAAAGCATGAAGCTTCGACATATAAGGGAAAATATAAAGCCCGATAACAACACTGAAATTACAAACCGTGTATATCAATGCGTATAACAATATAAAGACACGGGAGAACTAAAAACACAATAAATCCTATAGCATAGTAGAAGTAAACAGACTCCTCTGGTGGGAGTTGGAAAAGAAGGAAGATTGTGGCTATAACCAATATAAGGTCAAGAACAAGAACTGGATTGAGCATATTAACAAAACTTTTGGAAGTATGAATTGAGAAAGAAAGTATAGAAGTGGTGAAGATAATGAAACGGAAGAAGCTAATTTATAGCAAAATTCCAGACACAACAATCGAGGCAATTCACCGCATTTAATTAAAGAAAATCCTAATTTCCGTAATTACCAGAGAATCAAATCTTATAAAGATTTCGAAGATTTCTTTAATTCTTTGAAATCCGGAAATCAATCGTAACTACGTCAAAAGTTAAGGCGAACATTTAATTTTCTCATTTACTCTTTTACGATAACTTCGTTTATACTCTTTCTATAATCGAATTACTTTATCCATATTATTTAATGTCGATAAAACTCTAATTCATCATTCTTGTTGTAAAGAATGACGATCTCTATCAAATTTCATGACTATGATTTTCATGAACTCCTCTCTGTTTTGTCTGCCCTAATATTGCAGCATAAACGCTCAAGGTTTTAATGAGCTCAATATTATTCATAACACATTTCATGTATCTAATTTACTGAAATGGCTTGAATAACATCATCATTTTGAATGATCTCTGCAATAATGATAAAATGCACTTCGTAGAAGAACCTGTAGAAATTATGGTTCGTATGACCTAAACGCTTGAAAAAAAATAATATTCTATCCGTTGGATTACACGCAAGGCCCCGAACATACCTGGGAACGTGAAGACCAAACAAAACGTAAATATTCTCGTCTATGTACGAACAACGCCGATTGATGGCAACAACTAAATTTCGGGACGAAATTTCTTTTAACGAGTAGGTACTATAACAACCCAGAAAATTTTCGATTAAATTTAAACTAAACTTCGACTAATTCCGACGATTCAAGAACAAATAACTGTAGAAAAAAAAAATGTATAATTATTTATTATATGATTAACAATATGTGTATATATATATATATATATATATATATATATATATATATATATATATATATATATATATATATATATATATATATATATATATATCATATCACTCTCATCATTTTTATTAACATTAATAATAATGTTAACACCAGATTTTATACTCACAATTTGTTATATTAAATATTATCATTAATATTATTATTAAAAATAAAATGTAACAACCCAAACCATCCAACGACAAAACCACGTGAAAACAGCAAAATAAAAAAAATTTCCCTGAACAGCATGTTGCGCGGCGCGCCATATAGGCCGCGCGGCGCGCCAAAGTGGACTGTCCGAAAAGTTCTTAATTGCAAAAATGTTTGACTAGTTCCCGACATATTTAGGCGTAACGCTTTTAACCCCATGTTCCATATATAAAAACTAGCACGTTCTATTAATAAAATTATGTTTACGAAGCGGGGCCCACATCGACCCAAATTACCCTTTAAGTATCAAAATACAATTTTCGACCATAAGACTTTTAATACAAAATAAAGCCGAGCATGGCGATTAGGGATACGCTACCCAATCCTAATAAATCCAAAAGCAAGCCTTCTACGCAAACTATGCAAGTCCTCTAATCCTCGCGCTTACCCGAGCCACCATCCGCATGCAATCTATAAAAAGAGTCAACAACGAGAGGGTAAGCTAACGCTTAGTGAATGATAATATACTACATACATATATATGTATAAAATGGACACGCCACAAAATAACAAATACCGCATACCGAGGCATCCATATAAGGCACTACACTAAGCATACCATACGATCTCTAAGCAACGAGCTAAAGATACAACAACAATATAAGTTCACCAATGACGATGTGAACAACGCCAAATAGCTACACCCGGAGGGTTAGCTACAACACAACAATACATTAATATGTAACAATATAAATATAACAACGCGTAACACTCCCAAGGTTAACCATAACGCTATGGTGCTACCGGCTCGTGGTTCACACCATACGCAATTGAGTCATACTCTTTTATAGTGCTACCGGCTCGTGGTTCACACTTGATGCTACCAGCTCGTGGTTCACATCAATTATTTTATAGTGCTACCGGCTCGTGGTTCACACTCGATGCTACCGGCTCGTGGTTCACATCTTAGTTTATAGTGCTACCGGCTCGTGGTTCACACTCGATGCTACCAGCTCGTGGTTCACATCTTAGTTTATAGTGCTACCGGCTCGTGGTTCACACTCGATGCTACCGGCTCGTGGTTCACATCTTAGTTTATAGTGCTACCGGCTCGTGGTTCACACTCGATGCTACCGGCTCGTGGTTCACATCTTAGTTTATAGTGCTACCGGCTCGTGGTTCACACTCGATGCTACCATAACATCCACAAACAAATACGCCATAAACATGAACGCATAATTATTTCACTCACAATATTAACCCTTCGCCATTGGGGTTATAAAATCCACATCGCCTTCCCATGTGATAACGTACACACAAAGTGTGCACCTCGTCAAAGGTGGTCAACCAAAATGCACAACCGTGCCAATTGGACCTATACACAAGTCCATCAATCCACCTATATGTGAAGTGAGCTCTATGACCGAGAACCACTTCACCCGACCCGCACCCATCCTACACATACATATGCACATAGGATATTAACACTCACCTTGAAGTCTTGAAGAAAGCTTCCAAGTAAACCGCAACTCGCCAATGGAAAATACCTATTCCATTATCACAATTACAACAATACACTTAGAGTGGATTTACAAATCAACCCAATTCGTCACTTAGTGCAATTTCGACCCAAATGCACTTCCAAGCACAAACCGTGCCCAAAACTAACCAATAATCACTAACACAAGTGAGAATGGTCCTAATACGCCAATTAAACCCGAACTCAAGTGTTAAACACGTGTCATACCCATTTTGACACTTAAACCCTAATTTTGACCCATTAAGTCAAAATCTCACCATTTACAAGTTTTAACACCAAAACACATTTAACTTGGTTTTATACTTCAACTTAATCCATTTCAAGTTTATAAACCTCATTAAATCGCCAAATGGGTCATAATCACCACCAAACCCTAATTTGACCCAAAGTCACAATTAGTCAACCAATTAACCTTAAATGGGTTTCAATACTTCCTTAATCACTAACTTAAGTGATTAAACTCAATTTCAAGTCCTAAACATGGCCAATTAGTTCACCAACCCAAAATCCACCAACAATTAACAATAAACCCAATTACTAGCATCACTAAACCCATTTCATCATCTAAAAGGGTTTTTCATCAAACTAACTCAAAACCCTAACTTGAATAACAAATCCAATAAATGAAATTCGGAGTTTGAGCTTACCAATACTACCACAACGTAGCTAGAAACGAAAGGAACAACTTTAGAACTCGAGCTTTTGATCCAAACGGCCTCCTTCTTCTCCAAAACCCCAAATCTCTCTCTAGAATCTCTCTCTCTCTCTAGATAGTTGGGAGTGATGGATGGATGTGAATATCATCCAAAACTGATCCAAACCAGCTAATATGGCTCACAAATCCGGCCCCAAGTGAAATTACCCAATTGCCCTTCATTTAAAACAATTAAAAAGAAGAAGAGGGCTGTCTGCGCGATTTGGCGCGGCGCGCCCCAGACCCGCGCGGCGCGCAAGTAGCCAGTTTCAGATTCTTTTACCTTTTCAATTACATAACAATATTCAACGAAGCCCGTTCTCGAATGTCATAAGTACACAAGTATACAAGATAAATATTCGGGTCTTACAACTCTCCCCCACTTAAACTCGATCACGTCCTCGTGATCCTCGTCACTTAACCAAACGGACCACACTCCACGGTCCTCAAACATACGTCCCAATCCGACTTTCCTAGGCAACTCTTCCCAATGAATCACCTCTAACAACCAAAATCGTCACACGCGATTTAACAAATCACAATCCGAGCACTAAAACCATGTTCAATCCCTCACATCGGGAAACTCAATCAATCTCGAACCGAGATATCAACCCTATAGTGTACCTTTTCTAAGTACAATGCTAAAAACAACCAAATATCGACCTAAGGTCAACAACCCGAAACGATGAAGACCGAACCAAACGAACCCTTACGGATTACACCAATCACTAAACATCGCTTGTAGTGCGCCATACGACCAATACACAACTACCGTAACATCATAATCCAACGGCTAGAACCGATAGCGCCCAAAACGACTATGGAAACGCAAAACCCAAGGTGTACGAAATCAACCATCGTCACACCCGTAGCAAACATGTGAGCGAAACACGGCTATCGCCTCACTAATCCCACAACATGGTCCTCACGACCCCACCATCGACGTATAAAATGACCGATAGTTCCCGCAACATGGTCCTTACGACCCTACCATTGGTGTATCAAACAACTAATAGATCACACGACACGAAGGCTGGCCGAAAACACACGCGCCCTAGTGAATCCGAACTACACGCGACTCACTACCTTCACCACAACAACAATCGGGAATGGACGAACTACACGCGCCATAGTGAATCCGAACTACACGAGAGTCACTATCCCGGAGGAATGACCGAACTACACGAGTCAATTGTGAATCCGAACTACACGAGACTCACTCCTCAATACAATGACCGAAACCACACAAGTCATTCGTGAATCCGAACTACACGAGATTCACTTCCACAACATCGAGGTTGGCCGAACTACACGAGCCTTAGTAATCCAAAACCACACGAGATTACTACCTCAATAAGATGACCGAACTACACGAGTCACCATGAATCCGAACTACACGAGATTCATTTAGTTAAGATGACAGAAACCACACGCGTCATCGTGAATCCGAAAACACACGCGATCCACAATCTCAACACAGGAATGGTACTCGCATTTCCCACCGGTACTCGCATTTCCCGATAGTGTTACACCATACCGACATAACACTACTCCCTTGATGAAGTCAGCGGACCCCGAAGGTCATGCTCCACCAATCACAACACCGGATGAAGTCAGCGGACCCGAAGATCATGCTTCACCGATCACAACACCGGATGAAGTCAGCGGACCCGAAGATCATGCTTCACCGATATAACACCACGCTCATGATGAAGTCAGCGGTCCCCGAAAGTCATGCTCCACCAATCACGTATTCCCATGATGAAGTCAGCGGACCCTAAAGATCATGCTTCATCAAACAACCGTACCATAATCGAGCAAGAACCACCTATACCAAACATAGGTACCAACCAATAATTCTCCACAAGAGAACCCGACACACACCTCCCTTAACCGGAGGATTTCACCTTGCTCGCCAAACACGTCCATTATCTCTCAACGAAATTTACCACGTTACCACCTCGGTGATGATCCAAATCCAAACCATAAGTACAATTTATCCGAGATTGTACTCTACCACAAATCGACCCAACCAGGTCTCGACAACATTTTCCGGATCTACCAATAGCATCATCCGAAATCTCACACTAAAACTTCATCGTGCGGGAGTGTAACTCCCCCACTTAGAACCACGTTCCATATCCATAACTCGTACAACCGCACAATGCTACCACAGGTAGACTTTACCAACAATTGGGCTCACACGACCCATTACCACATCTTACTCCAACCTTGAGCACACGAAGAATTTTAACCAACCCTTAAACACTTTGTACGAAAAGTGTACCGCAACACAATCGGAGTCGAACACCACGCTAGTAGGTATAAAAGAGGCACCTAATGTCGCGTCATAAGGACTCCATTACCAACACACATCGAGATTTAAAACACTCGATCTCAAGGGTTCCAACCAACCGACGAACCTCATGATTCGTCACTTCAACATCAAAGCGAACACGCGCTTAACAACCAAACACCAAAACCATTTCCGTGGCTTGGTAGAAATGTTTCCCAAATACTAAGGAATGCTTGGTTACGCCAAGTCTTACGCCCTTCGCCCGTCAATCAAACATCAACATAGGGTACTTCCATTAGGAACATCACCCATAGCATAACATGCACAACAAAGGCACGCAACTCAAACTCAAACGGCATTTAATAAATAATCAAAAGACATATTTATCAAAATTAAACGTACCTTAACGTCTCCTGGCCGCACCCGTCCCCGCTAACTTGGGACATTCCGACTTACGATGTCCTTCTTTTTGGCAATTGAAGCACACCATACCATCACCCTTTGGTACCGAACATTCCCAAGACTTGTGACCCCTCACGCCACAATTGTAACATCTAGCCGCACTAGAATCCGACATACCCGCTCGCGTACCACCCGTGCTCACACTCGGACCCTTAGCCCTCTTACTCGGAGCACCATGAGAAACGACCCTTCGCTCACTTGAAGGTTCACCCTTTTTCGATCGTGAATACGACTCGAAACCTCTAGCCAAGTCGAATAATTCCGAAAACGATTTCGCTTGACCCCAGCTAATTTTACTTTTCAAGTCATCATTCAAGGTCCGATAGAAATCTCCCATCAACAAACGATCATTCCCTAAATACTCCGGACAAAAACGAGCCTTCGCCATAAAGGTCGTCTTGAGAGTATTCAAATCCATAGATCCTTGTCGCAAATTTCGCAACTCATTACGCAATTCCCACAAATCGACCGAAGTCCGGAACTCCTCGAAGAATTCCTCCTTAAAGTCGTCCCACGATAAAGCCATAAACGTCTCGCCACCGACAAGATCAATCTTACCATCCAACCAATCCCTTGCCCAACCCCGCAACAAACTCGTAGCGAGTCTCGTCTTTCTCTCGGGAGGGCAATCAATAGTACGGAAACACCCTTAGACGTCCGAAATCCAAGTTGTGCTTACCAGAGGATCTGGTTTCCCGTCATACATCGGGGGTTTAGTCCTCATGAAGCTCTTAAGATAACGCTCCATTTCACTACTACCTTGAAGTTCGGAATACTTCCTATCCATTCTTTCTTCCAACGCACCCATTTGCTCCGCAACGGTGGCCGCAACTCTAGTATTAAACTCCGCGTCATTCGCCTCGGTCTCGTTTCACGTCGTCATTCTTAAGAATGCAAAACGATTAGTCCACGAACGTGTAAAACCGTACGCACGACACAGCCCCATCTTGCTAAACACTCATCGTACATCACTTGTTAGACACGATTTGCACCCGTAATAAGGTTTGCAAGTTCTTATTACGCACACATGCCGCATCGACTCGTTAGTACAACGACCGTCTGGCTCGATGATATACACAAACACAACCAAAATTCTACGCGGTACAAATACACGCGAGAATTATTATCACAACACGACAACATATTAATAATATCCGCATTACTAATATAAACGTTAGTCAACCTATAGCCAAGGCACTAACCAAACCCATTCCGACCCGTAATCCTACAAGTCCCGCAATAATTTAAGCACACACAAGTCTAAGTCTAGGCACCTATCTCAAGTCACCTAAATCCCTTAGACCATGCTCTGATACCACTTGTAACAACCCAAACCATCCAACGACAAAACCACGTGAAAACAGCAAAATAAAAAAAATTTCCCTGAACAGCATGTTGCGCGGCGCGCCATATAGGCCGCGCGGCGCGCCAAAGTGGACTGTCCGAAAAGTTCTTAATTGCGAAAATGTTTGACTAGTTCCCGACATATTTAGGCGTAACGCTTTTAACCCCATGTTCCATATATAAAAACTAGCACGTTCTATTAATAAAATTATGTTTACGAAGCGGGGCCCACATCGACCCAAATTACCCTTTAAGTATCAAAATACAATTTTCGACCATAAGACTTTTAATACAAAATAAAGCCGAGCATGGCGATTGGGGATACGCTACCCAATCCTAATAAATCCAAAAGCAAGCCTTCTACGCAAACTATGCAAGTCCTCTAATCCTCGCGCTTACCCGAGCCACCATCCGCATGCAATCTATAAAAAGAGTCAACAACGAGAGGGTAAGCTAACGCTTAGTGAATGATAATATACTACATACATATATATGTATAAAATGGACACGCCACAAAATAACAAATACCGCATACCGAGGCATCCATATAAGGCACTACACTAAGCATACCATACGATCTCTAAGCAACGAGCTAAAGATACAACAACAATATAAGTTCACCAATGACGATGTGAACAACGCCAAATAGCTACACCCGGAGGGTTAGCTACAACACAACAATACATTAATATGTAACAATATAAATATAACCACGCGTAACACTCCCAAGGTTAACCATAACGCTATGGTGCTACCGGCTCGTAGTTCACACCATACGCAATTGAGTCATACTCTTTTATAGTGCTACCGGCTCGTGGTTCACACTCGATGCTACCGGCTCGTGGTTCACATCAATTATTTTATAGTGCTACCGGCTCGTGGTTCACACTCGATGCTACCAGCTCGTGGTTCACATCTTAGTTTATATTGCTACCGGCTCGTGGTTCACACTCGATGCTACCGGCTCGTGGTTCACATCTTAGTTTATAGTGCTACCGGCTCGTGGTTCACACTCGATGCTACCGGCTCGTGGTTCACATCTTAGTTTATAGTGCTACCAGCTCGTGGTTCACACTCGATGCTACCGGCTCGTGGTTCACATCTTAGTTTATAGTGCTACCGGCTCGTGGTTCACACTCGATGCTACCATAACATCCACAAACAAATACGCCATAAACATGAACGCATAATTATTCCACTCACAATATTAACCCTTCGCCATTGGGGTTATATAATCCACATCGCCCGCCCATGTGATAACGTACACACAAAGTGTGCACCTCGTCAAAGGTGGTCAACCAAAATGCACAACCGTGCCAATTGGACCTATACACAAGTCCATCAATCCACCTATATGTGAAGTGAGCTCTATGACCGAGAACCACTTCACCCGACCCGCACCCATCCTACACATACATATGCACATAGGATATTAACACTCACCTTGAAGTCTTGAAGAAAGCTTCCAAGTAAACCGCAACTCGCCAATGGAAAATACCTATTCCATTATCACAATTACAACAATACACTTAGAGTGGATTTACAAATCAACCCAATTCGTCACTTAGTGCAATTTCGACCCAAATGCACTTCCAAGCACAAACCATGCCCAAAACTAACCAATAATCACTAACACAAGTGAGAATGGTCCTAATACGCCAATTAAACCCGAACTCAAGTGTTAAACACGTGTCATACCCATTTTGACACTTAAACCCTAATTTTGACCCATTAAGTCAAAATCTCACCATTTACAAGTTTTAACACCAAAACACATTTAACTTGGTTTTATACTTCAACTTAATCCATTTCAAGTTTATAAACCTCATTAAATCGCCAAATGGGTCATAATCACCACCAAACCCTAATTTGACCCAAAGTCACAATTAGTCAACCAATTAACCTTAAATGGGTTTCAATACTTCCTTAATCACTAACTTAAGTGATTAAACTCAATTTCAAGTCCTAAACATGGCCAATTAGTTCACCAACCCAAAATCCACCAACAATTAACAATAAACCCAATTACTAGCATCACTAAACCCATTTCATCATCTAAAAGGGTTTTTCATCAAACTAACTCAAAACCCTAACTTGAATAACAAATCCAATAAATGAAATTCGGAGTTTGAGCTTACCAATACTACCACAACGTAGCTAGGAACGAAAGGAACAACTTTAGAACTCGAGCTTTTGATCCAAACGGCCTCCTTCTTCTCCAAAACCCCAAATCTCTCTCTAGAATCTCTCTCTCTCTCTCTCTCTAGATAGTTGGGAGTGATGGATGGATGTGAATATCATCCAAAACTGATCTAAACCAGCAAATATGGCTCACAAATCCGGCCCCAAGTGAAATTACCCAATTGCCCTTCATTTAAAACAATTAAAAAGAAGAAGAGGGCTGTCTGCGCGATTTGGCGCGGCGCGCCCCAGACCCGCGCGGCGCGCAAGTAGCCAGTTTCATATTCTTTTACCTTTTCAATTACATAACAATATTCAACGAAGCCCGTTCTCGAATGTCATAAGTACACAAGTATACAAGATAAATATTCGGGTCTTACATAAAAAAACAAGATTTTTAATAAATTTACTAAAGTAATAGATTATTAAGTTATCATTTTTTTTTATTATCATTATCAATTATTATTAAACTTATTAAACTTATCATTTTTAAGTTTATCAATATTATAATTATTATTAATTCTATTATTAAAGTATTATTACTTTATTAATATTAAATAATAATAGAAATTAGGTAAAGTAATACAGATATAAAAAAAATTATGATACAGATAGAAACCTAATCACGATCTGTTTAATATTTTTTCTTATATCGTGATCTTCTTTCATTAAACAAACAAGCATGATTAATACTTTACACGTTCGATTATCATTTCAATACTGCTATTAAACTACTGCTGCAAGTCGAAAGGAACAAATTCAAACCCAGTCCCCTGTGCTTGCTATTTTTTTTAAAACTCATATACGATTCAATATTTAAAAGCTAATATTCCAGAAGTAATTTAAAGCATGTCGTGAATCTTTCTGTAGAGTTTCAAATCTTAATTTACAAAATCGAAGATTAATTTGTGAGTCAAAGTTTTAAAATTTAAAAAGTCAACCTAGTGTTCATAGAGAAATTCGATTTATGTTTGAGGTTTCAGGTTAAATTGATCATTTGAAAAGTTTCTAATAAGGATTTAACACCTTTTTTGTATTATAATTATAGTCTAAAAACATCCAGAAATCAAAATCACGATTTTACTTCTTTATTTATTTTTTTTTCTTCGAAGCTTACAGCTAATATTGTTAAGGATTTTTTTGTAAATTTCAAAACACCACAAATTGATAAGTTCTTTAAACATCCTTAAAACCGTTCTGTATTCGTATTCGATTTAATGAGTTGATTATGGGTCGAAGTATTAAGTGAAGAAGAAGAAGGAAAAGAAAACAGTTTAATACGGTTTTATATATAAGTGGGTTGGAATTAAAACAGAAAAATAAAGACAGACTATTGGTTAGGGGTGTTGGTGTTTAGCAAGAGGTCTCAGGTTCGAGTCCCGTTCGTGGCCATTTTTTTTAAGAAAAGCTTATTAAGGTAGTTTCTTACTTATTTATTATTATTATTATTATTATTATTATTATTATTATTATTATTATTATTATTATTATTATTATTATTATTATTATTATTATTATTATTTACTAGTACTAGTACTATTGTATTACTAAATATTATCATTATTGTTAATTATTAATAACATGGACATTAAAATTTGTATCACTAGTATAGTTTATATTATCATTATTATTAATATTATTAGTATTAACATTATTATCTTTAATGTTAAAGAAGAATTACTATCTTTAATGTTAAAGAAGTATTATTATCATTTAAAAAACTTATTAGTATTACCATCGCTAATATTATTATTATTAGTATTATTAATTATCGATATTATTATTATTACTAATATTAAAGTCATTATTAACATTTATATTAAAAACATGGTTATAATTAAAAGTATTATTTTAACTTATCATTTTATCAAAATTTCCATCTTTATTGAAATTATTATTTTTACTATCATTATTATCGTTCATATTATTAAAGGTATTAAAATTATCACTGTATTAAATCATCACTTTTAATAAATATTGCCATTACCATTAAAACTATCAATTTAATTATCATCAACATAACCATTAATATTATTATCATTATTATTGATATTTATATTATCATTATTATTATTATTACTAATATTATTTTAGTATTATTATAATTACTATTTTAACAAATAAATGATATATGCATATATAAATATATTTACACATAACATAATAAAATTTATATTTTCATCTATTTAGAATATATAAAATAAATATAAGAAACTTACAAGTTATTAATATAAAAATAACATAACTAATAACTTTATATAAATAAACTTATTCGATTATGAGTATATGTGTTAATATATATACAAATGATATTGGTTCGTGAATCCGAGGACATCTCTGTACTTGTTCAAGTGTTATCATACGCATATCATACAAACTATCGTATTGTGAGTTTCATATGATCCCTTTTACTCTTTACATTTTTGGGTTGAGAATACATGCGCAACTTTTATAACTGTTTTACACGTATCAACTATTAAACTGTGATATGTTGGGCTATGACCAGCAAGTCCCCAACCGACAAGTATAAACGATAACTTGTTGCGGGGCAAACTTGAAAGTCTAGTCTAAATACAAATACCAACTATTAAACTGTGATATGTTGGGCTATGACCAGCAAGTCCCCAACCAACAAGTATAAACGATAACTTGTTACGGGGCAAACTTGAAAGTCTAGTCTAAATATCAGTACCAACTGTTAAACTATGCTATACCTGGCTATGTCCGACTAAGTCCCTACAATGATATTTTTAATTGCTGCGGCATTCTTAATTATTGGGGATAGGCCTATCGGGAGTAACGTCCCCGATACATTTGACTAAGTCTTTGTATTACTTGATAATGAAATTAAACGACAAGGACAGAACAACTTGTCATGGGGCAAACAATGTTTAGTCTAAATATCATGCACTGGCATAACTTTTTGATCCTGCGGGAGATCAACTTGACTGGATCTGAGTGATCTACTTATGAAAATAAATCTTGTGGTCTAACACTATTACTGAAATCATTATTTATTACAAACCTATGAACTCACTCAACCTCGTGTTGACTTTTTAAGCATGTTTATTCTCAGGTACTTAAATTATTGCTTCCGCTGTATATCTACTACTTTGATGATGATTGCTTGCTATGCTTGGAGTCTCCATCACATATCATATCAATTAAAGACATATTTATCTTCCGCTGCAAAACTCAACAAAACGTCTCATGTAGAGTCGTTCTCATTTATACAACTGTGATTTGATATAATTAGACACAAATACCCCAGGCCTTATTTGGGGGTGTCACACCGACCGACAATCATCCTGGAGTAATAAGTCAACGAACTTCGCGCTCGAATAATCAATTCTGAGAATATGGTGCAAAATGTACCAGCTTCAGCAACATCACCGGCACCAACAGTACAATCAATAACAGCACAGTACCATCAACAATCCATGCTTCAATATCATCATATGTACTTTGAGTACGATCTTCATTCTACGTATCGTTCTACCTCATTTATCTTCGTTCGACATGGCGATTATGTAATCTCTAAAGTTTTAGAGATTATTTATTCTAGTTCTAACCGAAAACCAAATGAGTTTAATATCATATTAACTCATTAAATCCATAAATACATCTGAAGAAAATATATATGTATATATGTTTTCATAAAGATTGTAATTAAAAATTCTCTTGTACAAACTGTTAATGGTGAAAATATTTTAACGGGTAGGTAATACCCGAGGACTATTTAAATTTCACATTAATAATTTACATTGTACGTTCTTCGAATCTGTTTCAACAAGTTATATACTATCCTACTTACATCCACCGATATACAAATCCGTTCACCACAGAATAACCATATTCATCCAATTACATATTTGGATTTTGATCTATCAGAATCCATCAAGTGGCATAACGAAGGAATAATGGACACAATAAAAATTGATTAAAAACAGATTAATTAACAATATGAAATTCTATTAAGAATCCGTGCTAACAAAATCCTAGCTAACTGTTCCTAGCTAACTGTTAATTCCGTATTACCATTTAATTATCGCAATTTATTTATCGCAGTTTATTTATCGCAATTTATATTCTCGCAATTTTATTTATCGTCATTTAATTTCTGTTATTTACTTTACGCACTTTATTATTCATCATTTAAATTTCTATTATTTATTTTTACGCACTTTAAATATCGGGACATGTATACAAGGTTTTGACATATCATATCGACGCATTTATATATATTATTTGGAATAACCATAGACAATCTATATGCAGTAATGAACGAGTTATCTATACATGTTTGAGGTTGATTCTAAAATAATATATATAATTTGAGTTGTGATCGAGTCTGAGACATGTACACGGGTCACGATATGAATTAATTAATTCGAATATTATATATTAAACTGTGTATGAATTATTGGACTGTTAACTGTGGACTATCGACTATGGACTACCAACATTGGATAATTAAAATGAATTAAAATACTGATTATAACATATGAAACTAAGCAATTCTTTAAGTTTGCCACTTGATTTCATTTTAAAACTCATTTGTATCTTAACGATTACAATCTGCGTTCAAACCTTTCATAATTCTGGAAAACACCTCAATTTAGAGGATGAACCAATCGTACTTCATCTACGGAAAGAAATATTTATGTATATAGTATTGCACCTGAGAAACTCTCGGCAACTGAGTAAAAGTTTAACACGTAGCCGCGTCAGATCTTTTGGCATTTATTAGCAAAAATAATTTTGCAATCCCTTTACAAAGTAGCCAATTTTGTCACAGCTCCAGCAAGTCAACTTCGACTTTTTATTAGAAACAACCTTATTATAACCTTGATATATATGCGTGCTCTTTTATTGTTACCGGGAAACCTTTTATATTCCACCATATTACCAGAAGACGTACAGCAACCTCATTACTTCTTGACTTAAATCTCTCTGATAAATCATTATATTTATTCATTGAAACCCTATCATATACTCATCCGCATCTTGTAACGAGAACTGACATACCAATTACCGGGAATCAGCAATCAGTACTTTGAAAACTCATAGCATATCTACATCAACAGTTATATGTATAACATTCATCTCTTAGAATTATGATCTCTCATTCTGCAATTCTGAAAAGCACTCAGTCTACAAATCAATACTCTGAATGTTGAAAAAGTTTAATGAAGCAGTAGAAACCGTAGATAACCATAAACGACCTTAAACATCAAAAGTATGATGATAAAGAATGGATTGTTGGAAACGCTAAATAGAAAATTTAGTACCGAAAAGCGGATTATGCGAAACTATGAAGGAAACCGTGGACAAATTACAAAGAATAAGTTTGACTTCAAAGAACCCAAATAATTCAATGCCTACTGAAGTCTTTAGCGAATATCTTGCTCCTTACTCTAGATCCTTGCGGACAATAGTCTCCATCATCCTCTGATCTTAGATATTCAAAGATATTATCGTATCTTTCATTATAAATATCCTCCATATTTCTGAAGAAATTTTCATAACTATTCTTATCTGAAATCATTAATCTCTTCGTGCTATTGGTATTACATCATATAGAAACTGTTAGTTTCTATATTCTGTAAACTTTCGAGCTTAAAATATGAATGTTATTGAAGTAATGTTGGGAACTGATGCATGAGTTAGTATAATATAATGACACTTGATCAACGTGATTATTACAGCAAGTCATGCTGAGTTTCTAAATGGGACATGATGATTCACAGATTATAACGTCATCATGTTCCATGTTACATGACTCGTACATTTTATCTGATATATAAACATATCAAGAACATATTTTCTTGATAGTTCTATCTTTCCCGGATATTCTGGTAATTTGACGAATCAAGATCGTGTTATTACCATTTCTTTCTTAGAACATTAACTACGTTCATTTCGAAATTCATATCTATGAATTTTGGACCGTTGCTCGCTTCAATAGAGGTTGAGAGGATAATAAAAAGGCAAAGAGATTCAAAATATAAGAGATAATATAAAGCCCAATGACAACACCAAAATTATAAACCGTGGATATCAGTACATATAGAAATATAAAGATACGGGAGGATTATAAATACAATAATTCCTAGATCATAATAGAAATAAACAGATTCTTCAGGTGGGAGTTGGAAAAGAAGAACGATCATTGCGATAGTTAGAATAAGAACAAGGATAAGAACAGGGTTAAGCATTTTCATAAATCTTTTGAATTTGGGAATTGAGTATAGAAGTGGTAAAAACAAATGGAATGGAAAAGGTAAATTTATAATGGAAATATCAGACAGAGTAATCGAGGCAGATCACCGTATTTAATTATAGAGATCTTAATTTTCTTACTCGCCGAAGAATCAAATCTTTTAGATTTCGAAGATTTTCTTTAAATCCCTTGAATTCCGGAATCCAACCCTGACTCTGTCAAAAGTTAAGATGAATCTTTACTTTCCTATTTCACTCTTTGGTGATAGTTTCATTCGTACTCTTCGAATAATCGAATTATTTTATCCATATTTACTCAATGACAATAAAACTCTATTATCAACTCATATTAGTCATGAAAACATTTTTATTGTTAGCCATGACCACCTCACTCAAATTTCGGGACGAAATTTCTTTAACGGGTAGGTATTGTGACGACCCAGGAATTTCCGACCAAATTTAAACTTAATCTTATATGATTTCAACACGATAAGCAAAGTCTATTAAACTAAGTCTTATAATGTTTGCATTTTTTTTTATACATTTGACCTTGACTATTTCCGATGATTTACGAACAATTTATTTTGTAATTAATTTTGTAATTTAATATTTATATATTAATATATATATATATATATATATATATATATATATATATATATATATATATATATATATATATATATATATATATATATATATATATATATATATATATATATATGAACATATATATATATATAAACAAATGAAAATATAAAATAGGATACAACTAATTGCTGTAATGAATCTATATATAAAATATAAAGGATTTTTAAATATGACTACGATTATATGTATATTCTAATATATTAAAATATATAAATAATTAATATTAAATGTATGTTATTAATGAATTATAATATTAATATATATAATTACAAATTAAGATAAATGTTATATTACTATTAGTAATTTCATTATTATTATTACTAATGTTAAAATTAATATCCGTATTATTAATATTAGTAACTATAATATAAAAATATAAATATGTTATTTGTTACATGTAACTTGATATGTCTTAATTATTATTTAAAGAATTATCATATATTATTATTACCTAAATCATTAAAAAAATCATTATTTTTAACATTAATAATATTATTATTATCATTTTATTATCATACTTACCATGATTTATTTTAATCATTATTATTAATATAATAATTATTAATAATAGTATTATTAATATTATTATCACTATTTCTACTATTACCATTAGACTTATTTAGATTAATAATATTATTATTATTATTTTATTATTAAAATTACCAGTATTTTTATAACATTAATATATTTATATTTAATAACTATTAATCTTATTATTAATTATAAATAAAATGATATACAGCGTAAATTTCGGTTATGCATCATCTCATACTGTTTTATATTTTTGTCTATGTCTCAAAACCAGTACGAATCAAATAATTAATCAGATAGGATCCAAATTCTTTTGATTTTTCACGATTCCCTTTTTATATTTTTTTATTTTTTCTCCCTATCTGTGTTTGGATGTCGATACCTCTATATTCCTTATAACTCGAATTCACACAAGCTTTTAAAGGAAATCATTCAGTTTCTCCTTTAATCTAATTATCACTCACAATTTTTTTTTTTGGCGAATTAAAACAGAAAAACTAAAGAACCATCGCAGGTATCTCTGTTCTTTAACTTTTTGACCAAAACTCGATTTCAAACCAATTTCTAAAATGTAAAAATGCAGTTGTGATTGGAATCTATTACTCAAACTAACTCTAAATTTTCAAGTTCCAATTTTTTCTATCGAACTTGAATTATGGAGTCAAAGTTTGAGATAAAAAAAGTCAAACGCTGTTCTTCACTTAAATTCTCTTTTTGTATTACGAATTAAACGAAATTGAGGGTTGATAAAGATTATAGGAAAGTTTCAAAACATATTTTGTGTTATACACTTTATCTAAAACGCTACCATTTACAAAAATCAATTTTTTTTGTTTTGCAACAGCGACGGGCAGCAGCCTGCTGTTTCTTTTTTTTATTTTTTTTATTGTGTCTGTTTAATTGAAGAAACAATCACAAACTTTTATGTGTTGTTATTAAATCCTAAAATCGATTCCAAATTAACTGATATGATTAAGTTAGTACCTGGCTGTGTAATTCCATGAAGAAGAAGAAGAAGAAGAAATATTAGCACAGAAACCTTAGTTAAATAAATATGGTTTGAGTTTATAATCAGAAAGCAGGATTAGCGGTGTGGTGTGGATTGTTGTTGGGTATCGAGAGGTCTCGGGTTCGACACCCGGCAGGGACGTTATTTTTTTAAGGCTGTTACAAGGTAGTCATTTTATTTTCTTTAAAGTTATTATTATTATTATTATTATTATTATTATTATTATTATTATTATTATTATTATTATTATTATTACTATT
Source organism: Rutidosis leptorrhynchoides (assembly GCF_046630445.1). NCBI lineage: Eukaryota > Viridiplantae > Streptophyta > Magnoliopsida > Asterales > Asteraceae > Rutidosis > Rutidosis leptorrhynchoides. The sequence goes on along the minus strand of NC_092333.1, from coordinate 130,242,214 downwards.
ATTATTATTATTAGTGTGATTTGGATTATGATTTAAAAGATGCTTAAATTATGGAAGAATAAAATGAATATGATTATGGCTACGATAATGGATATAGTTAAGGTATATATATATATGTATAACCGAGAAATACAATTATAAGTATGATTAGGTTTACGACAATATAAACTATGGCTATAATTATAAATATAATTAAGTTATGATTAAATGAAATATCATTTATTCATTATTATTATTATTAATGTAAGAATCATTCTTAATAATATTATTACAATTATTAGTGAGATTATTATTATTACAACTATTACCATTAGTATTATTATTATTATTATTATTATTATTATTATTATTATTATTATTATTATTATTATTATTATTATTATTATTATTATTATTATTATTAATATTAATATACAAGTATTATTATCATTACTACTATTATTAGTATTATCATTACCATTATCATTAAAAGTTTCATTATTATTAAAATCACTATTTTATTTAAAAATATTATTTTATGAAAACTATCAATTTTATCTTATCATTAAACTTATCACCTTTATTAGAAATTATTATCAATATTATCATTATTATTATTATCATTATTAGAATTATAATTATTATTATCCTTATTAGTATTATTATCATAACTATTTTGCAAACAAAAGGAATTATATAAAAACATATTTAATATCTAAGTATATTAATATTACGTAAAATCATGTTTTAACTAATATAATATTATGTATATTGATATAATTTAATTACACATCAAATAAGTATTATAACATATAACATATTATGCATAATAATAAAATTTTATAAAAGAGTATTAATCTTAATACATAATCAAAATATATATAATTTTTTCGATTACGATTATACGTTTTAATATATATACAAATGATATAGGTTCATGAATCCGAGGTCAACCCTGCATTGTTCAATATAGTCGTATGAATTTTTACTACAAAATATATTAGGTGAGTTTCATTTACCTTTTAACCCTTTACATTTTTGGGCTGAGAATACATGCGCAATTTTTATAAATGTTTTACGAAATAGACACAAGTAATCGAAACTACATTATATGGTTGAATTATCGAAATCGAATATGCCCCTTTTATTAAGTCTGGTAATCTAAGAATTAGGGAACAGACACCCTAATTGACGCGAACTTTAAAGATAGATCTATCGGGCCCAACAAGCCCCATCCAAAGTACCGGATGCTTTATTACTTCGAAATTTATATCATGTCCGAAGGAGGATCGCGGAATGATGGGGATATTCTATATGCATATTGTTAATGTCGGTTACCAGGTGTTCAATCCATATGAATGATATTTTTGTCTCTATGCATGGGACGTTTATTTATGAGAATTGGAAATATGAAATCTTGTGGTCTATTAAAATTATGAAATTTTTGTTTATGATAAACTAATGAACTCACCAACCTTTTAGTTGACACTTTAAAGCATGTTTATTCTCAGGTATGAAAGAAATCTTCCGCTGTGCTTTTGCTCATCTTAGAGATATTAATTGGAGTCATTCATGACATATTTCAAAAGACGTTTCATTCGAGTCATTGAGTTCATCAAGATTATTATTAAGTCAATTATAGTAAGATATCTTATGAAATGGTATCCATGTCGTCAACCGTAGATGTAATGAAAGATTGTCTTTTCAAAAATGAATGCAATGTTTGTAAAATGTATTATATAGAGGTCAAGTACCTCGCGATGTAATCAACTATTGTGAATCGTTCATAATCGATGTGGACTTTGTCCGGATGGATTAGGACGGGTCCTTTCACGACGCCCGTGCAGTCTGACTACAGGCATACACGTTTAGATGGCTCATCTAATTGAGTGACTCAGTTGAGTGACATATTAACATTCCACAATGGTCTAAACTTTCTTAAGCATAATAGAATACATGGTTTACCATATCCGAGAGACATGATGTGTTTCAATGCTTTCATTAATGATTGGTTTTAAAAGATAGTTAGGCCCTTAAAAAGAGTTCAACCATAAAGAACCCATAGCCAAGTCAAGCTGACTTCCATAAACACGTTCTGTTATCCTAACGGTCCAATCCTTTATGTGTCTAAACAAACAGTTCCTTAATTAACTAAGAATCCCTCAAGCAGGGTGCAATGCTTGAGACCGCGTTATGGTGCAGTGTACTGGTCAACACTAACCAGGTTCCATGGCCTTACTTAGTAGAGGTGCAGCTTACAACAACCGCTATGCTTCAGCGTGTACGTACGAAGTTTATAGGCTTGGTGACTACACTATCATGGTCTGGGACCGACAATGTACTAAGGGTCTAGTCAGATGTTTCACTACAAAAGAGTCCTCAGTCGGAATCCAAAGGTTGATAGACTTACTAAAACCGGTGTGCCTCAGTCGATCTTACGTTGTATCCAATAGACTTCTCTTACCAAGGGGTGACATAGATAGTGTACTCTGAATCGGGGTTCGCGACTTCCCAATAACAGAGCCTATAACTACGTTCTATTAGTTGGAAAAGCGATTGAATTTAAAGCATAATCGGAAAGCATTTCAACAGCATACACAAACCATAATATTATTATCGGCATTATAACTGCTTATATCATAGCATACACTAATGATAACTACTCGCTAATCATGGCAACAATATCACAAAACATAATGATAGAAGACATTATATAAAGATAAGGGATAGAAGTACCAGTAAATTAAACGAGTTCTGAATACAAAAGTGACAACTTCAAGACTCCAGACCACTCCTAATACAATCTTCGGCCTTCTTCTCTGGGTACTAGGTTTCCCGCACGGAGTCGAAGGCCTTGAGAGTATGACTAATATTGTACAAGAGAGAGATAAAGAAGTGAATTGAAGTGTGTGTTGGAATGAATGACAAAGACCCTTTAAATAAATAAGAATTTTGCCTGCGCTGGCAAGCCGTTTGGCAGGCCGTATTTGGCAGGCCGTTTGCTAGGCAAGCCGTTTATCGAGCCCATTTACCTGACCGTTTGGCAGGTCATTTGCCATACTGGAAAGCCATTTGGAAAGCTGTACGGCAGGCCGTTTTTGTGCCTGGTCAGCCTTAATTCACTAGATCGTAACTTGATTTATTGTCTTTCACCGTTTTCGCTCTAGAATCTTCGTTTTAGCTCCGATTCTCTTGATTCTTTTTGCACCGTCTTCATAATTACTTGTTCTTCAATTCTATCCGATGAAGTGGGTATTTTGCCGACAAAGTTTGAATCTTTCTTGTTTTAGGCCTTAATACCGGGGTGAAAACGTGACTTTTTAGCCGATATCAATATCCCACGCTTAGACTTTTCTTGTCCTCAAGCAATCTCTCATTTCCTTACGAATCTTTTCAGCATTTCTTTTCTAATAGCCTAAGCGGTTTGCTTTTATTGTAAGAGCAAAAAGATAAGGTGATTCATCTATGTTAGGATTGAAATTATCTCTGCAAGCATGCGAGGAGGTTACATGACATAGGCTAGCTTTCACGGGTCACTCAAATCACTCAAGTGTTTAGGATTCCCTATAGATCTAAGAAATGAATAAACTCATAGCCATCATCATAGGCTTGATAAAGACTCAAATCCTTGCTGCTAATGTGAGAACGGTAGTAATCTCAGCTATATAGGTCATTTGTCAATGATGGAAAAGGAATTTTGGAGTGGTAGTGAAGTTGTTTTTGAGGGGTGAGATAAAAGGGTAATGTAATCTTTATACAGACTTTTATTCGGATAGATATGAGTGATGAAGTATTTTTGAGAAGCGCTTTTGAACTATTCTTCGTTTGATAATCATTTTTGGTCGAGTTTTCTTCAACATTTCTCTTATTAAGTTCTGCTCTCTTTTTTCAGAACCAATTTTATTTTTTTTAATTTTTTTTAGAGACTTCATCTCGAAAAAATTTCAAGAGCTTTTGCCATGATACTTGAGAGGTTTATAACATCGGGTTTTCAGAGGGAATCTTGTTTTCTGGATTTTTCGAGTAAATAGTAAAGATGATGTGGATGTGGTGGTGGAGAAGGCTTATTTTTGACAAATGGCTAGCTCTTTTAATTACAACCGAATGACGTTTCGCTGCTTGGAGATGTAGATCTAAAGCAAGTTCTGATTCTGAGCACAGACATCGGCACTCTCAACGAAAAATAGTGAAGCATTAAAGATGAATGCTGGTCTTACTTGGGGTGCCTCACCATAATCAATTTAGGTCTATAATGCCTTAGTCATGCAATGCTCTATTAGAGATTTGGTTCAACCTAACAAGATTTCCACCTTACTTAAACCTTATTTTTATTGACAAACGTTTTAGGTTTTCAAAAATACTTTTTCGAAAAGGGTTTCTTTTGCTAAAATTTTGAAATTTGGCTTAAGACTTGGAATCTTCGAAATGGGTTATTATAATATAGCATAAAAAGATTATACCAACATCCCACATTTAGACGAACATTGTCCTCAATGTTCCTAGTGTATCCCACACTTAGGAGTTTTAGTTGAAGATTTGAGAGTATTTGTCTAGTATTTTAATCGGGTGTTATCCCACACTTAATGATAAGCTAGGATGTGGCATAGTTTGAATCATGAGCTAGTAGAAAAAAGAAAGAAATACCCCTAGCAGATGCGGCTGGCTTCCAATCCTTGCGTCTTTATTGGATCATTTGTCATCCTTTATTCTTCTACTCTACTTTATTGTACGGGTTGCCTCCCGAGAAGCGCTTTTGTTTAAGGTCGTTGGCTCAACCGTAGTGATGCTTTAAAAAGCAAATATTCCTCGCTGATGGTTGTGATCTTGGTCTTCTCGAGGGAATGTGAGTCTTGGCGGATAAATCCTGAGAAAGTGTTGGACCAATAGTTGTAGCAGATCCGGTACTTCTCTTGAAGATCTTCTAAAAGATAAGTAGTGCGCAGTTTCGGCTCTTGATAAGTCTTGAAGTCCGATGAGAATATGATCCACGGCTCTGCTGGCTGACCCATGAATGTTAATCATAGAAGCAGTGCTATTGGTGATTGTTTCTGTAGTGACCCGAACTTTTCCATGTTTATATATATTAATTGAGATTGATATTTACATGATTAAATGTTTCCAACATGTTAAGCAATCAAACTTGTTAAAACTTGATTAATTGAAATATGTTTCATATAGACAATTGACCACCCAAGTTGACCGGTGATTCACGAACGTTAAAACTTGTAAAAACTATATGATGACATATATATGGATATATATATAGTTAACATGATACTATGATAAGTAAACATATCATTAAGTATATTAACAATGAACTACATATGTAAAAACAAGACTACTAACTTAATGATTTTTAAACGAGACATATATGTAACGATTATCGTTGTAAAGATATTTAATGTATATATATCATATTAAGAGATATTCATACATGATAATATCATGATAATATAATAATTTAAAATCTCATTTGATATTATAAACATTGGGTTAACAACATTTAACAAGATCGTTAACCTAAAGGTTTCAAAACAACACTTACATGTAACGACTAACGATGACTTAACGACTCAGTTAAAATGTATATACATGTAGTGTTTTAATATGTATTTATACACTTTTGAAAGACTTCAATACACTTATCAAAATACTTCTACTTAATAAAAATGCTTACAATTACATCCTCATTCAGTTTCATCAACAATTCTACTCGTATGCACCCGTATTCGTACTCGTACAATACACAGCTTTTAGATGTATGTACTATTGGTATATACACTCCAATGATCAGCTCTTAGCAGCCCATGTGAGTCATCTAACACATGTGGGAACCATCATTTGGCAACTAGCAAGAAATATCTCATAAAATTACAAAAATATGAGTAATCATTCATGACTTATTTACATGAAAACAAAATTACATATCCTTTATATCTAATCCATACACCAACGACCAAAAACACCTACAAACACTTTCATTCTTCAATTTTCTTCATCTAATTGATCTCTCTCAAGTTCTATCTTCAAGTTCTAAGTGTTCTTCATAAATTCCAAAAGTTCTAGTTTCATAAAATCAAGAATACTTTCAAGTTTGCTAGCTCACTTCCAATCTTGTAAGGTGATCATCCAACCTCAAGAAATCTTTGTTTCTTACAGTAGGTTATCATTCTAATATAAGGTAATAATCATATTCAAACTTTGGTTCAATTTCTATAACTATAACAATCTTATTTCAAGTGATGATTTTACTTGAACTTGTTTTCGTGTCATGATTCTGCTTCAAGAACTTCGAGCCATCCAAGGATCCATTGAAGCTAGATCCATTTTTCTCTTTTCCAGTAGGTTTATCCAAGGAACTTAAGGTAGTAATGATGTTCATAACATCATTCGATTCATACATATAAAGCTATCTTATTCGAAGGTTTAAACTTGTAATCACTAGAACATAGTTTAGTTAATTCTAAACTTGTTCGCAAACAAAAGTTAATCCTTCTAACTTGACTTTTAAAATCAACTAAACACATGTTCTATATCTATATGATATGCTAACTTAATGATTTAAAACCTGGAAACACGAAAAACACCGTAAAACCGGATTTACGCTGTCGTAGTAACACCGCGGGCTGTTTTGGGTTAGTTAATTAAAAACTATGATAAACTTTGATTTTAAAGTTGTTATTCTGAGAAAATGATTTTTATTATGAACATGAAACTATATCCAAAAATTATGATTAAACTCAAAGTGGAAGTATGTTTTCTAAAATGGTCATCTAGACGTCGTTCTTTCGACTGAAATGACTACCTTTACAAAAATGACTTGTAACTTATTTTTCCGACTATAAACCTATACCTTTCTGTTTAGATTCATAAAATAGAGTTCAATATGAAACCATAGCAATTTGATTCACTCAAAACGGATTTAAAATGAAGAAGTTATGGGTAAAACAAGATTGGATAATTTTTCTCATTTTAGCTACGTGAAAATTGGTAACAAATCTATTCCAACCATAACTTAATCAACTTGTATTGTATATTATGTAATCTTGAGACACCATAGACACGTATACAATGTTTCGACCTATCATGTCGACACATCTATATATATTTCGGAACAACCATAGACACTCTATATGTGAATGTTGGAGTTAGCTATACAGGGTTGAGGTTGATTCCAAAATATATATAGTTTGAGTTGTGATCAATACTGAGATACGTATACACTGGGTCGTGGATTGATTCAAGATAATATTTATCGATTTATTTCTGTACATCTAACTGTGGACAACTAGTTGTAGGTTACTAACAAGGACAGCTGACTTAATAAACTTAAAACATCAAAATATATTAAAAGTGTTGTAAATATATTTTGAACATACTTTGATATATATGTATATATTGTTATAGGTTCGTGAATCAACCAGTGGCCAAGTCTTACTTCCCGACGAAGTAAAAATCTGTGAAAGTGAGTTATAGTCCCACTTTTAAAATCTAATATTTTTGGGATGAGAATACATGCAGGTTTTATAAATGATTTACAAAATAGACACAAGTACGTGAAACTACATTCTATGGTTGAATTATCGAAATCGAATATGCCCTTTTTTATTAAGTCTGGTAATCTAAGAATTAGGGAACAGACACCCTAATTGACGCGAACTCTAAAGATAGATCTATTGGGCCTAACAAACCCCATCCAAAGTACCGGATGCTTTAGTACTTCGAAATTTATATCATATCCGAAGGGTGTCCCGGAATGATGGGGATATTCTTATATATGCATCTTGTTAATGTCGGTTACCAGGTGTTCACCATATGAATGATTTTTATCTCTATGTATGGGATGTGTATTGAAATATGAAATCTTGTGGTCTATTGTTACGATTTGATATATATAGGTTAAACCTATAACTCACCAACATTTTTGTTGATGTTTAAAGCATGTTTATTCTCAGGTGAATATTAAGAGCTTCCGCTGTTGCATACTAAAATAAGGACAAGATTTGGAGTCCATGTTTGTATGATATTGTGTAAAAACTGCATTCAAGAAACTGATTTCGATGTAACATATTTGTATTGTAAACCATTATGTAATGGTCGTGTGTAAACAGGATATTTTAGATTATCATTATTTGATAATCTACGTAAAGCTTTTTAAACCTTTATTTATGAAATAAAGGTTATTGTTTGTTTTAAAAATGAATGCAGTCTTTGAAAAACGTCTCATATAGAGGTCAAAACCTCGCAACGAAATCAATTAATATGGAACGTTTTTAATCAATAAGAACGGGACATTTCATTTGGTATCCGAGCGTTGGTCTTAGAGAACCAGAATTTTGCATTAGTGTGTCTTATCGAGTTTGTTAGGATGCATTAGTGAGTCTGGACTTCGACCGTGTTTACTTGAAAAATGATTGCTTAACAAATTTTGTTGGAAACTATATATTTTTAACATGTGAATATTATGTGATATATTAATCTCTTAACGCGTTTGATATTATGTGATAGATGTCTACCTCTAGAACAAGTCCCATTGACTCACCTAATAATAATGAAGAGTCAAATGTAAATTGTAATGATTCGTGGACTGATTCACAAGTTCCCGAAGAGGAACCGGAAGAAGAGTCGGAACCGGAAGAAGAATCGGAACCGGAAGAAGAATCAGAACCGGATGAAGAAATAGAACCGGTGGGGGAAATAATAAAATGGTTAAGTAAAAGAAAATCCTCAACCAACCGACCAAGGTTAATTATGGTCAATGGTGTTTCCACCAAGGAAGCAAAATATTGGGAGGATTACCAATTCTCCGACGAATCGGATTCCGACGAGAATTCCGATGATGTTATAGAAATTACCCCAACTGAATTTAAAAAGGCAAAAGAAAATAATAAGGGAAAGGGCATAAAAATAGAGAAATCTAATTCCAACCCCGATGAACTTTATATGTATCGTCAACCCCCGAAGTCCTTAAGTTGTAACAATGACCCGGGAACCTCTAAACCACCAGGTTTTTCTAAACCAATGTGGACAACGACGGCTCGTATTAGGGGAACATCATATATCCCTAGAAACTTGGCAAAATGAACCAAAACCGAAGAAGAAGAAACGAGCAAGTCGGAATAAGATAGTTGTATTCTTGTGGTGTAATATATGTAATATAGTGTTCTTATGCTTTATGATATATGTAAAAATTGCTTGTATTAATAAGTATTTTTTTATGAATCTAACTCTTGTCTATTTTACAGTTTAAAAACAAAAAAAATGGATAGACAACCCAATATTTTAAGAGACCTACCCGGAGACATGATTGATGAAATCTTGTCTAGAGTCGGCCAGAATTCCTCGGCACAACTATTTAAGGCGAGATCAGTTTGTAAGACATTCGAAGAACGTTCCAAGAATGTCTTGGTTTATAAGAGACTTTCGTTTGAAAGATGGGGGATATCACATTGGGAAACCCATAAGTTACGATGTGTTTACTTTGACGCATATATTGCGGGGAACCCAAATGCTATTTTACGCAACGGGTTAAGAAATTATTTTGACTCAATATATCCGAATATTGGACTTCGTGATTTAGAAAAAGCGGCTAACATGCAACATAAAGAAGCATGTTATGCTTACGGATTAGTAATGTTCGCTTCTCACCAAAGTGAGAACAAGAACATCGGGCTACAACTATTAAACAAAACGTTTCCACAAGTGACGGAGTCGGTAATTGGGGTAAGAAATGAGGTTTTTAGATTATTACGGGACTGTTGGACATTACGTAACCCTCGTCCCTTTGACGACGTTACAACACGCTGTCTTATCAACGGCCATAACGGTTATGTTGCACAAGACCAAGGATGGGAAGTAGTCCTAGTAAAACCAGAATGCATGACTTGTTTCTGGACGTATGAATTACGTGTCTTTATTGCCTTTGCTGAGCGACTTGTGTACTAGCTAGAATTATCTTCACAACTATCTTGTATCAAAGTTATTGTGTGCTATATTTCATGCTTTATGTAAAATAAGCGGTATTGTAAGTTTGTAAAATATTGTATAAAAGTTTGAACGCGAAATATTATTATAATCAGTTTTTCATATAGAATTGTAGTAGTTGAATTGTATATTAGCTACTAAGTATGAACTTAACGGGTAGGTACTACCCGAATTTAAACTTATAAAACGCTAATATGAAGAAAAAGCTTTTATAAATGAGTTCATATTATGCTACGAAATACTATTAACTACTCTTAATATTCTGTATGATTAACTTGTTCCATTTAACTATTTTGAAGGAAATGGCACCGACTACTCGACACACCGTGAATATGAATGAAGAGGAATTCCGTACTTTTCTAGCTTCAAACATAGCCGCAGTACAGGCTGCGCTACATACCAACAATAACCTTGGATCTAGCAGTACAGGAAATCGTGTAGGATGCACCTACAAAGAATTCACTTCCTGCAAACCTTTGGAATTTGATGGAACTGAAGGACCGATCGGATTGAAACGGTGGACCGAGAAGGTCGAATCGGTGTTTGCCATAAGTAAGTGTACTGAAGAGGACAAAGTAAAGTACGCTACGCATACCTTCACAGGTTCTGCGTTAACATGGTGGAATACCTATCTAGAGCAAGTGGGACAAGACGATGCGTACGCACTACCGTGGTCAGCATTCAAGCACTTGATGAACGAGAAGTACCGTCCCAGAACCGAGGTCAATAAGCTCAAGACAGAACTTAGAGGGTTACGAACCCAAGGATTTGATATTACCACGTACGAAAGACGATTCACAGAATTGTGCCTATTGTGTCCGGGAGCATTCGAAGATGAGGAAGAGAAGATCGACGCGTTTGTGAAAGGATTACCGGAAAGAATCCAAGAAGATATAAGTTCACACGAGCCCGCCTCCATACAACAGGCATGTAGAATGGCTCACAAACTCGTGAACCAAATTGAAGAAAGAATTAAAGAACAGACTGCTGAAGAGGTCAATGTGAAGCAAGTCAAAAGAAAGTGGGAGGAAAACGGTGATAAGAATCACCAATACAACAACAACAGCAATTACAACAATAATCGCAACAATTATCCCAACAATCGCAACATCAATTGCAACTACAATAAACGGCCCAACAACAACAACAACAACAACAACATCAACTACAACAATCATCCCGACAACAATAATAACCGCAACAACAACAACAATCAGAAGCAGCTATGCCAAAGGTGTGAAAAGAATCACTTGGGGTTCTGCACCAAATTTTGCAACAAGTGTAAAAGAAATGGTCATAGCGCGGCGAAGTGTGAGGTCTACGGACCAGGGGTTAATAGAACGAAAGGAACAAATGGTGTCGGAACGAGTAATGGCGGAGCAAGTAGTGTCGGAACAAGTTATGCCAATGTAGTTTGTTATAAATGTGGAAAACCGGGCCACATTATTAGAAATTGCCCGAACCAATAGAACACGAATGGACAAGGCCGTGGAAGAGTTTTCAATATTAATGCGGCAGAGGCACAGGAAGACCCGGAGCTTGTTACGGGTACGTTTCTTATTGACAATAAATCTGCTTACGTTTTATTTGATTCGGGTGCGGATAGAAGCTATATGAGTAGAGATTTTTGTGCTAAATTAAGTTGTCCATTGACGCCTTTGGATAGTAAATTTTTACTCGAATTAGCAAATGGTAAATTAATTTCAGCAGATAATATATGTCGGAATCGAGAAATTAAACTAGTTAGCGAAACATTTAAGATTGATTTGATACCAGTAGAGTTAGGGAGTTTTGATGTGATAATCGGTATGGACTGGTTGAAAGAAGTGAAAGCGGAGATCGTTTGTTACAAAAATGCAATTTGCATTATACGAGAAAAAGGAAAACCCTTAATGGTGTACGGAGAAAAGGGCAACACGAAGCTACATCTTATTAGTAATTTAAAGGCACAAAAACTAATAAGAAAAGGTTGCTATGCTGTTCTAGCACACGTCGAGAAAGTACAAACTGAAGAAAAGAGCATCAATGATGTTCCCGTCGCAAAAGAATTTCCCGATGTATTTCCGAAAGAATTGCCGGGATTACCCCCACATCGATCCGTTGAATTTCAAATAGATCTTGTACCAGGAGCTGCACCAATAGCTCGTGCTCCTTACAGACTCGCACGCAGCGAGATGAAAGAACTACAAAGCCAATTACAAGAACTTTTAGAGCGTGGTTTCATTCGACCAAGCACATCACCGTGGGGAGCTCCTGTTTTGTTTGTCAAGAAGAAAGATGGTACATTCAGGTTGTGTATCGACTACCGAGAGTTGAACAAACTTACCATCAAGAACCGCTACCCACTACCGAGAATCGATGACTTATTTGATCAACTACAAGGCTCGTCTGTTTATTCAAAGATTGACTTACGTTCCGGGTATCATCAAATGCGGGTGAAAGAAGATGATATTCCAAAGACTGCTTTCAGAACACGTTACGGTCATTACGAGTTTATGGTCATGCCGTTTGGTTTAACTAATGCACCAGCTGTGTTCATGGACCTTATAAACCGAGTGTGTGGACCATACCTTGACAAGTTTGTCATTGTTTTCATTGATGACATACTTATTTACTCAAGGAATGACCAAGAACACGGTGAACATTTGAGAAAGGTGTTAGAAGTATTGAGGAAGGAAGAATTGTACGCTAAGTTTTCAAAGTGTGCATTTTGGTTGGAAGAAGTTCAATTCCTCGGTCACATAGTGAACAAAGAAGGTATTAAGGTGGATCCAGCAAAGATAGAAACTGTTGAAAAGTGGGAAACCCCGAAAACTCCGAAACACATACGCCAGTTTTTAGGACTAGCTGGTTACTACAGAAGGTTCATCCAAGACTTTTCCAGAATAGCAAAACCCTTGACTGCATTAACGCATAAAGGGAAGAAATTTGAATGGAATGATGAACAAGAGAAAGCGTTTCAGTTATTGAAGAAAAAGCTAACTACGGCACCTATATTGTCATTGCCTGAAGGGAATGATGATTTTGTGATTTATTGTGATGCATCAAAGCAAGGTCTCGGTTGTGTATTAATGCAACGAACGAAGGTGATTGCTTATGCGTCTAGACAATTGAAGATTCACGAACAAAATTATACGACGCATGATTTGGAATTAGGCGCGGTTGTTTTTGCATTAAAGACTTGGAGGCACTACTTATATGGGGTCAAAAGTATTATATATACCGACCACAAAAGTCTTCAACACATATTTAATCAGAAACAACTGAATATGAGGCAGCGTAGGTGGATTGAATTATTGAATGATTACGACTTTGAGATTCGTTACCACCCGGGGAAGGCAAATGTGGTAGCCGATGCCTTGAGCAGGAAGGACAGAGAACCCATTTGAGTAAAATCTATGAATATAATGATTCATAATAACATTACTACTCAAATAAAGGAGGCGCAACAAGGAGTTTTAAAAGAGGGAAATTTAAAGGATGAAATACCCAAAGGATCGGAGAAGCATCTTAATATTCGGGAAGACGGAACCCGGTATAGGGCTGAAAGGATTTGGGTACCAAAATTTGGAGATATGAGAGAAATGGTACTTAGAGAAGCTCATAAAACCAGATACTCAATACATCCTGGAACGGGGAAGATGTACAAGGATCTCAAGAAACATTTTTGGTGGCCGGGTATGAAAGCCGATGTTGCTAAATACGTAGGAGAATGTTTGACGTGTTCTAAGGTCAAAGCTGAGCATCAGAAACCATCAGGTCTACTTCAACAACCCGAAATCCCGGAATGGAAATGGGAAAACATTACCATGGATTTCATCACTAAATTGCCAAGGACTGCAAGTGGTTTTGATACTATTTGGGTAATAGTTGATCGTCTCACCAAATCAGCACACTTCTTGCCAATAAGAGAAGATGACAAGATGGAGAAGTTAGCACGACTGTATTTGAAGGAAGTCATCTCCAGACATGGAATACCAATCTCTATTATCTCTGATAGGGATGGCAGATTTATTTCAAGATTCTGGCAGACATTACAGCAAGCATTAGGAACTCGTCTAGACATGAGTACTGCCTATCATCCGCAAACTGATGGGCAGAGCGAAAGGACGATACAAACGCTTGAAGACATGCTACGAGCATGTGTTATTGATTTCGGAAACAGTTGGGATCGACATCTACCGTTAGCAGAATTTTCCTACAACAACAGCTACCATTCAAGCATTGAGATGGCGCCGTTTGAAGCACTTTATGGTAGAAAGTGCAGGTCTCCGATTTGTTGGAGTGAAATGGGGGATAGACAGATTACGGGTCCGGAGATTATACAAGAAACTACCGAGAAGATCATCCAAATTCAACAACGGTTGAAAACCGCCCAAAGTCGACAAAAGAGCTACGCTGACATTAAAAGAAAAGATATAGAATTTGAAATTGGAGAGATGGTCATGCTTAAAGTTGCACCTTGGAAAGGCGTTGTTCGATTTGGTAAACGAGGGAAATTAAATCCAAGGTATATTGGACCATTCAAGATTATTGATCGTGTCGGACCAGTAGCTTACTGACTAGAGTTACCTCAACAACTCACGGCTGTACATAACACTTTCCACGTCTCGAATTTAAAGAAATGTTTTGCTAAAGAAGATCTCACTATTCCGTTAAAAGACTTAAGCAAAACAAGATACCAATTGTTAAGGTTCGATGGAATGCTCGTAGAGGACCCGAGTTAACCTGGGAGCGTGAAGATCAGATGAAGAAGAAATACCCGCATCTATTTCCAGAAGATTCGTCAACACCTTCAACAGCTTAAAATTTCGGGACGAAATTTATTTAACGGGTAGGTACTGTAGTGACCCGAACTTTTCCATGTTTATATATATTAATTGAGATTGATATTTACATGATTAAATGTTTCCAACATGTTAAGCAATCAAACTTGTTAAGACTTGATTAATTGAAATATGTTTCATATAGACAATTGACCACCCAAGTTGACCGGTGATTCACGAACGTTAAAACTTGTAAAAACTATATGATGACATATATATGGATATATATATAGTTAACATGATACTATGATAAGTAAACATATCATTAAGTATATTAACAATGAACTACATATGTAAAAACAAGACTACTAACTTAATGATTTTTAAACGAGACATATATGTAACGATTATCGTTGTAAAGATATTTAATGTATATATATATCATATTAAGAGATATTCATACATGATAATATCATGATAATATAATAATTTAAAATCTCATTTGATATTATAAACATTGGGTTAACAACATTTAACAAGATCGTTAACCTAAAGGTTTCAAAACAACACTTACATGTAACGACTAACGATGACTTAACGACTCAGTTAAAATGTATATACATGTAGTGTTTTAATATGTATTTATACACTTTTGAAAGACTTCAATACACTTATCAAAATACTTCTACTTAATAAAAATGCTTACAATTACATCCTCATTCAGTTTCATCAACAATTCTACTCGTATGCACCCGTATTCGTACTCGTACAATACACAGCTTTTAGATGTATGTACTATTGGTATATACACTCCAATGATCAGCTCTTAGCAGCCCATGTGAGTCACCTAACACATGTGGGAACCATCATTTGGCAACTAGCATGAAATATCTCATAAAATTACAAAAATATGAGTAATCATTCATGACTTATTTACATGAAAACAAAATTACATATCCTTTATATCTAATCCATACACCAACGACCAAAAACACCTACAAACACTTTCATTCTTCAATTTTCTTCATCTAATTGATCTCTCTCAAGTTCTATCTTCAAGTTCTAAGTGTTCTTCATAAATTCCAAAAGTTCTAGTTTCATAAAATCAAGAATACTTTCAAGTTTGCTAGCTCACTTCCAATCTTGTAAGGTGATCATCCAACCTCAAGAAATCTTTGTTTCTTACAGTAGGTTATCATTCTAATATAAGGTAATAATCATATTCAAACTTTGGTTCAATTTCTATAACTATAACAATCTTATTTCAAGTGATGATCTTACTTGAACTTGTTTTCGTGTCATGATTCTGCTTCAAGAACTTCGAGCCATCCAAGGATCCATTGAAGCTAGATCCATTTTTCTCTTTTCCAGTAGGTTTATCCAAGGAACTTAAGGTAGTAATGATGTTCATAACATCATTCGATTCATACATATAAAGCTATCTTATTCGAAGGTTTAAACTTGTAATCACTAGAACATAGTTTAGTTAATTCTAAACTTGTTCGCAAACAAAAGTTAATCCTTCTAACTTGACTTTTAAAATCAACTAAACACATGTTCTATATCTATATGATATGCTAACTTAATGATTTAAAACCTGGAAACACGAAAAACACCGTAAAACCGGATTTACGCCGTCGTAGTAACACCGCGGGCTGTTTTGGGTTAGTTAATTAAAAACTATGATAAACTTTGATTTTAAAGTTGTTATTCTGAGAAAATGATTTTTATTATGAACATGAAACTATATCCAAAAATTATGATTAAACTCAAAGTGGAAGTATGTTTTCTAAAATGGTCATCTAGACGTCGTTCTTTCGACTGAAATGACTACCTTTACAAAAACGACTTGTAACTTATTTTTCTGACTATAAACCTATACCTTTCTGTTTAGATTCATAAAATATAGTTCAATATGAAACCATAGCAATTTGATTCACTCAAAACGGATTTAAAATGAAGAAGTTATGGGTAAAACAAGATTGGATAATTTTTCTCATTTTAGCTACGTGAAAATTGGTAACAAATCTATTCCAACCATAACTTAATCAACTTGTATTGTATATTATGTAATCTTGAGATACCATAGACACGTATACAATGTTTCGACCTATCATGTCGACACATCTATATATATTTCGGAACAACCATAGACACTCTATATGTGAATGTTGGAGTTAGCTATACAGGGTTGAGGTTGATTCCAAAATATATATAGTTTGAGTTGTGATCAATACTGAGATACGAATACACTGGGTCGTGGATTGATTCAAGATAATATTTATCAATTTATTTCTGTACATCTAACTGTGGACAACTAGTTGTAGGTTACTAACAAGGACAGTTGACTTAATAAACTTAAAACATCAAAATATATTAAAAGTGTTGTAAATATATTTTGAACATACTTTGATATATATGTATATATTGTTATAGGTTCGTGAATCAACCAGTGGCCAAGTCTTACTTCCCGACGAAGTAAAAATCTGTGAAAGTGAGTTATAGTCCCACTTTTAAAATTTAATATTTTTGGGATGAGAATACATGCAGGTTTTATAAATGATTTACAAAATAGACACAAGTACGTGAAACTACATTCTATGGTTGAATTATCGAAATCGAATATGCCCTTTTTTATTAAGTCTGGTAATCTAAGAATTAGGGAACAGACACCCTAATTGACGCGAACTCTAAAGATAGATCTATTGGGCCTAACAAACCCCATCCAAAGTACCGGATGCTTTAGTACTTCGAAATTTATATCATATCCGAAGGGTGTCCCGGAATGATGGGGATATTCTTATATATGCATCTTGTTAATGTCGGTTACCAGGTGTTCACCATATGAATGATTTTTATCTCTATGTATGGGATGTGTATTGAAATATGAAATCTTGTGGTCTATTGTTACGATTTGATATATATAGGTTAAACCTATAACTCACCAACATTTTTGTTGACGTTTAAAGCATGTTTATTCTCAGGTGAATATTAAGAGCTTCCGCTGTTGCATACTAAAATAAGGACAAGATTTGGAGTCCATGTTTGTATGATATTGTGTAAAAACTGCATTCAAGAAACTGATTTCGATGTAACATATTTGTATTGTAAACCATTATGTAATGGTCGTGTGTAAACAGGATATTTTAGATTATCATTATTTGATAATCTACGTAAAGCTTTTTAAACCTTTATTTATGAAATAAAGGTTATGGTTTGTTTTAAAAATGAATGCAGTCTTTGAAAAACGTCTCATATAGAGGTCAAAACCTCGCAACGAAATCAATTAATATGGAACGTTTTTAATCAATAAGAACGGGACATTTCAGTTTCTCTGATGGGATGCTCATTTCGGAGGTCTTCAAACAATGTTAGAAACTGTATCTTTAGAATTTTGAAGTCTTTGGAACGGTGATCTCCACAGTAATAGTCTGTAGCTTTACACAGATTAGTTAACAGATGAAGCTGAAAAGAAGTGAACAACAATCCTGATCCGAGCATTAATTTCACTGTCTTTGAATATATCTCTCGACATTTAGCTTTGAATGCGAAACTAGGATCTTTGGATTCGTGGAAGATACATGATAGCTTCTTCGTAACATAGGTGGCAATGTTGACTCGATCTGGTTCAAGATAAGAGAACGGATTGTTTCGTCTTGCTTCTTCCGTAACAGCATCTCGTAACTCTTTGATAATCAGATCAGCATGGTGATCAATTGTTACATAAATTACTAGTCTGTCTGGTGTGCTTTCGAAATTATCTCTTTCTAAGAGAGTGAAAAAGCTGTGAATATCCTCGATCATTTGCAAATCAGAGTGATAAGTCGGGCGTCCGGTGGAAAGATCCATATGCTTCCGGATGAGAGTCAGTAGTGCTCGTTGATTTCATGAGAACGGAAGTGCAGATCCGGCTAAGGCGTTATAAACCCTAGAGTAAATGATCTTCTGATCTCGATAGAATCTTGTCTCGAGAATAGTGCGAACCACTGAATTGTGCCCTCGTTGCCTTTCTTCTTGGTAGATATGATCGTGAAGAGAATTGATAAAGTCTTGAATGCGTTCTTCTAGGATTTCAACATCATTGTCTTCTCTTTGGAGATAGAGGTTGTGTTCTTCTCGGATAGCCATAATTCGTTCTGTTAAGCGTAGCGAAAAATCAATGGTTGATTTTCGGATGGCTTCGAGAATGTCTTTAAATTCATCAGTATCATTGATGAAGGTTATCATGTCTGCGTGTGTAGATATAACCGGAATCCGATCTGAAGAAGAGTCCGACTCCCCTTGATCTGGTTCGGTTGGAAAGTGTGAGTTATTCAGAATGTCTTCATGTTGCTCTCCCTCGTCATCTTCGGTGTATTATTCTTCTGAGGATACGTCTGATGAACGAGTTTCTTTAGTATTCTGATTCTCCACTTTGACACTTGCAGGATCAATTTCTATATCCTTAACCTCAGCCTTGTCGGTTGATGTGTGCAGCGGTGGGGTACGAAATACTATTATTTTTATTACGGAATATGATACAAATTACACAAGTTTTAATTTAATTTATTTACAGATGGGATATACCTAAACCTTGCTACAACACTATAGGCAGTGTACCTAATCGTAGAGTAGTATAGTTTTTAGTAAGTCCGGTTCGTTTCACAGGGAGACGGCTTATTTTACACTATATTTTTATATAACTATATTTTTTACAAAATATAAATATATATATATATTACAATTATTATTATTATAAAAGTTGGGTTTACCGTTTAATGACTGGTTTGTTGATTTTATATTTTAAGCGAAGCGTAAAGTAAATGACGATATTTGACTAACGATAAAATAAATAACAATAATTAAAATAACAATAAATAAAAGTACGAGGAAATCTGAAATATAATATATTATGCTTATTTAAACTTCCGTACTCATGATGTTTGACGTTTTGATTTTAATTTATTACCCTGGATTAATTGTCCTTTGTCCTGAATTATTTGATAAGTCCATCTGGTTTTGTCCATAATAGTCCATCGGTCATAATTATAAAGTGCGAGAGTCTTCGCCAAATTAACCTTATACCCGAAGTCAAATATTCCAACTAATTGGGGATTTAAACCTTAATAAGGTCTTAATACTTTGTTTAATGATTACACCAGGTTATCGCCTGTATGTAATCCAAGGTTTTAATGCTTTATTAACAATTACACCAATTACCCTTGAATGTAATCCACCCCTGTTTTAATGAGGTTAGTGACTATTAATTCATCCCCGTGTCCGGTCAAATGAATAATTATTAGTATTTATAAATATCCAGCCCACCGTACCCAGTCAAGCGTATGTGGTTATATATAAATATGTCAAATTATAAATCTCTATATTAAATCAACGAGATATCATTTAATTAATATAAAGCCCATTAATAGCCCATAGTCCAATTTCCACAAGTGTCGGTCTTTTGTCCAAACCCCAATTATGCTCCAAATCTCAATAACCCCATCTTAATATTTAGCCCAACATCACGATTACTTCGGCTCAAATAAGCATAATAATAACTTAAATATGAGACATTAGTTTAAAAAGGAAGAACATAGCTTACAATGGTTATTAATCGCGTAGTGTTACACGGACAGAACTCTGACTTTAAAACCCATAATTAACTGTTACATTAACTAAACTAATCTAATATAAAACTAAACTATATTATATATATTATAAATATATATATAATTATATATATATAATAGAGAGAGATCGATTGAATTGGTGTGTAAAACTCGGCAGACTTCGTGGCCTTTTATAGGAAGATTTTGAAACTGTGTGCTCCGCGATCACGGTACTTTTGTGCCTTGGAGCTCCGTGATTGCGGAGGTTCGAAATCCAGCTCATCCAATAAATACAAAACGTGGGCTGCTGAATAAATATATAATATAATATATATATATATATATAATTAATTATATATTATATTATATTCTTGTGCATAGTTAACTTGTAATTTTAGCTCCGTTGAGTCGTACGTTGATAATTGGTTTATGTCTCGGTTTCAGATTTTCGAACATCCTTTTGTACGCTTAGATATCTTGTACTTTGCGTTTCGCGGCTTGTACTCTTGTCATTTTTAGACGTTTCTCATCAATAAATTGAACCACTTGGATTGTATCTTGTACATTTGAGCTTTTTGGTCATTTGTGTCTTCAAATCGTCGTTTTCTTCTTTTGTCTTCGCACTTATTTATTTAAACGATTATCACATAAAAATAGAACAATAGTAACTAAAAGCTTTACATATTGGAAGGAATTGATACTAAATATATGTTCATTTAGAGCACTATCAAATATCCCCACACTTGAACGTTGCTTGTCCTCAAGCAATACAGAACTTGAAATTAAATCACACTTAACTCGAATCACTTTTTTTATTCTCACACTCTGTACAATAGTGATTTTAATACGGTGGTATAAACAATGATAGTAACGATGTGGTTTACAGTCCCACATGACTTATAAAAATTTAGATCCTTTAAGGAAATTGGATTTTTATGAAAACATTTGATCTTTTGAAAATTCAAGCTAGATTTTACCCTAGACAAGTTTTCCGGGATAACCCTTCACCGGTGTTTGCAAAAATGTTTTTGTGGGTTTTGTGGGTTTCAGATTTTAAAATTTTAGCTCAAAACTCGTGGTTTTGTGTCACCCACTTGCTAACCTTGTATTAGGAAAGCAACACGTCCAGTATACTTGCTCCGTATATTACCTTTCGGTAAACTACCGTCCGGTTGTAAAGGAAAGCGTTGAACAATCAACTGTTAAGGCAATGTCTAATGATATGTTTTTGATTATGGTCCACAACGTGTCGGATGCAATTACTATCCTTTGTAGGAGCAAGAGCAAAGATCACCCTCTAATTTTTTGGTCTGGCACAAGGTCCTGTTTTCGACCATGCTATGCAACCACCGTTCTTACGGTTGACACCCGATTTAGTTCAGGCGATCTAATGAATTCTGATGAATTCTTAGGATTTTACGTTCAATGGTAATGAACGCATTGAAAATAGGTTTTCAGAAAACAAATCGTTTTTAATTTGATCAAAATATTTTCTCGTTCAAGCTCGAGTTTAGATATCATCGAATTCCATGAGTTTGTAATTCTCAATCTTTAAGGTCAATCTCAAGGATTGAGTAATATCAAGCTTAAAAGCTGATTTTTAATCTTTAAGAAGATAATCATTTCTTAGGGTCTGATTCATTAGTCCTATCAAGCTAATTTGCACGGCGCCCTCTCCATTTTACGAGACAGATCCACTCATGGTTAGGATAAGTCTGACCACTTGGCGACCCTGTTTGATGCTGAGATCCATGGATTTCCTGCTGATTTTAGAGATGACTTTTCTAGATTTTTCTTCAGCCTACAGCTGGTCTGGACGACAACTTCCTGACCTAAATCAAGAAGCGAGTGTCTTTTTTAGAAGACTTTACTTCCTTTTAATGATGGAATTGATTCATCGTGTAGATTCATCTTTCTTTCAAATATATTACAGTAATTCGGGTAAAACTGATTAGTTTAGTCCAAAGCAAAAGTACCTGCAATAATCTTGTACAAAAATATGTGATATATGTTTTAAAGATAACTTGGTGAATTCTCCCCACACTTGGCTTTTTTTCATGCGTCTTTTTATATCTTAATAATTAAATTCAAGCGTTTTAGTTGTTTCTCAATTTATGTCCTCTTTTTAGGGTAACAATAATTTCGGTATTATCACCTAGTTTTATCGTCCATAAATATGTATAAACATGATTTTGAATTCATTTAGTTGAAACTTTTTTCAAATTTTCATAAAATTTAGAAAATAAATCAAGTATAAATCCGAGAGAATTTATAACCCTTCCCCACACTTAAGATCAGGCAATGCCCTCATTTGCATGAAATCAGACTATAATTATAAATTCATGAGGGTGATTAGTGTAGAAAAGTGATTAAAAATACCCAGTTTGTAATTACAAAGCTCGTCGAATGATAAATGGCGTGCCTCATCGTTCATTCCTTTTGTTGTTTTATCACACATATTTTTCTTCAAAAACTGTTGCTTTTCAAAACTGTTGCTTTTCTAAACTGTTTGCTAATCTTTGAAAATGCGTATTTTACCCTAACTTATCATGCATTTTTATTAGCGAGTTGTGCACTAACTCGAACCCCTAATTTAACGTTAAGTGGGGTTAGACTTCCCCACACTTAGCTGACGACATGTGAAGTTGGTAGAATAAGTTCCACGAATTAGAATAGTGAGCTAGTTATTTACATCTCGGGTGGTGTATAATATATCAATGGGTTTAAAGTTTAGACTCACCCGATCGTCACTACTTAATTCTTTTTTAAGTGTAGCTTTTAGTAAATGGATATGTCTCTTTTCTAGTTCTTGGTCAAATGGATCGATATACAATGACATAAATATTTTTATAGGGTGGACAATTCCTAACATTTCCTTCCGTTCATTCTGGGGATCAAAGTTTTCACCTCTATTACACAATTGGGTGAAATCCGAGGTGTCATTATCTATTACAGCTCGTAGCTCATCTTCGGTAGATGACTCGTCTATTGAGAATATTGGGTTGGAAGGTTGTGGAATGGTGAATTTCGGGATTGAAGCAAATTCTTCTTCTTTAACTGTTCTTATCGGTCCCACCACTTTGGTCTCGGGGGTAAAATTTTCAACGTTATCGTTTTCCCAAGAGTACCAATTTGTCACCCGTACTTCTTCTTCATCCATAGATGAATCGATGATTTTGTTGGTAGAGGCTAATGTGTTGATATGTTTTGAAATTGGTAAGACTGAATAAAAAGTATCATCGAGATAATTAGTGATTTCGGAGCTCTTGAATTCATCAAAATTCGATGATATGGGATTTTCTTGCACAATACTCCTCAGATTAACAAGTGTGTAATCTGATAGAGTTTCAGCTTGCCTATTTGCGAACTCTCTCATTTGTTCATTTTGAGCATCAAGTTCTTCGAGTTTGATTTTCATAGAATCTAAAAAATTTTCAGACACATAATTTTCCTCGTCCTCTGGTTGTTGAGTTTGGATATATTCTTGGGAATAATCCCAATTTGAATTGTATTTCTCATAATCATTCCATTCAGGTTCCATGGGTGCATAATTTTCCATAGAAACGTAATAATAACATTCCCATGTTGAGTGATAATTTCCACAGATTTCACAACCAGTTATTGATTCGTCATTCGTGATCCAAGATTGACCGAACGAATTGTCATCAACACTCGTTTGAGAATATTGATTTAATTAATTTTGGATTTCAAAAAGAGTTTCCATAGCCTTGTTTTCAAAATTTTCCATTTTATTGCGATGGCCAAATTTTAGCTACAATGTGGTGCATTTACTAATTATCCTATTAGATATAAAACTAAAAATTATATATAAGTTATCAAATTAATAGACTTTTCTGCTTTTGCCCACGTTTCGAATAGCCAAAAGATGCAGCAGGGAGCCAGGATCCTTTAAATCGAAAAATTCACAACTCAGCCACTAACAAATCCAACTATTACTAAGCAGCGGAAAATTTTGGATGTCTATTAATTCAATCGCTTACAATAATTTTTTGTCGAAATTTAAAGAAATTTAAAGAAAATTCTATGTCCTAAAAACTAGAGCTTAGAAATGAAAAATAAAAAGCGCGTCGAAAAACATCGAAAAATAAAAATAAGAAAGAAAAACGTCGAAACTTAAAAGTCTAAAAATTAAATCTAAAAAGTTGCGGCTAAAGGCATTAAAACTTAAATGCAATTCTATTTCGAAAACGGCAATTACTTAAAAGGCACTAAAATATATAAACGGTGTCGCAAAATTCTAAAGCGCCTAAATCTTAATTCTAAAGAAAAAGCACTTAAGGGATTTTACGGCAAAGCCTAAAGATCTAGAAATACTACGGCAAAATACTAAACTTAAAACTATATAACGAACGACAAATATAAAAATTACGAATTAAATGATTAAAAGATAAAAATTATAAAAATATATAAACTAAAATGATAAAAATAAAATTTATATAAAAATATTATTTTTATATTATTATTATATAAAAATATTATACTATATAATTAATAATAATATTTAGACTAAAAAATACGAATTATATATTAAGAATAAAATCAAAAACTAATTATTAATTAAAAACCCTAATTATGGTAAATAATAATAATAATTATTAATTATGCCCTAATTCTGTAATTAATGCGTACTATGTTTCCTGACAGAGCAGGCTCCGCGACCGCGGCACTATGTGCCCGCTTGGCTCCGCGACTGCGGAGTTTAATTTTGTTGGGTTCGGCTGTTGGGCCAAAAACAGACTCGGCCCAATGCAGTTTTTAATTATATTTGGGTTTCGAAAATAATCTAACCCAGTTTGAAATTTTTTTTTTTAGTTTTATTAAATAATAGATAGAAAATAAAAATAAATTTATATTTTAAAAACTTAATAAAAATACTTTTTATAGATAAATTCTTAAATATATATATATATATATATATATATTTATTTATTTATTATTAAATTTTTTTAACACTAAAACAAAATATTTTTACGAAATAAGAAATAATATATTTTTACAAAAATATAGTTCATAAAAATATAGCATTTTTCACCGAGTCCCCGGCAGCGGCGCCAAAAACTTGATGTGTGCAGCGGTGGGGTACGAAATACTATTATTTTTATTACGGAATACGATACAAATTACACAAGTTTTAATTTAATTTATTTACAGATGAGATATACCTAAACCTTGCTACAACACTATAGGCAGTGAACCTAATCGTAGAGTAGTATAGTTTTTAGTAAGTCCGGTTCGTTTCACAGGGAGACGGATTATTTTACACTATATTTTTATATAACTATATTTGTACAAAATATAAATATATATATTACAATTATTATTATTATAAAAGGGGGTTTTACCGTTTAATGACTGTTTGTCGATTTTATATTTTAAGTGAAGCGTAAAGTAAATGACGATATTTAACTAACGATAACAAAAAATAACAATAATTAAAATAACAATAAATAAAAGTACGAGGAAATATGAAATAAAATATATTATGTTTATTTAAATTTCCGTATTCATGATGTTTGACGTTTTGATTTTAATTTATTATCCTGGGTTAATTTAAATTATAGTGGTTATTAATCGCGTAGTGTTACACGGACAGAACTCCGACTTTAAAACCCGTGATTAACCGTTACATTAACTAAACTAATCTAATATAAAACTAAACTATATTTTATATATTATAAATATATATATAATTATATATATAATAGAGAGAGATCGATTGAATTGGTGTGTAAAACTCGGCAGACTTCGTGGTCTTTTATAGGCAGATTTTGAAACTGTGTGCTCTGCGATCGCGGTACTTTTGTGCCTTGGAGCTCCGCGATTGTGGAGGTTCAAAATCCAGCTCATCCAACAAATACAAAACGTGGGCTGCTGAATAAATATATTATATAATATATATAATTAATTATATATTATATTATATTCTTGTGCATAGTTGACTTGTAATTTTAGATCCGTTGAGTAGTACGTTGATAGTTGGTTTATGTCTCGGTTCCAGATTTTCGAACGTCCTTTCGTACTCTTAGATATCTTGTACTTTGCGTTTTGCGGCTTGTACTCTTGTCATTTTTAGACGTTTCTCATCAATAAATTGAACCACTTGGATTGTATATTGAATATTTGAACTTTTTGGTCATTTGCGTCTTCAAATCGTCGTTTTCTTCTTTTGTCTTTGCACTTATTTATTTAAACGACTATTACATAAAAATAGAACAATTGTAACTAAAAGCCTTACATATTGGAAGGATATTGATACTAAATATATGTTCATTTAGAGCACTATCATCAGTCTTCTTCTTGAAGCAAATGATTAAACTCTGATCTTCCGTCTCAAGCCTCATTATCTCTTCATGACGCTCAATGCTTGGAACGGATATTGTCGCAGTCTCTTTTACATCTTCCATTTCCTCTTCCTCTTCAGATTCCTCTTCTTCCTCTATTTCTTCGCTGGGATCCTCTTCTTCCATTTCTGGGTCGTCTATAGACTGTGACTCGACACCCATCTCGATATCATCAGCTAGCGATGAAGACTCATCATCGGAAATGATCCATCTGGTGGAAATAGCAAACATCTCTGCCTGTCCAGAAAGATCGGTTGCTCGGTCAATTTTGAAGGTAACGCTCTCCCCATGTAATCGTAAGATTAAGATTTGATTGTACACATCAATGACAATCCTAGCCGTATTCATGAAAGGTCTTCCGAACACTACTGTGTGTGTAGGTCTTCCCTAATATCCATTACTACGAAATCCATAGGATACAAGAATTTGTCGACTTTCACCAAGACGTTCTTAACTACGCCCTTAGGATATCGAATTGTGTGATCGGCAAGTTGGATTGTCATTTTAGTTGGTGACAAGTTTCCTAACTCTAATCTCTTGTAGAGACAGTAGGGGATTAGGTTGATACTTACTCCTAAATCTGCTAGAGCATGAATGGTTCCAGATTGGTAGATTGAACACGGGAAAACGAATCGGCCCGTATCTCCTAGCTTTGGTGGTAGAGAGTTTCTGAGTAATGCAGAGCATTCTTCACTCAGTGGAATTTTGTTAGAGTCTGGTATCTTCTCCTTTGTAGAAAGAAGCCTTCAGATGTATCTTTTCTGGTTTGGAACTTTGGACATAGTGTCCAGGAATCTCTCATCTAGTTTGAAGGAATCAAGCTTGGATGGTTCTTCTTGTAGCCTTTCAGGATAGGGTACACGAACTGGAGTTTCAGGGGTCAGCTTCTGAGTATATGTCAATTTGTTCTTGTGCCTGGCTGACCTTCTCCGTGGTTCTTCCTCTGGGATTACAGAATCCATTTGCTTTGCTTCTTCTATGTGGAGATTTTGGATAGTATTGTAGTGACCCGAACTTTTCCATGTTTATATATATTAATTGAGATTGATATTTACATGATTAAATGTTTCCAACATGTTAAGCAATCAAACTTGTTAAGACTTGATTAATTGAAATATGTTTCATATAGACAATTGACCACCCAAGTTGATCGGTGATTCACGAACGTTAAAACTTGTAAAAACTATATGATGACATATATATGGATATATATATATATAGTTAACATGATACTATGATAAGAAAACATATCATAAAGTATATTAACAATGAACTACATATGTAAAAACAAGACTACTAACTTAATGATTTTTAAACGAGACATATATGTAACGATTATCGTTGTAAAGACATTTAATGTATATATATCATATTAAGAGATATTCATACATGATAATATCATGATAATATAATAATTTAAAATCTCATTTGATATTATAAACATTGAGTTAACAACATTTAACAAGATCGTTAACCTAAAGGTTTCAAAACAACACTTACATGTAACGACTAACGATGACTTAACGACTCAGTTAAAATGTATATACATGTAGTGTTTTAATATGTATTTATACACTTTTGAAAGACTTCAATACACTTATCAAAATACTTCTACTTAACAAAAATGCTTACAATTACATCCTCGTTCAGTTTCATCAACAATTCTACTCGTATGCACCCGTATTCGTACTCGTACAATACACAGCTTTTAGATGTATGTACTATTGGTATATACACTCCAATTATCAGCTCTTAGCAGCCCATGTGAGTCACCTAACACATGTGGGAACCATCATTTGGCAACTAGCATGAAATATCTCATAAAATTACAAAAATATGAGTAATCATTCATGACTTATTTACATGAAAACAAAATTACATATCCTTTATATCTAATCCATACACCAACGACCAAAAACACCTACAAACACTTTCATTCTTCAATTTTCTTCATCTAATTGATCTCTCTCAAGTTCTATCTTCAAGTTCTAAGTGTTCTTCATAAATTCCAAAAGTTCTAGTTTCATAAAATCAAGAATACTTTCAAGTTTGCTAGCTCACTTCCAATCTTGTAAGGTGATCATCCAACCTCAAGAAATCTTTGTTTCTTACAGTAGGTTATCATTCTAATACAAGGTAATAATCATATTCAAACTTTGGTTCAATTTCTATAACTATAACAATCTTATTTCAAGTGATGATCTTACTTGAACTTGTTTTCGTGTCATGATTCTGCTTCAAGAACTTCGAGCCATCCAAGGATCCATTGAAGCTAGATCCATTTTTCTCTTTTCCAGTAGGTTTATCCAAAGAAATTAAGGTAGTAATGATGTTCATAACATCATTCGATTCATACATATAAAGCTATCTTATTCGAAGGTTTAAACTTGTAATCACTAGAACATAGTTTAGTTAATTCTAAACTTGTTCGCAAACAAAAGTTAATCCTTCTAACTTGACTTTTAAAATCAACTAAACACATGTTCTATATCTATATGATATGCTAACTTAATGATTTAAAACCTGGAAACACGAAAAACACCGTAAAACCGGATTTACACCGTCGTAGTAACACCGCGGGCTGTTTTGGGTTAGTTAATTAAAAACTATGATAAACTTTGATTTAAAAGTTGTTATTCTGAGAAAATGATTTTTATTATGAACATGAAACTATATCCAAAAATTATGGTTAAACTCAAAGTGGAAGTATGTTTTCTAAAATGGTCATCTAGACGTCGTTCTTTCGACTGAAATGACTACCTTTACAAAAATGACTTGTAACTTATTTTTCCGACTATATACCTATACTTTTTCTGTTTAGATTCATAAAATAGAGTTCAATATGAAATCATAGCAATTTGATTCACTCAAAACGGATTTAAAATGAAGAAGTTATGGGTAAAACAAGATTGGATAATTTTTCTCATTTTAGCTACGTGAAAATTGGTAACAAATCTATTCCAACCATAACTTAATCAACTTGTATTGTATATTATGTAATCTTGAGATACCATAGACACGTATACAATGTTTCGACCTATCATGTCGACACATCTATATATATTTCGGAACAACCATAGACACTCTATATGTGAATGTTGGAGTTAGCTATACAGGGTTGAGGTTGATTCCAAAATATATATAGTTTGAGTTGTGATCAATACTGAGATACGTATACACTGGGTCGTGGATTGATTCAAGATAATATTTATCGATTTATTTCTGTACATCTAACTGTGGACAACTAGTTATAGGTTACTAACGAGGACAGCTGACTTAATAAACTTAAAACATCAAAATATATTAAAAGTGTTGTAAATATATTTTGAACATACTTTAATATATATGTATATATTGTATAGGTTCGTGAATCAACAGTGGCCAAGTCTTACTTCCCGACGAAGTAAAAATCTGTGAAAGTGAGTTATAGTCCCACTTTTAAAATCTAATATTTTTGGGATGAGAATACATGCAGGTTTTATAAATGATTTACAAAATAGACACAAGTACGTGAAATTACATTCTATGGTTGAATTATCAAAATCGAATATGCCCCTTTTTATTAAGTCTGGTAATCTAAGAATTAGGGAACAGACACCCTAATTGACGCGAATCCTAAAGATAGATCTATTGGGCCTAACAAACCCCATCCAAAGTACCGGATGCTTTAGTACTTCGAAATTTATATCATATCCGAAGGGTGTCCCGGAATGATGGGGATATTCTTATATATGCATCTTGTTATTGTCGGTTACCAGGTGTTCACCATATGAATGATTTTTATCTCTATGTATGGGATGTGTATTGAAATATGAAATCTTGTGGTCTATTGTTACGATTTGATATATATAGGTTAAACCTATAACTCACCAACATTTTTTGTTGACGTTTAAAGCATGTTTATTCTCAGGTGAATATTAAGAGCTTCCGCTGTTGCATACTAAAATAAGGACAAGATTTGGAGTCCATGTTTGTATGATATTGTGTAAAAACTGCATTCAAGAAACTGATTTCGATGTAACATATTTGTATTGTAAACCATTATGTAATGGTCGTGTGTAAACAGGATATTTTAGATTATCATTATTTGATAATCTACGTAAAGCTTTTTAAACCTTTATTTATGAAATAAAGGTTATGGTTTGTTTTAAAAATGAATGCAGTCTTTGAAAAATGTCTCATATAGAGGTCAAAACCTCGCAACGAAATCAATTAATATGGAACGTTTTTAATCAATAAGAACGGGACATTTCAGTTGGTATCCGAGCGTTGGTCTTAGAGAACCAGAAAATTTGCATTAGTGTGTCTTATCGAGTTTGTTAGGATGCATTAGTGAGTCTGGACTTCGACCGTGTTTTCTTTAAAAATGATTGCTTAACATTTTTGTTGGAAACTATATATTTTTAACATATGAATATTATGTGATATATTAATCTCTTAACGTGTTTGATATTATGTGATAGATGTCTACCTCTAGAACAAGTCCCATTGACTCACCTAATAATAATGAAGAGTCAAATGTAAATTGGAATGATTTGTGGACTGATTCACAAGTTCCCGAAGAGGAACCGGAAGAAGAGTCGGAACCGGAAGAAGAATCGGAACCGGAAGAAGAATCGGAACCGGATGAAGAAATAGAACCGGTGGGGGAAATAATAAAACGGTTAAGTAAAAGAAAATCCTCAACCAACCGACCAAAGTTAATTATGGTCAATGGTGTTTCCGCCAAGGAAGCAAAATATTGGGAGGATTACCAATTCTCCGATGAATCGGATTCCGACGAGAATTCTGATGATGTTATAGAAATTACCCCAACTGAATTTAAAAAGGCAAAAGAAAATAATAAGGGAAAGGGCATAAAAATAGAGAAATCTAATTCCAACCCCGATGAACTTTATATGTATCGTCAACCCCCGAAGTCCTTAAGTTGTAACAATGACCCGGGAACCTCTAAACCACCAGGTTTTTCTAAACCAATGTGGACAACGACGGCTCGTATTAGGGGAACATCATATATCCCTAGAAACTTGGCAAAACGAACCAAAACCGAAGAAGAAGAAACGAGCGAGTCGGAATAAGATAGTTGTATTCGTGTGGTGTAATATATGGAATATAGTGTTCTTATGCTTTATGATATATGTAAAAATTGCTTGTATTAATAAGTATTTTTTTATGAAACTAACTCTTGTCTATTTTACAGTTTAAAAACACAAAATGGATAGACAACCCAATATTTTAAGAGACCTACCCGGAGACATGATTGATGAAATCTTGTCTAGAGTCGGCCAGAATTCTTCGGCACAACTATTTAAGGCGAGATCAGTTTGTAAGACATTCGAAGAACGTTCCAAGAATGTCTTGGTTTATAAGAGACTTTCGTTTGAAAGATGGGGGATATCACATTGGGAAACCCATAAGTTACGATGTGTTTACTTTGACGCATATATTGCGGGGAACCCAAATGCTATTTTACGCAACGGGTTAAGAAATTATTTTGACTCAATATATCCGAATATTGGACTTCGTGATTTAGAAAAAGCGGCTAACATGCAACATAAAGAAGCATGTTATGCTTACGGATTAGTAATGTTCGCTTCTCACCAAAGTGAGAACAAGAACATCGGGCTACAACTATTAAACAAAACGTTTCCACAAGTGACGGAGTCGGTAATTGGGGTAAGAAATGAGGTTTTTAGATTATTACGGGACTGTTGGACATTACGTAACCCTCGTCCCTTTGATGACGTTACAACACGCTGTCTTATCAACGGCCATAACGGTTATGTTGCACAAGACCAAGGATGGGAAGTAGTCCTAGTAAAACCAGAATGCATGACTTGTTTCTGGACGTATGAATTACGTGTCTTTATTGCCTTTGCCGAACGACTTGTGTACTAGCTAGAATTGTCTTCACAACTATCTTGTATCAAAGTTATTGTGTGCTATATTTCATGCTTTATGTAAAATAAGCGGTATTGTAAGTTTGTAAAATATTGTATAAAAGTTTGAACGCGAAATATTATTACAATCAGTTTTTCATATAGAATTGTAGTAGTTGAATTGTATATTAGCTACTAAGTATGAACTTAACGGGTAGGTACTACCCGAACTTAAACTTATAAAACGCTAATATGAAGAAAAAGCTTTTATAAATGAGTTCATATTATGCTACGAAATACTATTAACTACTCTTAATATTCTGTATGATTAACTTGTTCCATTTAACTATTTTGAAGGAAATGGCACCGACTACTCGACACACCGTGAATATGAATGAAGAGGAATTCCGTACTTTTCTAGCTTCAAACATAGCCGCAGTACAGGCTGCGCTACATACCAACAATAACCTTGGATCTAGCAGTACAGGAAATCGTGTAGGATGCACCTACAAAGAATTCACTGCCTGCAAACCTTTGGAATTTGATGGAACCGAAGGACCGATCGGATTGAAACGGTGGACCGAGAAGGTTGAATCGGTGTTTGCCATAAGTAAGTGTACTGAAGAGGACAAAGTGAAGTACGCTACGCATACCTTCACAGGTTCTGCGTTAACATGGTGGAATACCTATCTAGAGCAAGTGGGACAAGATGATGCGTACGCACTACCGTGGTCAGCATTCAAGCACTTGATGAACGAGAAGTACCGTCCCAGAACCGAGGTCAATAAGCTCAAGACAGAACTTAGAGGGTTACGAACCCAAGGATTTGATATTACCACGTACGAAAGACGATTTACAGAATTGTGCCTATTGTGTCCGGGAGCATTTGAAGATGAGGAAGAGAAGATCGACGCGTTTATGAAAGGATTACCGGAAAGAATCCAAGAAGATATAAGTTCACACGAGCCCGCCTCCATACAACAGGCATGTAGAATGGCTCACAAACTAGTGAACCAGATTGAAGAAAGAATTAAAGAACAGACTGCTGAAGAGGCCAATGTGAAGCAAGTCAAAAGAAAGTGGGAGGAAAACGGTGATAAGAATCACCAATACAACAACAACAGTAATTACAACAATAATCGCAACAATTATCCCAACAATCGCAACATCAATCGCAACTACAACAAACGGCCCAACAACAACAACAACAACAACAACAGCAACTACAACAATCATCCCAACAACAATAATAACCGCAACAACAACAACAATCAGAAGCAGCTATGCCAAAGGTGTGAAAAGAATCACTCGGGGTTCTGCACCAAATTTTGCAACAAGTGTAAAAGAAATGGTCATAGCGCGGCGAAGTGTGAGGTCTACGGACCAGGGGCTAATAGAACGAAAGGAACAAATGGTGTCGGAACGAGTAATGGCGGAGCAAGTAGTGTCGGAGCAAGTTATGCCAATGTAGTTTGTTATAAATGTGGAAAACCAGGCCACATTATTAGTAATTGCCCGAACCAGGAGAACACGAATGGACAAGGCCGTGGAAGAGTTTTCAATATTAATGCGATAGAGGCACAGGAAGACCCGGAGCTTGTTACGGGTACGTTTCTTATTGACAATAAATCTGCTTACGTTTTATTTGATTCGGGTGCGGATAGAAGCTATATGAGTAGAGATTTTTGTGCTAAATTAAGTTGTCCATTGACGCCTTTGGATAGTAAATTTTTACTCGAATTAGCAAATGGTAAATTAATTTCAGCAGATAATATATGTCGGAATCGAGAAATTAAACTGGTTAGCGAAACATTTAAGATTGATTTGATACCAGTAGAGTTAGGGAGTTTTGATGTGATAATCGGTATGGACTGGTTGAAAGAAGTGAAAGCGGAGATCGTTTGTTACAAAAATGCAATTCGCATTATACGAGAAAAAGGAAAACCCTTAATGGTGTACGGAGAAAAGGGCAACACGAAGCTACATCTTATTAGTAATTTGAAGGCACAAAAACTAATAAGAAAAGGTTGCTATGCTGTTCTAGCACACGTCGAGAAAGTACAAACTGAAGAAAAGAGCATCAATGATGTTCCCATTGCAAAAGAATTTCCCGATGTATTTCCGAAAGAATTACCGGGATTACCCCCACATCGATCCGTTGAATTTCAAATAGATCTTGTACCAGGAGCTGCACCAATAGCTCGTGCTCCTTACAGACTCGCACCCAGCGAGATGAAAGAACTGCAAAGCCAATTACAAGAACTTTTAGAGCGTGGTTTCATTCGACCAAGCACATCACCGTGGGGAGCTCCTGTTTTGTTTGTCAAGAAGAAAGATGGTACATTCAGGTTGTGTATCGACTACCGAGAGTTGAACAAACTTACCATCAAGAACCGCTACCCACTACCGAGAATCGACGACTTATTTGATCAACTACAAGGCTCGTCTGTTTATTCAAAGATTGACTTACGTTCCGGGTATCATCAAATGCGGGTGAAAGAAGATGATATTCCAAAGACTGCTTTCAGAACACGTTACGGTCATTACGAGTTTATGGTCATGCCGTTTGGTTTAACTAATGCACCAGCTGTGTTCATGGACCTTATGAACCGAGTGTGTGGACCATACCTTGACAAGTTTGTCATTGTTTTCATTGATGACATACTTATTTACTCAAAGAATGACCAAGAACACGGTGAACATTTGAGAAAGGTGTTAGAAGTATTGAGGAAGGAAGAATTGTACGCTAAGTTTTCAAAGTGTGCATTTTGGTTGGAAGAAGTTCAATTCCTCGGTCACATAGTGAACAAAGAAGGTATTAAGGTGGATCCGGCAAAGATAGAAACTGTTGAAAAGTGGGAAACCCCGAAAACTCCAAAACACATACGCCAGTTTTTAGGACTAGCTGGTTACTACAGAAGGTTCATCCAAGACTTTTCCAGAATAGCAAAACCCTTGACTGCATTAACGCATAAAGGGAAGAAATTTGAATGGAATGATGAACAAGAGAAAGCGTTTCAGTTATTGAAGAAAAAGCTAACTACGGCACCTATATTGTCATTGCCTGAAGGGAATGATGATTTTGTGATTTATTGTGATGCATCAAAGCAAGGTCTCGGTTGTGTATTAATGCAACGAACGAAGGTGATTGCTTATGCGTCTAGACAATTGAAGATTCACGAACAAAATTATACGACGCATGATTTGGAATTAGGCGCGGTTGTTTTTGCATTAAAGACTTGGAGGCACTACTTATATGGGGTCAAAAGTATTATATATACCGACCACAAAAGTCTTCAACACATATTTAATCAGAAACAACTGAATATGAGGCAGCGTAGGTGGATTGAATTATTGAATGATTACGACTTTGAGATTCGTTACCACCCGGGGAACGCAAATGTGGTAGCCGATGCCTTGAGCAGGAAGGACAGAGAACCCATTCGAGTAAAATCTATGAATATAATGATTCATAATAACATTACTACTCAAATAAAGGAGGCGCAACAAGGAGTTTTAAAAGAGGGAAATTTAAAGGATGAAATACCCAAAGGATCGGAGAAGCATCTTAATATTCGGGAAGACGGAACCCGGTATAGGGCTGAAAGGATTTGGGTACCAAAATTTGGAGATATGAGAGAAATGGTACTTAGAGAAGCTCATCAAACCAGATACTCAATACATCCTGGAACGGGGAAGATGTACAAGGATCTCAAGAAACATTTTTGGTGGCCGGGTATGAAAGCCGATGTTGCTAAATACGTAGGAGAATGTTTGACGTGTTCTAAGGTCAAAGCTGAGCATCAGAAACCATCAGGTCTACTTCAACAACCCGAAATCCCGGAATGGAAATGGGAAAACATTACCATGGATTTCATCACTAAATTGCCAAGGACTGCAAGTGGTTTTGATACTATTTGGGTAATAGTTGATCGTCTCACCAAATCAGCACACTTCCTACCAATAAGAGAAGATGACAAGATGGAGAAGTTAGCACGACTGTATTTGAAGGAAGTCGTCTCCAGACATGGAATACCAATCTCTATTATCTCTGATAGGGATGGCAGATTTATTTCAAGATTCTGGCAGACATTACAGCAAGCATTAGGAACTCGTCTAGACATGAGTACTGCCTATCATCCACAAACTGATGGGCAGAGCGAAAGGACGATACAAACGCTTGAAGACATGCTACGAGCATGTGTTATTGATTTCGGAAACAGTTGGGATCGACATCTACCGTTAGCAGAATTTTCCTACAACAACAGCTACCATTCAAGCATTGAGATGGCGCCGTTTGAAGCACTTTATGGTAGAAAGTGCAGGTCTCCGATTTGTTGGAGTGAAGTGGGGGATAGACAGATTACGGGTCCGGAGATTATACAAGAAACTACCGAGAAGATCATCCAAATTCAACAACGGTTGAAAACCGCCCAAAGTCGACAAAAGAGCTACGCTAACATTAAAAGAAAAGATATAGAATTTGAAATTGGAGAGATGGTCATGCTTAAAGTTGCACCTTGGAAAGGCGTTGTTCGATTTGGTAAACGAGGTAAATTAAATCCAAGGTATATTGGACCATTCAAGATTATTGATCGTGTTGGACCAGTAGCTTACCGACTAGAGTTACCTCAACAACTCGCGGCTGTACATAACACTTTCCACGTCTCGAATTTAAAGAAATGTTTTGCTAAAGAAGATCTCACTATTCCGTTAGATGAAATCCAAATCAACGAAAAACTTCAATTCATCGAAGAACCCGTCGAAATAATGGATCGTGAGGTTAAAAGACTTAAGCAAAACAAGATACCAATTGTTAAGGTTCGATGGAATGCTCGTACAGGACCCGAGTTCACCTGGGAGCGTGAAGATCAGATGAAGAAGAAATACCCGCATCTATTTCCAGAAGATTCGTCAACACCTTCAACAGCTTAAAATTTCGGGACGAAATTTATTTAACGGGTAGGTACTGTAGTGACCCGAACTTTTCCATGTTTATATATATTAATTGAGATTGATATTTACATGATTAAATGTTTCCAACATGTTAAGCAATCAAACTTGTTAAGACTTGATTAATTGAAATATGTTTCATATAGACAATTGACCACCCAAGTTGATCGGTGATTCACGAACGTTAAAACTTGTAAAAACTATATGATGACATATATATGGATATATATATATATAGTTAACATGATACTATGATAAGAAAACATATCATAAAGTATATTAACAATGAACTACATATGTAAAAACAAGACTACTAACTTAATGATTTTTAAACGAGACATATATGTAACGATTATCGTTGTAAAGACATTTAATGTATATATATCATATTAAGAGATATTCATACATGATAATATCATGATAATATAATAATTTAAAATCTCATTTGATATTATAAACATTGAGTTAACAACATTTAACAAGATCGTTAACCTAAAGGTTTCAAAACAACACTTACATGTAACGACTAACGATGACTTAACGACTCAGTTAAAATGTATATACATGTAGTGTTTTAATATGTATTTATACACTTTTGAAAGACTTCAATACACTTATCAAAATACTTCTACTTAACAAAAATGCTTACAATTACATCCTCGTTCAGTTTCATCAACAATTCTACTCGTATGCACCCGTATTCGTACTCGTACAATACACAGCTTTTAGATGTATGTACTATTAGTATATACACTCCAATGATCAGCTCTTAGCAGCCCATGTGAGTCACCTAACACATGTGGGAACCATCATTTGGCAACTAGCATGAAATATCTCATAAAATTACAAAAATATGAGTAATCATTCATGACTTATTTACATGAAAACAAAATTACATATCCTTTATATCTAATCCATACACCAACGACCAAAAACACCTACAAACACTTTCATTCTTCAATTTTCTTCATCTAATTGATCTCTCTCAAGTTCTATCTTCAAGTTCTAAGTGTTCTTCATAAATTCCAAAAGTTCTAGTTTCATAAAATCAAGAATACTTTCAAGTTTGCTAGCTCACTTCCAATCTTGTAAGGTGATCATCCAACCTCAAGAAATCTTTGTTTCTTACAGTAGGTTATCATTCTAATACAAGGTAATAATCATATTCAAACTTTGGTTCAATTTCTATAACTATAACAATCTTATTTCAAGTGATGATCTTACTTGAACTTGTTTTCGTGTCATGATTCTGCTTCAAGAACTTCGAGCCATCCAAGGATCCATTGAAGCTAGATCCATTTTTCTCTTTTCCAGTAGGTTTATCCAAAGAAATTAAGGTAGTAATGATGTTCATAACATCATTCGATTCATACATATAAAGCTATCTTATTCGAAGGTTTAAACTTGTAATCACTAGAACATAGTTTAGTTAATTCTAAACTTGTTCGCAAACAAAAGTTAATCCTTCTAACTTGACTTTTAAAATCAACTAAACACATGTTCTATATCTATATGATATGCTAACTTAATGATTTAAAACCTGGAAACACGAAAAACACCGTAAAACCGGATTTACGCCGTCGTAGTAACACCGCGGGCTGTTTTGGGTTAGTTAATTAAAAACTATGATAAACTTTGATTTAAAAGTTGTTATTCTGAGAAAATGATTTTTATTATGAATATGAAACTATATCCAAAAATTATGGTTAAACTCAAAGTGGAAGTATGTTTTCTAAAATGGTCATCTAGACGTCGTTCTTTCGACTGAAATGACTACCTTTACAAAAACGACTTGTAACTTATTTTTCCGACTATAAACCTATACTTTTTCTGTTTAGATTCATAAAATAGAGTTCAATATGAAATCATAGCAATTTGATTCACTCAAAACGGATTTAAAATGAAGAAGTTATGGGTAAAACAAGATTGGATAATTTTTCTCATTTTAGCTACGTGAAAATTGGTAACAAATCTATTCCAACCATAACTTAATCAACTTGTATTGTATATTATGTAATCTTGAGATACCATAGACACGTATACAATGTTTCGACCTATCATGTCGACACATCTATATATATTTCGGAACAACCATAGACACTCTATATGTGAATGTTGGAGTTAGCTATACAGGGTTGAGGTTGATTCCAAAATATATATAGTTTGAGTTGTGATCAATACTGAGATACGTATACACTGGGTCGTGGATTGATTCAAGATAATATTTATCGATTTATTTCTGTACATCTAACTGTGGACAACTAGTTATAGGTTACTAACGAGGACAGCTGACTTAATAAACTTAAAACATCAAAATATATTAAAAGTGTTGTAAATATATTTTGAACATACTTTAATATATATGTATATATTGTATAGGTTCGTGAATCAACAGTGGCCAAGTTTTACTTCCCGACGAAGTAAAAATCTGTGAAAGTGAGTTATAGTCCCACTTTTAAAATCTAATATTTTTGGGATGAGAATACATGCAGGTTTTATAAATGATTTACAAAATAGACACAAGTACGTGAAATTACATTCTATGGTTGAATTATCAAAATCGAATATGCCCCTTTTTATTAAGTCTGGTAATCTAAGAATTAGGGAACAGACACCCTAATTGACGCGAATCCTAAAGATAGATCTATTGGGCCTAACAAACCCCATCCAAAGTACCGGATGCTTTAGTACTTCGAAATTTATATCATATCCGAAGGGTGTCCCGGAATGATGGGGATATTCTTATATATGCATCTTGTTATTGTCGGTTACCAGGTGTTCACCATATGAATGATTTTTATCTCTATGTATGGGATGTGTATTGAAATATGAAATCTTGTGGTCTATTGTTACGATTTGATATATATAGGTTAAACCTATAACTCACCAACATTTTTTGTTGACGTTTAAAGCATGTTTATTCTCAGGTGAATATTAAGAGCTTCCGCTGTTGCATACTAAAATAAGGACAAGATTTGGAGTCCATGTTTGTATGATATTGTGTAAAAACTGCATTCAAGAAACTGATTTCGATGTAACATATTTGTATTGTAAACCATTATGTAATGGTCGTGTGTAAACAGGATATTTTAGATTATCATTATTTGATAATCTACGTAAAGCTTTTTAAACCTTTATTTATGAAATAAAGGTTATGGTTTGTTTTAAAAATGAATGCAGTCTTTGAAAAACGTCTCATATAGAGGTCAAAACCTCGCAACGAAATCAATTAATATGGAACGTTTTTAATCAATAAGAACGGGACATTTCAAGTATTACTTGGCAATCTTCCCTACGGTGGGGTCTCAAGGCGTTGTGATAACTGTCCGAGCTGCATTTTTAGACTTTTGAGCAGAGCCAATTGATTTCTCATTAGTATCTCCGTCTGATCTTTCCTGGCTGCAGTTCTCTGATTTAGCTGTTGTTGTCCTTGAATGAACTGAGTCAACTGATCATCGGCTCCGAGAGTGGGGTTAGTTGCTTTTGTAATCTGGGTGGTAGGGGAATTTTCCTCAACTGGTGAACCAGTGAGTGGAAGTGGTTGATCGTAGGTCAATTGAGATTGTTGGGCTGGATAGCGATAGCGAAAAGGTTGATTGCTTCGCTGAAATTGATTAACCCTAGGTTGTTGATTGAATCCGGGATTTGGTGGACGAGCTGGGTATTGGGCGTAACAGACTGAACCATCAGGGTTTTCGTACTCAACTTTATATTCTTCAGTAGGTTGCGGGTTGGTACAATTAACACAAGCCTGAGCTTGGTTAACCTGCTGTGGCAGTGTCTTCAATTCTCCGAGTTGTTTAGCAAGAGATTCCATCTTATCCGTGAGGGATTTGATGGCCTCCGTTTGATTGTTAAGTGCTGAGAGTGGGGCAGATGATGAAGTTGTTTCACCATTGTTCCAGTCATGATGATGCATTGTCATGTTCTCGAGCAATTCTCATGCTTCGTCTGCGGTTTGGTTCATCAGATTCCCTTGAGCTGCTGCATCGATGGTCATCCTATAATTTACTGTCAGACCATTGTAGAAGGTACAGATTTGGGCTGACCATTCTAGCTGGTGATTAGGGCATTTCTTCAGCAGGGTTTTGAATCGCTCCCATGCTGTGTAAAGAGATTCATCATAACTTTGTTTGAAGTTAATGATGTCATTCTTAAGTTTGGTTTGTTTAGAAGGAGGGAAATATTTGGTTAGGAATTTAGTAGCCATCTCCGTCCATGACGTGATGGAATCTTTTTCCAGTCCTTCAAACCAGGTTTGAGCATGATGAGTGAGAGAGTAGGGAAACAAGTATAGCCGAACTATATTGTGTCCGATCCCTGGCTGTTTGTAGGAGTTTGAAAGAGATATGAATTTATCAAGGTGAGAATTAGGATCATCATTCGGTAATCCATGAAACTGACAGCTTTTCTGGATGAGCTGGATGATGTGATGTTTTAACTCGAATGAGTGTCCTTGAATCTCTGGAAATCTGATTGGTCCCCCTCGACCTTTAATTGAGGGTTTGGTGTTTTCTGCTAAAGTAACGCGTAACGCCATTTGATTTCTGATTCGTGCTTCCTTGCGTGCTTTAGAGATTATCGCGTCTGGATCAGGTACGAATAACAACGGCCCTGGTCTAGATCGGGTTTGGGTCATACACTGGGTATGCGCTTTTTGTTTTTAATTTTTAACAAATAAACTAAGATAATCTAAAGTAAGCTAAACTATTCTAAGGTAATCTAATTCTAAGGTAATTTAATTTAATCTAAGGTAGTCTAAAGTAATCTAATTTAACGTAACTAACTATCCTATGGTTGAATATGTTATTGGTTCTGGCTACTGATTCCCTGGTATTTCGGTAACAGAGCTCCGCACAAACTATTCAACAAACCAAGTGGCCAGGCCGACTACGGAGAGGCAGGATCCTTTTGGTCCCAATATAATTGGCGACTATTCGAAAAATCCAACAACCAAGTCCGTGTATAATTGTCTTTCTTAGACACCGCTAAATGCTCGTGAATAAGTTTGATAGAGAGCAGTATTGCCTGATACCAGTTCCCCGACAGCGGCGCCAAAAACTAAGCTCCTCCCGTGATATGACCGAAATGGATGGTTTTTATTCGCGCGGTGTCGTCGGGCCGCGACGCGCCAGGATCAGCCATTCGAGGGAGGGGTACTGTTTTAAATTTATATTTAGCGGGACTAAATCTTACTACTCCTTATAAGTAAGGGAAGTATGACCTAGAGTCGTATTTTTGAGATATCAGTAGAATCGAACCTATATTTAAGCCTAAGATAGTTAAGACGGAGTAGTGATTACCTATTTGGGATTTTCTAATTTATATGACAAATAAAGTAAATGCGATAAAATTCGTATTTCAGATAAGGTTAAAGTGAGTGCATACTATGACTTCATCAATTATTCTGTCGAGATTGTGGAATGCTGGCTTATGAATAGGCAGAGGCCTTGTATTCATTACACTCGTCCTAAACGTCCCTGTCATAAGACATGTCACTTGATACCACGTTAGGCTTAAAGATTCTAAATAGACAGCAACGTCCCATACCCCTGACGCCCGTGCAGTCTGACTACAAGCATACACATTCAGACGGCTCATCCAATTGAGCGACTCAGTTGGGTGACATATTAACATTCCACAATGGTTTAAACTTTCTTAAGCATAATATAATACATGGTTTACCATATCTGAGAGACGTGATGTGTTTCAATGCTTTCATTAATGATTGGTTTTAAAAGATAGTTAGGCCCTTAAAAAGAGTTCAACCATAAAGAACACCATAGCCAAGTCAAGCTGACTTCCATGAACACATTCGGTTATCCTAACAGTCCAATCATTTATGTGTCTAAACAAGCAGTTC
This sequence comes from Rutidosis leptorrhynchoides, assembly GCF_046630445.1. Lineage (NCBI taxonomy): Eukaryota > Viridiplantae > Streptophyta > Magnoliopsida > Asterales > Asteraceae > Rutidosis > Rutidosis leptorrhynchoides. The sequence continues at coordinate 130,198,840 of NC_092333.1, read as the reverse complement.
CTTAATTAACTAAGAATCCCTCAAGGGGGTACAATGCTTGAGACCGCGTTATGGTGCAGTGTACTGGCCAACACTAACCGGGTTCCATGGCCTTACTTAGCAGAGGTACAACTTACAACAACCGCTGTGCTTCAGCGTGCACATACGAAGTTTATATGCTTGGTGACTACACTAGCATGGTCTGGGACCGACAATGTACTAAGGGACTAGTCAGATGTTTCACTACGAAAGAGTCCTCAGTCGGAATCCAAAGCTTGATAGACTTACTACAACCGGTGTGCCTCAGTCGATCTTACGTTGTATCCAATAGACTTCTCTTACCAAGGGGTGACACAGATAGTGTACTCTGAATCGGGGTTCGCGACTTCCCAATAACAGAGCCTATAACTACGTTCTATTAGTTGGAAAAGAGATTGAGTTTAAAGAATAATCGAAAAGCATTTCAAAAGCATACACAAACCACAATATTATTATCGGCATTATAACTGCTTACATCATAGCATACACTAAAGATAACTACTCACTAATCATGGAAACAATATCACATAACAAAATGATAGAAGACATTATATAAAGATAAGAGATAGAAGTACCAGTAGATTAAACGAGTTCTGAATACAAAAGTGACAATGTCAATACTCCAGACCGCTCCTAATACAATCTTCGGCGTTCTTCTCCGGGCACTAGGTTTCCCGCACAGAGTCGAAGGCCTTGAGAGTATGACTAATATTGTACAAGAGAGAGAAAGAAGTGAATTGAAGTGTGTGTTGGAATGAATGACAAAGACCCTTTAAATAAACATGAATTTTGCCTGCAAACAGCTGGCAAGCCGTTTTGCAGGCCGTATTTGGCAGGCCGTTTGCTAGGCAAGTCGTTTATCGAGCCCGTTTGCCTGACCATTTGGCAGGCCGTTTGCCATACTGGCAAGCCGTATGGCAGGCCGTTTTTGTGCCTGGTCAGCCTTGATTCACTGGATCGTAACTTTATTTCTTGTCTTTCACCGTTTTCGCTCTATAATCTTCGTTTTAGCTCCGATTCTCTTGATTCTTTTTGCACCGTCTTCATAATTACTTGTTCTTCAAATCTAACCAACGAAGTGGGTATTTTTCCGACAAAGTTCGAATCTTTCTTGTTTTTAGGCCTTAATACCTGGGTAAAAACGTGACTTTTTAGCCGATATCACTCCTCAGCCGTGTGTGAAGTTTGTGTGTTTTGAAGTGAGTTGGAATGAAAGAAAAGTGGGGTTTTATTTAATTTAAAACAGAATCAGACCAAACACAGTCGAAGCACGGTCGACCATGGTGTTAGCCGTGCAGTAATTTTCACGCGTACAGGGCAGGAGTCTGCGGTCAGGTATGCGGTCAGCCGTGATGCTGCCGTGGATTCTTCTGATCACCAATTTCTTCACTTCTTCTTTGTTTGAATGCATTTTGACGATTCTTAGGTTCTATAGAATACTTGAGGACAAGTTTTCTTTTCCTAACATTGAATGATTACATCCTCCCAATGTTTAATCATTAATGACACGTAATATACTATATTTATATGTATGTGTGTATATATATATATATATATATATATATATATATATATATATATATATATATATATATATATATATATATATATATAATCAAGCACATAGTATACACAAAACACATCAATCTTGTATTTAGCATGCAATACATAGTTTCACATAAACACACAATCCTAATGCAAGTAAGCTTCCTTCACTAATCTTTTAAAATCATTTTTCAAAAACAATTTTGCATTTGTAAGAAAAACCTTTCATTAAAACAAAGTCTTTTTGGGAAGGTTATTCTAATTAGTATTTTGATCATTGGTTTTGATTGATTTTAAGACTACCTGATAGTGTTCCAAATGAACATATATTTAGTAGCAATATCGTTCCAATATGTAAAGTTTTTAAATGTAATTTCCTTATTTTTAGTTGTAATAGTTAAATAAATAAGTGCGAAGACGAAAGACGCAAATCGCTCGAAAATGAAGATTTAAAGACAAAAACGAAGATTTGAAAGACCAAAACGTCCAAAAAGCTCAAATGTACAAGATACAATTCAAAAGGTTCAATTTATTGATGAAGAACGTCTAAAAATGACAAGAGTACAAGTTACAAAACACAAAGTACAAGATATAAAATTGTACGAAAGGACGTTCGAAAATCCGGAACCGGGGCATGAACCAACTTTCAGCGCTCGACGCAACGGTGTAAAAATTACGAGTCAACTATGCACAAGAATAAAATATAATATTTAAATAATTCATAATAAGAATAATATTAAATAATAAAAAGTTGTTAATTGAGCATAGTTCAGGGGTCGTAAATGAAAATTCAATTTTAAATTTGCCTATAAAAGGGATCTATGTAACGATGAATTGGGGAGACTTTCTCGATCATTTTTTCGATCATTTTCTTACTTTTCTATATCAAATATCAATATCTATATTTATAATTCTCTATCATAATGTTAATGTAATAAGATATAACAATAATCTTAATTTTAAGTTTAAATTATGATAATAATAAGATTTATGATAGAGATCGTTTGAGTGTGTAAGTCGAAATTCTGTCCGTGTAACGCTACGCTATTTTTAATCATTGTAAGTTATGTTCAACCTTTTTACATTAATGTCTCGTAGCTAAGTTATTATTATGCTTATTTAAAACGAAGTAATCATGATGTTGGGCTAATTACTAAAATTGGGTAATTGGGCTTTGTACCATAATTAAGGTTTGGGCAAAAGACCGACACTTGTGGAAATTGAACTATTGACTATTAATAGATGGGGGGTATTGTCTAATTGAGTGACAACTCATTGGAGTCTGTCGAACCTATCTTCAAATTAATTAACCTAATAATTAATAATGATTATGGTTGTCCTATTTAGTGATGTTCATATGGAATCTGTTATAATCATTTAATTAATCAATTGGGTTGGGTAATTGATTATTCATTCTGATCAAGTGGATGAATTAATATTCATAAACTAATTAAAACAGGGGTGGATTACATACAGTGATAACTGGTGTAATTGTTGACAGAAGTGATAACTGCGTCACAGTTTAAATCCTTAATCAGTTGGAATATTTGACTTCGGGTATAAGGGTAATTTGACGAGGATACTCGCACTTTATATTTATGACCGATGGACTATTATGGACAAAAACCAGATAGATGTATCAAATAAACCAGGACAAAGGACAATTAACCCATGGTAATAAATTAAAATCAACACGTCAAACATCATGATTACGGAAGTTTAAATAAGCATAATTCTTTTATTATATTTCTCATCGTATCTTTATTTACTGTCATTTTATTACTCGCAATTTTATTTTCTGTCATTTTATTTATCGCAATTTATTTTACGCACTTTAATTTTTGTCATTTATTTTTACGCTTAAAATCGACAAACCGGTCATTAAACGGTAAAACCCCCATTTTATAATAATACTACTACTTATTTATATATATATTTTTACAAATAAACTTAATAATATAGCGTTAACTTCACCAGCTCCCTGTGGAACGAACCGGACTTACTAAAAACTACACTACTCTACGATTAGGTACACTGCCTATAGTGTTGTAGCAAGGTTTAGGTATATCCCATCCGTAAATTAATAAAACTTGTGTCATATTTTGTAGTATTTTGTATTAAAAATAATACTATTTCGTACCCTCACGCTACATCATCAAGTTTTTGGCGCCGCTGCCGGGGAGCGCTAAAACGCTATATTTTTAATTATAATAATATTGAAATAAAATATAATAATATAATAATATTGAAATAGAATATAATAATATAATAATATTGAAATAGAATATAATAATATAATAATATTTAAGAATCAAAAATTTATACGTAAATTTTAAAAAAGTCGTATTTATTAAATACTTCAGGGGTATATTATGTAACTTATAATTAATAATTGCTATCATGTCGCTTTCATGTGAATAGTAAATTAATTAATTTATTTTCATTTACTATTCATGAATAGTAAATGAATTAAAAAAAAAAAAGTTTTAAAAAAAAAATTATAATTATAAAAAAAATTATTAATTTGTAAAAAAAAAATCGTTTTTTTTAAAAACAAAAAAAAAAAAATCGTTTTTTTAAAAAAAAAAAAATTTCGTTTTTTTAAAAAAAAAAAAAAAAATTTGTGTAAAAAAAAATCGTTTTTTAAAAAAAAAAAAAAAAAAATTCGTTTTAAAAAAAAAATTTGTAAAAAAAAAAAATCGTTTTTTTTTTAAAAAAATTTAAAAAAAAACGAAAAAAAAAAAAAAAAAACGTAAAAAAAAAAAAAAAAAATTATTAAAAAAAAAATATATATTTTTAAAATTTTGTCTATAAAAAAAAAATGTTTTTTTTAGTTTTATTACCTTTAGATTTTTAGACTATAGTCGCAACTTTTAGTATTAAGTTTAGTTTTGCCATAGTTATTTTCTTATTTTTATTTTTCGACGCCTTTTACCTATGTATCAATTACAATTCCAATTAGTAATCTCTATTTGTAGTTTTAATTTTAAGATAGTGATCGTTATAAGGTTGGATTAACCGCGTGTTTACAAACCACTCTTCGTCTTTTTCATTTTTCGACACTTTTCGACGCGCAATCTTTTTCTCTCTTATTTCTCGCCATTCTAGTTTTTAGGACTTAGAATTTTTTCTACTTCTTCTCTAAATTTCTTAAAATTACGAAAATTTATTTTAAGTGGTTAAATTGATAGACATCAAAATTTTCTGGTTCGTAGTAATAGTTGGATTTGTACGTGGACCGGGTTATTGGAGCCAAACAGTCCTCAATTATATTGAGACCAAACGAATCCTGCCCCTCTGCTGCATCTTTTGGCTATTCGAAACGTGGGCAAAATCAGAAAAGTCTATTAATTGGATAACTTATATAATTTTTCTTTCCTTTTAAAAACTAATAGGATATTCAGTGAATGCACCGAGTAAAACGTTCACCACCTTTCATACGTTCACCACCTGTAACTCGATCAAGACATTTAGCAAATATTGTCGCCGTTGATTTTTCTTTAGAATCGTCATCTAGTCGAACAAGAACTCCAACTCAAATTTCCGATAATCCATCTTTTGAACCCGACTTCACAATTAAGAACCCGGAGCATATTCAAGGACAATTCCAAGATCCTGAACCACAAACCGTTAAATCAGAGTCCTCTAGTGATTCGTATTCAACGAATTCAATTATGGAAGTAACGGAACCTCTAAGTATGGAAGATCGAATGAGAGCCATACGCACGGGCCAAGGTCACGCCATTATTAAACCAGAAGTTAATGCTCCAGATTATGAAATTAAAGGACAAATCCTACACATGGTAACTAACCAATGCCAATTCAGTGGTGCACCGAATGAAGATCCTAACGAACACCTTCGTACGTTTAAAAGAATTTGTACACTATTCAAAATCCGAGAAGTGGAAGATGAGCAGATCTATCTCATGTTGTTTCCCTGGACTTTTAAGGGAGAAGCCAAAGATTGGTTAGAATCGTTACCTGAAGGGGCGATTGACACATGGGATGTTTTAGTTGAAAAATTTCTTAAACAATTCTTTCCGGCATCTAAAGCCGTGAGACTTCAAGGAGAAATTGTTACGTTCGCGCAAAAGCCAAATGAAACATTATATGAGGCGTGGACAAGATTCGGAAGGATGTTGAGAGGATGTCCTCAACACGGTTTAGACACTTACCAAATAGTACAAATATTCTACCAAGGTGTCAACGTTGCTACACGAAAAGACATCGACATAACAGCTGGTGGTTCCATTATGAAGAAAACCGCAACTGAAGCTTACAAAATTATTGATAACACAGCCTCCCACTCGCATGAGTGGCACCAAGAAAAAGATATTTTTCGTTCATCTAAAGTGGCTAGAGCCGATTCTAGCCATGACTTTGATTCCGTTTCCGCAAAAATAGATGCTTTCGAAAGACGAATGGAAAAGATGAATAAAGATATTCACGCAATACGAATCAGTGGTGAGCTATGCGGTGGACCACACTTATTGAAAGATTGTCACATTGAACCAACATTGGAACAACGAGAGAATGTTTCCTATATGAACCAAAGGCCTGGAAATAATTATCAAAATAATTATCAACCGCCAAAGCTAAACTTCAATCGAAATCAAAACATTCTTTACAATCCAAAAGGACCCGAAAATAACTGGTATAACCAACAAGGTCCGAATAACCAACCAACTCAAAACAACACTTTCAATCAACAAAGACCTGGCTTATATAAACCACAACAACAAACCGAAGAGAAAAAGTCAAATATGGAAGACGTGGTATTCAAGCTAGTTGAATCTCAAACACAATTTATTGAAACTCAAACCCAAACGAACGAGAGATTTGATCAGTCATTAAGAACTCAACAAGCTTCCATTTTGAATCTAGAAAAACACGTAGGTACTCTTGCTAGCATGATGAGTGAGAGGGAACAAGGAAAGCTACCGAGTAATACTGAAGTAAATCCTCGGAATGAGAATGTTAATATGGTTTCAACGAATTCTGAAAAACCAGCACCAGAAGATGGGAAGGTTTTAGATGAGAGTAACAATGAAGAAGTTACACCACCACCACCCGAGTATGTAAAGCCAGTGGTGGCACCATACAAACCACCCATCCCGTTTCCAAGAAAAGGAGTTGAGTATGAGCAAGTGATAGGTAATAAAGATTGTGATACCTCTGGAAAGAAGAAGAAGAAAAAGAATAAGAAAGTGCAAGAAACAAAAGCCGTAAATATAAACCCGGTGAAGACAGTTCCACCAAAACCTCCACCTAGGGTAGGTGATCCGGGTGAATTTATTGTTCCTTGTCTACTTAGTGATTGTGTCATGTATGATGCACTAGCAGATTTAGGTGCAAGTGTAAGTGTTATGCCTCTTTCCTTATATAAGAGATTAGGTGTAGGTAAGTTAAGTCCAACGGACATGAGTGTTCGACTCTTTGATCAAACCATTAAGCACCCAGTTGGAATTGCTGACAACCTACCCGTTCAAGTAGGCAATTTAACCTTTCTAGTCGAATTTATTGTCATTGACATAGAAGAGGACCCAAACGTTCCTCTAATTTTAGGTCGACCATTCTTTGCGTCCACCGGGGCGTTATTTGATGTAGGAAATGGAAGAATGACACTTAAAAGTGGTAACAAATCAATCACCTTTATGATTCGAAAGTCTAAATCTCCACCAACTAAAACCGTTGAACCAGTAAAAATGATTGGTAATAACCATGTTGTTTTACCAACTCCAACGGTAGTGCTTAGCAATAATAAAACGCCTAAGTGTGGGGAAAATGAAGTAACACCTAATGATGACATGATAACAAAGAACCCCGTTGTTGATACGAAATTAAATGATCCCATTATTAATAGTTCAATGAAGAAACTTATTAAACGGATTCGCGATGCTAGAACCAAGGGGAACTTTAAGTTATGTAACCGGTTAGTATCCAATCTATCACCTAAAGAAAAGGAGAAACTAGTTGAAATTATGGATATTACACAGGAATCCGACCAATGGCTTAAAGAAAAAGTCACGGATATGCAAGTTGATTATGGACCAAGAGAAATTGACGATAAAGTTAATCACAATTTTGACACCATGGCTACCTAAGTGTGGGGAGATTCAAATGTTCTAAAAAGAAAATGCTATCTAGAGTTAGTTGTTCTGTTCTCGTGTAGTTCCGAGAATGGAATCCGATTGGTCTTTTCCGCTAGCAGACACTAAAGAACTAGTTTTCTCCCCCCATTCTGAATTTTTATTTTTTTTTAGGTTTTATATGAAATTAATATGCTTTTAAGTTTTGTGTGATATTTAAAAACAAAATTTACTTTAATTCATTAAGTTGAAAAAATGATTTCTAGAATTCGTCGTGAGTTGAAGACTAGGTCATTAAGCCGAAATTGCTTTACCCGAGGGTGGGACGGCAAATTTTGTTATCATTATTTTTAATTTTATTGATCTAAAGTATGCCAAAAAGATATTAGACTTTATAAATTTTTGAACGTAGGGTAATATACTCAACTTCAAAAATATGTATATATATGTTTGTATTTTATATTATGTACAAAACAGGGTAGAACAACGCACTTTCAAAGACTAACATTAAGTTCAGCAATAGCTACTGATTTTGACGACAAGAAGCAAAATATCAAATGTGATGTAAAATAATATGCTTACAAACTGGGTATTTTTAATCACTTTTCTACACTAATCACCCTCATGAATTTATAATTATAGTCTGATTTCATGCAAATGAGGGCATTGCATGATCTCAAGTGTGGGGAAGGGTTATAAATTCTCTCGGGTTTGCACTTAGTTTATTTGCCAAATTTTGTGAAAATTTGAAAAATTTTCAACTAAATGAATTTAAAATCATGTTTATACATATTTATGAACAGTGAAAACTAGGTGATAATACCGAAATTATCGTTACCTCGAAAAGGACATAAATTGAGAAACACCCTAAAACGCTTGAATTCATTTAAAATGAAATAAAAGAAAATAAAAAGGCAAAGAAAGAAACTAAGTGTGGGAAGAATGTACCAAGTTATTCAATTTAAAACATATATCACATATTTTTGTACAAACAATTGAAAATACTTTTGTTTTGAACGATAATCAACTGTTTTATCCGATGAAAGAAAAGAAGAGATGGATCTACACGATGAATCAATTCCATCATTTGAAGGAAGTAAAGTCTTCCGAAAAAGACACGCGCTTCTTGATTTAAGTCATGAAGTTGTCGTCCAGACCAGCTGTAGGTTGACGAAAAATCTAGAAAAGTCATCTCTAAAATCAGCAGGAAATCCACGGACCTCAGCATCAAACAGGGTCGCCATGTGGTCAGATTTATCCTAACCATGAGAAGGATTTATCTCGTACAATGGGGGGGCACCGTGCAAATTAGCTTGATAAGACTAATGAATCAGATCCCCAGAAAGGATAATCTCCTTAAAGATTAAAAATCAGCTTTTAAGACTGATATTACTCAATCCTAGAGATTGACCTTAAAGATTGAGAATTCAAACTCATGGAATTCAATGATATCTAAACTCGAGCTTGAACGAGAAAATATTTTGATCAAAATTGCAAACCGATTTGTTTTCTGAAAATCCATTTTCAATGCGTTCATTACCATTGAACGTAAAATCCTAGGAATTCACCTGGAATTCATTAGGTCACCTGAACCAAATCGGGTGTCAACCGTAAGAACGGTGGTTGCATAGCATGGTCGGAGACAGGACCTTGTGCCAGACCGAAAAATCATAGGATGATCTTTACTATCGCTCCTACCAAGGATAGTTCTAGCATCCGACACGTTAAAAGACCATAACCAAAAGCATGTCATTAGACATTGCCTTAACAGTTTCTTGTTCATCGCTTTCCTTTACAACCGGACGGTAGTTTGCCGAAAGGTAATATACGGAACAAGTAAACTGGATGTGTGCTTTCCGATACCGGGATAGCAGTGGATTACACGAACCTAAATGTTTTTAGCCAAAATATTGATCCACAAATATATTTTGCAACACCAATGGTGGATCAAATCAGAAAACTTATCTAGGGTAAAAGCTAGATTGAATTTTCAAAAGATCAAATGTTTTCATAAAGATCCTATTTCCTAAAGGATCTAAATTTTTATAGTCATGTGGGACTGTAAACCGCCTTTCAAATGTGCACTTTGCTTTGGAAACCGAAAGTAAATCGGCTATTTGATTGCAAGTGTCGTTGACCTAAACCCAAGGCAACTGTGGATGACACACCCACCTTTAACCATCATTACTGTCATTGTTTATACCGCTATATCAAAATCACTGATGTACAAAATGTGATGAATAAAAAAGTGATTCATGTATGTTTTTATTTCAAGTTCTGTATTGCTTGAGGACAAGCAACGCTCAAGTGTGGGGATATTTGATAGTGTTCCAAATGAACATATATTTAGTAGCAATATCGTTCCAATATGTAAAGTTTTTAAATGTAATTTCCTTATTTTTAGTTGTAATAGTTAAATAAATAAGTGCGAAGACGAAAGACGCAAATCGCTCGAAAATGAAGATTTAAAGACAAAAACGAAGATTTGAAAGACCAAAACGTCCAAAAAGCTCAAATGTACAAGATACAATTCAAAAGGTTCAATTTATTGATGAAGAACGTCTAAAAATGACAAGAGTACAAGTTACAAAACACAAAGTACAAGATATAAAATTGTACGAAAGGACGTTCGAAAATCCGGAACCGGGGCATGAACCAACTTTCAGCGCTCGACGCAACGGTGTAAAAATTACGAGTCAACTATGCACAAGAATAAAATATAATATTTAAATAATTCATAATAAGAATAATATTAAATAATAAAAAGTTGTTAATTGAGCATAGTTCAGGGGTCGTAAATGAAAATTCAATTTTAAATTTGCCTATAAAAGGGATCTATGTAACGATGAATTGGGGAGACTTTCTCGATCATTTTTTCGATCATTTTCTTACTTTTCTATATCAAATATCAATATCTATATTTATAATTCTCTATCATAATGTTAATGTAATAAGATATAACAATAATCTTAATTTTAAGTTTAAATTATGATAATAATAAGATTTATGATAGAGATCGTTTGAGTGTGTAAGTCGAAATTCTGTCCGTGTAACGCTACGCTATTTTTAATCATTGTAAGTTATGTTCAACCTTTTTACATTAATGTCTCGTAGCTAAGTTATTATTATGCTTATTTAAAACGAAGTAATCATGATGTTGGGCTAATTACTAAAATTGGGTAATTGGGCTTTGTACCATAATTAAGGTTTGGGCAAAAGACCGACACTTGTGGAAATTGAACTATTGACTATTAATAGATGGGGGGTATTGTCTAATTGAGTGACAACTCATTGGAGTCTGTCGAACCTATCTTCAAATTAATTAACCTAATAATTAATAATGATTATGGTTGTCCTATTTAGTGATGTTCATATGGAATCTGTTATAATCATTTAATTAATCAATTGGGTTGGGTAATTGATTATTCATTCTGATCAAGTGGATGAATTAATATTCATAAACTAATTAAAACAGGGGTGGATTACATACAGTGATAACTGGTGTAATTGTTGACAGAAGTGATAACTGCGTCACAGTTTAAATCCTTAATCAGTTGGAATATTTGACTTCGGGTATAAGGGTAATTTGACGAGGATACTCGCACTTTATATTTATGACCGATGGACTATTATGGACAAAAACCAGATAGATGTATCAAATAAACCAGGACAAAGGACAATTAACCCATGGTAATAAATTAAAATCAACACGTCAAACATCATGATTACGGAAGTTTAAATAAGCATAATTCTTTTATTATATTTCTCATCGTATCTTTATTTACTGTCATTTTATTACTCGCAATTTTATTTTCTGTCATTTTATTTATCGCAATTTATTTTACGCACTTTAATTTTTGTCATTTATTTTTACGCTTAAAATCGACAAACCGGTCATTAAACGGTAAAACCCCCATTTTATAATAATACTACTACTTATTTATATATATATTTTTACAAATAAACTTAATAATATAGCGTTAACTTCACCAGCTCCCTGTGGAACGAACCGGACTTACTAAAAACTACACTACTCTACGATTAGGTACACTGCCTATAGTGTTGTAGCAAGGTTTAGGTATATCCCATCCGTAAATTAATAAAACTTGTGTCATATTTTGTAGTATTTTGTATTAAAAATAATACTATTTCGTACCCTCACGCTACATCATCACTACCCAATCCTTGACTTATCCCTACCATTGAATTGTTAGCTTGATCCATTTTCCCCATGTTCTCAATGCTTCTAATAATGGACAATGGACTTTGATTACATGATTTGTGTTTGCTAGAGTCGTGACACAAATTCATTTCAAGTTTATCTTTTGATGAATTATAAATAGTTATCCTTTCAAGTTTTCTTTTCAAGTTGTTATTTTCATCAATTAAAACTTCGTTAAGCTGTCTAACTTTGTGTAATTCTTTCTCCAAAAGTTTTACTTTGTCACGACTACTATCATACACAAATTTAATAGTCTTGTAATCATCTAACAATTCTTCATAATTAGAAGGATAGAATACATGTACCTTATTGCAATCCATGCTTGAGACATCATCTTCTTTGAATGGAGATTCAACCTCTTCTTCACTTTGACCATCTTGATCCATATCATTCCAAGAACTCATGAGGCAAAAGTCTTCATTTCCATTCAAACCTTTTGCTTGAGAATCACCAAGCTTCTCCAAATCCTTCCCTATTCCTTTACCCTTTAAACTCCTAGAGCTTTCTTCTTCTTGAGAACATAGTGAATCCCAACATTCCTTTGCACTTTCACATGAAATTATTTTCAATCTTTCTTCACTAGGAAGAATTCCATGAAGTAGTGAAATTGCATCAATTTGTTTCAATATATCACTGTTTTGAAATATTGACTTCACTAGTCTTGAACTAGCTTGTGAAACAAAGTCTCCTACTTTGATTATTCTCCACAAGTAGTAATTCTTGGATTTGAGATAAGCCTCAAATCTTAATTTCCACACATCAATATCCATCTTATCAAAGATTGGTGCTTCTTTCACCAATTATTCCAAGTATCCCATAGTTTGAGTTGATTCGAGAATCGTTGACTCAATTTTTTGCACAAAACAAATTTTGACACCTTCAAAAATGTTTATAGAGTAATGATTTGAGCAACCTCTCTGATACCAATTGTAAGTAACTAGAGGGGGTGAATAGTTACTTAATACGTTTTTTTTACACTTTTTCGATTGATCACCGAATTCGATTAACTTTGATCAACCAATTCAACTCAAACTTGATGTGTGTAGTGTAAATGTTCAAAATGATAAATGAAGTAATGTAAAGAACATAGACACAAGGATTTATAGTGGTTCGATGGATGTTAACTAATCTAACCTTAATCCACTCCTCGATTACACTAATCAGGATTTGTTGCTTCACTAAGCACTTTTCTCCAAACCCGGTGGAGATCCGATTTACAAGTCTTCAACTTCTTTGATAGACAACAAACCTAATCTTTCTATCCCTTTGAAAGATCAACTCCAACCTAGATCAACTTGTCTTCACCTTGGACAAGTATTAATCTCCAAATAAGATTAATCAACTTCCTAAGTCCCTTTAAGGAAGTAGATCACTAAGCTAGCCTATGCTTCTACTAATTGAAGTTACAAGACTTATACACTTTGTAATGATGATCCTAAGACAATACTAGGACATACATTACACTAAGTAAACTCACAAGATTAATGATTTTGATTAGTAAGTTTACAGCAACCAAATTCTATATCTATAAGATCATAGAATCTTTTTTGCTTGATCACATTTGAGTAGTAATTAGAGCCATTGTGATCTCTGGAAATAAGCCTTTGAAATATGCAAGAGGGTCAGCTTCAAATGCTCATTTTTATAGTGGGATTCAAAAAGTAGCCGTTAACACACGGTTGCCATCACGGTCGACCGTGGTTCGACCGTACGTGCTTCAGTCCAAATTTAGTATCCGTTGTATAGCCGTTTAACTCAAATTTGAACATCACATTTTGGCACCTTTACTCCTTCTAGCACCTGAAAAAGAAACCAAACATCCTATACAAGTAATATATGCATTAAGTGTGTGAGATTTGGTCTTATTGCATGAGAGTGACTTAACATTCCAAAAGTGGCAAACCCAACATTCTTGGAGAAGTTTCTTGATTGATATTTTGGGAAATCTCAGTTTGGTCAAGACTTAGTTAGTCACATTAATGCCTTTAGTTCAATTCTAAAGACTAGTCACCATGTCATTAACTTCCTAGTTTCAATTAATCACAAGTTTTGTTCCATTTGAGTTTATATAGAGATTAATTGAATAATTTCTTTATAAGATAATCATGAAGTATGTAGAGACATTAAAGTTAAGTCATTCTTGAATAGGCAATCACACTTAGTTACTTAGATTAGACCAAATAGATAATTGACTATAATTTTATTGTGAACCATTTTACACTTAATCTATTGGAGTATGTTAGTTACTTGAATTCTAACTAGTAAGCACATAGCAAACATATTAATCAAGTTGACAAGTTTATGAGTATTAAGCATATTGACAACTAGCAAGTAATACTCACATATAGCAAGAGATAGTTATTCTAGGATCAATCATATAAATACTTGCACAACTTATAATTCAAGCTTTTAACAAGTTTAAGTGCAATATAACATATTGCTTGATTAATGTGTAAGCAAACATTAATGTCCAACACATGCACAAGGGAAGAGCAATCTCTAGTTGGGACTTGGTGACCATCTTAAATGTATCTAAGTGTATTTTAAGATTACAAGTCATTACTTAGTTATACTTGAGAGCATTGTTCCTCATTTAGCCTTAATTAATCACTAAGTCATTTTCAATAGCAATTATTGTTTTAGTGACATTGGCTTAAGTGTGTTGGTACTTGATGATCATACTTAGGATATCTAGATAGAAATTGAGATCACAAGTTGTTGATTAACACTTATGTGTTATATCTAATCTTGGTTAATTTGTCATTAAGATGTCATTAGGCATAATTAACCACAATTAGTGTTTTTATGACCAAAACTCAATTGAGTATGGAGAAGGCATCTATTCTAAGTATGTTAAGAAAGGTTTCATGAATTATAGATGTCGGGAACTAGTCAAACTTTATTTGGTCAAAATTGGTAACAGAGAAAACTGCGGTCGCACTCCGGTTGACCATGGTGGTGACCGTGCAAATTGTTTTCATAAAGCTGTGTTGCAATTCAGTTTGGGGTTTCATGGTTGGCTATGCGGTCGACCGTACTTCGACCGTGTATTTAACTAATCTTTTAATTTCATTCTTTAAGCTATGTTTAACTTGGTCGTTTGCAAGATAAAGTATGGATTAATGACCTTGCGTGTTTTATGTTAAGATGTCAGTCATCACTTATGCATATGTATGTGTCATTGAAAGGACCCGTTCATATACATTATAAACGATTCACAATAGTTGATTACATCGCGAGGTATTTGACCTCTATATGATACATTTTACAAACATTGCATTCGTTTTTAAAAGACAAACTTTCTTTACAACGAAAGTTGACGGCATGCACACCATTTCATAATACATCCAACTATAATTGACATAATAATAATCTTGATGAACTCAATGACTCGAATGCAACGTCTTTCAAAATATGCCATGAATGACTCCAAGTAATATCCTTAAAATGAGCTAATGCACAGCGGAAGATTTCTTTAATACCTGAGAATAAACATGCTTTAAAGTGTCAACCAAAAGGTTGGTGAGTTCATAGGTTTATCATAACAATCATTTCAATATATTAATAGACCACAAGATTTCCGTTTATAAATATATGTACACTCGCAAGTGTATAAAAGTATTCTATAAGTTGTAGGCACCCGGTAACAAGCCTTAACGTTCATGTTTTACCCTCTGAAGTACACCAGATCAGGTGTTTTAAAATAACCTCGAAGTACTAAAGCATCCCATAGTCAGGATGGGGTTTGTCAGGCCCAATAGATCTATCTTTAGGATTCGCACCTACCGTACATAGACAAGTAGTTTAATGTTACCAAGCTAAGGGTATATTTCTGGTTTAAACCCACGTAGAATTAGTTTTAGTACTTGTGTCTATTTCGTAAAACATTTATAAAAACAGCGCATGTATTCTAAGTCCCAAAAATATATATAAAAGGGAGCAAATGAAACTCACAATACTGTATTTTGTAGTAAAAATACATATGACGTCATTGAACAAGTGCAATGTTGGCCTTGGATTCACGAACGTATCAATATTGAGATTCATATTGCAGGAAAAGTACGTAGACGCAACGGAGATGATAAACACTAGTTTGACTCACGAGCAATACTCCCGAACCATACCCATAACCTCCATAGCTTTAACCCATAATTTCCTTAGCTCTATCCCGCTCGAAAAACAATTTCGAAATCACTCGGACAGCACTCCGTCGTAATATTTTATGTATACTGATAATATCTTGAAATAATAAGGAGTAAATATATATATGTAAATCGATTGAGAGAGTTTAGAGAAAATATTTTCAAGTTTCTATCAAATAATGAAACCTATTGAATTCTATTTATAATAAATTTTTGAATTATTAAAGTGAATTATTAAAGTATGAATTATTAAAGTGAATTATTAAAGTATGAATTATTAAAGTGAATTATTAAAGTATGAATTATTAAAGTGAATTATTAAAGTATGAATTATTAAAGTGAATTATTAAAGTATGAATTATGAAAATAAATTATTAAAGTATGAATTATTAAAGTGAATTATTAAAGTATGAATTATTAAAGTGAATTATTAAAGTTAAGGTAAAGTAAAAATAAAGTAAAGGTAAAGTTTAAGTATAGTAAAAGTATAAAACTATGTATGTATAATACGCGTATAAATATATATAATATTAATTTAAATCGTTATATATATTTAATAAAATAAAATATAAATATCGTTATCTTTATCATACTGGTTAAGTAATGAGTTGTTAAAAGTGGTTCTAGATATTTATAAAAGTTATATACGTTTTAATAATAAAGTTCTTTTTAAACTGAAAACGTTTTTGTACGTTTGAAACTAAATCAAATAAATATGATAATTTTTTTTTCCAAAACTAAATATATTTAAGAAGCATTTTGTTTAAAGGTTAAAATAATGGAAATCGTTATATCATAAAATGTTTTAGAAAAGTAAAATCATATATTTTCATAATAGGTTTCAAGTTTTTAAATTACAGTCTGTTGGTGAAGCATGCGATAAAGTTCAAAGGTTAAATAAACGTATGAAATAATCTTAATGAAAAATGTCGAGTTACTTAACTTGTCGATATCCAACATCTAAGTTATTTACACTCCACGTTCTTACTTATAAATCACTTTACCATTTTCCAAATGTCGTCAAAAAGAATAGATTTCTTAAATCACAGTGGACCTTATAACATAGACCCGTAATCATATCACAATGTATCTAATAAATCAATCATTTGATATCATCTTCTAAATCCATCGATAAACATATTGAAACAAATACGTTCATGTAAAGTATTATACGTTTAATACTTTATTAATATTTTTAAGTTATAATATATATATATATATATATATACATATATATATATACATATTTATTTATATATAACGATTCGTGAATCGTCGGAATTTGGTCGAGGTTATAATGAATGTATGAACACAATTTAAAATGCTTGAGATTTAACTTAACAAACGTTGCTTATCTTGTCGGAATCATATAAAGATAAAGTTTAAATTTGGTCGGAAATTTCCGGATCGTCACAGTACCTACCCGTTAAAGAAATTTCGTCCCGAAATTTGAGTAAGGTCGTCATGGTTAACCATAAAACTGTTTTCATGACGAATATGAGTTGATAAATAGAGTTTCATCATTATTGAGTAATGTAGATAAAACGATTCGATTATGTGAAGCGTATGAGGGTAGCTGTCACAAAAGTTTGAGATAGAAATTTAACTTTTGACGTAGTCACGGTGGATTTCTGGAATTCAAGGGATTTAAAGAAATCTTTAAAATCTGAATAAAATTTAATTCTTCGGAGATTAAGGAATATGATCTTCTTTGGTTAAATGCGATAATCTGTTTTGATTGCTCTGTCGGATATTTCATTATAAATCCACCCTCTTTATTTCCTTTATATTTTGGAGTTCCATCCTTTTGTTTTCTCTTCTCGACTTTAAGTCAGCGAATAATGGTTCAGAATTCGTAAGTATGGAGTTTCGAATGAACATGACTAATGTTCTAAGGAAGAAATTGTAATAGCACGATCTTGATTGGTTAAATTACCAGAATTCAAGAGAAAAGACAGAATTATCAAGAAATTATGTTCTTGATATGTTTAGAGATTAGATAGAATGTAAGAGTCGCGTAACATGGCACATGATGACGTTATGGTCTGTGAATCATCATGTTTCATTAGAAACTCAGCATGACTTACTGTAATATAATCACGTTGATCAAGTGTCATTATATTATACTAACCCATGCTTCAGTTCCCAACACTACTTCGAAAACATTCATACTTCAAACTCAAAGATTTCAGATTTTAGAAACTAAACAGTTTCCTTTATGATATAACACTGATATCGCGAAGAGATAAACTTATTTCGGACAAGAATACTTATGAAAATATCCTCAGAAATATCGAAGATATTTATGATGATATTTTTGGAATTTCTAAGATCGAAGGTTGATGAAGAAAGATTTTTCGCAAGATTTTAACATGACTTCGAAGCAGGATATTCTCTAAAGATTTCATCGGATCCATAATTACCTGGATTCTTTGAATATAGGGTTTGGCCCTTGTATTTGTCCTTGGTCTCCTTCATGGTTAGCTCAATCTGCTTTTCAGTACCAAATTTTCTATAGAGCGTTCCCAACATTCCATTCTTTATTATCAAACTTTTGGCCGTTTAGACCATCTACGATTTTGCTGTTTCCTCTGCATTTAATGCTACCATATCTGGGTCATCGGTTATCAATCCGAGGTGGTTTCAAGAGAATTGTGTTTTTAGATGATTAAACGTTGATGGTAATATGGCGGAATATAAAAGGTTCCCCGGTAACAATAAAGAGCACGCATATATATCAAAATTATGATATGGTTGTTTCGAACGAAAAGTCGAAGTTGATTTGATGGAGCTGTGACAAAATTTGCTACTTTGAAAAAGAATTGCAAAGTGATTTTGGGTAATAACAACGCCCAGGGAGCTAGCACAGATACGTGTTAAACGTTTACTCAGGTTCCGAGTGTTTTCAGGTGCATAACTATATGCATCGATCTTTTCTTCTATAGATGAAGTGCGGTTGGTTTATCCTCTCGATTGAGGTGTTTTCAAGAATCATGAAAGATTTGAATGCAGATTGTAATCGTCAAGATACAATGAAGTTTAGGATGAAATCAAGTGGCAAACTTGAAGAATTGTTTAGTTTCATATGTTATAATCAATATTTTAATTCATTTTAATTGTCCAATGTTATTAGTCCACAGTCGATAGTCCACAATTAACAGTCCAATAATTCATATATAGTTTAATATATAATATTCGAATTAATTAATACGTATCGTGACCCGTATACATGTCTCAGACTCGATCACAACTCAAAGTATATATATTATTGTAGAATCAACCTCAACCCTGTATAGTTAACTCCAGCATTACTGCATATAGAGTGTCTATGGTTATTCTAAATAATATATATATATATGCGTCGATATGACATGTCAAAACCTTGTATACGTGTCTCGATATTTAAAGTGCGTAAAAATAAATAACAGAAATTAAATGACGATAAATAAAATTGCAAGAATATAAATTGCGATAAATAAATTGCGATAAATAAAATGTAATCAGTTAGCTAGGAACAATTAGCGCGGATTCTTAACAAAATTTCTCATAGTTAATTTGTTTGTTTCTAACAAATTTTATTTTGTCCAATGTTTTCTTCATTATGCCACTTGTTGGATTCTGATAGGTCAAAATCCAAATTTAAAATTGGATGAAAATGATTATTCTGCGGTGAACGGATACGTATATCGGTGGTTGTAAGTAGGATAGTAAATGACTGTTGAATCAGATTCGAAGAATGTACAATGTAACTTATTAATGTGAAATCTAAATATTCCTCAGGTATTACCTACCCGTTAAAATATTTTCACCATTAACAGTTTGTACGAAAGAATTTTTAATTACAATTTTTATGAAAAATATATATATACCTATATATTTTCTTCGGATGTAATCATGGATTTAATGAGTCAATATGATATTAAACTCATTTAATTTACCGTTAGAACAAGAATATATAATCTCTAAAACATTAGAGATTACATAATCGCTTTGTCGAATGAAAATAAATGATGTAGAACGTCATGTAGAACGATGATTATACTCGATGTACAGAATGAGATGTCGAAGCTGGTGACGCGGATGTTGTTGTTGGTGGTACTAGTGCTGTTGGTGCTGAGGCTGGTGATGTTACTGGTGTTGGTGATACTGCAGGTGCTTGCAAATTGTGTACCGTGCTCTCTAAAGTTAACACTCGAGCTCCGAGTTCCTTAACTTCTTCTACTAACCCTGGTTGGTTATCGGTGTGAGGTAAAGGTCGGATATCTTCTCTAGTTCCGTTAATGGTAGTCTCAAGACGAAAAATTCTTGCAAAAAGGGTATAAACGGTGTTGCGAACGGGTTCGCCGATTAGCGGGTCAAGTACTCCAAGGTTAGGTGGTAGATTTGGTTCATGATATAGAGTACCTTCTTCCCTTCTCCATAGGGTGAGTATTTCTCCAGTAATCACGGTAGTTGATTGGTTGGTGTGCTCCTGTCACGCTGTCTTCGGAGTCAGAGGAACTTGGTCGATTCGTAGAGGCCATCTTAAGCGATCAGAGAAAAGATTTTTGGTATGAAGAGTTTAGTGACCGAAATTAATAGTTGGATGGTATTCTCAATGCATAATGTGCATAGATATATATAGTACCAGGATCTCTTAAGTTACGGAGAAATTTACGAGAGATATCAGGCAAGGTCTACAGTAACAGATACGCTAAGATATGAATTTTGTCTATACACTTATTCATGCAATCAATGTAGTAAAAGGTGTCTAGACTAAGAATAATGAGCAGGTAATTTCCTAAAGATGATAAGCAGATGATTTCCGACAAAAATGATAAGCGAAACTTTTGACATGCAGACACGGTCGAAGTCCAGACTCACTAATGCATCCTAACGACTATCAGTTAGACATACTAATGCAGACCTGGTTCGCTAAGACCACCGCTCTGATACCAACTGAAAGGACCCGTTCATATACATTATAAACGATTCACAATAGTTGATTACATCGCGAGGTATTTGACCTCTATATGATACATTTTACAAACATTGCATTCGTTTTTAAAAGACAAACTTTATTTACAACGAAAGTTGACGGCATGCACACCATTTCATAATACATCCAACTATAATTGACATAATAATAATCTTGATGAACTCAATGACTCGAATGCAACGTCTTTCAAAATATGCCATGAATGACTCCAAGTAATATCCTTAAAATAAGCTAATGCACAGTGGAAGATTTCTTTAATACCTGAGAATAAACATGCTTTAAAGTGTCAACCAAAAGGTTGGTGAGTTCATAGGTTTATCATAACAATCATTTCAATATATTAATAGACCACAAGATTTCCGTTTATAAATATATGTACACTCGCAAGTGTATAAAAGTATTCTATAAGTTGTAGGCACCCGGTAACAAGCCTTAACGTTCATGTTTTACCCTCTGAAGTACACCAGATCAGGTGTTTTAAAATAACCTCGAAGTACTAAAGCATCCCATAGTCAGGATGGGGTTTGTCCGGCCCAATAGATCTATCTTTAGGATTCGCACCTACCATACATAGACAAGTAGTTTAATGTTACCAAGCTAAGGGTATATTTCTGGTTTAAACCCACGTAGAATTAGTTTTAGTACTTGTGTCTATTTCGTAAAACATTTATAAAAACAGCGCATGTATTCTAAGTCCCAAAAATATATATAAAAGGGAGCAAATGAAACTCACAATACTGTATTTTGTAGTAAAAATACATATGACGTCATTGAACAAGTGCAATGTTGGCCTTGGATTCACGAACGTATCAATATTGAGATTCAATATTGCAGGAAAAGTACGTAGACGCAACGGAGATGATAAACACTAGTTTGACTCACGAGCAATACTCCCGAACCATACCCATAACCTCCATAGCTTTAACCCATAATTTCCTTAGCTCTATCCCGCTCGAAAAACAATTTCGAAATCACTCGGACAGCACTCTGTCGTAATATTTTATGCATACTGATAATATCTTGAAATAATACGGAGTAAATATATATATGTAAATCGATTGAGAGAGTTTAGAGAAAATATTTTCAAGTTTCTATCAAATAATGAAAACTATTGAATTCTATTTATAATAAATTTTTGAATTATTAAAGTGAATTATTAAAGTATGAATTATTAAAGTGAATTATTAAAGTATGAATTATTAAAGTGAATTATTAAAGTATGAATTATTAAATTGAATTATTAAAGTATGAATTATGAAAATGAATTATTAAAGTATGAATTATTAAAGTGAATTATTAAAGTATGAATTATTAAAGTGAATTATTAAAGTATGAATTATTAAAGTGAATTATTAAAGTATGAATTATTAAAGTGAATTATTAAAGTTAAGGTAAAGTAAAAATAAAGTAAAGGTAAAGTTTAAGTATAGTAAAAGTATAAAACTATGTACGTATAATACGCGTATAAATATATATAATATTAATTTAAATCGTTATATATATTTAATAAAATAAAATATAAATATCGTTATCTTTATCATACTGGTTAAGTAATGAGTTGTTAAAAGTGGTTCTAGATATTTATAAAAGTTATATACGTTTTAATAATAAAGTTATTTTTAAACTGAAAACGTTTTTGTACGTTTGAAACTAAATCAAATAAATATGATAATTTTTTTTTCCAAAACTAAATATATTTAAGAAGCATTTTGTTTAAAGGTTAAAATAATGGAAATCGTTATATCATAAAATGTTTTAGAAAAGTAAAATCATATATTTTCATAATAGGTTTCAAGTTTTTAAATTACAGTCTGTTGGTGAAGCATGCGATAAAGTTCAAAGGTTAAATAAACGTATGAAATAATCTTAATGAAAAATGTCGAGTTACTTAACTTGTCGATATCCAACATCTAAGTTATTTACACTCCACGTTCTTACTTATAAATCACTTTACCATTTTCCAAATGTCGTCAAAAAGAATAGATTTCTTAAATCACAGTGGACCTTATAACATAGACCCGTAATCATATCACAATGTATCTAATAAATCAATCATTTGATATCATCTTCTAAATCCATCGATAAACATATTGAAACAAATACGTTCATGTAAAGTATTATACGTTTAATACTTTATTAATATTTTTAAGTTATAATATATATATATATATATATACATATATATATACATATTTATTTATATATAACGATTCGTGAATCGTCGGAATTTGGTCGAGGTTATAATGAATGTATGAACACAATTTAAAATGCTTGAGATTTAACTTAACAAACGTTGCTTATCGTGTCGGAATCATATAAAGATAAAGTTTAAATTTGGTCGGAAATTTCCGGATCGTCACAGTACCTACCCGTTAAAGAAATTTCGTCCCGAAATTTGAGTAAGGTCGTCATGGTTAACCATAAAACTGTTTTCATGACGAATATGAGTTGATAAATAGAGTTTCATCATTATTGAGTAATGTAGATAAAACGATTCGATTATGTGAAGCGTATGAGGGTAGCTGTCACAACAGTTTGAGATAGAAATTTAACTTTTGACGTAGTCACGGTGGATTTCTGGAATTCAAGGGATTTAAAGAAATCTTTAAAATCTGAATAAAATTTGATTCTTCGGAGATTAAGGAATATGATCTTCTTTGGTTAAATGCGATAATCTGTTTTGATTGCTCTGTCGGATATTTCATTATAAATCCACCCTCTTTATTTCCTTTATATTTTGGAGTTCCATCCTTTTGTTTTCTCTTCTCGACTTTAAGTCAGCGAATAATGGTTCAGAATTCGTAAGTATGGAGTTTCGAATGAACATGACTAATGTTCTAAGGAAGAAATTGTAATAGCACGATCTTGATTGGTTAAATTACCAGAATTCAAGAGAAAAGACAGAATTATCAAGAAATTATGTTCTTGATATGTTTAGAGATTAGATAGAATGTAAGAGTCGCGTAACATGGCACATGATGACGTTATGGTCTGTAAATCATCATGTTTCATTAGAAACTCAGCATGACTTACTGTAATATAATCACGTTGATCAAGTGTCATTATATTATACTAACCCATGCTTCAGTTCCCAACACTACTTCGAAAACATTCATACTTCAAACTCAAAGATTTCAGATTTTAGAAACTAAACAGTTTCCTTTATGATATAACACTGATATCGCGAAGAGATAAACTTATTTTGGACAAGAATACTTATGAAAATATCCTCAGAAATATCGAAGATATTTATGATGATATTTTTGGAATTTCTAAGATCGAAGGTTGATGAAGAAAGATTTTTCGCAAGATTTTAACATGACTTCGAAGCAGGATATTCTCTAAAGATTTCATCGGATCCATAATTACCTGGATTCTTTGAATATAGGGTTTGGTCCTTGTATTTGTCCTTGGTCTCCTTCATGGTTAGCTCAATCTGCTTTTCAGTACCAAATTTTCTATAGAGCGTTCCCAACATTCCATTCTTTATTATCAAACTTTTGGCCGTTTAGACCATCTACGATTTTGCTGTTTCCTCTGCATTTAATGCTACCATATCTGGGTCATCGGTTATCAATCCGAGGTGGTTTCAAGAGAATTGTGTTTTTAGATGATTAAACGTTGATGGTAATTTGGTGGAATATAAAAGGTTCCCCGGTAACAATAAAGAGCACGCATATATATCAAAATTATGATATGGTTGTTTCGAACGAAAAGTCGAAGTTGATTTGCTGGAGCTGTGACAAAATTTGCTACTTTGAAAAAGAATTGCAAAGTGATTTTCGGTAATAACAACGCCCAGGGAGCTAGCACAGATACGTGTTAAACGTTTACTCAGGTTCCGAGTGTTTTCAGGTGCATAACTATATGCATCGATCTTTTCTTCTATAGATGAAGTGCGGTTGGTTTATCCTCTCGATTGAGGTGTTTTCAAGAATCATGAAAGATTTGAATGCAGATTGTAATCGTCAAGATACAAT
This sequence comes from Rutidosis leptorrhynchoides, assembly GCF_046630445.1. Taxonomy (NCBI): domain Eukaryota; kingdom Viridiplantae; phylum Streptophyta; class Magnoliopsida; order Asterales; family Asteraceae; genus Rutidosis; species Rutidosis leptorrhynchoides. Next base: position 130,173,866 of record NC_092333.1, on the reverse strand, counting down.
GAAGTTTAGGATGAAATCAAGTGGCAAACTTGAAGAATTGTTTAGTTTCATATGTTATAATCAATATTTTAATTCATTTTAATTGTCCAATGTTATTAGTCCACAGTCGATAGTCCACAATTAACAGTCCAATAATTCATATATAGTTTAATATATAATATTCGAATTAATTAATACGTATCGTGACCCTTATACATGTCTCAGACTCGATCACAACTCAAAGTATATATATTATTGTAGAATCAACCTCAACCCTGTATAGTTAACTCCAGCATTACTGCATATAGAGTGTCTATGGTTATTCTAAATAATATATATATATATATGCGTCGATATGACATGTCAAAACCTTGTATACGTGTCTCGATATTTAAAGTGCGTAAAAATAAATAACAGAAATTAAATGACGATAAATAAAATTGCAAGAATATAAATTGCGATAAATAAATTGCGATAAATAAAATGTAATCAGTTAGCTAGGAACAATTAGCGCGGATTCTTAACAAAATTTCTCATAGTTAATTTGTTTGTTTCTAACAAATTTTATTTTGTCCAATGTTTTCTTCATTATGCCACTTGTTGGATTCTGATAGGTCAAAATCCAAATTTAAAATTGGATGAAAATGATTATTCTGCGGTGAACGGATACGTATATCGGTGGTTGTAAGTAGGATAGTAAATGACTGTTGAATCAGATTCGAAGAATGTACAATGTAACTTATTAATGTGAAATATAAATATTCCTCAGGTATTACCTACCCGTTAAAATATTTTCACCATTAACAGTTTGTACGAAAGAATTTTTAATTACAATTTTTATGAAAAATATATATATACCTATATATTTTCTTCGGATGTAATCATGGATTTAATGAGTCAATATGATATTAAACTCATTTGATTTACCGTTAGAACAAGAATATATAATCTCTAAAACATTAGAGATTACATAATCGCTTTGTCGAATGAAAATAAATGATGTAGAACGTCATGTAGAACGATGATTATACTCGATGTACAGAATGAGATGTCGAAGCTGGTGACGCGGATGTTGTTGTTGGTGGTACTAGTGCTGTTGGTGCTGAGGCTGGTGATGTAACTGGTGTTGGTGATACTGCAGGTGCTTGCAAATTGTGTACCGTGCTCTCTAAAGTTAACACTCGAGCTCCGAGTTCTTTAACTTCTTCTACTAACCCTGGTTGGTTATCGGTGTGAGGTAAAGGTCGGATATCTTCTCTAGTTCCGTTAATGGTAGTCTCAAGACGAAAAATTCTTGCAAAAAGGGTATAAACGGTGTTGCGAACGGGTTCGCCGGTTAGCGGGTCAAGTACTCCAAGGTTAGGTGGTAGATTTGGTTCATGATATAGAGTACCTTCTTCCCTTCTCCATAGGGTGAGTATTTCTCCAGTAATCACGGTAGTTGATTGGTTGGTGTGCTCCTGTCACGCTGTCTTCGGAGTCAGAGGAACTTGGTCGATTCGTAGAGGCCATCTTAAGCGATCAGAGAAAAGATTTTTGGTATGAAGAGTTTAGTGACCGAAATTAATAGTTGGATGGTATTCTCAGTGCATAATGTGCATAGATATATATAGTACCAGGATCTCTTAAATTACGGAGAAATTTACGAGAGATATCAGGCAAGGTCTACAGTAACAGATACGCTAAGATATGAATTTTGTCTATACACTTATTCATGCAATCAATGCAGTAAAAGGTGTCTAGACTAAGAATAATGAGCAGGTAATTTCCTAAAGATGATAAGCAGATGATTTCCGACAAAAATGATAAGCGAAACTTTTGACATGCAGACACGGTCGAAGTCCAGACTCACTAATGCATCCTAACGACTATCAGTTAGACACACTAATGCAGACCTGGTTCGCTAAGACCACCACTCTGATACCAACTGAAAGGACCCGTTCATATACATTATAAACGATTCACAATAGTTGATTACATCGCGAGGTATTTGACCTCTATATGATACATTTTACAAACATTGCATTCGTTTTTAAAAGACAAACTTTCTTTACAACGAAAGTTGACGGCATGCACACCATTTCATAATACATCCAACTATAATTGACATAATAATAATCTTGATGAACTCAATGACTCGAATGCAACGTCTTTCAAAATATGCCATGAATGACTCCAAGTAATATCCTTAAAATGAGCTAATGCACAGCGGAAGATTTCTTTAATACCTGAGAATAAACATGCTTTAAAGTGTTAACCAAAAGGTTGGTGAGTTCATAGGTTTATCATAACAATCATTTCAATATATTAACAGACCACAAGATTTCCGTTTATAAATATATGTACACTCGCAAGTGTATAAAAGTATTCTATAAGTTGTAGGCACCCGGTAACAAGCCTTAACGTTCATGTTTTACCCTCTGAAGTACACCAGATCAGGTGTTTTAAAATAACCTCGAAGTACTAAAGCATCCCATAGTCAGGATGGGGTTTGTCAGGCCCAATAGATCTATCTTTAGGATTCGCACCTACCGTACATAGACAAGTAGTTTAATGTTACCAAGCTAAGGGTATATTTCTGGTTTAAACCCACGTAGAATTAGTTTTAGTACTTGTGTCTATTTCGTAAAACATTTATAAAAACAGCGCATGTATTCTAAGTCCCAAAAATATATATAAAAGGGAGCAAATGAAATTCACAATACTGTATTTTGTAGTAAAAATACATATGACGTCATTGAACAAGTGCAATGTTGGCCTTGGATTCACGAACGTATCAATATTGAGATTCAATATTGCAGGAAAAGTACGTAGACGCAACGGAGATGATAAACACTAGTTTGACTCACGAGCAATACTCCCGAACCATACCCATAACCTCCATAGCTTTAACCCATAATTTCCTTAGCTCTATCCCGCTCGAAAAACAATTTCGAAATCACTCGGACAGCACTCCGTCGTAATATTTTATGCATACTGATAATATCTTGAAATAATACGGAGTAAATATATATATGTAAATCGATTGAGAGAGTTTAGAGAAAATATTTTCAAGTTTCTATCAAATAATGAAACCTATTGAATTCTATTTATAATAAATTTTTGAATTATTAAAGTGAATTATTAAAGTATGAATTATTAAAGTGAATTATTAAAGTATGAATTATTAAAGTGAATTATTAAAGTATGAATTATTAAATTGAATTATTAAAGTATGAATTATTAAAGTATGAATTATTAAAGTGAATTATTAAAGTATGAATTATTAAAGTGAATTATTAAAGTATGAATTATTAAAGTGAATTATTAAAGTATGAATTATTAAAGTGAATTATTAAAGTTAAGGTAAAGTAAAAATAAAGTAAAGGTAAAGTTTAAGTATAGTAAAAGTATAAAACTATGTACGTATAATACGCGTATAAATATATATAATATTAATTTAAATCGTTATATATATTTAATAAAATAAAATATAAATATCATTATCTTTATCATACTGGTTAAGTAATGAGTTGTTAAAAGTGGTTCTAGATATTTATAAAAGTTATATACGTTTTAATAATAAAGTTCTTTTTAAACTGAAAACGTTTTTGTACGTTTGAAACTAAATCAAATAAATATGATAATTTTTTTTTCCAAAACTAAATATATTTAAGAAGCATTTTGTTTAAAGGTTAAAATAATGGAAATCGTTATATCATAAAATGTTTTAGAAAAGTAAAATCATATATTTTCATAATAGGTTTCAAGTTTTTAAATTACAGTCTGTTGGTGAAGCATGCGATAAAGTTCAAAGGTTAAATAAACGTATGAAATAATCTTAATGAAAAATGTCGAGTTACTTAACTTGTCGATATCCAACATCTAAGTTATTTACACTCCACGTTCTTACTTATAAATCACTTTACCATTTTCCAAATGTCGTCAAAAAGAATAGATTTCTTAAATCACAGTGGACCTTATAACATAGACCCGTAATCATATCACAATGTATCTAATAAATCAATCATTTGATATCATCTTCTAAATCCATCGATAAACATATTGAAACAAATACGTTCATGTCGGAATACTATAAAGATAAAGTTTAAATTTGGTCGGAAATTTCCGGATCGTCACAGTCATCATCAAAACATATTCTTTGGTTAATCATACTTAAGTTTGTTGTTTAGTTAATTAACCAACATTCAACCAACAGTACCTAAATACAATGTTACAAAAATAACAAGTATCAAAATGGTATATAAATATGCATAAAAAATAAAATGCAAATGTAATAATTTTCTTAAAATTCGAAAGTTCAAAATTCACCTTTTAAAAATAGCAAAACGACTTTTTTGGCATTAAAAGTATTTTGAATGGCAGAAACTTATTAGGAAGTCATGCTCGTAGTGCCTTTCTCTAGTCATCGTGCGAAAATGAATCCAATTTTCAACCAAAATTGCTTTATCACATGTGCCACATAAGTTAGCATAATTATGTGGCAAACATAATTTGCTCACAAATGTGTTCTGCAGCCATAAATTATTATCGAAACGAAAATATAGTAAAATATATTCGCATTTAATACAAAATTTCAAAACAAAAACAATAATAGAGTTATGAATTGAGAGATATCAGAAACTGCCACTAAATAATTGAACCATTAAACGAAGATGTCGCAAAACATGTAAGGATTTGTGGCTAGTGGGGTGATATTAACCTCAAAAAGATTCTCAATGTACCTGTATACAATGTTACATAAATAACAAGTTTCAAAATGGTATTTATATATGCATAAAAATTCAAATGTAAAGGTAATAATTATCTTAAAGTCTGAAAGTTCAAACTTCATTTTTAAAAAATAGCAAAATGACTTTTTCGGCGTTTAAACTATTTCGAATGACGGGAAAGCTTTAGGAAGTCTTGCTCGTAGTACCTGTCTTTACGCATCGTGCAAAAATGTATCTAATCTTCAACCGAAATTTTTTTATCTCATGTGCCACATAATTCAGCATGATTATGTGGCAAACGAAATGTGTTCAAAAATGTGTTCTGTGGTCATGAATAATTAACGAAATGAAACTATATACAAATATATTCGCATTCAATACGATACTTTAAATAAAAACAATAATAGAATTATGAATTGAGAGATATCAAAAAGTGTCACTAAATAATTGAACCATTAAACCAAGATATCGCAAAACGTGTAAGAATTTATGGCTAGTGGGGTGATATTAACCTCAAAAAGATTCTCAATGTACTTAAATACAATGTTACATAAATAACAATTATCAAAATGGTATTTAAATATGCATAAAATGCAAATGCAAAGGTAATAACTATTGTAAAATCTGAAAGTTCGAAATTCACCTTTTAAAAATAGCAAAATAACTTTTTCGGGGTTAAAACTATTTCGAATGACAGGAACTCTTTAGGAAGTCTTGCTTGTAGTGCCTTTCTTTACTCATCGTGCAAAAATGGATCCAATCTTCAACCGGAATTGTTTTATCACTTGTGCCACATAATTCAACATAATTATGTGGCAAACGTAATGTGTTGCGTTTTCTGCGGCCATGAATTATTATCGAAATAAAACTATATTCCAATATATTCGCATTCAATACAATACTTTAAAACAAAAACAATAATAGAGTTATGAATTGAGAGATATTAGAAAGTGCCACTAAATAATTGAACCATTAAACCAAGATGACGCAAAACGTGTAAGAATTTGTGGCTAGTGGGGTGATATTAACCTCAAAAAGATTTTCAATGTATCTAAAAAAATGTTACATAAATAACAAGTATCAAAATGGTATATAAATATGCATAAAAATTCAAATGCAAAGGTAATAATTATCTTAATATTTGAAAGTTCAAAATTCATCTTTTAAAAATAGCAAAATGACTTTTTGGAGTTAAAATTATTTCGAATGGTAGGAACTCATTAGGAAATCTTGCTCGTAGTTCCTTTCTTTACTCATCGTTCGAAAATGGATCCAATCTTCAACCGAAATTGTTTTATCTCATGTGCCACATAATTCAGCATAATTATGTGGCAAATGTAATATGTTCAAAAATGTGTTCTGTGACCATGAATTATTATTGAAATGAAACTATAGTCAACTATATTCGCATTCAATACGAAATTTTAAAATAAAAACAATAATAGAGTTATGAATTGAGAGATATCAGAAACTGCCACTAAATAATTGATCAATTAAACCAAGATGTCGCAAAACGTGTAAGAATTTGTGGCTAGTGGGTGATATTAACCTCAAAAAGATTCTCAATGTACCTAAATACAATGTTACATAAATAACAAGTTTCAAAATACTATTTAAATATGCATAAAAATTCAAATGCAAAGGTAATAATTACCTTAAAATCTGAAAGTTCAAAATTCATTTTTTTAAATAGCAAAATGACTTTTTCAGCGTTAAAACTATTTCGAATGACGGGAAATCTTTAGAAAGTCTTGTTCGAAGTGCCTTTCTTTACTTATCGTGCGAAAATGTATCCAATCTTCAACAACCATTTTTTACCTCATGTGCCACATAATACAGCATAATTATGTGGCAAACGTAATGTGTTCAAAAATGTGTTCTGTGACCATGAATTATAAACGAAATGAAACTATAGTAAAATATATTCACATTCAATGCAATACTTTAAAACAAAAACAATAACAGAGTTATGAATTGAGAGATATCAGAAAGTGTCACTATATAATTGAACCATTAAACCAAGATGTCGCAAAACGTGTAAGAATTTGTGACTAGAAGGTGATATTAACCTCAAAAAGATTCTCAATGTACTTAAATACAATGTGACATAAATAACAAGTATCAAAATGATATTTAAATATGCATAAAAATGCAAATGCAAAGGTAATAATTATCGTAAAATCTGAAAGTTCAAAATTTACATTTTAAAAATAACAAAACGACTTTTTCGGGGTTAAAACTATTTCGAATGACAAGAACTCTTTAGGAAGTCTTGCTCTTAGTGCCTTTCTTTACTCATCGTGCGAAAATGGATCCAATCTTCAACTAAAATTGTTTTATCACATGTGCCACATAATTCAGCATAATTATTTGGCAAACGTAACGTGTTCAAAACTGTGTTCTATGACCATGAATTATTATCAAAATGAAACTATAGTCAAATATATTCGCATTCAATACGAACTTTTAAAACAAAAATAATAATAGAGTTATGAATTGAGAGATATCAGAAAGTGCCACTAAATAATTGAACCGTTAAACTAAGATGTCGCAAAACATGTAAGAATTTATGGCTAGTGGGGTGATATTAACCTCAAAAAGATTCTCAATGTACCTAAATAAAATGTTACATAAATAACAAGAATCAAAATGGTATTTAAATATTCATAAATATTCAAATGCAAAGGTTATGATTATCGTAAAATCTGAAAGTTCAAAATTCCGCATTTAAAAATAGCAAAACGCGTTTTTCTGCGTTAAAACTATTTCAAATGACATGAACTATTTTGAAAGTCTTGCTCGTAGTGCATTTCTTTATTCATCGTGCAAAAATGGATCCAATCTTCAACCGAAATTGTTTTATCACATGTGCCACATAATACAGCATAATTATGTGGCAAACGTAATGTGTTCAAAATGTGTTCTGCGGACATGAATTACTATCAAAATGAAACTATAGTCAAATATATTCGCATTCAATATGAAATTTTAAAACAAAAACAATAATAGAGTTATGAATTGAGAGATATCAGAAAGTGCCACTAAATAATTGAACCATTAAACCAAGATGTCGTAAAACGTGTAAGAATTTGTGGTTAGTGAGGTGATATTAACCTCAATAAGATTCTCAATGTACCTAAATACAATGATACATAGATAACAAGTATCAAAATGGTATATAAATATGCATAAAAATTCAAATGCAAAGATAATAGTTATCTTAAAATCTGAAAGTTTAAAATTCACCTTTTAACAAAAGAAAAACAACTTTTTCGGCGTTAAAAGTATTTCAAATGGCAGGAACTTTTTAGGAAGTCTTGATCGTAGTGCCTTTCTCTAGTCATCGTACGAAAATGGATCCAATCTTCATAGAAAATTGTTTTATCACATGTGCCACATAAGTCAGCATAATTATGTGGCAAACATAATGTGTTCAAAAATGTGTTCCGCGATCATGAATTACTATCAAAATGAAACTATAGTCAAATATATTCGCATTCAATACGGAATTTTAAAACAAAAACAATAATAGGGTTATGAATTGAGAGATATTAGAAACTGCCACTAAATAATTGAACCATTAAACGAATATTTCGCAAAATGTGTAAGGATTTGTAGCTAGTGGGTGATATTTACCTCAAAAAGATTCTCAACGTACCTAAATACAATGTTACATAAATAACAAGTTTCAAAATGGTATTTAAATATACATAAAAATTCAAATGCAAAGGTAATAATTCTCTTAAAATCTGAAAGTTCAAAATTCATTTTTAAAAAATAGAAAAATGACTTTTTCGGCTTTAAAACTATTCCGAATGACGGGAAATATTTAGGAAGTCTTGCTCGTAGTGCCTTTCTTTACTCATCATGCGAAAATGTATCCAATCTTCAACCGAAATTGTTTTATCTCATGTGCCACATAATTTAGCATAATTATGTGGCAAATGTAATGTGTTAAAAAATGTGTTCTGCGGCCATGAATTATTATCGAAATGAAACTATAGTCAAATATATTCGCATTCAATACGATACTTTAAAACAAAAACAATAACAGAGTTATGAGTTGAGAGATATTTTAACAAACCTGCTTCCGTTAAGCTTCGTTAACTGCCCGTTAAGTTATTAACAGAACTTACTTGAATTTTGTGTATTTAATCTAATTAATTGCATACTTGTGTTTATGAAGAACTACTAAGTTTAATATATGATTATATTAGCCTAAAAACATATATCATATTTTGAAATACTGAGGAAATGATATGGTTTTGAAAACTGCAACAGAGGTCCCGTGAGACTGCGAAACATTAGTTTTTTGATAAAATAATTATTTTTAATATTTATTAACTTTGAGAAAAACGTATTTAATGTATTATATATTTAATGAATTAAACTTGGTGGGATGCGTTTTAACGACCGGTTAACGTTCCGGGAACTCGGTACGGTTAACGGCAACTAGAAACGAACCACACTTAGCGTACTAGCAAGCCAAAACATAATGTAATTCAATTTTAATAATTATATTTTATAATTATAATGTTTTTAAGACACTTTCGACTTATTGGAACTTTTATAGATTAAAGAAGCGGAAAATTAATGTTTAGCGACTCGGTTCGCGTTTTCGAACCACAGAACCCATCGACACCTAACGGGCTACACTATAAATGTACTAACTTGTTAAATTCAGTCCATGAGCTTCCTTTTGGACCCTCTTGGCTGAAAATTTCCACATATGGGTACCCCTTGATTAATTTTGGCCCACTTGCTAATTACATTCCATAAATAACTAAACCTAGCCTCATTAATCAATTAACTGCACATCTCTTCTTCTCCCTACCTCCACCCATGAATTATTGCAGTCCCATAACCCCCAAAAATATTCGACACCTTCCAAGGATTGAGAACACTTTGATTTCTTGCTTGATTGCTAAATCGTTTACATATTCGTGATCCTCCCATCGTTCTCTATCTATTGGTATAAGTAATTGTGTGATAAAAGGTATAAAATCACTAACCCTAATCTTATTAGATCTGATTTTATTCAATTACCTAGTGTACAAGAGTCTAGTGCTCAATTGATTGCATGTATAATTGTTATTAGTCGTTAATTTGCTCGATTGTTGCCGTTTGTACGAATCACGAATTTAATTGTTATGAATCTGATCAAATGAGTTTATGTACTGATCTTGTAATATATCTAGATGTATAGCTCTCGAAAAATTAATAAATTTGGACTTTGATTTTGCATAATTTCGTTATCGTATGCTCAAGTTATGCTCAATCGAAGTTTTCGTTAGGGTTTTGCATGCTATACGAATTTTCTGGAATATATGCTTTATGAATTGGTAATTTAAATGATAACCATTGAATTCCTTGTTAAAAATTACTCAAGTTGGACTCAAGAATCATGTCAAAAGGTTTTGTATTACTCTCGGTGTGATAAAATGAAAGTCGGCGTTTTATATTGAGCTGAAACTGTTTTCGTAGTCACGGGAAATGACCTCACATGATTTATAAGTTGATTGAGACCTTTATCTTCTGTAATATGATTATTTATATGTTCCTAAGCATGTAACATTTGTATGATAACTTCTGAAAACGTTGTTTGATATGTGTTTTATGCTACGCTAAATGACATGTATGAATGTTGTCTAAATCTGAATGGTCTGTAGAGATAGGCAAAACTGTACAAATTGGATATGGGAAAGTCTTTGGTTATTTTATCATTAAAACTTTGAAGAGTCTGGAGTAATCTCCAATTTACCGTTCATTAAAAGCTATTTTCATTATTAAATGAGAATTTTTTTAAAACTGATGCGCGTGCAAAAATTGATTTGGTAAACCGTAACTAGACCCTTTCTGAAACCCAACTTGTAAACATCGTATGAGGCCCTGAATAGTCTTTTTGGAAACTTTTATGAGTCTAGTAGTGATCTAGAGTTTTCCATATTACCATGATTTATATGCTAAGAATTATATGCGTTGTTTGCAACTTGTGCATGAAATTGATGTTAAACGATAAACTGTGAACACGTACTTGACAAACCGTGAGCTAAAACATGTTAGTTGACTTCAGATTGACATGTTGACCAAGATTTCATGACTTACTGAGATGGTTGACTTTAGTTGACCCCTTTAACCAATTTTGACTTTTGGTTTGACTTTGATTGACTTTTGTTGACTTTCTTGAACTTGTTGATTTTTGCTTACTTGTTGAGTCAGTCTGAGCACTAGGACTATGCTTACACTATGGGTTGACATAGTGTATATTTACTTAAAGTAACTTATTTGATTAGGTTGCATGTTACGGTCGTGATCGTCCGGCTACCGTACTATTTTACTAAGAGTTTACTGTGCTTTTCAAGGTGAGTCTACAGTCCCATTTTCTTTAACATTTTTGGGATGAGATAACATGCTATTTCAAATTTTTTTACATATTAGGCACGAGTAACTTAAACGAATATACATATGAGTTCAGATCAAAAATCCCTTAGCTTGATTATATTAATTACATTATATAAGCTCGACTTATAGGGATGGTACCGTTAGGTTTGACAAACCTCGCCTCGCCGTACGGGGTGCTTATTCTGTTATAACTTGTACACCTGATCAGTGTATGCTTAGAAAGGGTAAAAGGAATACGTGTAGAGCTTTAGCTATCCGCGGGTTAAAGTCTTATAATCAAGTGCTCATAATAAATGTATACTTTTACAAAGCTTTTCAGAAATCTCGTGACCTAACTTATGATGAATGTTACTTAAACTTGGTATTTACAAATTTGAAACTAGACATGGTAATGTCTACAAGCAGTTGAAACAAAAAGAGTTTTTTTGATGTCCTACTCAGTTGAAACTTGACATCTTACAAACAGTTTAATACTTGACATTTACTATATGCAAACTTTTGAGATTCACCCTTGGTGGTTTATACTGATAAATGTTTACTGATTTTCTGAATACTGATTTTCGGATACCGTTTACTGATAAACAATTTTGAGAACTGATTTTTGACAAATGATTTATGGAAACAGTTTCATGAAACATACGATGAACTATTACTTAAACCTTGTAGATTCACTCAACTTTATGTTGACCCATTTTGCATGTTTTATCTCAGGTATTAATTGCTTCCGCTATAGAACTTTGCTGTTACATAGAAGTCAAGCCAAGCACTGTGTAACATCCAGTCTATGTCCGTTTACTTTCCGTCTATCTATTTTAAAGTTCGTTATAACATCTTCCGTTAATACGCGTTTTAAAATATTTCGTTTAGGTAATTCACTCACCCGCTTTTAAACTTGAGGGACTAAAGTTGCTAAGTGACCAAAGATGTGACTAGGTCAAATGGTCAACACCCACCTCCTCCATTCATTCATCCTCCACTTTTCCTTTTACTTCTAACTTTTTCTCTCAAACCCTTAAACAAAGAATCATCATCTAAATCTGATCTAGCAAGCATTCATCAAAACAAATTACATACTCGGAATCCTTGCATCTTCCTCTTCGAATCCATACCAACATCATCTCATTTGGGTAAATTTCTAAAAATACTAGATTTTATGTTCTTGATGTTTTTGACTTATAAAAGTGTTAGTTAGTGTCTATGGCTTGAGTCTAACATGAATATACGATTTGTATGCTCGATCTTGCTATTTTGAGTAACTAGCATGAACTTGATAATTGGAAGTGTTTGATCTTGAGATTTAGTTGCTTAAATGTTGTTAGTTGTTAAAAGTTCATGTATTAAATGTGTTACTAGCATCACTAGCTTCATTTTGATGTGTAGGTTGACTAAGAAAAACTCCACTAACATGATTATTGATTTTGTGATTTTGGCTAGGGTTTGATAGACTTAAAAATGAACTTTTGATACTTTGAATGCTATGAAATGTTATTGGTAAGTTTTTAGTTGTATTGTATGCCTAATTACCTACGAAACGGCGTATTATATGTGTGCATTTAATTTCCGAATCATCAATGTGCATTTATGATCTTGAATGCAATAAATGATGAACATTTAATGCGAATTTAGTTGTTGTAAATGTTAAATTGATTGATGAAATGTACTTAGTTGTTTTACTCGTCAAAATACCTTTCTAACGATATAAGATACATGTTTTGATTATTTGAGGATCATAAATTGTGTTTGTTTGAGTTTTGGTTCGAGACTTGTGAAATTTCAGCAACTTCAAACTATCCAGGTGTTTGGACGCCGTCTAACCCTTTGGACGCCGTCCAGCCCTTCACATTTGGATGCCGTCCAGCTAATCTGGACGCCGTCCAAATGAACTGCCAGATTCTGCTTTGCTTGGTCATTTTTCGTTTAATTCCGAGACCCGACCCGAACGTGTTGACTTTTTTGTTGACTTTGACTTGACCAAAGTTGACTTTTGTTCAAATTTAACCGAATACTTATGCAATCGTTCTAACATGCTTTTAAATTTGTATCATGCATGAAACTTGACAACGTAATTCACATGCTATATATAATCGAGTCGTAACGAGCCATAGGACTAATTGAAAAACTTTGACCAATCGTGTTTACCATTATTGATACGACCTACTTGTTTAGGTCAAGACTAGCATCCGTTCTTGCACACGTTTACTTGTGAAGTACTTTTATACTCTTGTAATCAAAGTGAGATCATAGTCCCACTTTTACTCTTTTATACTTATACTTGGGATGAGAAAACATAAACGATTTATACTTTTATACATTGAACACAAGTACGAAAACAAACATTCCACGTACGAGTTAGAACAAAAAATCCTCAATTCAATTATCATTAGTTACACTTATAGGGTGTAAGCGAGTAATTATGTTGTGTGGCCATACGGGTTTGACGAACCCTCATTCGGACGGTTATCTACCGTTAGCGAATGAAATATAATTTTATCGGTATAGTGTATGTTCTAACACTATGGATTCAGAGGTAACATTCTAGTTAAGCCATGATAATTGGGTGCTCGTGATACAAACAACATCTTTGGAATGCAAACGATTTAGATAATCAACTTATACTAAATCTTGTGGTTTAAATACATACGTTAACTAATACACCTATGATTTCACCAACATTTTACGTTGATAGATTTTCTATGTTTTTCTCAGGTCCTTGAACGATATGTGTTACATGCTTCCGCTCATTATTTTCATACTTGCTTGGATGTCGAGTATACATGCATACATGGAGCATCTTTTGACTTTACATTTAACTGTGTCGCATAGGTTTCATTTGTACTTAAAACATTGTAACGTCACTAGTTGTTGAACTACTTTTGTAAACTTGAAACATCTTTACATTTGAAATGAATGCGACATATTTTGGTCAAATGTCATTTTAAAGACTTATGACCACGTAACGGGACCTAAGTAGACGGCGCAGTCAATGACAATTTTGTCGGGTCGCTACAGATGGTATCAAAGCATTGGTTGTAGGGATTTAGAGTTCATTGGTGTCAACCCCGAGTCATATGGTACATTAGTGAGTCTAGACTACAACCGTCATATAGACTTGAAGTAGGAATTACTTGACTACTTGTGCATTTATACTCGAACTCTTCTATTCGTATCTAACTCTTATTTCATCTTAATCTCACGTAGTTTAATTTGATTGACACGCCACCTTGACTTTATGAGGTAATGCCGAATGCACATATGAATTAGGGTAATATAATTTCTGGGATTATATTACGGTGACTCATATGGACATTCCGACATTATAATATAAAGAATTTAGGGCGAGCCATGAAAAATTTTCTATCTCTATTTCTTGTGTCTTGAAGGAACAATGCCACCTAGCCGAGTCCCACGCAATGAAACTCCCGAACAAGCTCTTCAACGAATGATAGCCACTGCCGTAGATGCGGCCATGGCCAGTCACTCATCCAACAACAACAACAATAACAACAACCACAACAACAACAACAATGGAGCCAGTAACTCAAATGATGGATGCTCCTACAAAGCTTTCATGGGGTGCAAACCTCACACGTTCGATGGGACCGGAGGACCAGTTGCTCTCACTCGATGGTTTGAGCAAACGGGAGCCGTTTTTAGCATAAGCAATTGCTGGGACCAAGACATGGTCAAATACTCCACCCACAAATTTGCCGGTATCGCTCTCACGTGGTGGAACATGTATGTACAATCGGTGGGTACCGATGAAGCCCACGCTCTCTCTTGGCCTGATTTAAAAGAAAAGATGATCACCAAATACTTTCCCTGCGAAGAGATTCGAAGGCTCAACAGCGAGCTAAGAGGTTTGAAAGCGGTCAGAAACGACCTCAACGCTTATAATCAACGGTTTGCTGAGCTAGCTCTAATGTGTCCAAACCTTGTAAATCCCAAGCCTCTACAAGTTGAACTTTACATGGATGGCCTTCCTAAGAGAATCAAACATGGGGTAATGTCATCCAAACTCGCTAACCTACAAGACACTTTAAAGATGGCCCGCCAATTAATAGAAACGGTGGATGAAATCGTAGTACTGGCACCTAAGGCCGAGGATAAATCGGGTGGCAACAAAACAAAATGGGAAGCCACTCAAGCAAGCAACTACAACAACAACAACTTCACCAAAGAGCCTTTCACCTTCGATTGCAAGAAGGGTTATGCCGGATATCTACCTTATTGTAACAAGTGCTACAAATGTCATTTGGGTGAATGTGGCAAGCCATTTTGCCACAAATGTCAAAGAAGTGGTCATGTGGCCAATGATTGTAGAAGTGCCGCCCCCGTCGCTCAAAAGGGGCCCAATGCACCGAAAACGGGTGTTTGTTTTGAATGTGGCCAATCGGGTCATTTTAGAAATGCATGCCCAAAGAAGAAAGCTAACCCCAATGCACGCGGCTGAGCTTTCAACATTAACACCGAGGATGCCCGAGATGACAATAAACTAGTCACGGGTATGTTTCTTCTCAATAATTCTTATGTCTCTTGCTTATTCGATTCGGGTGCCGATAAGAGTTTTATATTCAAGACCTTGACTCATTCTTTTTGCACTCCACCACTTCCACTAGATACTACTTATACCATTGAAGTGGCCAACGTGAAACTATTGAGTGCCGACAAATTTTATCGGGGGTGTACGTTAAACTTAATGGGTAAAGAGTTTGAAATTGACTTGATACCTATAGAACTAGGGAGCTTCGATGTAATCATTGGTATGGATTGGTTAGCCAAAACGAAATCTCACATCCTTTGCTATCTCAAAGCAATTCAAATTCCAATCGAGAATGGTGAACCCTTGATTGTCTATGGCGATAAGAGTTGCACATGACACAACCTCGTCTCGTGCCTTAAAGTTTAAAAATACCTTCGTAAAGGTTGTTTCGCGATTCTTTCCCATGTTAAGAAAGTCGAGACTGACGAGAAGCATATCGATGATGTGCCAATTTTTAATGACTTTTCAGATGTTTTTCAAGATGAATTGCCGGGTCTTCCACCTCATCGATCGGTAGAATTCCAAATCGATCTTATTCCGGGAGCCGTACCCATAGCAAGTGCACCGTATAGACTCGCTCCATCCGAAATGCAAGAATTGCAAAGTCAAATTAAAGAACTACTTGACCGTGGTTTTATCCAACCTAGCCATTCACCATTGGGCGCTCCGATTTTATTCGTTAAGAAGAAAGACGGATCCCTACGAATGTGCATCAATTATCGTGAACTAAACAAATTGACGGTTAAGAACTGATATCCTCTTCCACGCATTGACGACCTCTTTGATCAACTACAAGGGTCTTGTGTATATTCAAAAATCGATCTCCGCTCGGGTTATCATCAACTAAGGGTTAAGGGGGAAGATGTCTCCAAAACCGCTTTCTGAACTCGCTATGGTAGTTACGAATTTCTTGTAATGCCATTTGGTCTAACTAACGCACCGGCAGTGTTCATGGATCTTATGAACCATGTGTGCAAACCGTATCTCGACAAGTTCGTTATTGTATTCATCAATGATATCTTGGTCTATTCTAAAAGCGAAGAAGAGCACGAACAACACCTTCGACTCGTGCTAGAACTCTTGAGACAAGAACGACTCTATGCTAAATTCTCCAAGTGTGAATTTTGGTTGAAAGAATTTCAATTCCTCGGCTACGTTGTAAGCGATCAAGGCATTAAGGTCGATCCTGCAAAAATCGAAGCCATTAGCAAATGGGAAACCCCTACTACTCCTACTCACATTCGTCAATTCTTGGGTCTCACCGGATACTATCGTAGATTCATCAAGGATTTCTCTTTGGTTGCTCGTCCTCTAACCGCATTAACTCACAAGGGAAAGAAATTCATTTGGGCAACCGAACAAGAGTCCACGTTTCAAATCATGAAGACAAAGCTAACCACCGCTCCTATCTTGTCACTTCTCGAAGGCAATGATGATTTTGTTGTACATTGCGATGCCTCGAAACATGGTTTTGGGTGTGTATTGATGCAACGAAAGAAAGTCATTGCTTATGCCTCTCGACAACTAAAAATTCATGAACGGAACTACACGACACATGATCTCGAACTCGGAGTCGTTGTCTTTGCACTCAAAATGTGGAGACATTATCTTTATGGGACCAAAAGTACCATCTTCACCGATCACAAAAGCCTTCAACACATCTTCGATCAAAAGTATCTAAACATGAGACAACGACGGTGGATTGAAACTTTGAACGATTATGATTGTGAGCTTCGTTACCATCCGGGAAAGGCAAATGTGGTAGCCGATGCCTTAAGTCGAAAAGAAAGAGCGGTGCCTCTTCGTCTCCTAGCTTTAAAGATCACCATCCACACCAATCTCAATAATCAAATTCGGGTAGCCCAAGATGAAGCTCTTAAGGATGAAAACATATCTCTCGAACGCTTGAACGTCCTCGCCTCACGATTCGAAGTTAAGGAGACCGGACTCCGATATTTCGCCGGAAGAATTTGGGTGCCTAGTTATGGGGACTTGTGAAGCCTTATTCTAGACGAAGCCCATAAGTCAAGGTATTCGATTCACCCCGGTGCCAATAAGATGTACCACGACCTTAAGGAACAATATTGGTGGCCGAACATTAAAAGGGACGTTGCTACTTATGTTGGAAAGTGCCTAACTTGCTCCAAAGTCAAAGCCGAACACCAAAGATCGTCCGGGCTACTTCAACATCCCCAAAATCCCACAATGGAAGTGGGAGAGAATAACGATGGATTTTATCACAAAACTACCAAGAATGGCGAGCGGTTATGATACTATTTGGGTTATTGTAGACCGTCTCACCAAATCCGCCCACTTTCTAGCCATGAAGGAAACTGATGTGTGCGAGTTTTAGTACGAAATATATTATATTTTACTACTAAATACTATTAAATACGATGCAATTTTACACAAGTTATTTATTTATTTATTGAATGGGATATACCTAAACCTTGCTACAACACTTATAGGCAGTGTACCTAATCGTAAAGTAGTGTAGTTTTTAGTAAGTCCGTTTCATTCCACAGGAAGCTGGCTAAGTTTAACGCTATATTTATTTTAAACTATATTTGTATATATATATATATATATATATATATATATATATATATATAAATATAAGTAGTATTATTATTATAAAAGGAGGGTTTTACCGTTTAATGACCGGTTTGTCGATTTTAAGATTTAAATCACAATTAAAACCTAATGTAAAATATTAAATATAAATATAATTTAATTTAAAGCGTAAAGTAAATGACGATAAATAAAAGTGCGATAAATAAAAGTGCAGTAAATTAAAGTATGATAAATAAAATGACGATAAATAAAATGACGGTAAATAAAAGTACGATGAGATATAAATTAAAGGAATTATGCTTATTTAAACTTCCGTAATCATGACGTTTGACGTGTTGATTTTATTTTATTACCATGGGTTAATTGTCCTTTGTCCTGGATTTTTCGATATGTCCATCTGGTTTTGTCCATAATAGTCCATCAGTCATAATTATAAAGTACGAGAGTCTTCGTCAAATTAACCTTATACCCGAAGTCAAATATTCCAACTAATTGGAGACTTAAACTGTAACAAGGTCTTAATACTTTGTTTAATGAATACACCAGGTTATCGACTACGTGTAATCCAAGGTTTTAAAACTTTGTTAACAATTACACCAATTACCCTTGAATGTAATCCATCCCTGTTTTAATGAGTCCAGTGACTATTAATCCATCCCCGTGTCCAGTCAAATGAACAATTATTAGTATTTATAGATATCCCGCCCACCGTACCCAGTCAAGCGTATGTGGTTATATATAAATACGTCAAATTATAAATCTCTATATTAAATCAACGAGATATCATTTAATTAATATAAAACCCATTAATAGCCCATAGTCCAATTTCCACAAGTGTCGATCTTTTGTCCAAACCCCAAACATGGTCCAAAACCCAACAACCCAGTCTTAATATTTAGTCCAACATCACGATTACTTCAGCTTAAATAAGCATAATAATAACTTAGCTACGAGACATTAATGTAAAAAGGTTGAACAAAACTTACAATGAGTATTAATAGCGTAGCGTTACACGGATAGAGTTTTGACTTACAAAACCTTAAAACATTCGATACTATAACCTTATTATTATTATTAGCTTAATGTTAAAATTAAAATTATAAATATAAATATAGATTGAGAGATTGAAGTAGAAAAAGGTATAAAGGTACTAAAACGGAGGCACAATATGCCAATACCATATCAGGGCACCCATCCACAGGTAGAGAGGGGTTCGGACGAGGAGATAGAGGAAGCAGATGACATTAAGGATGTCATTAGAGATAGTTATACTGATGTTTATCAGCATATAGATGAGGTGGAAATGAATAACCAGGCTAGGCATCATCAGTATGAGCAGTGGAGAGCCGCGGATGAGTATGAGCAATCCAGGCGACGCCAACACGATAGATGACAAGTTCGTCAGCATCAGATCATGAGCCAGCTATCATATCAGGTACCACATAACTACATCCCGACTAGGCCTGCTTTTTATCCACCACATCAGCCTGACATCCGACCGCCCTTTAACCTGTACAACCCCAATTAAGCCTATCAGGACACCTATCACCAACCATGGAACCCGAGCGATGATATGAACTGGAATCCATATCCAAATTGATAGTGTTCCATTGGTGATTTCTTATCTTTTATTATTTTTATCTATTTATGTTGAACATTTAACATTTTGATACTTTTTATGTAATGTTTAACATTTTTAGTATTTTGTACTAATATTTCATTTCTGTAATTTGAAAGTGGGGTATTAAGTCCCATTTCAAAATACCATGCATGTTTATATTTGTATTGTATGTATTTTATCTCATGTACACAACAGGGTAAAACAGCGCATTTTCAAAGACTGGCATTAAGTTCAGCAAAAGCAACTAATTTTGACGACAAGATGCAAAATATATGTGAAATAACAACTGCAGGAATGAACAAATGAAGTGCACCATTTATCATTCAAACAAAGAACAATACATTTGGAAACTTTGGTAAAATTTAATCAATTGTCTACGCTAATCACCCTCAATAATTTAAATTGTTACTGATTTCTTGCAAATGAGGGCATTGCAAGATCTTAAGTGTGGGAAGGGATTAAATTCTTTCGGTTTTAAAATTTTGACTTATACACTTGGTTTAATAGCCACCGTTAAAATACTAGTAAAGCAAGAGTTGTATTAGAATCTAGTGCTCTCTGATAATAAAGAACAGCCCTAGTCTTATATACTGACTACCCACTTCTAGTAAAATTTTTAAAATTTTTTTTAACTAAATGAACTCAAAATCATGTTTATACATATTTATGAACAATAAAACTAGGTGTTAACACCGAAATTATTGTTACCTTGGAAAGGACATAAATTGAGAAACAACCCAAAACACTTGAATTCATTTAAAATGGAATAGAAGAGAATAAAAAGGCAAAGAAAGAAAAATAAAAGCCAAGTGTGGGAAAAATTACCAAGTTATTTAAAACATATATCACATATTTTTGTAAAAATAATTGAAGATACTTTTGTTTTGGATGATATTAATCAGTTTTACCCAGTTTATTGTAAAATAAATGGAATTTAAAAGGAAGTAAAGTCTTCCGAGAAAAAGACACGCGCTTCTTGATTTAGGTCAGGAAGTTGTCATCCAGACCAGCTGTGGGTTGACGAAAAATATAGAAAAGTCATCTCTAAAATCAGCAGGAAATCCATGGACCTCAGCATCAAACAGGGTCGCCAAGTGGTCAGACTTATCCTAACCATGAGAGGATCTGTCTCGTACAATGGGGGGCACCGTGCAAATTAGCTTATAAGACTAATGAATCAGATCCCCAGAAAGGATAATCTCCTTAAAGATTAAAAATCACCATTTAAGCCTGATATTACTCAATCCTTGAGATTGACCTTAAAGATTGAGAATTACAAACTTATGGAACTCGATGATATCTAAACTCGAGCTTGAACGAGAAAATATTTTGATTAAAATTACAAACCAATTTGTTTTCTAAAAACCCATTTTCAATGCGTTCATTACCATTGAACGTAAAATCCTAAGAATTCATCGGAATTCATTAGGTCACCTGAAATAAATCGGGTGTCAACCGTAAGAACGGTGGTTGCATAGCATGGTCGAAGACAGGACCTTGTGCCAGACCAAAAAATTATAGGGTGATCTTTGAAATTGCTCCTACAAAGGATAGTAATTGCATCCGACACGTTGTGGACCATAAAGCATGTCATTAGACATTGCCTTAACAGTTGCTTGTTCAACGCTTTCCTTTACAACCGGACGGTAGTTTACCGAAACGTAATATACAGAGCAAGTACACTGGATGTGTTGCTTTCCTAATACAAGGTTAGCAAGTGGGTGACACAAAACCATATGTTTTGAGCTAAAATTTTCAAATCTGAAACCCACAAAACCCACAAAAACATTTTGCAAACAACGGTGAAGGGTTATTCTGAAAAACTTATCTAGGGTAAAAGCTAGATTGAATTTTCAAAAGATCAAATGTTTTCATAAAGACCCAATTTCCTAAAGGATCTAAATTTTCATAGTCATGTAGGACTGTAAACCACAATGTTACTATCATTATTCATACCGCCGTATCAAAATCACTGATGTACAAAGTGTGAAGAATAAAGAAGTGATTCTAGTAAAGTTATATTCAAGTTCTATATTGCTTGAGAACAAGCAACGCTCAAGTGTGAGAATATTTGATAATGCTAAAAACGAACACATATTTCATAGCATTATCCTTCAAGAAAGACAAGCTTTTAGTTGCAATTGTTCTATTTCCAAGTGATATTCGTTTAAATAATAAAAGGTGAAGACAAAAGACAGATTTGACGAGTTGAAGATGCAAATGATCAAAAAGCTAAAAATTACAAAGTACAATCCAAGTGGTTCAATTTATTGATGAGAAACGTCTAAAGATTACAAAAGTACAAGTCGCAAAACGCAAAGTACAAGATATTAAATTGTACGAAAGGGCGTTCGAAAATCCGGAACCGAGACATTAACCAACTATCAACACGCGAGTCAACGGAGCTAAAATTACAAGTCAACTATGAAAAAGAATATAATATAATATATATACAATTATATATAATTATATATATTATATTATATATTAATTTAATCTAGCAGCCCACGTTTTGAAAAGCAAAATATCTGAATCCAGCTGGCCATGCGATCGCATGGCCTGGAAGCACAAAATCTGTGATGACCCAGGAATTTCCGACTAAATTTAAACTTAATCTTTATATGATTTTGACACGATAAGCAAAGTCTGTAAGGTTGAGTCTCAAAAAGTTTGAACTGTTTCATGTATACATTTACCCTTCGACTGCTCTCGACGATTCACGAACCATTATAATTAGATAGGAATATATACGTGTATATATATATATATATATATATATATATATATATATATATATATATATATATATATATATATATATATATATATATATATTATAACTTGAAAACGTTAACAAAGTATTAGATATAATACTTTACATGATCGTATTTGCTAACGGAATTAAAAGATAATATCAAATGATTGATTTATCAGATACATTGTATGATTACGAGTCTCTATTGAGAGGTCCACTTTGATTTAGGAAACCTTTCCTTTTTAACGGTATTCAGAATAATTGGTAAGTAAGTTACAAGTAAGAACTAAATTGTAAAATAATAAGCATTATAATAAAGTTGTTATTTAAATGAATCTATATATATAAATATATATAAGTGTATATAGAATAAATGTTTTCGAGCTTAATTTATCAAAGTTTGTATTACTCGGTTGATATTTCGTTAGCATTCATATAGGTTTACAATGAGTTTATGAAAGACTAAAATAAAAGTTAGAATGTAAAGTGATTACGAAGATTCTAGATTTGTTAAAAATATTTTTACTTTTTTAAGTTTAAATATTAGAACTCCGTACATATAAATTTGAAAAGAAAATAAATAATTATCGAACCTTTTTGATCAGGTTTCAAACCGTTAATGAGTGAAATAATTAAGTATATTTAATCTAAAAATTTGGAATTTTTAGGAACACTTTTATACGTTAGCTGTTTAGCAATAGACACAATATAGCCATCCGGGATAAACTGTCTGCAGCTAAATTACATATCATCGCCTGCTAAACTGTATATTGTTGGCACATGATTCATATTAATATTATATTATTATTATTAATTATTATTAGTATTATATTAATATATTTTACCTGAATATCTATGATATAGACATAGGAATTAGATCACCACCATTTCTTTTTTTTTCTTTTTTTCTGTTTTAGATTACCACACAAACACACCCACTCTTTGACCTCCTTCTCCTTTAGGATCATAACCACCATCATCTTCACAAGACCCATTTCGGTCATCACCTTAACAGCATCTTCATCAAACCATCAATCATCATCAAACCCACTTGAACCGAAACCCACTTATCATTTTAAACCCACAAACCTGCACAATCTTTCACTAATACAACACTCACTTTTTTCTTACACATGACGGTGTAAGAAAATGGATAATAAGTTTCTACAATCATGTATACCATCACCTTATTTCTTCTATTTCTTCTCATTGATCAACACCTGTTGCTGTTTCGAACTACCATCGGCCACTTCATCTACACCACACTATAAACCACCACTACAACCATGAACCCACTTGGGTAATTATGTTCGATTACATCTGTATTTTGATCAGACCTACAATCGAATCTTTATTTGCTACTTGGTTTGTTGCTTAATCAAACCCAAGATCACCACTCCATTAAACCACCCAAACTCCACCATTAAACGCCACCTTAAGTATCATTATGCTACTGCAATCAATGAAGATCACCAAACCGTAACCTGTAAAAACCATAACCAAACTACTTCGACTAGTTCCTGTTTGCAATCATCACAACACCATCATGATCGATTTTATTGTTTACTACTATATTTTTTTGTTTTGTTTAAACCGCCGGAACAACCTACAAACACCACCCATTTCCTCTATATTATATATATACATACACATTTGAGTTATATAACACCCATACACGATTACCCTCAACCGTGAACAACTATAACAACCATCGTTACCACCCTCAAAACCATCTCCTTCTCACATACTCTCTCTATATCCCTCTTCTCTCTCTCTGCTACAAACTCTCAACTACGGATGCCATGGAGTTCGTTTCAAAACGCAAATCATCACCACCGTACCACATTTAAGAACCACCATTGAACCGATTTTTTGTTGTTGCTTCCTGTTTCGTTTGCCAATCTAAATCAAGAACCACCACCGAGAACCTGCTACAGCTTTTTCCTTTTTTTCTTTTTCTATTTTCAAATAGTAACGAGGAATGATGATGATGTGATCATGATGTACGGTTTAATTGAAATGGAATAGAGGATAGAACTGTTACTGTACGATGGCCTGTTCCTGTTATAACATTTAAAAATTGACTACTGTTGCTACCAGATCTTTTATATTGGGCTGCCTTTGTTATTGGGCCGTGCATTTGCTGTTGGGCCAACGGATTGGAAATAGAAAACAGTTATATTCAAATGGATACGAATTAATTCACAAAAACAGTCTTAGACTGATGGTTTAGGGTGTTAATGAGGGAGCGAGAGGTCTTGAGTTCGAGTCCTGTCTGGAGTATTCTTTTTAGACAAAGTTTTAAGGGTATACACAATTACTTTTGTTATTATTATTATTATTATTATTATTATTATTATTATTATTATTATTATTATTATTATTATTATTATTATGTACATCATTTTAAGATTTGTATTATGAATTGGTTAAAACTTATTAGAGTTATGATTAAAATTATAATTAAATTATGATTTGATTGAATTATTGATATGTTATTATTATTATAAGTATTATTAAGTATTATTAATACTATTATTATTATTATTATTATTATTATTATTATTATTATTATTATTATTATTATTATTATTATTATTATTATTATTATTATTATTATTATTATTATTATTATTATTATTTCTAGTATTATCATTATTAATACATATAACATTTTATTACATAAGTATTATCATTATCATTACTATTATTATTATTATTATTATTATTATTATTATTATCATTAATACCATTATTAATATTATCATTTTTTTTACAAAAGTATTTTATTAATATTATCATTTTCATTATTATTATAAGTATTATTATTATCATTAAAAATTATCATAATTATTATTATCAATATTACTACTAATATTATTATCATTATAAGTATTATTATTTTAGAATCATAATTATTATTATTATCATTATTAAGTATATTTACTAATATTATTATTATAAAATAATACAACTTTTTATTTATTATTATATTATTTTATCAAATGATTTTTAGTTATATAACACTATAGTTAATACATATAACACATCTATATTAACGTTTTATAATAAATACTAATTATTTAGTAAAGTACATAAAATAGAGATATTTAAATTACTTATTTATGAAATATATAATTTAATAAAATAACAAGTATATCACTAATTATATATAAATTTGTTCAATTACGATTATATGTGTTAATATATATACTTGATATAGGTTCGTGAATCCGAGGACAACCTTGCATTGTTCAGTATCGTCGTATGAATATTTTTACTACAAAATATCGTATCGTGAGTTCATTTGCTCCCTTTTACTCTTTACATTTTTGGGACTGAGAATACATGCGCTGTTTTTACAACTGCTTTATTAAATGCTTTTGAAAAATATTTTTAAACTGCGATTACATGCAATGCTTTTATAAATGTTTGACGAGATAGACACAAGCAAAACATTCCTCGAATGAATTATTATGCAGACAGAAGTTCTGCGGATTATTATTGAATTATGTGGACATGATAATTGCCACCATTGAATTATGTGGACATGATAATTGCCACCATTGAATTATGTGGACATGATAATTGCCACCATTGAATTATGTGGACATGATAATTGCCACCAGTTGATGTGAATGTTATATATCGAGAGAATGATTTTATACACAGGTTATGTGTATGTTATTTTTGTGCACAAGATATGTGTACGGTTATTAAAAATCGTTAGGTAACCTACTGGGGAGAAAAGGATACGAACTTACTCTGCCAAGTATTATGAAAAATGGTTTCATACACGAGATAGTGTACTGCATTTTAATTTTGTGGTCTATCAAAATGATGAATTTTATTGTTTTTAGATAAACCTATGAACTCACCAACCTTTTGGTTGACACTTGAAAGCATGTTTATTCTCAGGTATTAAAGAAATCTTCCGCTATGCATTTGCTCATTTTAAGGACATTACTTGGAGTTGATCATCGCTCTGGGATCAAATGTTGATGACTTCGTCCAGATGGATTAGGACGGGGCGTTTCAAAATCCATGCGATCGTATGGAGCCCTGTAGCTGCCCAAGTCCTATAAATAGCAATGTTTTCGGCCAAATTATGTACACCTTTTTCTACTTCAATCTCTCAATCTATATTTATATTTATAATTTATATTAAGTTAATAATAATAAGGTTATAGTATCGAATGTTTTAAGATTTTGTAAGTCAAAACTCTATCCGTATAACGTTACGCTATTAATACTCATTGTAAGTTATGTTCAACCTTTCAGACACATAATTTTCCTCGTCCTCTGGTTGTTGAATTTGGATATATTCTTGGGAATAATCCCAATTTGAATTGTATTCCTCATAATCATTCCATTCAGGTTCCATGGGTGCATAATTTTTCATAGGAACGTAATAATAACATTCCCATGTTGAATGATAATCTCCACAGATTTCACAACCAGATATTGTTTCATCATTCGTGATCCAAGATTGACCGAACGAATTTTCATCAACACTCGTTTGAGAGTATTGATTTAATTGAATTTGGAAATCAGAAAGAGTTTCCAAATATTCTTGAAATTTTCCATAATGCGCTTATTACCAAATTTTAGCTACAATGTAGTGCATTTACTAATTATTCTATTAGTTATAAAACTATAAAAATTATATAAGTTATTAAATTAATAGACTTTTCTGATTTTGCCCACGTTTCGAATAGCCAATAGATGCAGTAGGTAGCCAGGACCCTTTAAATCGAAAGCCCACAACTCGCCACTAACAAATCCAACTATTACTACGAAACAGAAAATTTGGCGTCAATTAATTTAATTGCTTACAATAATTTTTCGTCAAAATTTTTAAATAAATTCTATGTCCTTTAAACTAGCGCGTTGAAATGAAAAAGAAAAAGAGCGTTGAAAAACGTCGAAAAATAAAAATGAGAAAGAAAAACGTCGAAACTTAAAAGTCTAAAAATTAAATCTAAAAAGTTGTGCCTAAAGGTATTAAAATTTAAATGGCAATTCTATAAGGAATACGACAATAACTTAATTTAAGCACTAAATTCTATAAACGACGTCGCAAAATTCTAAAGCGCTTAAATCTTAATTTAAAGAAAAAGCACTTAAGGGATTTTACGGCAAAGCCTAAAAATCTAGAAATATAAAATAACTACGGCAAAAACTAAGTTTAAAACTAATTATGAACGATAATACTATTATATAAAGTTTACTATTATAACCCTTCACTGGTGTTTACAAAAATATAGCGTTTTGCTTCGGCGTTCCCCGGCAGCGGCGCCAAAAACTTGATGTGTGCAGCGGTGTATACGAAATACTATTATTGTTTACTACGAAATATGAAGAAATATTACACAAGTTATATTTAATTTATTTACAGATTGGATATACCTAAACTTTGCTACAACACTATAGGCAGTGTACCTAACCGTAGAGTAGTATAGTTTTTAGTAAGTCCGGTTCGTTCCACAGGGAGATGACTTATTTTACACTATATTTTAAACAACTATATTTGTACAAAATATAAATATATTACAATTATTATTATTATAAAAGGGGGTTTTACCGTTTAATGACCGGTTTGTCGATTTTATATTTTAAGTTAAGTGTAAAGTAAGTGACGATATTTAAATAACGAAAAAATAAAAAACAATAATTAAATGACAATAAATAAAAGTACGAATAAAAATATAAAATAAAATAATTATGCTAATTTAAACTTCCGTAAACATGATGTTTGACGTTTTGATTTTAGTTTATTGTCCTAGGTTTATTGTCCTTTGTCCTGCTTTATTTGAAACCTATCTGGTTTTTGCCCATAATAGTCCATTGGTCATAATTATAAAATGATCGTCAAATTAATCTTATTTCCGAAGTCAAATATTCCAACTAATTGGGGACTTAAACTGTAACAAGGTCTTAATACTTTGTTAATGATTACGCCAGGTTATCGACTGCGTGTAATCAAAGGTTTTAATACTTTGTTAACAATTACACCAATTACCCTTGAATGTAATCCACCCATGTTTTAATGAGTCCATTGACTATTAATCCATCCCCGTATCCGGTCAAATGAACAATTATTCGTATATATAAATATCCCGCTCACCGTACCCAGTCAAGCACATTTGTAAATACGTCAAATTATAAATCTCTATATTAAATTAACGAGATATCATTTAGTTAATATAAAGCCCATTAATAGCCCATAGTCGAATTTCCACAAGTGTCGGTCTTTTGTCCAAACCCTAATTATGGCTCAAAATTCAATAACCCCGTCTTAATATTTAGTCCAACATCACGATTACTTTAGCACAAATAAGCATAATAATAACTTAAGTATAATACATAATTGAAAAGGGAGAGTTTAACTTACAAAGAGTATTAATCGCGTAGCGTTACACGGACAGAACTCTGACTTTAAAACCCGTAAAATACCCGTTACATTACCCAAACTAACTAATATAAAACTAGACTAATATATATATATATATATATATATATATATATATATATATATATATATATATATATATATTATACAGAGGGAGAGAGATATGATTGTTGTATATCATTCATCTGAATTCGTTGGCTATTTATAGGACTTGGCCTGAGTTTTTGCTTCATACGATCGCATGATATTCATGCTTCCTGGCCATGCGATCGCATGGCCAGCCTGTACTCAGATATTTTGCAATTTAAACGTGGGCTGCTGAGTTTATTTAATATATAATATAATATATATAATTTTATATAATTATGTATATATTATATTATATTCTTGTGCCTAGTTGACTCATAATTTTAGGTCCGTTGTCTCGCGCGTTGATACTAGGTTTATGTCTCGGTTCCGGATTTTTGAACGTCTTTTCGTACGCCTTAATATCTTGTACTTTATGTTTTGCAAATTGTAATTTGCACAAAAAATTATTTTTCTTAACTCCCAAAATCCGCGCAAGTCTTTAACTCACTTTTAGTGGCACTTTTGAGTGCACTATGGCTTTAATGGCACTTTTTCAGCTTTAGTGGCACTTTTTCTTCAATTCTTTAATCTTCGTGCTTCGTCTTCACATTTATTTATTTAAACGATTAGAACTTAAAAATAGAATAATTACAACTAAAAACTTTACATATTGGGATGATATTGCGACTAAATATATGTTCATTTGGAGCACTATCATTTTTGTTGTAAAGGATGTGCATATTTTTTTGAAATTTCGGGTACTCTGTCTAATAACGGTCGAATCTTAAGTTGGGATGTAACTGTTGTTCATTTATAAGTAGGTGCGTAATCCTAGGGTGGGGCTGGAATTGACGATAATGAGTATAAAATAGTGATTCTGGCTCATGATATGGTAAATGTTGATCATAATGTTGGTGTTGTTCTTGTTGTTGTGGTTCCGGTTGCATCTCTGGTTGTGGTTCTTGCTGTGACTCTTGATTAGCTTGTCTAAACGATGATGCACCATCAGTATCTGTATTTCTCTGCAAAACACATTAAACACAAAATTTATGCATCCAAATATGCATTAGTGTTAGCAGAATAACAACTTAAAATAATTACAATAACATGTTTATTACATATTAGACTTATACTCATTTTCATATTTTCAACAATTCTACACTTTTTCAAATAAGCATATATGCAAATGTATACAATGTTCATAAGCATTTATCTCAAATAACATGTTAAAATAACCATTACTAGTAATTAAACAAGTTTCAAATGGCAATCATATCAAAATAATCAAGTTCATGAATTTTAGACTTAAAAAGTCCACTTTGATGCTCAAAAATCATGTTTAGGATTAAAGTTTGGATAATTTAGCAACCTAAACATGTTACACTACTTAATTTAGCGCTAATTCATAACAAAAATCGGCCATAACCTGTTTATATCAAAAAGCCCCAAATTGCTCAAGAACACAAACCCTAGATTTCTAAAAATTTTGAAGTTTAAGGCTCCAAATCATGACAAATAACATCAATCTAGGTTATGCAAGCATAATATACTAACAATTTAACTCTAATTAAGCTAGAAATCATCAAACTAGGATTATTGTAATTTATTATAATTATCACAAAAATTAGGAAATTTAGGAGTTTAGGGGTAAAATTTCTACCTTTTTGCTTCCCCATCTGAAGAAAGGCATGATTGGAACGGATTAAAGCAAGAAATTTCGTGAATTTTGGTTGAAATTGGTGAGTTTTGGTGAATTTGTGTGTGTTTGTTCGTGGATGTGTGTGTGTATTGTGAGGACAGAGAGCAGCTCGCTGCTTTTTATCAATCTGATCAGGTTCTGGCCACCATGCGATCGCATGGTTTATAAGGCCAAACCTCATGCGATCGCATGGGGTGTATTTTTTTTTATAAAAACCTTTTACTTATAAAAACAAAAATTGAATATATTTAAAATTTTGTTTCTTTTTAGATTGAGGGCGTTTCGGTACGTTTACCTAGTTCCTCCCTCGACAAAATTTTAAAATTTGTTATTTTAAAGCGTCTGTTTTAAAAGCAAAGATTTTTGAGTTTTTTTTTTAATGTTTTTGGCATACTTTAAATCAATAAGATTACAAATAGGGATAACAAAATTTGTTGCCCCGCCCTCGGGTAAAGCAATTTCGATTCAACGACCTAGTCTTCAACTCACGATGAATTTTAGAAATCATATTTTTAACTTAATGAAATAAAGTACATTTTTTTTTAAATTCACACCAAACTTAAATTTAAAATGCATAAAATTTCATATAAATATTATTAATATATACATTACTTTTACAAAACTTATATTTAAAATAATATAGTTATATATTAATTTTAAAAACAAGGTAAAAATAAAAATAAAAATCTTTTTGGTCTTTTATCCCACTTTAATCAATCAAATATTAACAAAAATATACATCCCTCTTTTGGGTAAAGTAATTTCGGCTATATTACCTAGTTTTACTCCTGACGAATTTCTGAAATATTTTGAATTGATTGATTAAAGATATTTATACCTTATGAATAAACGGTAAATTTCGCAGTGATGCATTAAATTTTTGTATGATATCAATAATTTCGGTTTCTTATACCTAATTTTATTGAATATCAATTTAATACTTTATAGCGAACGATTAAGCGTTTATTATCAAAAGGTTAAAAGCAAAAAAATAAAATAAAAATTGTACATACTTACCTGTGAAATAGAATTCTCAGAGACCTTCTTTAGTCGACTCATAGGAGAGTCGTTCGATTTGGTTTTCCATAGCTACATAGGCGTAACCTCGATTTTTCAATAACTTTTCTTCTAAACATATGAACGGTCCTTCTCTGCATTGAGTAACGAATTCGGTATTGGAATGTGTTTGATTGTTCGAACATTTACCTTCGTGTGACCATTTTCCGCATTTATGACATCTTTCAAGGTGTCGTGCTCTTCTTTTTGTTGCGAATTTAGAATTTTCTTTACCAAAATGTATCTTATTATGATTGTTCCTAAGTTCTTTTCTGACTTCGTCCATTTTGCCTCTTATGAATGATACCAGTTCACTCGGGAAAGTGTTATTATTACATTTAGTAATCATAGCGTGTAGTAGTAGACCATGGTTCAGATCAAAGGAATTCTTCATCTCGTAAAACCTAAAAACACAAAAATTCAGAATGGAGGGAGAAGACTAGTTCTTTAGGGTCTGCTAGGGAAAAACCATTCGGATTCCATTTTAGAGAACTACACGAAAATAGAAAATCTAACTCTAGACAGCATTATATTATCCTTTAAAACATTTGAATCTCCCCACACTTAGTTAGCTGTGGTATCAAAATTGTGATTAACTTCATTATTAACTTCAATTGGACCATCAACAACTTTCATATCTCTGACTTTGCTTCAAGCCATTTGTTGATTTCCTCTGTAACATTCACAAATTCAATTAACATCGCCTTTTCTTTAGGCGAAAAATTGGATACTAATCGGTTACATAACTTAAATTTCCCCTTAATCCTAGCATCTTGAATTCGTTTATAAAGTTTCTTCTTTGAACTGTTAAAAACGGGTTCATCTAATTTCGTATCAACAACGGGGTTCTTTGTTATCGGGTCATCATTAGGTGTTTCTTCATCTTCCCCACACTTAGGCGTTTTTATTGGTTCAACAGTTTGGTTGGTGGAGATTTAAACTTTCGGTTCACAAAGGTGACCGATTTGTCACCATCCCTAAGTGTCATTCTACCTTCTCTTACATCAAAGAACGCCTCGGTAGTTGCTAAAAATGGGCGACCTAAAATTAGAGGAATATCAAGGTCTTCCTCGATATTGATAACTATGAAATTTGCAACAAAGGTTAAACTTCCCACTTTAACAAGTAAATTGTTGGCTATTCCAACCGGGTATTTAATGGTTTGGTCAAATAATTGAACACCTATTTTAGTTGGTCTTAATTTACCCACACCTAATCTTTTGTATAAGGAAAGAGGCATAACATTTGTACTTGCCCCTAAATCTGCGAGCTCGTTATACATAGCACCATCATTAAGCAAGCAAGAAATGATAAATTCACTTGGGTCTCCTACTTTAGTAAGTAGAGTTAGTTTGTTAACCTTTTCCGGGTGATCTTTTCTTGGTTCTTTCACTTCTAATTGAACTTCTTGTTCATTTTTTTCTTCGTTTCTTGAAATGGGAGGTTTATATAGAAATTCTTCTTCATCACTCCAATTTGAAATCTCTCCATCTTCCACTTTTGGTTTTTCACATGCTGTTGAAAATATATTTATGTTTTCATTCTGAGGGTTTTCTTTGGTGGCGAAATTATGATTAACTTCATTGTCAACTTCCATCGGACCATGTATGTAATGTTTAACTCTGTGACCATTAACTTTAATTTCAATCCCATTTGAATTTATTAACTCTGTTTTTCTGTATGGGAAAACTCTTTTTACTATAAATTGTCCAGACCATCTTGATTTCAATTTTCCAGGAAATAGCTTGAATCGTGAATTGAAAAGAAGAACTCTGTCTCCTTCCTTAAATTCTTTTAAACTTCTGATTCTTTTATCATGCCATTTCTTTGTTCTTTCCTTATAGATTAATGAATTTTCATATGCATCATGTCTTAATTCCTCTAATTCGTTTAGTTGACTTAACCGTAGACGTCCGGCTTCATGTAAATCAAGATTACATGTCTTCAAAGCCCAAAATGCTTTGTTCTCAATTTCTACTAGAAGGTGACATGTTTTTCCATAAACAATTTTAAAAGGTGTGGTTCCAATTGAAGTTTTATAAGCTGTTCTAAAATCCCAGAGTGCATCCTCTAATTTCATGGACCACTCCTTCGGATTTGATCCTACTGTTTTCTCTAGAATACGTTTTAAAGCTCGGTTGGTATTTCAACTTATTCACTTGTTTGTGAATGATAAGCGGTTGAGATTTTATGAGTTACTCCATATCTTTTGAGAACTTTCTCAAGTTGATTATTATAGAAATTAGTACCCCGATCACTTATTAAAGCTTTCAGTATTCCGAACCTTGCAAAAAGATGTTTTAAGAAGTTTACTACAACTCGTGCATCGTTAGTTGGGAGAGCTTGTGCTTCCGCCCATTTAGATACATAATCAATGGCAACGAGAATGTAGAGATTATTATGAGATTTTGGAAATGGACCCATAAAGTCAATACCCCAAACGTCAAATACTTCACATACTTGAATGACGTTTTGTGGCATTTCATCACGTTGACTTATTCTTGCGGTAAGCTGAGGCCCATAATGCCCTCCTGTTGGTCCTGTGTGACAATGGTTTAAGATTTGACTAGCTTCTTCCCCGAATACACATCGGCGTATTATTCCATTGAGACAACTTTTAAATAAATGTGGATCTTCCCAAAAAAAGTGTTTTATATCACTAAAGAATTTCTTTCGTTTTTGGTACGACAACCCTTTTTCAAGGAATTCACATACTAAGTTGTTTGCAAAGTCTACAAACCATGGAATTTCATTATAATCAATCTTCAAAAGATATTCATCAGTAAAGTTATTTTGTATAGCCGATTCATTTAGAACTTCTAATTCGGGATTTTCAAGGCGAGAAAGATGATCAGCGGCGAGATTTTCTGCTCCCTGTTTTGTCTCGAATTTCAATATCGAACTCTTGTAAGAGTAAGATCCAACGGATTAATCGTGGTTTGACATCTTGTTTTGAAAATAGGTATCTAAGAGCAGAATGATCAGTATAGACCATTGTTTTTGCTAGAACGAGATATGAACGAAATTTGTCAAAAGCAAATTTTTCAGTAGTTGTGTAATTTGTTTGTGCTCCTTGTAACGTCTTACTAGCGTAATAGATAGGTTGAAATCGTTTTTCAATCCTTTGTCCTAAAACGGCTCCCATTGCAAAATCACTTGCATCGCACATGAGTTCAAATGGTAGATTCCAATTTGGAGTTATCATGATCGGCGCATTAGTGAGTTTTTCTTTAAGAATATTAAAAGATTTGATGCATTCATCTGAAAAGATGAATGGAGCATCCTTTTCAAGGAGATTATTCATAGGAGTGGCAATTTTAGAAAAATATTTTATGAAACGTCGGTAAAAACCGGCATGCCCTAGAAAACTCCTAACTCCTCTAACATTGAAGGGATGTGGAAGTTTAGCAATTACATCTACTTTAGCTCTATCCACTTCAATTCCTTCCTTTGAAATTTTATGACCAAGAACAATGCCTTCTTTAACCATGAAATATCATTTCTCCTAATTAAGTACTAGATTTGATTGTTCGCATCTAATAAGCATTCGTTCAAGATTAACTAGACATGTTTCAAAAGTATCACCGAAGACTGAAAAGTCATTCATGAAAACTTCCATGCATTCTTCTATCATGTCGTGAAAAATTGCCATCATGCACCTTTGAAAGGATGCAGGGGCGTTGCAAAGTCCAAATGGCATGCGTTTGTGAGCAAAAGTACCATAAGGGCACGTGAAGGTGGTTTTCTCTTGGTCCTCGGGTGCGATTGGAATTTGAAAGTATCCAGAGAAACCGTCAAGAAAATAATAGTAACTGTTTCCGGCTAATCTTTCTAACATTTGATCAATGAAAGGTAAGGGAAAGTGATCTTTTCTGGTGGCGTCGTTTAATTTTCTATAATCAATACAGACACGCCATCCTGTTACAGTCCTAGTAGTAATAAGCTCATCTTTTTCATTTGTGATGACAGTCATGCCACCTTTCTTAGTTATGCATTGAACTGGGTTTACCCATGGACTATCATAAATTGGATAAATTAAACATGCATCTAGCAATTTAATAATTTCTTTCTTAACAACATCTTGCATATTAGGATTTAGTCTTCGTTGGCGTTGCACATAGGTTTTATGATTTTCTTCCATAAGGATATTATGTGTGCAATACGAAGGACTTATGCCTTTAATATCATGAATCTTCCTTGCAATAGCTGGTTTATGAGCTTTTAGCACAGAAATGAGTTGAGATTTTTCATTTTCCTTAAGAGAAGACGATATTATTACAGGTAATTCAGATTCACCACGTAAATAAGCGTATTCCAAATGGGTTGGAAGTGGCTTTAACTCTAATATCGGTGGTTCTTCTATCGATGATTTGTATCGATATCTGTCTTCCTCTTTTAGTACTTGAAGTTCTTCTGTTGTTGGTTCGTATTCATTAGCCATAAGTGTAGCTAACATTTCAGCTGCATCACTTGGTTCAGTTCCTTCTCCTAAAGAACATTCTCCAGTTCCTTGTAATTCTGGAAATTCTTATAACAATTCTGCATGTGAATCTATAGTTTGAATATAATAACATGTATCATCTGCAGATTGCGGTTGTTGCATAGCTCTATCCACAGAAAAGGTAACACTCTCGTCCTCTATACTTAGGGTCAGTTTCTTACCAAACACGTCTATTATTGCTTTAGCCGTGTTTAAGAATGGTCTTTCTAATATGAGAGGAACTCGAGAATCTTCTTCCATGCCCAGAATAACAAAGTCTACTGGAAATACTAAAGTACCAACTTTAACTAGTATGTTCTCCATTATCCCTCTAGGATATTTTACTGATCGGTCTGCTAGTTGTATGCTTATTCTTGTTGGTTTCAATTCTCCAAGGTCTAGTTTAGCGTATAATGAATATGGCATTAAATTTATACTAGCACCTAAGTCTGCCAATGCTTCTATTGAATTAAGACTATCCAGAAAATATGGAATTATGAAACTTCTTGGATCTGATAATTTTTCTGGTAGTTTATTCAACAGCACTGCAGAACAATTAGCATTCATTGTAACAGCCGAGAGTTCTTCCATTTTCTTTCTATTTGTGATTAGATCTTTCAGAAATTTAGCATATCTTGGCATTCCTAAAATCACATCAATGAAAGGAAGATTGACATTCATTTGTTTAAACATATCCAAGAATTTAGATTGCTCGGCTTCAAGTCTTTCTTTTCTCATTTTACTCGGGTAAGGAAGTGGTGGTTGGTATGGTTTAACATAAGGCTTTGCCCTAACTGTGTTATCTTCATTAACCTTTTCAACTACAGGTTCTGTTTCCTTCTCTTTCTCAGGCTGTGGTGCCTGTGTAGTAGGAATAGCTTCATCAGAAATTACAGGCATTTCAGGTGATTTAAGTGTAATACCACTTCTTGTGGTAATGGCTTTAGCTGTTTCATTTCGGAGGTTAGTATTTGTATCGCTAGGTAAACTCCCCGGTTTTCTTTCACCTATCAACCTTGCTAGGTTATCACTTCTTGTTCCAGATTTTGGATTGAAGCTTGTTGATTTCTAAATGCTTGAGCATTTTGTTCATTAGTTTGTTTCTGAGATGTGAAAAATTGAGTTTGAGATTCAACTAGCTTTGACATCATGTCTTCTAAATTTGGCTTTTTATCATCGGTTTGTGGTGGTTTATTTGGAAAAATAGGTCTTTGCTGATTGTAAGTATTGTTAGATACTTGTTGATTGCTAGGACCTTGTTGGTTGTTGTATGGAACATTTCGGTTATAATTCTGATTTTGATTGTAGTTTGGTCTTGGCGGTTGATAATTACCTTGATAATTATTTCCAGGCCTTTGGTTCATGTATGAAATATTCTCTCTTTGTTCCATTGTTTGTTCAACACTGAGACAATCTTTTGTCAAATGTGGTCCTCCACACTGCTCACAACTAATTCGTATTGCGTGAATATCCTTAGTCATCTTCTCCATTCGTCTTTCAAAAGCATCTAACTTTGCGAAAATGGAATCAAAGTCATGGCTAGAATCGGCTCTAGCCGCTTTAGATGAACGAAGGATATCTTTTTCCTGGTGTCACTCATGTGAGTGGGAGGCAGTATTATCAATAATTTTGTGAGCTTCAGCTGCGGTTTTCTTCATAATGGAACCACCAGCTGTTGTGTCGATGACTTTTCGTGTAGCAACATCGCATCCTTGGTAGAATATTTGCACTATTTGATAAGTGTCTAAACCATGTTGAGGACATCCTCTCAACAACTTTCCAAATCTTGTCCACCCCTCATATAGAGTTTCATTTGGCTTTTGGGTGAACGTAACAATTTCTACTTGCGTGAACGTAAAAGATTCTTCTTCGGGAATTTGTGAATCTTCCCAAAATATATTTGACTCTTCATTATTATTAGGTGAATCGATGGGATTTGTACTAGTGGTAGACATCTATCACACAATATCAAACACATTAAAAGGTTAATATATCACATAATATTTACATGTTAATAATATATAGTTTCCAACAAAAGTATTAAGCAATCGTTCTTAAAGAAAACACGGTCGAATTCCAGACTCACTAATGTATCCTAACAAACTCAATAAGAAACACTAATACAAATTTCTGGTTCTCTAAGACCAACGCTCGGATACCAACTGAAATGTCCCGTTCATATTGATTATAAACGTTCCATATTAATTGATTTTGTCGCGAGGTTTTAACCTCTATATGAGACGTTTTTCAAAGACTGCATTCATTTTTAAAAACAACCATAACCTTTATTTTATCGATAAAGGTTTAAAAAGCATTACGTAGATTATCAAGTAATGATAATCTAAAATATACCGTTTACACACGACCATTACATAATGGTTTACAATAAGAATATATTACATCAAAAAAAAAAATAAGTTTCTTGAATGTAGTTTTTACATAATATCATACAAGCATGGACTCCAAACTTGTCCTTATTTTAGTATTCAACAGCGGAAGCTCTTAATAATCACCTAAGAATAAACATGCTTAAAACGTCAACAAAAATGTTGGTGAGTTATAGGTTTAACCTATATATTATCAAATCATAATAATAGACCACAAGATTTCATATTTCAATATACATCCCATACATAGAGATAAAATTCATTCATATGGTGAACACCTGGTAACCGACATTAACAAGATGCATATAAGAATATCCCCTATCATTCCGGGAAATCCTTCGGACATGTTAAAAACGAATTCGAAGTACTAAAGCATCCGGTACTTTGGATGGGGTTCGTTAGGCCCAATAGATCTATCTTTAGGATTCAAGTCAATTAGTAGATCGGTTTACTAATTCTTAGGCTACCAAGCAAAAGGGGAATATTCGGCTTCGATCATTCACCCATATAATGTAGTTTCATTTACTTGTGTCTATTTCATAAAACATTTATAAAACTGCATGTATTCTCATCCCAAAATATTAGATTTTAAAAGTGGGTCTATAACTCACTTTCACAGATTTTTACTTCGTCGGGAAGTAAGACTTGGCGACTGGTCGATTCACGAACCTATAACAAATATGTACATATATATCAAAGTCTGTTCAAAATATATTTACAACACTTTTAATACATTTTGATGTTTTAAGTTTATTAAGTCAGCTGTCCTCGTTAGTAACCTACAACTGGTTGTCCATAGTTAGATGTACAGAAATAAATTGATATATATTATCTTGAATCAATACACGACCCAGTATAGCTAACTCCAACATTACTGCATATAGAGTGTCTATGGTTGTTCCAAATAATATATATATGG
This sequence comes from Rutidosis leptorrhynchoides, assembly GCF_046630445.1. Lineage (NCBI taxonomy): Eukaryota > Viridiplantae > Streptophyta > Magnoliopsida > Asterales > Asteraceae > Rutidosis > Rutidosis leptorrhynchoides. The sequence goes on along the minus strand of NC_092333.1, from coordinate 130,134,261 downwards.
GTCGATATGATATTTCAAAACATTTGCATACGTGTCTATGGTATCTCAAGATTACATAATATATTAGAATACATGTATAATAAAATATAAGTTAGCTAGGATATGATTTGAATAGAATTGTTACAATATTTCCCGTAGCTACAACAATAAAAAAATATCCAATTTTATTTTATCCATAACTACTTCGTTTTAAATCCGTTTTGAGGGAATAAAATTGATATGGTTTCATATTGAACTCTATTTTATGAATCTAAATATACAAAGTATAGGTTTTTAGTCGGAAATATAAGTTACAAGTCATTTTTATAAGAGGTAGTCATTTCAGTCGAAAGAACGACGTCTTGATGACCGTTTTGAAAAACATACTTCCACTTTGAGTTTAACCATAATTTTTGGATATAGTTTCATGTTTATAAGAAAAATCATTTTCCCAGAAGAACAACTTTTAAATCAAAGTTTATCATAGTTTTTAATTATCAAACCCAAAACAGCCCGCGGTGTTACTACGACGGCGTATGTCCGGTTTTACGGTGTTTTTCGTATTTTCAGGTTTTAAATCATTAAGTTAGCATATCATATAGATATAGAACATGTGTTTAGTTGATTTTAAAAGTCAAGTTAGAAGGATTAACTTTATTTGCGAACAAGTTTAGAATTAACTAAACTATGTTCTAGTGATTACAAATTTAAATCTTCGAATAAGATAGTTTTATATGTATGAATCGAATGAATTTATGAACATCATTACTACCTTAATTTTAGTAGGTAAACCTACTGAAAATGATAAAAAAAATAGATCTAGCTTCAAAGGATCCTTGGATGGCTTGAAAGTTCTTGAAGCAGAATCAAGACACGAAAACAAGTTCAAGTAAGATTTCCACTCGAAATAAGATTGTTATAGTTATAGAAATTGAATCATAGCTTGAATATGAGTATTACCTTATATTAGAAAGATATCTTACTGTAAATAAAAAAGATTTCTTGAGGTTGGATGATCACTTTACAAGATTGGAAGTAAGCTAGCAAACTTGGAAGTATTCTTGATTTTATGAAACTAGAACTTATAGAATTTATGAAGAACACTTAGAACTTGAAGATAGAACTTGAGAGAGATCAATTATATGAAGAAAATTGAAGAATGAAAGTGTTTGTAGGTGTTTTTGGTCGTTGGTATATGGATTAGATATAAAGGATGTGTAATTTTGTTTACATGTAAATAAGTCATGAATGATTACTAATATTTTTGTAATTTTATGAGATATTTCATGCTAGTTGCCAAATGATGGTTTCCACATGTGTTAGTTGAGCTGATCATTGGAGTGTATATACCAATAGTACATACATCTAAAAGCTGTGTATTGTACGAGTACGAATACGGGTGCATACGAGTAGAATTGTTGATGAAACTGAACGAGGATGTAGTTGTAAGCTTTTTTGTTAAGTAGAAGTATTTTGATAAGTGTTTTGAAGTCTTTCAAAAGTGTAAGAATACATATTAAAACACTACATGTATATACATTTTAACTGTGTCGTTAAGTCATCGTTAGTTGTTACATGTAAATGTTGTTTTGAAACCTTTAGGTTAACGATCTTGTTAAATGTTGTTAACCCATTGTTTATTATATCTAAAAAGATGTTAAATTATTACACTATCATGATATTATGATATATTAATATATCTTAGTATGATATATATACAGTTAAATGTTGTTACAACGATAATTGTTACGTATATGTCTCGTTTCGAAATCATTAAGTTAGTAGTCTTGTTTTTACATATGTAGTTCATTGTTAATACACTTAATGACATGTTTACTTATCATTTATCATAATTAAATATAGTATATCAATATCTTAATATGATTCATATGTATTTAGTAAGACGTTGTTATAACGATAATCGTTATATATATCGTTTCGAGTTTCTTAATTCAATAAACTCAATTTTATGTATATAACTCATTGTTAAAATACCTAATGAGATACTTACTTATTATAATATCATGTTAACTTTATATATAATCATATATATGTCATCATATAGTTTTTACAAGTTTTAACGTTCGTGAATCACCGGTCAACTTGGGTGGTCAATTGTCTATATGAAATTTATTTCAATTAATCAAGTCTTAACAAGTCTGATTGCTTAACATGTTGGAAACACTTAATCATGTAAATAATAATTTCATTTAATATATATAAACATGGAAAAGTTCGGGTCACTACAGTACCTACCCGTTAAATAAATTTCGTCCCGAAATTTTAAGCAGTTGGGGGTGTTGACGTATCTTCTGGAAATAAGTGAGGGTATTTCTTCTTCATCTGATCTTCTCATTCCAAGGTGAACTCGGGTCCTCTACGAGCATTCCATCGAACCTTATCAATTGGTATCTTGTTTTGTTTAAGTCTTTTAACCTCACGATCCATTATTTCGACAAGTTCTTTGATGAATTGAAGTTTTTCGTTGATTTGGATTTTGTCTAACGGAATAGTGAGATCTTCTTTAGCAAAATATTTCTTCAAATTCGAGACGTGGAAAGTGTTATGTACAGCCGCGAGGTGTTGAGGTAACTCAATTCGGTAAGCTACTGGTCCGACACGATCAATAATCTTGAATGGTCCTATATTCCTCGGATTTAATTTCCCTCGTTTACCAAATCGAACAACGCCTTTTCAAGGTGCAACCTAAAGCATGAACATCTCTCCAATTTCAAATTCTATATCTTTTCTTTTAATGTCGGCGTAGCTCTTTTGTCGACTTTGGACGATTTTCAACCGTTGTTGAATTTGGATGATCTTCTCGGTAGTTTCTTGTATTATCTCTGGACCCGTAATCTGTCTATCCCCCACTTCACTCCAACAAATCAGAGACCTGTACTTTCTACCATAAAGTGCTTCAAACGGCGCTATCTCAATGCTTGAATGGTAGCTGTTGTTGTAGGAAAATTCTGCTAACGGTAGATGTCGATCCCAACTATTTCTGAAATCAATAACACATGCTCGTAGCATGTCTTCAAGCATTTGTATCATCCTTTCGCTCTGCCCATCAGTTTGTGGGTGATAGACAGTACTCATGTCTAGACGAGTTCCTAATGCTTGCTATAATGTCTGCCAGAATCTTGAAATAAATCTGCCATCCCTATTAGAGATAATAGAGATTGGTATTCCATGTCTGGAGACGACTTCCTTCAAATACAGTCGTGCTAACTTCTCCATCTTGTCATTTTCTCTTATTGATAGGAAATGTGCTGATTTGGTGAGACGATCAACTATTACCCAAATAGTATCAAAACCACTTGCAGCCCTTGGCAATTTAGTGATGAAATCCATGGTAATGTTTTCCCATTTCCATTTCGGGATTTAGGGTTGTTGAAGTAGACCTGATGGTTTCTGATGCTCTACTTTGACCTTAGAACACGTCAAACATTCTCCTACGTATTTAGCAACATCAGCTTTCATACCTGGCCACCAAAAATGTTTCTTGAGATCCTTGTACATCTTCCCCGTTCCAGGATGTATTGAGTATCTGGTTTTATGAGCTTCTCTAAGTACCATTTCTCTCATATCTCCAAATTTTGGTACCCAAATTCTTTCAGCCCTATACAGGGTTCCGTCTTCCCGAATATTATGATGCTTCTCCGATCCTTTGGGTATTTCATCCTTTAAGTTTCCCTCTTTTAAAACTCCTTGTTGCGCCTCCTTTATTTGAGTAGTAAGGTTAGTGTGAATCATTATATTCATAGATTTTACTCGAATGGGTTCTATGTCCTTTCTGCTCAAGGCATCAGCTACCACATTTTCCTTCCCTGGGTGGTAACGAATCTTAAAGTCGTAATCATTCAACAATTCAATCCACATGCGCTGCCTCATGTTCAGTTGTTTCTGATTAAATATGTGTTGAAGACTTTTGTGGTCGGTATATATAATACTTTTGACCCCATATAAGTAGCGCATCCAAGTCTTTAATGCAAAAATAACTGCACCTAATTCCAAATCATGCTTTGTATAATTCTGTTCGTGAATCTTCAATTGTCTAGACGCATAAGAAATTACTTTCGTTCGTTGCATTAATACACAACCGAGACCTTACTTTGAGGTGTCACAATATATCACAAAATCATCATTCCCTTCAGGTAATGACAATATAGGTGTCATAGTTAACTTTTTCTTTAACAATTGAAACGCTTTCTCTTGTTCATCTTTCCATTCAAATTTCTTCCCTTTATGCGTTAATGTAGTCAAGGGTTTTGCTATTCTGGAAAAGTCTTGGATGAACCTTCTGTAGTAACCAGCTAGTCCTAAAAATTGGCGTATGTGTTTCGGAGTTTTTGGGGTTTCCCACTTTTCAACGGTTTCAATCTTTGCTGGATCCACCTGAATACCTTCTTTGTTCACTATATGACCGAGGAATTGAACTTCTTCCAACCAAAATGCACACTTTGAAAACTTAGCATACAGTTTTTCTTTTATCAGCAACTCTAGCTCTTTTCTCAAATGTTCTTCGTGCTCTTGATCATTCTTCGAGTAAATAAGTATGTCATCGATGAAAACAATGACAAACTTGTCAAGATATGGCCCACACACTCGGTTCATGAGGTCCATGAACACAGCTGGTGCGTTAGTCAATCCAAACGGCATAACCATAAGCTCGTAATGACCGTGACGCGTCCTAAAAGCAGTCTTCGGAATGTCATCCTCTTTCACCCGCATTTGGTGATATCCAGAACGTAAATCGATCTTCGAATAAACTGACGAGCCTTGTAGTTGATCAAATAAGTCGTCGATTCTCGGTAATGGGTAACGGTTCTTGATGGTAAGTTTGTTCAATTCTCGGTAGTCGATACACAACCTGAATGGACCATCTTTCTTCTTGAAAAACAGAACAGGAGCTCCCCATGGTGATGTACTTGGTCGAATGAAACCACGCTCTAAAAGTTCCTGTAACTGACTTTGTAATTCTTTCATTTTGCTGGGTGCAAGTCTGTATGGAGCACGAGCTATTGGTGCAACTCCTGGTACAAGGTCTATTTGAAATTCAACGGATCGATGTGGGGGTAATCCCGGTAATTCTTTCGGAAATACATCGGGAAATTCTTTTACGACGGGAACATCATTGATGTTCTTTTCTTCAGGTTTAACTTCCTCGATGTGTGCTAGAATAACGTAACAACCTTTTCTTATTAGTTTTTGTGCCTTCAAACTATTAATAAGATTTAATTTCGCGTTGTTCTTTTCTCCGTACACCATTAAAGGTTTTCCTTTTTCACGCATAATGCGAATCGCATTTTTGTAACAAACGACCTCTGCTCTCACCTTTTTCAACCAGTTCATGCCAATTATTACGTCAAAACTCCCTAACTCGACTGGTATTAAATCAATTTTAAACATTTCATCCCCCAGTTTAATTTCTCTCTCCCGACATATATTATCTGCTGAAATTAATTTACCGTTTGCTAATTCGAGTAAAAATTTACTATCCAAAGGCGTCAATGGGAAACTTAATTTAGCACAAAATTCTCTACTCAAATAGCTTCTATCTGCACCCTAATCAAATAAAACATAAGCAGATTTATCGTCAATAAGAAACGTACCCGTAACAAGCTTCGGGTCTTCCTGTGCTTCTGCCGCATAAATATTGAAAACTCTTCCATGGCCCTGCCCATTAGTATTCCCCTGATTCGGGCAATTTCTAATAATGTGGCCCAGTTTTCCACATTTATAACAAACAGCGTTGGTATTACTTGCTCCGACACTATTCGTTTCGGCATTACTTGTTCCGACATTATTTGTTCCTTTAGTTCTGTTAAACTTTAGTCCGTAGAGCTCACACTTTGTCGCGCTATGACCATTTCTTTTACACCTGTTGTAAAATTTCATGCAAAACCCCTGATGATTTTCTTCACACCTATGACATGGCTGTTTTTGGTTTTTGTTGCCGTTGTTGTTATTGAGGTTATTGTTGGGATTGTTATTGTTGTTGAAACAGTTCTTGTAGTTGTTGTTGTTGGGATGTTTGTTGTAGTTATTGTTAGGATTGCGGTTATTGTTGCGATTGTTGTTGCGATTGTTGTTGCGGTTGTTGAGATAGTTGTTGCGGTTGTGGTTGTAATTGTTGTTGTTGTTGTACTGGTGACTCTTGTCACCGTTTTCCTCCCACTTCCTCTTGAGTTGTTTCGTGTTGACTTCTTCGGCCGCCTGCTCTTTAATTCTTCCCTGAATCTAATTTATGAGTTTATGAGCCATTCAACTTACCTTCTGTATAGAAGCGGGCTCGTGTGAACTCACATCTTCTTGAATCCTTACTGGTAACCCTTTTACAAATGCGTCGATCTTCTCTTCTTCATCTTTGAATGCTCCCGGACACAATAGGCACAACTATGTGAATCGTCGTTCATATGTGGTAACATCGAACCCTTGTGTTCGTAACTCTCTAAGTTCTGCCTTGATTTTATTGACTTCGTTTCTAGGACGGTACTGCTCGTTCATCAATTGCTTGAATGCCGACTACGGTAGTGCGTAAGCAGCATTTTGTCCTACCTGTTCAAGATAGGTGTTCCACCACGTTAACGCAGTACCTGTGAAGGTATGCGTAGCGTACTTAACTTTGTCCTCTTCATTACACTTACTTATGGCAAACATAGATTCGAATTTCTCGGTCCACCGTTTCAATCCAATTGGTCCTTCGGTTCCATCACATTCCAAAGGTTTACAGGCAGTGAATTCTTTGTAGGAGCATCCTACACGATTTCTTGTGGCGTTAGCTGCATTGCTAGATTCAGAGTTATTGTTGGTATGTAGCACAGCCTGTACTGTGGCTATGTTTGTAGCAAGAAAGGTACGAAATTCCTCTTCGCTCATATTCATGGTGTGTCGAGTAGTCGATGCCATTTCCTTCAAAATAGCCAACTAAATTGAGTTAATCATACAGAATATTAAGAGTAGTCAATAGTATTTCGTAGCATAATATGAACTCATTTATAAAAGCTTTTTCTTCATATTAGCGTTTTATAAGTTTAAATTCGGGTACTACCTACCTGTTAAGTTCATACTTAGTAGCTAATATACAATTCAACTACTACAATTCCATATGAAAAACTGATTATAATAATATATCACATACAAATATTCTTCAAACTTACAACTTCGCTATATTACATATAACATGAAATATAGTACACCTTGATACAGGACAGTTTTGAAGATAAATCTAGTTAATACGCAAGTTGTTCAGCAAAGGAAATAAAGACACGTAATTCATAACTCCAAAAACAAGTCATGCATTCTGGTTTTACTAAGACGACTTCCCATCCTTGGTCTTGTGGAAAATAACCGTTATGACCATTGGCTAGGCAGCATGTTGTAATGTCGTCAAAAGGACGAGGGTTTCGTAATGTCCAACAGCCCCGTAATAATCTAAAAACCTTGTTTCTCACCCCAACTACTGAATCCGTCACTTGTGGGAATGTTTTATTTAAAAGCTGCAATCCGATGTTCTTTTTCTCACTTTGGTAAGAAGCAAACATCAATAACCCGTAAGCATAACATGCTTCTTTATGTTGCATGTTAGAAGCTCTTTCTAATTCACGAAATCCTATGTTGGGATATGTTGAGTCAAAATAGGTTCTTAACTCGTAGCGTAAAATTGCATTTGAGTTCCCCGCATTTAACGCTTTAAAGAAAACACGGCGTAACTTACGGTCTCCCCAATGTGATATACCCCACCTATCAAAGGAAAGCCTTTTATAAACTAAGGCATTTCTAGAAAGTATTTCAAATGTTTGACAAGTTAATTTTGCCATAATTAATTGTGCTGATGAATTCTGACCGACTCTAGACAAGATTTCCTCAATCATATCCTCTGGTAGATCTTCTAAAATATTCGATTGTCTACCCTTAACGTCCATTTTTTTATACTGTAAAATAGACAAGGATTAATTTCATAAAAGATAATTAACAAACAATACAAGCAATTTTTACATAGAACATAAAAGTACAAGCACACTACAATACATATAATACACAACATGATTACAACCCTCTAATCTGAATCACTGGTTTCTTCTTCTTCGGACTTGGTTCATTTTCCTAATTTTCTAGGAATATATGGTGTTCCTCTAATACGAGCCGTCGTTTTCCACAATGGTTTAGAAAAACCTGGTGGTTTAGAGGTTCCCGGGTCATTGTTACATTTTAGGAAATACGGATGTTGCCGATACATATAAAGTTCATCGGGGTTGGAATTGGGTTTCTCTATTTTTATACCTTTTCCCTTATTATTTTCTTTCGCTTTATTAAATTGGGTCGGGGTAATTTCTATAACATCATCGGAATCCTCATCGGGATCCGATTCATCGAAAAATTGTTAATCTTCCCAATATTTTGCTTCCTCGGTGGAAACACCATTGACCATTATTAACTTTGGTCCGTTGGTTGAGGATTTTCTTTTATTTAATCGAATTACTGTAGGTATCAATATTTCTTCCTCCGGAACCTCTTCTTCTTCCGGTTCCTCCTCTTCCGGTTCCTCCTCTTCCGGTTCCTCCTCTTCCGATTCTTCTTCGGGAATTTGTGAATCTTCCCAAAATATATTCGACTCTTCATTATTATTAGGTGAATCGATGGGATTTGTACTAGTGGTAGACATCTATCACACAATATCAAACACATTAAGAGGTTAATATATCACATAATATTTATATGTTAATAATATATAGTTTCCAACAAAAGTATTAAGCAATCGTTCTTAAAGAAAACACGGTCGAATTCCAGACTCACTAATGTATCCTAACAAACTCAATAAGAAACACTAATACAAATTTCTGGTTCTCTAAGACCAACGCTCGGATACCAACTGAAATGTCCCGTTCATATTGATTATAAACGTTCCATATTAATTGATTTCGTCGCGAGGTTTTGACCTCTATATGAGACGTTTTTCAAAGACTGCATTCATTTTTAAAAACAACCATAACCTTTATTTTATCGATAAAGGTTTAAAAAGCATTACGTAGATTATCAAGTAATGATAATCTAAAATATACCGTTCACACACGACCATTACATAATGGTTTACAATAAGAATATATTACATCAAAAAAAAATAAGTTTCTTGAATGTAGTTTTTACATAATATCATACAAGCATGGACTCCAAACTTGTCCTTATTTTAGTATTCAATAGCGGAAGCTCTTAATAATCACCTAAGAATAAACATGCTTAAAACGTCAACAAAAATGTTGGTGAGTTATAGGTTTAACCTATATATTATCAAATCATAATAATAGACCACAAGATTTCATATTTCAATATACATCCCATACATAGAGATAAAATTCATTCATATGGTGAACACCTGGTAACCGACATTAACAAGATGCATATAAGAATATCCCCTATCATTCCGGGAAATCCTTCGGACATGTTAAAAACGAATTCGAAGTACTAAAGCATCCGGTACTTTGGATGGGGTTCGTTAGGCCCAATAGATCTATCTTTAGGATTCAAGTTAATTAGTAGATCGGTTTACTAATTCTTAGGCTACCAAGCAAAAGGGGCATATTCGGCTTTGATCATTCACCCATATAATGTAGTTTCATTTACTTGTGTCTATTTCGTAAAACATTTATAAAACTGCATGTATTCTCATCCCAAAATATTAGATTTTAAAAGTGGGACTATAACTCACTTTCACATATTTTTACTTCTTCGGGAAGTAAGACTTGGCCACTGGTCGATTCACGAACCTATAAAAAATATGTACATATATATCAAAGTATGTTCAAAATATATTTACAACACTTTTAATACATTTTGATATTTTAAGTTTATTAAGTCAGTTGTCCTCGTTAGTAACCTACAACTGGTTGTCCATAGTTAAATGTATAGAAATAAATTGATATATATTATCTTGAATCAATCCACGACCCAGTGTATACACGTCTCAGGCTAGATCACAACTCAAAGTATATATATTTTTGGAATCAACCTCAACCCTGTATAGCTAACTCCAACATTACTGCATATATAGTGTCTATGGTTGTTCCAAATAATATATATAGATGGGTCGATACGATATGTCAAAATATTTGCATACGTGTCTATGGTATCCCAAGATTACATAATATATTAGAATACATGTATAATACAATATAAGTTAGCTAGGATATAATTTGTATAGAATTGTTACAATATTTCCCGTAGCTACAACAATAAAAAAATATCCAATCTTGTTTTATCCATAACTTCTTCGTTTTAAATACGTTTTGAGTGAATAAAATTGCTATGGTTTCATATTGAACTATATTTTATGAATATAAACAGAAAAAGTATAGGTTTTTAGTCGGAAATATAAGTTATAAGTCATTTTTGTAAGAGGCAGTCATTTCAGTCGAAAGAATGACGTCTTGATGACCATTTTGAAAAACATACTTCCACATTAAGTTTAACCATGATTTTTTGATATAGTTTCATGTAATAAGAAAAATCATTTTCCCAGAATAACAACTTTTAAATCAAAGTTTATCATAGTTTTTAATTATCAAACCCAAAACAGCCCGCGGTGTTACAACGACGGCGTATGTCCGGTTTTACGGTGTTTTTCGTGTTTCCAAGTTTTAAATCATCAAGTTAGCATATCATATAGATATAGAACATGTGTTTAGTTGATTTTAAAAGTCAAGTTAGAAGGATTAACTTTATTTACAAACAAGTTTAGAATTAACTAAACTATGTTCTAGTGATTACAAGTTTAAATCTTCGAATAAGATAGTTTTATATGTATGAATCGAATGATGTTATGAACATCATTACTACCTTAATTTTAGTAGGTAAACCTACTGAAAATGATAAAAAAATAGATCTAGCTTCAAAGGATCCTTGGATGGCTTGAAAGTTCTTGAAGCAGAATCATGACACGAAAACAAGTTCAAGTAAGATTTCCACCCAAAATAAGATTGTTATAATTATAGAAATTGAATCAAAGTTTGAATATGAGTATTACCTTGTATTAGAAAGATATCTTACTGTAAATAAGAAAGATTTCTTGAGGTTGGATGATCGCTTTACAAGATTGGAAGTAAGCTAGCAAACTTGGAAGTATTCTTGATTTTATGAAACTAGAACTGATAGAATTTATGAAGAACACTTAGAACTTGAAGATAGAACTTGAGAGAGATCAATTAGATGAAGAAAATTGAAGAATGAAAGTGTTTGTAGGTGTTTTTGGTCGTTGGTATATGGATTAGATATAAAGGATGTGTAATTTTGTTTACATGTAAATAAGTCATGAATGATTACTAATATTTTTGTAATTTTATGAGATATTTCATGCTAGTTGCCAAATGATAGTTTCCATATGTGTTAGGTGACTCACATGGGCTGCTAAGATCTGATCATTGGAGTGTATATACCAATAGTACATACATCTAAAAGCTGTGTATTATACGAGTACGAATACGTGTGCATACGAGTAGAATTGTTGATGAAACTGAATGACGATGTAATTGTAAGCATTTTTGTTAAGTAGAAGTATTTTGATAAGTGTCTTGAAGTCTTTCAAAAGTGTAAGAATACATATTAAAACACTACGTGTATATACATTTTAATTGAGTCGTTAAGTCATCGTTAATCGTTACATGTAAATGTTGTTTTGAAACCTTTAGGTTAACGATCTTGTTAAATGTTGTTAACCTATTGTTTATTATATGTAAAGAGATGTTAAATTATTACATTATCATGATATTATGATATATTAATATATCTTAGTATGATATATATACAGTTAAATGTTGTTACAACGATAACCGTTACATATATGTCTCGTTTCGAAATCATTAAGTTAGTAGTCTTGTTTTTACATATGTAGTTCATTGTTAATACACTTAATGACATGTTTACTTATCATTTATCATGATTAAACATAGTGCATCAATATCTTAATATGATTCATATGTATTTAGTAAGACGTTGTTATAACGATAATCGTTATATATATCGTTTTGAGTTTCTTAATTCAATAAACTCAATTTTATGTATATAACTCATTGTTAAAATACCTAATGAGATACTTACTTATCATAATATCATGTTAACTATATATATAATCATATATATGTCATCATATAGTTTTTATAAGTTTTAACGTTCGTGAATCACTGATCAACTTGGGTGGTCAATTGTCTATATGAAACCTATTTCAATTAATCAAGTCTTAACAAGTTTGATTGCTTAACATGTTGGAAACACTTAATCATGTAAATAATAATTTCATTTAATATATATAAACATGAAAAAGTTTGAGTCACTACAGCAGGTAGCCAGGACCCTTTAAATCGGAAGCCCACAACTCGCCACTAACAAATCCAACTATTACTACGAACCAGAAAATTTTGGATGTCTATCAATTTAACCGCTTAAAATAATTTTTCATTGAAATTTAAAGAAAATATAGAAAATTCTATGTCCTAAAAACTAGAGCGTAGAAACGAGAAAGAAAAAGCGCGTCGAAAAATAAGAGTCGAAAAACAAACGTCGAAAAATAAAAAGTCAAAAAATAATAATAAGAAAGTAGAGCGTCGAAATTTAAAAGTCTAAAAACTAAAGACTAAAAATTGCGTCTAAAGGTATTAAAGCTTAAAATGAATTCTATATCCAAAACGGCAATAACTTAATTAGGCACTAAAATCTATTTAAAACTAAAGCGATAGGTGACGTTGTAAAATTCTAAAGCTTCTAAATCTTAATCTAAAGAAAAAGCACTTAAGGGATTTTACGACAAAGCCTAAAGATCTAGAAATACTATGGAAAAATACTAAGCTTAAATTTAGTTACGAACGATAAATTACAAATTACGAATTAAAAGATTAAAATAGACAATTTATAAAAAGATATAAAAAATGATAAAATTACTTATTTTTATAAAAATATTATTTTTATATTATTATTTTATAAAAGTATTATTTTATATAGTTAATTAAAACTAATTAAAACTTAAGATATAAAATTAACTAAAACTAAAACTAAATATTATTTAATTAAAACCCTAATTAACTAATTAATTAATAATAATAATTAATAAAACCGTAACCCTAATTCGTCGGTCAAAGGTACCAGACCTGTCACATCAACTCATGCGATCGCATGAGTTGAGTGTTATAAATCTATGCGGTCGCATGGTGTTGAATACCAGGCCAGATTTGTTGGGCTGCTACAGTTCTCGGCCTGTTTACTCTTTTTAATTATTTATTTTTTTCTTGATTTTTAAATTATAAAAATAATATATAAGTAATATTTATTATAAATAAATTTATATTTTTTAAGAACTAAAAATAATACTTTTATACCTTTACATAAATTATAAAATATGTTTTCTTTTCACTTAAACACTTAAAAATATAGAAATATATTTTTCTTTTTTTTATGTTTTTATATTTTTGTATTTTTAAAAAAATATTTTTACAGAATAAGAAATATTATATTTTTACAAAAATATCTTAAAAACTAAATTTTTTTTATATAGCGTTTCGCTTTCGTCTTCCCCGACAGCTGCGCCAAAAATACTTGATGTGTGCGAGGTGTAGTACGAAATAGATTATATTTTACTACGAAATACTATTAAATACGATACAATTTTACTGAAGTTATTTATTTATTTATTGAATGGGATATACCTAAACCTTGCTACAACACTTATAGGCAGTGTACCTAATCGTAAAGTAGGTAGTTTTTAGTAAGTCTGGTTCGTTCCATTGGGAGCTAGCTAAGTTTAACGCTATATGTATTTTAAACTATATTTGTATATATATATATATATATATATATATATATATATATATATATATATATATATATATATATATATATATATATATATATATATATATATATATAAGTAGTATTATTATTATAAAAGGGGGGTTTTACAGTTTAATGACCGGTTTGTCGATTTTAAGATTTAAATCACAGTTAAAACCTAATGTAAAATATTAAATATAAATATAACTTAATTTAAAGCGTAAAGTAAATAACGATAAATAAAAGTGTGATAAATAAAAGTGCAGTAATTTAAAGTACGATAAATAAAATGACGATAAATAAAATGATGGTAACTAAAACTACGATGAGATATAAATTAAAGGAATTATGCTTATTTAAACTTCCGTAATCATGATGTTTGACGTGTTAATTTTAATTTATTACCATGGGTTAATTGTCCTTTGTCCTGGATTATTCGATATGTCCATCTGGTTTTATCCATAATAGTCCATCGGTCATAATTATAAAGTGTGAGAGTCTTCGTCAAATTAACCTTATACCCGAAGTCAAATATTCCAACTAATTGGGGACTTAAACTGTAACAAGGTCTTAATACTTTGTTTAATGAATACACCAGGTTATCGACTGCGTGTAATCCAAGGTTTTAATACTTTGTTAACAATTACACCAATTACCCTTGAATGTAATCCAATCCTGTTTTAATGAGTCCAGTGACTATTAATCCATCCCCATGTCTGATCAAATGAACAATTATTAGTATTTATAGATATCCGGCCCACCGTACCCAGTCAAGCGTATGTGGTTATATATAAATACGTCAAATTATAAATCTCTATATTAAATCAACGAGATATGATTTAATTAATATAAAGCCCATTAATAGTCCATAGTCCAATTTCCACAAGTGTCGATCTTTTGTTCAAACCCCAAATATGGTCCAAAACCCAATAACCCAGTCTTAATATTTAGTCCAACATCACGATTTCTTCGGCCTAAATAAGCATAATAATAACTTAGCTACGAGACATTAATGTAAAAAGGTTGAACATAACTTACAATGAGTATTAATAGCGTAGCGTTACACGGATAGAGTTTTGACTTACAAAACCTTAAAACATTCGATACTATAACCTTATTATTAAAATTAAAATTATAAATATAAATATAGATTGAGAGATTGAAGTAGAAAAAGGTGTACATAATTCGGTCGAAAACATTGCTATTTATAGGACTTGGGCAGCTACAGGGCTCCATGCGATCGCATGGATTTTGTACTTCCAGGCCATGCGATCACATGGCCAGCTGGATACAGATATTTTGCTTTTCAAAACGTAGGCTGCTCGATTAAATTAATATATAATATAATATATATAATTATATATATATTATATTATATTCTTGTTCATAGTTGACTTGTAATTTTAGCTCCGTTGACTCGCGCGTTGATAGTTGGTTCATATCTCGGTTCCGGATTTTCGAACGCCCTTTCGTACGATTTAATATCTTGTACTTTGCGTTTTGCGACTTGTACTTTTGTAATCTTTAGATGTTTCGCATCAATAAATTGAACCACTTGGATTGTACTTTGTACTTTTTAGCTTTTTGGTCATTTGCGTCTTCAAATCGTCGAATCTGTCTTTTGTCTTCACCTTTTATTATTTAAACGAATATCACTTGGAAATAGAACAATTGCAACTAAAAGCTTATCTTTCTTGAAGGATAATGCTATGAAATATGTGTTTGTTTTCAGCATTATCAGAAATGGAGAAACTTGCACAACTTTACATTAAAGAGATCGTAGCCCGTCACGGTGTACCATTATCAATTATTTTCGACCGAGATGGCCGTTTTGTTTCTAGATTTTGGCGTACTTTACAAGAAGCGTTGGGAACACGATTAGACATGAGCACCACATACCATCCGTAAACTGACGGACAAAGCGAACGCACAATTCAAACCTTGGAAGACATGCTACGAGCTTGCGTTATCGATTTCAGAAAAGCTTGGGACAAGCACTTGCCTCTCGCCGAGTTCTCTTACAACAATAGTTATCACATGAGTATTAACGCCGCACCATTCGAAGCTTTATATGGTCACAAATGTCGTTCACCACTTTGTTGGGCCGAAGTAGGCGACACACAAATCACCGGACCCGAACTCATTCATGAAACAACCGAGAAGATCGTTCAAATCTGAGATAGGCTTAGGACGGCCCGTAGTCGTCAAAAGAGCTATACCGACATTAGACGCAACGACCTCGAATTCCAAGTCAGTGACCACGTAATGTTAAAAGTCGCACCTTGGAAAGGTGTAATCCATTTCGGGAAACGCGAGAAGTTGAATCTGAAATGTCCCGTTCTTATTGATTAAAAACGTTCCATATTAATTGATTTCGTTGCGAGGTTTTGACCTCTATATGAGACATTTTTCAAATACTGCATTCATTTTTAAAACAAACCATAACCTTTATTTCATAAATAAAGGTTTAAAAAGCTTTACGTAGATTATCAAATAATGATAATCTAAAATATCCTGTTTACACACGACCATTACATAATGGTTTACAATACAAATATGTTACATCAAAATCAGTTTCTTGAATGCAGTTTTTACACAATATCATACAAACATGGACTCCAAATCTTGTCCTTATTTTAGTATGCAACAGTGGAAGCTCTTAGTATTCACCTGAGAATAAACATGCTTTAAACGTCAACAAAAATGTTGGTGAGTTATAGGTTTAACCTATATATATCAAATCGTAACAATAGAACACAAGATTTCATATTTCAATACAAATCCCATACATAGAGATAAAAATCATTCATATGGTGAACACCTGGTAACCGACATTAACAAGATGCATATATAAGAATATCCCCATCATTCCGGGACACCCTTAGGATATAATATAAATTTCGAAGTACTAAAGCATCCGGTACTTTGGATGGGGTTTGTTAGGCCCAATAGATCTATCTTTAGGATTCGCGTCAATTAGGGTGTTTGTTCCCTAATTCTTTGATTACCAGACTTAATAAAAAGGGGCATATTCGATTTCGATAATTCAACCATAGAATGTAGTTTCACGTACTTGTGTCTATTTTGTAAATCATTTATAAAACCTGCATGTATTCTCATCCCAAAAATATTAGATTTTAAATGTGAGACTATAACTCACTTTCACAGATTTTTACTTCGTCGGGAAGTAAGACTTGGCCACTGGTTGATTCACGAACCTATAACAATATATACATATATATCAAAGTATGTTCAAAATATATTTACAACACTTTTAATATATTTTGATGTTTTAAGTTTATTAAGTCAGCTGTCCTCGTTAGTAACCTACAACTAGTTGTCCACAGTTAGATGTACAGAAATAAATCGATAAATATTATCTTGAATCAATCCACGACCCAGTGTATACGTATCTCAGTATTGATCACAACTCAAACTATATATATTTTGGAATCAACCTCAACCCTGTATAGCTAACTCCAACATTCACATATAGAGTGTCTATGGTTGTTCCGAAATATATATAGATGTGTCGACATGATAGGTCGAAACATTGTATACGTGTCTATGGTATCTCAAGATTACATAATATATAATACAAGTTGATTAAGTTATGGTTGGAATAGATTTGTTACCAATTTTCACGTAGCTAAAATGAGAAAAATTATCCAATCTTGTTTTACCCATAACTTCTTCATTTTAAATCCTTTTGAGTGAATCAAATTGCTATGGTTTCATATTGAACTCTATTTTATGAATCTAAACAGAAAAAGTATAGGTTTATAGTCGGAAAAATAAGTTACAAGTCGTTTTTGTAAAGGTAGTCATTTCAGTCGAAAGAACGACGTCTAGATGACCATTTTAGAAAACATACTTCCACTTTGAGTTTAACCATAATTTTTGGATATAGTTTCATGTTCATAATAAAAATCATTTTCTCAGAATAACAACTTTTAAATCAAAGTTTATCATAGTTTTTAATTAACTAACCCAAAACAGCCCGCGGTGTTACTACGACGGCGTAAATCCGGTTTTACGGTGTTTTTCGTGTCTCCAGGTTTTAAATCATTAAGTTAGCATATCATATAGATATAGAACATGTGTTTAGTTGATTTTAAAAGTCAAGTTAGAAGGATTAACTTTTATTTGCGAACAAGTTTAGAATTAACTAAACTATGTTTTAGTAATTACAAGTTTAAACCTTCGAATAAGATAGCTTTATATGTATGAATCGAATGATGTTATGAACATCATTACTACCTTATGTTCCTTGGATAAACCTACTGGAAAAGAGAAAAATGGATCTAGCTTCAACGGATCCTTGGATGGCTCGAAGTTCTTGAAGCAGAATCATGACACGAAAACAAGTTCAAGTAAGTTCATCACTTGAAATAAGATTGTTATAGTTATAGAAATTGAACCAAAGTTTGAATATGATTATTACCTTGTATTAGAATGATAACCTACTGTAAGAAATAAAGATTTCTTGATCTTGGATGATTACTTGGAATGGATTTAGAAAACTTGGAAGTAAACTTGCAATCTTGGAAGTATTCTTGATTTTATGAAACTAGAACTTTTGGAATTTATGAAGAACACTTAGAACTTGAAGATAGAACTTGAGAGAGATCAATTAGATGAAGAAAATTGAAGAATGAAAGTTTTTGTAGTTGTTTTTGGTAGTTGGTGTATGGATTAGATATAAAGGATATGTAATTTTGTTTTCATGTAAATAAGTCATGAATAATTACTCATATTTTTGTAATTTTATGAGATATTTCATGCTAGTTGCCAAATGATGGTTCCCACATGTGTTAGGTGACTCACATGGGCTGCTAAGAGCTGATCATTGGAGTGTATATACCAATAGTACATACATCTAAAAGCTGTGTATTGTACGAGTACGAATACGGGTGCATACGAGTAGAATTGTTGATGAAACTGAACGAGGATGTAATTGTAAGCATTTTTGTTAATAAGAAGTATTTTGATAAGTGTCTTGAAGTCTTTCAAAAGTTTATAAATACATATTAAAACACTACATGTATATACATTTTAACTGAGTCGTTAAGTCATCGTTAGTCGTTACATGTAAGTGTTGTTTTGAAACCTTTAGGTTAACGATCTTGTTAAAGGTTGTTAACCCAATGTTTATAATATCAAATGAGATTTTAAATTATTATATTATCATAATATTATCATGTATGAATATCTCTTAATATGATATATATACATTAAATGTCTTTACAACTATAATCATTACATATATGTCTCGTTTAAAAATCATTAAGTTAGTAGTCTTGTTTTTACATATGTAGTTCATTGTTAATATACTTAATGATATGTTTACTTATCATAGTATCATGTTAACTATATATATATATCCATATATATGTCATCATATAGTTTTTACAAGTTTTAACGTTTGTGAATCACCGGTCAACTTGGGTGGTCAATTGTCTATATGAAACATATTTCAATTAATCAAGTCTTAACAAGTTTGATTGCTTAACATGTTGGAAACATTTAATCATGTAAATATCAATCTCAATTAATATATATAAACATGGAAAAGTTCGGGTCACTACAGTACCTACCCGTTAAATAAATTTCGTCCCGAAATTTTAAGCTGTTGAAGGTGTTGCCGAATCTTCTGGAAATAGATGCGGGTATTTCTTCTTCATATGATCTTCACGCTCCCAGGTGAACTCGGGTCCTCTACGAGCATTCCATCGAACCTTAACAATTGGTATCTTGTTTTGTTTAAGTCTTTTAACCTCATGATCCATTATTTCGACGGGTTCTTCGATGAATTGAAGTTTTTCGTTGATTTGGATATCATCTAACAAAATAGTGAGATCTTCTTTAGCAAAACATTTCTTCAAATTCGAGACGTGGAAAGTGTTATGTACAGCCGCGAGTTGTTGAGGTAGCTCCAGTTGATAAGCTACTGGTCCGACACGATCTATAATCTTGAATGGTCCAATGTACCTTGGATTTAGTTTCCCCCGTTTACCAAATCGAACAACTCCTTTCCAAGGTGAAACCTTAAGCATGACCATTTCTCCAATTTCAAACTCTATATCTTTTCTTTTACTGTCCGCGTAGCTCTTTTGTCGACTCTGGGCGGTTTTCAATCTTTGTTGAATTTGGATGATTTTCTCGGTAGTTTCTTGTATTATCTCCGAACCCGTAATCTGTCTATCCCTCACTTCACTCCAACAAATCGGAGACCTGCACTTTCTACCATAAAGTGCTTCAAATGGCGCCATCTCAATGCTTGAATGGTAGCTGTTGTTGTAGGAAAATTCTGCTAACGGTAGATGTCGATCCCAACTGTTTCTGAAATCAATAACACATGCTCGTAGCATGTCTTCAAGAGTTTGTATCGTCCTTTCGCTCTGCCCATCAGTTTGTGGATGATAGGCAGTACTCATGTCTAGACGAGTTCCTAATGCTTGCTGTAATGTCTGCCAGAATCTTGAAATAAATCTGCCATCCCTATCGGAGATAATAGAGATTGGTATTCCATGTCTGGAGACGACTTCCTTCAAATACAGTCGTGCTAACTTCTCCATCTTGTCATCTTCTCTTATTGGCAGGAAGTGTGCTGATTTGGTGAGACGATCAACTATTACCCAAATAGTATCAAAACCACTTGCAGTCCTTGGCAATTTAGTGATGAAATCCATGGTAATGTTTTCCCATTTCCATTCCGGGATTTCGGGTTGTTGAAGTAGACCTGATGGTTTCTGATGCTCAGCTTTGACCTTAGAACACGTCAAACATTCTCCTACATATTTAGCAACATCGGCTTTCATACCCGGCCACCAAAAATGTTTCCTGAAATCCTTGTACATCTTCCCTGTTCCAGGATGTATTGAGTATCTGGTTTTATGAGCTTCTCTAAGTACCATTTCTCTCATATCTCCAAATTTTGGTACCCAAATCCTTTCAGCCCTATACCGGGTTCCGTCTTCCCGAATATTAAGATGCTTCTCCGATCCTTTGGGTATTTCATCCTTTAAATTTCTCTCTTTTAAAACTCCTTGTTGCGCCTCCTTTATTTGAGTAGTAAGGTTAGTGTGAATCATTATATTCATAGATTTTACTCGAATGGGTTCTCTGTCCTTTCTGCTCAAGGCGTCGGCTACCACATTTGCCTTCCCCGGGTGGTAACGAATCTCAAAGTCGTAATCATTCAACAATTCAATCCACCTACGCTGCCTCATATTCAGTTGTTTCTGATTAAATATGTGTTGAAGACTTTTGTGGTCGGTATATATAATACTTTTGACCCCATATAAGTAGTGCCTCCAAGTCTTTAATGCAAAAACAACCGCGCCTAATTCCAAATCATGCGTCGTATAATTTTGTTCGTGAATCTTCAATTGTCTAGACGCATAAGCAATCACCTTCGTTCGTTGCATTAATACACAACCGAGACCTTGCTTTGATGCGTCACAATAAATCACAAAATCATCATTCCCTTCAGGCAATGATAATATAGGTGCCGTAGTTAGCTTTTTCTTCAATAACTGAAACGCTTTCTCTTGTTCATCATTCCATTCAAATTTCTTCCCTTTATGCGTTAATGCAGTCAAGGGTTTTGCTATTCTGGAAAAGTCTTGGATGAACCTTCTGTAGTAACCAGCTAGTCCTAAAAACTGGCGTATGTGTTTTGGAGTTTTCGGGGTTTCCCACTTTTCAACAGTTTCTATCTTTGCCGGATCCACCTTAATACCTTCTTTGTTCACTATGTGACCGAGGAATTGAACTTCTTCCAACCAAAATGCACACTTTGAAAACTTAGCGTACAATTCTTCCTTCCTCAATACTTCTAACACCTTTCTCAAATGTTCACCGTGTTCTTGGTCATTCTTTGAGTAAATAAGTATGTCATCAATGAAAACAATGACAAACTTGTCAAGGTATGGTCCACACACCCGGTTCATAAGGTCCATGAACACAGCTGGTGCATTAGTTAAACCAAACGGCATGACCATAAACTCGTAATGACCGTAACGTGTTCTGAAAGCAGTCTTTGGAATATCATCTTCTTTCACCCGCATTTGATGATACACGGAACGTAAGTCAATCTTTGAATAAACAGACGAGCCTTGTAGTTGATCAAATAAGTCGTCGATTCTTGGTAGTGGGTAGCGGTTCTTGATGGTAAGTTTGTTCAACTCTCGGTAGTCGATACACAATCTGAATGTACCATCTTTCTTCTTGACAAACAAAACAGGAGCTCCCCACGGTGATGTACTTGGTCGAATGAAACCACGCTCTAAAAGTTCTTGTAATTGGCTTTGCAGTTCTTTCATCTCGCTGGGTGCGAGTCTGTAAGGAGCACGAGCTATTGGTGCAGATCCTGGTACAAGATCTATTTGAAATTCAACGGATCGCTGTGGGGGTAATCCCGGTAATTCTTTCGGAAATACATCGGGAAATTCTTTTGCAATGAGAACATCATTGATGCTCTTTTCTTCAGTTTGTACTTTCTCGACGTGTGCTAGAACAGCATAGCAGCCTTTTCTTATTAGTTTTTGTGCCTTCAAATTACTAATAATATGTAGCTTCGTGTTGCCCTTTTCTCCGTACACCATTAAGGGTTTTCCTTTTTCTCGTATAATGCGAATTGCATTTTTGTAACAAACGATCTCTGCTTTCACTTCTTTCAACCAGTCCATACCGATTATCACATCAAAACTCCCTAACTCTACTGGTATCAAATCAATCTTAAATGTTTCGCTAACCAGTTTAATTTCTCGATTCCGACATATATTATCTGCTGAAATTAATTTACCATTTGCTAATTCGAGTAAAAATTTACTATCCAAAGGTGTCAATGGACAACTTAATTTAGCACAAAAATCTCTACTCATATAGCTTCTATCCGCACCCGAATCAAATAAAACGTAAGCAGATTTATTGTCAATAAGAAACGTACCCGTAACAAGCTCCGGGTCTTCCTGTGCCTCTGCCGCATTAATATTGAAAACTCTTCCGCGGCCTTGTCTATTCGTGTTCTCCTGGTTCGGGCAATTTCTAATAATGTGGCCCGGTTTTCCACATTTATAACAAACTACATTGGCATAACTTGCTCCGACACTACTTGCTCCACCATTACTCGTTCCGACACCATTTGTTCCTTTCATTCTATTAACCCCTGGTCCGTAGACCTCACACTTCGCCGCGCTATGACCATTTCTTTTACACTTGTTGCAAAATTTGGTGCAGAACCCCGAGTGATACTTTTCACACCTTTGGCATAGCTGCTTTTGATTGTTGTTATTGTTGCGGTTATTATTGTTGTTGGGATGATTGTTGTAGTTGCTGTTGTTGTTTTTGTTGTTGTTGGGCCGTTTGTTGTAGTTGCGATTGATGTTGCGATTGTTGGGATAATTGTTGCGATTATTGTTGTAATTGCTGTTGTTGTTGTATTGGTGATTCTTATCACCGTTTTCCTCCCACTTTCTTTTAACTTGCTTCACATTGGCCTCTTCAGCAGTCTGTTCTTTAATTCTTTCTTCAATCTGGTTCACTAGTTTATGAGCCATTTTACATGCCTGTTGTATGGAGGCGGGCTCGTGTGAACTTATATCTTCTTGGATTCTTTCCGGTAATCCTTTCACAAACGCGTCGATCTTCTCTTCCTCATCTTCGATTGCTCCCGGACACAATAGGCACAATTCTGTGAATCGTCTTTCGTACGTGGTAATATCAAATCCTTGGGTTCGTAACCCTCTAAGTTCTGTCTTGAGCTTATTGACCTCGGTTCTGGGACGGTACTTCTCGTTCATCAAGTGCTTGAATGCTGACCACGGTAGTGCGTACGCATCATCTTGTCCCACTTGCTCTAGATAGGTATTCCACCATGTTAACGCAGAACCTGTGAAGGTATGCGTAGCGTACTTCACTTTGTCCTCTTCAGTACACTTACTTATGGCAAACACCGATTCGACCTTCTCGGTCCACCGTTTCAATCCGATCGGTCCTTCGGTTCCATCAAATTCCAAAGGTTTGCAGGCAGTGAATTCTTTGTAGGTGCATCCTACACGATTTCCTGTACTGCCAGATCCAAGGTTATTGTTGGTATGTAGCGCAGCCTGTACTGCGGCTATGTTTGAAGCTAGAAAAGTACGGAATTCCTCTTCATTCATATTCACGGTGTGTCGAGTAGTCGGTGCCATTTCCTTCAAAATAGACAAATGGAACAAGTTAATCATACAGAATATTAAGAGTAGTTAATAGTATTTCGTAGCATAATATGAACTCATTTATAAAAGCTTTTTCTTCATATTAGCGTTTTATAAGTTTAAATTCGGGTAGTACCTACCCGTTAAGTTCATACTTAGTAGCTAATATATAATTCAACTACTACAATTCTATATGAAAAACTGATTGTAATAATATTTCGCATTCAAACTTTTATACAATATTTTACAAACTTACAATACCGCTTATTTTACATAAAGCATGAAATATAGCACACAATGACTTTGATACAAGACAGTTGTGAAGATAATTCTAGCTAGTACACAAGTCGTTCAGCAAAGGCAATAAAGACACGTAATTCATACGTCTAGAAACAAGTCATGCATTCTGGTTTTACTAGGACTACTTCCCATCCTTGGTCTTGTGGAACATAACCTTTATGGCCGTTGATAAGACAGCGTGTTGTAACGTCGTCAAAGGGACGAGGGTTACGTAATGACCAAGAGTCTCGTAATAACCTAAAAACCTCATTTCTTACCCCAATTACCGACTCCGTCACTTGTGGGAACGTTTTGTTTAATAGTTGTAGCCCGATGTTCTTGTTCTCACTTTGGTGAGAAGCGAACATTACTAACCCGTAAGCATAACATGCTTCTTTATGTTGCATGTTAGCCGCTTTTTCTAAATTACGAAGTCCTATATTCGGATATACTGAGTCAAAATAATTTCTTAACCCGTTGCGTAAAATAGCATTTGGGTTCCCCGCAATATATGCGTCAAAGTAAATACATCGTAACTTATGGATTTCCCAATGTGATATCCCCCATCTTTTGAACGAAAGCCTTTTATAAACCAAGGCATTCTTGGAACGTTCTTCGAATGTCTTACAAACTGATCTCGCCTTAAATAGTCGTGCCGAGGAATTCTGACCGACTCTAGACAAGATTTCATCAATCATGTCTCCGGGTAGGTCTCTTAAAATATTGGGTTGTCTATCCATTTTGTGTTTTTATACTGTAAAATAGACAAGAGTTAGATTCATAAAAAAATACTTATTAATACAAGCAATTTTTTTACATATATCATAAAGCTTAAGCACACTATATTACATATATTACACCACGCGAATACAACTATCTTATTCCGACTCGCTCGTTTCTTCTTGTTCGGTTTTGGTTCGTTTTGCCAAGTTTCTAGGGATATATGATGTTCCCCTAATACGAGCCGTCGTTGTCCACATTGGTTTAGAAAAACCTGGTGGTTTAGAGGTTCCCGGGTCATTGTTACAACTTAAGGACTTCGGGGGTTGACGATACATATAAAGTTCATCGGGGTTGGAATTAGATTTCTCTATTTTTATGTCCTTTCCCTTATTATTTTCTTTTGCCTTTTTAAATTCAGTTGGGGTAATTTCTATAACATCATCGGAATTCTGGTCGGAATCCGATTCATTGGAGAATTGGTAATCCTCCCAATATTTTGCTTCCTTGGCGGAAACACCATTGACCATAATTAACCTTGGTCGGTTGGTTGAGGATTCTCTTTTACTTAACCGTTTTATTATTTCCCCCACCGGTTCTATTTCTTCTTCCGGTTCCGATTCTTCTTCCGGTTCCGACTCTTCTTCCGGTTCCTCTTCGGGAACTTGTGAATCAGTCCACGAATCATTCCAATTGACATTTGACTCTTCATTATTATTAGGTGAGTCAATGGGACTTGTTCTAGAGGTAGACATCTATCACATAATATCAAACACGTTAAGAGATTAATATATCACATAATATTCGTATGTTAAAAATATATAGTTTCCAACAAAAATGTTAAGCAATCATTTTTAAAGAAAACACGGTCGAAGTCCAGACTCACTAATGCATCCTAACAAACTTGATAAGACACACTAATGCAAATTTTCTGGTTCTCTAAGACCAACGCTCGGATACCAACTGAAATGTCCCGTTCTTATTGATTAAAAACGTTCCATATTAATTGATTTCGTTGCGAGGTTTTGACCTCTATATGAGACGTTTTTCAAATACTGCATTCATTTTTAAAACAAACCATAACCTTTATTTCATAAATAAAGGTTTAAAAAGCTTTACGTAGATTATCAAATAATGATAATCTAAAATATCCTGTTTACACACGACCATTACATAATGGTTTACAATACAAATATGTTACATCGAAATCAGTTTCTTGAATGCAGTTTTTACACAATATCATACAAACATGGACTCCAAATCTTGTCCTTATTTTAGTATGCAACAGCGGAAGCTCTTAGTATTCACCTGAGAATAAACATGCTTTAAACGTTAACAAAAATGTTGGTGAGTTATAGGTTTAACCTATATATATATCAAATCATAACAATAGAACACAAGATTTCATATTTCAATACAAATCCCATACATAGAGATAAAAATCATTCATATGGTGAACACCTGGTAACCGACATTAACAAGATGCATATATAAGAATATCCCCATCATTCCGGGACACCCTTCGGATATGATATAAATTTCGAAGTACTAAAGCATCCGGTACTTTGGATGGGGTTTGTTAGGCCCAATAGATCTATCTTTAGGATTCGCGTCAATTAGGGTGTCTGTTCCCTAATTCTTTGATTACCAGACTTAATAAAAAGGGGCATATTCGATTTCGATAATTCAACCATAGAATGTAGTTTCACGTACTTGTGTCTATTTTGTAAATCATTTATAAAACCTGCATGTATTCTCATCCCAAAAATATTAGATTTTAAATGTGGGACTATAACTCACTTTCACAGATTTTTACTTCGTCGGGAAGTAAGACTTGGCCACTGGTTGATTCACGAACCTATAACAATATATACATATATATCAAAGTATGTTCAAAATATATTTACAACACTTTTAATATATTTTGATGTTTTAAGTTTATTAAGTCAGCTGTCCTCGTTAGTAACCTACAACTAGTTGTCCACAGTTAGATGTACAGAAATAAATCGATAAATATTATCTTGAATCAATCCACGACCCAGTGTATACGTATCTCAGTATTGATCACAACTCAAACTATATATATTTTGGAATCAACCTCAACCCTGTATAGCTAACTCCAACATTCACATATAGAGTGTCTATGGTTGTTCCGAAATATATATAGATGTGTCGACATGATAGGTCGAAATATTGTATACGTGTCTATGGTATCTTAAGATTACATAATATACAATATAAGTTGATTAAGTTATGGTTGGAATAGATTTGTTACCAATTTTCACGTAGCTAAAATGAGAAAAATTATCCAATCTTGTTTTACCCATAACTTCTTCATTTTAAATCCGTTTTGAGTGAATCAAATTGCCATGGTTTCATATTGAACTATATTTTATGAATCTAAACATAAAAAGTATAGGTTTATAGTCGGAAAAATAAGCTACAAGTCATTTTTGTAAAGGTAGTCATTTCAGTCGAAAGAACGACGTCTAGATGACCATTTTAGAAAACATACTTCCACTTTGAGTTTAACCATAATTTTTGGATATAGTTTCATGTTCATAATAAAAATCATTTTCTCAGAATAACAACTTTTAAATCAAAGTTTATCATAGTTTTTAATTAACTAACCCAAAACAGCCCGCGGTGTTACTACGACGGCGTAAATCCGGTTTTACGGTGTTTTTCGTGTCTCCAGGTTTTAAATCATTAAGTTAGCATATCATATAGATATAGAACATGTGTTTAGTTGATTTTAAAATTCAAGTTAGAAGGATTAACTTTTATTTGCGAACAAGTTTAGAATTAACTAAAGTATGTTCTAGTGATTACAAGTTTAAACCTTCGAATAAGATAGCTTTATATGTATGAATCGAATGATGTTATGAACATCATTACTACCTTATGTTCCTTGGATAAACCTACTGGAAAGGAGAAAAATGGATCTAGCTTCAACGGATCCTTGGATGGCTCGAAGTTCTTGAAACAGAATCATGACACAAAAACAAGTTCAAGTAAGATCATCACTTGAAATAAGATTGTTATAGTTATAGAAATTGAACCAAACTTTGAATATGATTATTACCTTGTATTAGAATGATAACCTACTGTAAGAAATAAAGATTTCTTGATCTTGGATGATTACTTGGAATGAATTTAGAAAACTTGGAAGTAAACTTGCAATCTTGGAAGTATTCTTGATTTTATGAAACTAGAACTTTTGGAATTTATGAAGAACACTTAGAACTTGAAGATAGAACTTGAGAGAGATCAATTAGATGAAGAAAATTGAAGAATGAAAGTGTTTGTAGGTGTTTTTGGTCGTTGGTGTATGGATTAGATATAAAGGATATGTAATTTTGTTTTCATGTAAATAAGTCATGAATGATTACTCATATTTTTGTAATTTTATGAGATATTTCATGCTAGTTGCCAAATGATGGTTCCCACATATGTTAGGTGACTCACATGGGCTGCTAAGAGCTGATCATTGGAGTGTATATACCAATAGTACATACATCTAAAAGCTGTGTATTGTACGAGTACGAATACGGGTGCATACGAGTAGAATTGTTGATGAAACTGAACGAGGATGTAATTGTAAGCATTTTTGTTAATTAGAAGTATTTTGATAAGTGTCTTGAAGTCTTTCAAAAGTGTATAAATACATATTAAAACACTACATGTATATACATTTTAACTGAGTCGTTAAGTCATCGTTAGTCGTTACATGTAAGTGTTGTTTTGAAACCTTTAGGTTAACGATCTTGTTAAATGTTGTTAACCCAATGTTTATAATATCAAATGAGATTTTAAATTATTATATTATCATGATATTATCATGTATGAATATCTCTTAATATGATATATATACATTAAATGTCTTTACAACGATAATCGTTACATATATGTCTCGTTTAAAAATCATTAAGTTAGTAGTCTTGTTTTTACATATGTAGTTCATTGTTAATATACTTAATGATATGTTTACTTATCATAGTATCATGTTAACTATATATATATCCATATATATGTCATCATATAGTTTTTACAAGTTTTAACGTTCGTGAATCACCGGTCAACTTGGGTGGTCAATTGTCTATATGAAACATATTTCAATTAATCAAGTCTTAACAAGTTTGATTGCTTAACATGTTGGAAACATTTAATCATGTAAATATCAATCTCAATTAATATATATAAACGTGGAAAAGTTCGGGTCACTACAGAATCCGCGGTATATTGGTCCTTTCGAAATCTTGGAGCATGTTGGACCGTTTCTTATCATTTAGATCTTCTACCTCAACTGAGCTCCGTTCATCCTACTTTCCATGTATCAAATTTGAAGAAGTGTCTCGCCATACCCGAACTCGTCATCCCTCTCGAGGAGCTTACTATTGATGACAAACTTCATTTTGTGGAAAAACCGGTTGAAATTGTGGATCACTCTGTCAAAACGCTAAAACAGAGCCAAATTTCGATTGTCAAAGTCCGTTGGAATGCCAAAAGAGGACCCAAGATTACCTGGGAAAGGCAAGATTAAATGAAAAAGAAGTACCCTCATTTATTCGTGGACTTGGAAACGCAAGATCTCGAGGAAGAAACAACGACTACTACGCCTACTTAAATTTCAGGACGAAATTTCTTTTAAGGAGTAGGTAATGTAACATCCCGTCTTTTTCCGTTTACTTTCCGTCTATCTGTTTTAAAGTCCGTTATATAATTATAACATCTTCCATTAATACGCATTTTAAAATATTTCGTTTAGGTAATTCACGCACCCGCTTTTTGTGACGACCAGAAAATTTCCGACCAAATTTAAACTTGATCTTTATATGATTTCGACACGATAAGCAAAGTCTGTAAGGTTGAATCTCAAAAATTTTGAACTATTTTCACATATGCAATTACTATTTGACCATTTCCGGCGATTCACGAGCAATTGTATGTAAATAAATAAATATAGATATATATGTATAAATAAAAATATAAGTAAATATAATGATTTGAAATAATAAAAACATAATTTAATCATTTGAATAATCTATATATATACAGGTATATGAATTCTATATATATAGTTAATATTATATATATATAATGTAATACATATAAAATAAGTAAATATTCAATATTCAATATATGTGATTATATATGTATCAATTATTAAATAATTAATAATATGTAATATTAATATAATAAATTTAATTACAAGAAAAATATAAATGTTATATTCATTACTTTCATTATTATTATTATTAGTGTTAATATTTGTATTGATAACATTATTATTTCTAAAATAATATATATATATATATATATATATATATATATACATACATATATATATATATATACATATATATATATATATATATATAAGTTGTTATAATATTATTATTATAATTATTACTAATAATATTAATAATATTATAACTAATCTTATTATTAGTATTCTTAAAAATAATATTATTATCATTTTATTTTTATCATCATTTTATTATTAATAAATTTGTTAAGATCATTATTATTATTATTATTAATATCATTATATTATTATTATTATTATTACTCTTATTAAAATTAATATTATTATTATTTTAATTATTATTAATATTATTATGTATTAATATTATATTGATTTGGAATCAAATCTGTTTCAAGTATCAATCAAACTATATTTGATTTTTGTTTATACCACTAAATCCATTACATAGCTGTATCAAACGTACGAATAGATTGAATTTGGTGATCTGATTAATTATTTTATTTGTCTGATTAAAGATTACTGTCTGAAATCAGTACAATTTGATTCCAAATAATCACAAGATTTCAAATTCTGTTAGAAATCCCCTTCTTCTTTAAATTATTGTGTACTGGATCAATATCCTGTCGACTATCAAATCTTATTTAATCACCATCAAATTAAGAATCTTTTCTGTAAACTTGTACTGAGCAATTTCAACTCAAAGATACAAACAATTTCAGCTGCAAGTCATAATCTACTTTCTATATTTTTATCTGTATTCTTCCTCTTGGTTGATTCTCCTTGTCGACCTCTTCCTTGCTTAAATCAACATAAGTATCACTCTTTCTCTATATAGATACACGAACACAGATACATAAACATTTAAATTGTTTTTCCTCTGACTACCGTCTTCTTCAACATGTTCACTAAGCCATTCTCATCTATCACCACCACCTTTGTTATTTGCTTCAACCCGAGAAACCAAAAATGAAAGGACCCGTCCTAATCCACCTGAACGAAGTCATCAACATTTGGTCCCATTGCGATGATCGGCTCCAAGTAATGTCCTTATATTGAGCAAATGCACAGCGGAAGACTTAATTCGAACCTGAGAATAAACATGCTTTAAAGTGTCAACTAAAAGGTTGGTGAGTTCATAGGTTTATCATAGCAATCATTTCAATATGTTAATAGACCACAAGATTTCATAATCATAAACATAATACACTCGCAAGTGTATGTAAAGCATTCTAAGTGGTTGAACACTTGGTAACCATACTTAACATTTAATCAACTTCGCATATTCCCTTTATTATGAAATCTCACTACACTGTACCAAGTGTAGTCACCAAAACGAAGTACTGTGCAACTGTTGAATACTGGTCGTCCAGTCCGGTTGGGGTTGTCAGGCCCGATAGATCTATCAACAGGATTCGCGTTTACAATACCCATGTAAATAGTAGTTACCAAGCTACAGGGAAATATGCCAGTGGTACAACTCAACGTAGAATATATTTTTAAGTACTTGTGTTTATTTTGTAAACATTTATAAAAGCAGCGCATGTATTCTCAGCCCAAAAATATATATTGCAAAAGCAATTAAAAAGGGAGCAAATGAAACTCACTATTGCCTTGAAGGTATTTAATTCAACTTGGTCTCCGATAGATATCACGAACCTAACCATATATATAATATATCAACATATTTTCTTTTTAAGTAATCGTTACATATATATATATATATATATATATATATATATATATATATATATATATATATATATATATATATATATATATATATATATATATACTTTTAATACTTTTAATATTTTCTTAGTCCGTAGTTAGCAGTCCGATGTTAGTGGTCCACAATTAGTCGCTTAAATAAAATAAATAAAGACCCCATCGTATTCGTATTGATCAGAATTAATCTCGACCCATGGTACCATGTTGCCAATGACGTGTTGCATACATAAAGTACCGTGTTGTCAAATGACGTGTTGCGTACAATCATGAGGTCTTATGATTAATCTTCTCGTGTTGTTTACGGGTAGTCCTGAAATATATAAAATCAAATCATAAGTAATTATATATAAAATATCATATTAATTAGAAAAGATATGATTAATTTACTTTTTCTCCAAATATTTTCGTAGCTAAACTAGCTTCGGATACCCAATCTTGTTTTAGTCGTAGTTTCTTCATTAAAACTCCGTTTTTGTTGGTTCAACTTGCCACTTCCTTGGATCGAGTCAAATTTTAAGAATATGAACTGAAAATACCTTAATTTGTATTCAAAATCATAGGTTATAGGTCAAACTTTGGTGAAACTTATGAAAGTGATCATTTTCCATCATAAAAACAACATTTAATGATCATTTTTCTAAAAATACTTACACTTTGAGTTAAACCATGAAATTTTTATGTGTTAACATATTCATAAGAAATATCATTTTTCCAGAACATGAACTTCCAATTCAAAGTTCAAGATGGTTTTTAATTATCCAACCCAAAACAGCCCCCGGTTGCACTCCGACGACGTAGATTCAGTTTTTAAGATGTTCTTTGTAAAACCAAGTTATATCTTGTTAGGTTAGCATATCATTATGATATATTACAGGTCTTGAAGTGTTTTAAAAGTCAAGTTAGAAGGATCTATTTAGTTTGCGAACAAGTTTGAAATCATTCAAACTATGTTCTTGTTGTTAAAATTTTATACCACAAAATAAGATAGCTATATGAAAATGAATTGAATAAGATTATGAACAAGGTTACTACCTCAAGTTACTTGGACAAAGTTACTGCAAAAGATAAGAAATAATCTTGGAATCAAAGAGTGGTGGAGTTAGATCAAAAGGTTGGAAGTAAACTTCTTCAAATGGGTGGTTATTTTGATATGTTCTTGAAAGAGTTTTCTTATGGTGTTTAAGGCTTGTAATTGAAGCTAAATGATGGGGAAAATGCTTGGAGATGATCAAGTATGAAGTTAGAAGTATTTTGAGAGAGAAATGAGGGTGTAGTTATGAGAAAATGGAGCGAAGAAATGGTGTTCATTTATAAAAACGTTTTTAGTTTATAAAGAAAGAAAAGGATTCCTAATTTTGTTTTCTTACTAATAATTCATACTACTTGACAAATTCTAGTTACCTCATATCTAGGGCAGTAATAATGTTGATTAAGATGTTGATTTGATGTGTATATACCAATAGTAAATATGTATAGAAGCTGGGTATGATACGGGTACATATAGCCTAGATATACGTATAGAAATCTTGAGGAAACGGAACGAGAATTCAAATATAGCTATCTTTTGTGAATATACTTATATTGTTTTATGTATTTAAGTCCTTAAAAGTGATTAAATACATTATATATACGATACATGTATAAGCATTATAGATTATAAGTATATATATCAAAGAATGTTACGTATAGTTATCATTTTGAAAACTTAAGTTAGTAGTTTCAAAATATACTTATAACTCATTGTCATTAGTACACAATGAGATGTTAAACCATCCTTAGATCATGTTAAATATATATAAATACATATATATACACAAACGTATAATTATCGTATGTTATATAGTTCGTGATATCATCGGTCATATTGGACGGTCAAACGTTGTGTAAAACTCTTTTCAAAAACACAAGTCTCAACAATTTGGATTGCTTATCATGTTGGTATGGTTTAATTTATGTAAATATTAATCTCATAAGTATAATTTGGTCGGAAAATTCTGGGTCATTACAGTACCTACCCGTTAAAGAAATTTCGTTCCCGAAATTTGATAGAGGTTGTTATGGATAACAATAAGAAGGTTTTCATGACAAATATAAGGTGATAATGGAGTTTTATCATCATTGAGTAATGTAGATAAAACGATTCGATTATGCGAATAATATAAATGAGACTATCGTAAAAGAGTGAGATGAGTAAAATATATTCGTCTTAACCGATGACGTAGTTATGATTGATTTCCGGGATTTAAGGGATTTAAAGAGAATCTTACGTAATAAGATTTGGTTCTTTGGTGATTAAGGAAATCAGGATCTTCTTTGATTATATGCAATAATCTGTTTCGATTGCTCTGTCGGATATTTCACTATAAATTCACCCCTTCGTTTCCTTATTTTCCACGACTCATACCTTCTATTCTTTCTCCCTTGATTCTTACTTTAAAGCATTCATCAATATGCTCCATCCAGTCCTGATTCTTGATATACTCCTAACTTTTATATCTGTCATTCTTCTTTTTCATCTACCACCAGAAGAATCTACTTACTTCTACTATACTCTTGTGTTTATAGTGTTTCTAATTCTCCCGTGTCTCTATATTGCTATCTGTATCGATATACACGGTTTGTAATTTCAGGGTTATTATCGAAGTTTATATTCTTCATTATTTTTCGGAGCTTCATGCTTTCGTTTTCTCTTCCCGACTTCGAGTCAAGCGAGTAATGGTCCGGAATTCGTAGATATGAAATTCAGAATGAACATAGCTAATGCTCTAAGAAGAAAATGGTAATAGAACGATTTTGATTTGTTAAATTACCAGAATACCCTAGAGAAGACCGAGTCATCCAGAAAAATATTCTCTTGATATGTTTAGAGATTAGATAGAATGTAAGAGTCATGTAAATGGCACATGATGACGGTACTGTGAATCATCATGCTTCATTAGAAACTCAGCATGACTTACTGTAATATAATGACGTTGATCAAGTGTCATTATATTATACTAATCCACGCTTCAGTTCCCAACACTACTTCAAAACATTCATATTTTAAACTCGAAGGTTTCAGAATTTAAAAACTAACACAGTTTCTTTTATGTTGCAGATATTACGGAGAGATAAATGATCTCAGATAAGAATAGTTGTGAAAATATCGCCAGAAATATGGAGGATATTTATAATAGAACATACGAGAATATCTTAGAATTTCTAATATCAATGGATGATGAAGAAGATTTGTCTGTGAAGGTTTAGAATGAGAAATAAG
Source organism: Rutidosis leptorrhynchoides (assembly GCF_046630445.1). NCBI lineage: Eukaryota > Viridiplantae > Streptophyta > Magnoliopsida > Asterales > Asteraceae > Rutidosis > Rutidosis leptorrhynchoides. The sequence goes on along the minus strand of NC_092333.1, from coordinate 130,099,013 downwards.
TTGTTTGCTAACGATTTCAGCAGGCACAGAATCATTTGGATTCTTTGAAGGCAAACTTATTCTTTGTTATTTGTCCACGGCTTTCTTCATAGTTTCAATAATCCGCTTTTCGGTACTAAATTTTCTATCAAGCGTTCCTAACACTCCTTTCTTTATCATCAAACTTTTGGCCATTAAGATCATCTACAACATGCTGCTTCATCAGCATTTTCAAAGTTAACTGATCTGGGTCATCGGTTATCAAACCGAGGTAGTTTCTGGAGAATTGTGTTTTTAGAATGATTAATCGCTGATGGTAATATTGTGGAATATAAAAGGTTCTCCAGTAACAATAAAGAGTACGCATATATATCGCGGTTATAATAAAGTTGTTTTGGATGAAAAGTCGGAGTTGACTTGCTGGAGCTGTGACAAAATTAGCTACTTTGGAAAGGGATTGCAAAACAATCTTCGGTAATAACAATGTCAAAGGAACTAGAACAGATACGTGTCAAACGTTTACTCAGTTTCTGAGGGTTTTTCAGGTGCATAACTATATGCATCAATCTTTTCTTCCGTAGATGAAGTGCGGTTGGTTTATCCTCTCGATTGAGGTGTTTTTAAGAATCATGATAGATTTGAACGCTGATTGTAATCGTCGAGTTACAATGAGGTTTAAGATGAAATCAAGTGGCAATCTTGAAGAAATGTTTAGTTTCATATGTTATAATCAATATTTTAATTCATTTTAATTGTCCAATGTCATTAATCCACAGTCAATAGTCCACAGTAACAGTCCAATAATTCATATATAGTTTAATATATAATATACGAATTAATTAATACGTGTCGTGACCCGTATACCTCTCAGACTCGATCACAACTCAAACTATATATATTATTGTAGAATTAACCTCAACCCTGTATAGAGAACTCAATCATTACTGCAAATAGAGTGTCTATGGTGATTCCAAATAATATATATATATGCGTCGATATGATATGTCAAAACATTGTATACGTGTCCCGATATTTAAAGTGCGTAAAATAATTACAGAAATTAAATGGCGATAAATAAAAGTGCGATAATTAAATTGTGATAAATAAACTGCGATAAATAAAATGTAATCAGTTAGCTAGGAACAGTTAGCTGGAACAGTTAGCGTGGATTCTTTACAAAATTTTTCATAGTTAATTTGTTTGTTTCTAACAGATTTTATTTTGTCATATGTTTTCTTCATATGCCACTTGTTGGATTCTGGGAAGTCAAAATCCAAATATGAAATTGAATGAAAATGGTTATTCTGCGGTGAACGGATACGTATATCGGTGGTTGTAAGTAGGATAGTAAATGACTATTGAATCAGCTTCGATGAATGTACAATGTAACTTATTAAGATGAAATCTAATTATTCCTCGGGTATTACCTACCCGTTAAAAAATTTTCACCATTAATATTTTGTACAAAAGAACATTTAATTACAATCTTTATGAAAACATATATACATATATATTTTCTTCAGATGAAATCATGAATTTTATGAGTTAATATGATATTAATCTCATTTGCTTTTTGGTTTGAGCTAGAATAAGAAATCTCTAAAACTTTTTGAAACCACATATTCTTCGTAGAATATCAATGAAGTTATGGATCAATACTTCATCGTTCATTATTGTTGGTACTCCTTGGTATCTATGGTGCGTATGATGTTGATGTTTGTGGGACAGATTATGATGTCGAGACGTATGATGCGGATGTTGTTTGTTAGTGGTGATGATGGTATTGTTGATGTTATTGATGGAGGTGCTGATTATACTGCTGGTGCTGCTGCTGGTGTTTGCAACCTTCGCACCATGTTCTCCAAAGCCGTCACGCGAGTGCGAAGTTCGTTAACTTCTGCTAGTACACCGGGATGATTGGCGGTTGGAGCGAGCAAATGAACAAGATTTGTAATATGGGATAGTATATAATCGTGACGAGATACTCTAGAAATGAGAGAGAAAATGGTGTTTCGAATAGGTTCGCCAGTAAGTGCTTCAGGTTCATCGCCAAGAGGGCAATTTGGTGGATGGAATGGATCACCTTCTTCTTGTCTCCAGTGATTTAGTATATTACGAACCCATCCCCAATTCATCCAGAATAGATGATGGGAAATTGGTTGATCCATTCCGGTGACGCTGCTTTCGGAGCCCGAATGGAAATCCATATCGGCATAACTGTCGGAATCTGAAGAATTCGAACTAGATGCGGAATCCATCTTGTATAATGGGGAAAATGAATTTTTGGTATGGAATAGATTATAGGAGTTAAATTTGGTACTCTTCAATACATAATTTACATATGTATATATAATACTAAAATCCCGTAAATTACGGAGAATCTTTGAAAATATATCAGTCAAAGTTCTCAATAACAGATATGCTAAGATAAGAATTCGTCTATACACTATCAATGCAGTAAATGCAGTAAAACGTGTCTAGACTTATGAATGATAAGCAGGTAATTTCCTAAGGATGATAAGCAGATGATTTCCGACTAGAAATGATAAGCAAAACTTTTGACATGTGGACACGGTCGAAGTCCAGACTCATTAATGCATCCTAACAACTACTAGTTAGACACACTAATGCAAGACCTGGTTCGCTACGACCACCGCTCTGATACCAACTGAAAGGACTCGTCCTAATCCACCTGGACGAAGTCATCAACATTTGGTCCCATTGCGATGATCGGCTCCAAGTAATGTCCTTATATTGAGCAAATACACAGCGGAAGACTTAATTCGTACCTGAGAATAAACATGCTTTAAAGTGTCAACCAAAAGGTTGGTGAGTTCATAGGTTTATCATAACAATCATTTCAATATGTTAATAGACCATAAGATTTCATAATCATAAACATAATATACTCGCAAGTGTATGTAAAGCATTCTAAGTGGTTGAGCACTTGGTAACCATACTTAACATTTAATCAACGTCGCATATTCCCTTTATTATGAAATCTCACTACACTGTACCAAGTGTAGTCACCAAAACGAAGTACTGTGCAACTGTTGAATACTGGTCGTCCAGTCCGGTTGGGGTTGTCAGGCCCGATAGATCTATCAACAGGATTCGCGTTTACAATACCCATGTAAATAGTAGTTACCAAGCTACAGGGAAATATGCCAGTGGTACAACTCAACGTAGAATATATTTTTAAGTACTTGTGTCTATTTTGTAAACATTTATAAAAACAGCGCATGTATTCTCAGCCCAAAAATATATATTGCAAAAGCAATTAAAAAGGGAGCAAATGAAACTCACTTTTGCCTTGAAGGTATTTAATTCAACTTGGTCTCCGATAGATATCACGAACCTAACCATATATATAATATATCAACATATTTTCTTTTTAAGTAATCGTTACATATATATATATATATATATATATATATATATATATATATATATATATATATATATATATATATATATATATATACTTTTAATATTTTCTTAGTCCGTAGTTAGCAGTCCGATATTAGTGGTCCACAATTAGTTGCTTAAATAAAATAAATAAAGACCCCATCGTATTCATATTGATCAGAATTAATCTCGACCCATGGTACCAAGTTGTCAAATGATGTGTTGCGTACATAAAGTACCGTGTTGTCAAATGACGTGTTGCGTACAATTATGAGGTCTTATGATTAATCTTCTCGTGTTGTTTACTGGTAGTCCTGAAATATATAAAATCAAATCATAAGTAATTGTATATAAAATATCATATTAATTAGAAAAGATATGATTAATTTACTTTTTCTCCAAATATTTTCGTAGCTAAACTAGCTTCGGATACCCAATCTTGTTTTAGTCGTAGTTTCTTCATTAAAACTTCGTTTTTGTTGGTTCAACTTGCCACTTCCTTGGATCGAGTATAATTTTAAGAATATGAACTGAAAATACCTTAATTTGTATTCAAAATCATAGGTTATAGGTCAAACTTTGGTGAAACTTATGAAAGTGATCATTTTCCATCATAAAAACAACATTTAATGATCATTTTTCTAAAAATACTTACACTTTGAGTTAAACCATGAAATTTTTATGTGTTAACATATTCATAAGAAATATCATTTTTCCAGAACATGAACTTCCAATTCAAAGTTCAAGATGGTTTTTAATTATCCAACCCAAAACAGCCCCCGGTTGCACTCCGACGACGTAGATTCAGTTTTTAAGATGTTCTTTGTAAAACCAAGTTATATCTTGTTAGGTTAGCATATCATTATGATATATTACAGGTCTTGAAGTGTTTTAAAAGTCAAGTTAGAAGGATCTATTTAGTTTGCGAAAAAGTTTGAAATCATTCAAACTATGTTCTTGTTGTTAAAATTTTATACCACAAAATAAGATAGCTATATGAATATGAATTGAATAAGATTATGAACAAGGTTACTACCTCAAGTTACTTGGACAAAGTAACTGCAAAAGATAAGAAATAATCTTGGAATCAAAGAGTGGTGGAGTTAGATCAAAAGGTTGGAAGTAAACTTCTTCAAATGGGTGGTTATTTTGATATGTTCTTGAAAGAGTTTTCTTATGGTGTTTAAGGCTTGTAATTGAAGCTAAATGATGGGAAAAATGCTTGGAGATGATCAAGTATGAAGTTAGGAGTATTTTGAGAGAGAAATGAGGGTGAAGTTATGAGAAAATGGAGTGAAGAAATGGTGTTCATTTATAAAAACGTTTTTAGTTTATAAAGAAAGAAAAGGATTCCTAATTTTGTTTTCTTACTAATAATTCATACTAATTGACAAATTCTAGTTACCTCATATCTAGGGCAGTAATAATGTTGATTAGGATGTTGATTTGATGTGTATATACCAATAGTAAATACGTATAGAAGCTGGGTATGATACGGGTACATATAGCCTAGATATACGTATAGAAATCTAGAGGAAACGGAACGAGAATTCAAATATAGCTATCTTTTATGAATATACTTATATTTTTTTATGTATTTAAGTCCTTAAAAGTGATTAAATACATTATATATACGATACATGTATAAGCATTATAGATTATAAGTATATATATCAAAGAAGGTTACGTATAGTTATCGTTTTGAAAACTTAAGTTAGTAGTTTCAAAATATACCTATAACTCATTGTCATTAGTACACAATGAGATGTTAAACCATCCTTAGATCATGTTAAATATATATAAATACATATATATACACAAACGTATAATTATCGTATGTTATATAGTTCGTGATATCATCGGTCATATTGGACGGTCAAACGTTGTGTAAAACTCTTTTCAAAAACACAAGTCTCAACAATTTGGATTGCTTATCATGTTGGTATGGTTTAATTTATGTAAATATTAATCTCATAAGTATAATTTGGTCGGAAAATTCCGGGTCATTACAAAAAAATCAAACATCAATACGAATTACTTACTTGATACCTTCTGTAAACCACCAAATACACCTTTGTTGTCTTTTTACTTTCTTCATGAACTACCAACCGACACCTTCACTTTTCTATCTCTCTTCTCTCTCCCTTAAAATAAAAATCCCCTCAGATCATCTTAAATTGATATATACTGTTTACGATTTCTGTTTTACTTTGTGAATCCACACCTTTAAACACCACCATCGAAGAACAATCTCGAACTAAACACCCTACTTCCTTTCCTTGCTCGATAAACCATCACCTTAGATCACCACCATTAACCACCATTTTTCCGTCACCTTTATATATATATATATATATATATATATATATATATATATATATATATATATATGTATATATATATATATATATATATATATATATATATATATATATATATATATATATATATATATATATATATATATATTCTCTTCCTTCTTTTTCTTCTTCTTGTTTTATTCGCGAATAATCCAACATCATCAACTGTCATCAACTATGGCTATCATTCGTGCCTTTGTTTTCTACCTTGTCAAACACCAACCAAAAATACCATCGGTTAGTCTCCTTTAGGAATGAACAGAGATATTAAGAAAACAAAAGAAGGAAGAGTGGTACACATGATATTCGGTTGTCTTGATAATATGACATATAATATAACATTTGCAATAAAGCAAGAGCACTAGTTGCAATAGAATGGCCGACACTTTTGTAAATCAATTGGACGAGCAAATTTATTTTTTTTCCTTATAACTTTGCAACGTGTAAATCCACTAAGGTGTTGCATCCTACTTTTCCTCTATGGCCGACCGAATTAGAGTAAACATAGGGACGTTCGAATTTCTTTTATTTAATAAAGAGATATGCATACAAGTGGTCATGAAGCCTCCCACCTGTTTTGTAACGACCCGGATTTTTTCCGATCGTTTTATACTTATGAGATTAATATTTACATAAAATAAACCTTACCAACATGATAAGCAATCCAAACTGTTGAGACTTATGTTTTTGAAAAGAGTTTCACACAACGTTTGACCGTCCAATTTGACCGATGATATCACGAACTATATAACACACGATAATTATACGATTATGTATATGTACATATCTATACATATTTAACATGATTTAAGGATGGTTTAACATTTCATTGTAAACTAACAACAATGAGTTATAAGTATACTTTGAGACCACTAACTTAAGTTTTCAAAACGATAACTATATGTAACGTTCTTTGACATATATACTTACAATCTATAATGTGTTGGTGATCTATGTCACCAATATGATTTAAGTGTAATGGGATTAATTTGTAACCAAAATAATCTTGATAAATATCGAACAAGTTTGGGGAAGTGTGGAGTGCACACTTGTTTAAACTTATCTTGATTATGACGGGGGTTCGGGGGTAGCGCCCCCAATAAGCGGGGTCCAAGGGGTGGCAATCCCTGGCGGGGTCCAAGGGGCAGATCCCCTGGCTGGGGTCGAGCTGACCTGGTCAGCTTGGAAATTTTTTTTTTGGGCCAACATTGCTTTATTAAAAATGTCTTAAAATTTTATTTTGGCCCGGTTTGACCCAAAAATAAAAGCCCAGTTTTGAGCCTCTTTTACAGTTATAAACCCGTCCATATTTGAATTCTCGTTCCGATTCCTCAAAATTTCTACAAGTATATCTAGGGTATATGTAACCGTATCATACCCAGCTTCTATACGTATTTACTATTGGTATATACCAACAATAAACTTCAATGATCAGCCACTAGACATGATGTTACATGTGGGAACCAGCCATTTAACCTCATGTGTGACTTTTGTGCAAGAAAACAAACTAAATCTCCTATATATCCATCCCATAATCATGCTATTTTGCACACAAACACATACAATTTCATTTCCAATTTTCTTTCAAGTTAATTCACTCCCTAATCTCTCTTCATTTACCTACTCAAGAACGTATCAATATAGTCATCCGACTTCAAGGAGATTACTTCCAATCTTTCAATTCCACTCCACCACTCTTTTGATTCCAAGATTTTTCTTACCTTTTCCAGTAGCTTTGTCCAAGTAACTTGAGGTAGTAACCTTATTCATAACCTTATTCGATTCATATTTATATAGCTATCTTATTTTGTGTTGTAAAATTTTAACAACAAGAACATAGTTTGAGTGATTTCAAACTTGTTTGCAAACTAAATAGATCCTTCTAATTTGATTTTTAAAAACACTTCAAGACCTGTAATATATCATATTATTACAAAATCGGATTAATCATATCTTGGCTAATTAACATAATATTTTGATATATATTTACTTATGATTTGATTTTATATATTTCAGGACCACCCGTAAACAACACGAGAAGATTAATCATAAGACCTCATGATTGTACGCAACACGTCATTTGACAACACGGTACTTTATGTACGCAACACGTCACTTAACAACATGGTACCATGGGTCGAGATTAATTCTGATCAATACGAATATGATGGGGTCTTTATTTATTTTATTTAAGCAACTAATTGTGGACCACTAACATCGGACTGCTAACTACGGACTAAGAAAATATTAAAAGTATATATATATATATATATATATATATATATATATATATATATATATATATATATATATATATATATATATATATATATATATATATATATATATATATATATATATATATATATATATATATATATATATATATATATATATATATATATATATATATGTAACGATTACTTAAAAAGAAAATATGTTGATATATTATATATATGGTTAGGTTCGTGAAATCTATCGGAGACCAAGTCGAGTTAAATACCTTCAAGACAAAAGTGAGTATATAGTCCCACTTTTAAACTCTAAATATTTTGGGATGAGAATACATGCATTTTATGATTTACGTTATGGACACAAGTGATTAAAAATATATATTCTACGTTGAGTTGTACCACTGGCATACTTCCCTGTAACTTGGTAACTATTATTTACATGAGGTATTGTAAACACGAATCCTGTTGATAGATCTATCGGGCCTGACAACCCCAACTGGACTGGATGACCAGTATTCAACGGTTGCACAGTACTTCGTTTCGGTGACTACACTTGGTACGGTGTAGTAAGATTTCATAATAGAGGGAATATGCGACGTTGATTAAATGTTAAGTATGGTTATCAAGTGCTCAACAACTTAGAATATTTTTATTAAAACGTTTATATATGAAATCTTGTGGTTTATATTTATAACGCTGCCGGCATTAAACCTATATCTCACCAACTTTATGTTGACGTTTTAAGCATGTTTATTCTCAGGTGATAACTAAAAGCTTCCGCTGCAACATGTTGAATTTAAGCAAGATCTTGAGTATGCATATTTGTGTCAAATATAAAACTGCATATCGGAGGATTTGTAATGTAAAATATGTTGGAAGTCGTATTGTTATTATCACATGTAAAGTTTGTAAGTCTAAGATTATCGCTAAACGATAATCATTATTAAGTTGTTTAAACCTTGTATTTGTAATAAAAGCTATGGTTTGTATTGTAAAAACGAATGCAGTTTTTTGAAAAATGTCGCATATAGAGGTCAATACCTCGCGATGAAATCATATGTTATTGTATTCATCCTTATGGTTAAGGTCGGGTCATGACATGTGGTATCAGAGCGTTGGTCTTAGAGAACCAGAAAATTTGCATTAGTGTGTCTTATCGAGTTTGTTAGGATGCATTAGTGAGTCTGGACTTTGACCGTGTTTGATTTCGAAAACTATTGCTTATCCTTGTTGGTTAAAAATTAAAATGTAAATATTATGTGGTATTAACGTGCTAGTTGTTATGTGATAGATGTCTGGCTTAGAACTTATTATCACATTCAGCGACTCCGAACCAGAATCTTCAGATGGTGTTCCAGTCATTAACCTATCCGATGATGAAAACGACACCTTTGGGGAAGACTCACAAGTTCCGGATGAATCAATTGAAGAGGAACCAGAAAGTGATCCTGAGGAGGAAGAAATACAGGAAATTACGAAAGACAAGTTTGAACGAGGAAAGAAACGAAAGGCTACTGAAATGGAAAATCCAAATCCCGAGTCTAGAGAGAATGTTGTCGCACCAACTCCACCAGATACTTCCACACCTATTCCCGCTATTCCTATTAGTTCTATCCCGACATCCAGTTCTTCGGTTCCTCAGCCAAAACGCAGGGAGACAACCAGGATAACCTTTAAGCGATTTCTTTGAACACAAACGCTTTGGGTTAAATGATGCGCTGTTGTTTTAAACCATGGGATCATATAATGTTTTGTATAATATTACTAGTGTGGTTTGCTTAATGTTTGATGTAAGATAAGCATATGTAAAATAGTGAAGTTTGAAATGCAATAATTTTCCATGGTTAAGTATTATTTGGGTGGTAGTAATTGATTTTCGTACTAAGCTATTAAGTATGAACTTTAACGGGTAGGTACTACCCTAGATATAATTATAAAACGCTAATAAGAAGAAAAGGCTTTTATAATAATAACTGGTTCATATTATTAATAAGCTACGATGTACTGTAAATACATACTACATCTATAATATTCCATGTGAATAATTATTTTTTTCATTCTTGTTGAAGATTATGGCGCGATTGAACCGAATGACGGAACAAGAAATCCAGGAACTCATCAATCAGCGAGTGCACGACAGAATGTTATGGGTCGAGGCTGTAAGAGGTGCTGCAGTTAACCCAAATCCTCGTGTGAGGTGCACTTACAAAACTTTTCAAGGTTGCAAGCCCTCATCATTCAGTGGAACAGAAGGACCGGTTGATTTAACCCGATATATCGAAAAGATTGAGTCTATGTTTAAAATCAGTGGTTGTATTGAGAAGGACATGACCAAGTATGCATCGTGCACCCTACAAGATAGTGCACTCACGTGGTGGAAAAACTATGTGAAGGCCGTAGGAGGAGATGTAGCTTATGATACTCCTTGGGAAGAATTCAAAACAATGCTAATCAACGAATATTGTCCAAGGAACGAGGTTAGGAAGTTGGAAGCTGAATTACGAAGCCTGAAAGTTGTTGGTACTAAACTCACCAACTACAATCAGTGATTCATGGAATTAGCTTTGCTATGTCCCGAATTGGTACCAACCGAAGAACGGAAGATTGAACTATACAAAGACGGTTTGCCTAAAAAGGTCAAGGCAAATGTTACAGCATCCAAACCCAAGACTATTCATGAAGCTATCACCATGGCGAACGAGTTGATGGACCAGATTATTCTGGATAAGAACACCGATGTCAAGACATCGGGAAATAAAAGAAAGTGGGAAGGTAATCATCAACAATCCAACAAGAAACAAGAAACCACGCAAGGTGCGGGTAGCGGTTCAAACTCAGGTTACAAAGGACGAAATCCTTTATGTAACAGATGCCACAAACATCACTCTGGTTATTGTAATGTGGTGTGCAACAATTGTAATCGAAAAGGTCATCTTGCTGAAGATTGTAGGGTTCCCGCTACAAATACAAACGGTACCAAGACTCCTGCCACCAATGCAAATAGAACTGCCTTGGCCACTGTTACTTGTTATGGGTGTGGGAAACAGGGTCATTATAAGAGTCAGTGCCCGAATCCAGAGAAGAATAACAGATCTACACGTGGAAGAGCATTTGTTATTAATGCTAGAGAGTCGTATGAAGACCCGGAGCTTGTTACGGGTACGTTTACCATTAATAACTTATCCGCATCTATTATATTTGATACTGGTGCCGATAGAAGTTATGTGTGTAGAGACTTTCATGCTAAATTGAATTGTTCATCATTACCTCTAGATGCTAAGTACATGATTGAGTTAGCTAATGGTAAACTAATTAAAGCCGATAAAATTTTCCGTGATTGTAAAATAAATTTAGCCGGAGAAACATTTAAGATTAATTTGATACCCGTAGAATTAGGAAGTTTTGATGTAATAGTCAGTATGGACTGGATGTCCAAAATAGGAGCTGAAGTTGTGTGCGCCAAGAAGGCAATTCGCATTCCTCGTAAGGATAGAACGCCATTAATGATTTATGGAGAGAAGGGTAACTCAAAGCTAAAACTCATTAGTTGTTTGAAAGCTCAAAAGTGCTTGAAGAAAGGGTGCTATGCTATCCTAGCACATGTTAATAAAGTCGAAATGAAGGAAAAAGTGAAGAGCATCAGCGACGTGCCTGTGGCAAGAGATTTTCCTGAAGTATTTCCGGAAGAGTTGCCGGGATTACCTCCATTTAGATCTGTAGAATTTCAAATAGATCTAGTACCAGGAGCTGCACCAGTGGCTCGTGCTCCATATAGACTTGCACCATCTGAGATGAAAGAGTTACAAAGCCAGTTACAAGAATTACTGGACCGTGGTTTCATTCGACCGAGCACTTCACTGTGGGGAGCTCCGATTTTATTCGTCAAGAAGAAAGATGGATCTTTCTGAATGTGTATAGATTATCGTGAATTAAATAAGTTAACTATCAAGAATCGGTATCCACTACCGAGAATTGATGACTTATTTGATCAATTGCAAGGATCATGTGTTTACTCGAAAATCGACCTAAGGTCGGGCTATCATCAACTACGCGTCAAAGAAGAAGATATTCCGAAAACTGCTTTTCGGACACGCTACGGTCATTATGAATTTTTGGTCATGCCGTTTGGGTTGACTAATACGGTCTCCTTGATGATATTTTTATCTATTCCAAGAGTGAGCAAGAGCATGAGCAGCATTTAAGGTTGGTATTAGAATTGTTAAGAAAAGAACAGTTATACGCCAAATTTTCTAAGTGTGCATTTTGGTTGAAAGAAGTGCAATTTCTTGGCCACGTTGTTAGTAGCAAAGGAATTCAGGTTGATCCAGCTAAAATTGAGGCCATTGAAAAATGGGAGACTCCTAAGACACCAACGCAGATACACCAATTTTTGGGTTTTGATGGTTATTATAGAAGGTTTATTCAAGATTTTTCCCGAATAGCTAAACCATTAACAACGTTAATGCAAAAAGGGAAGAAGTAAGAATGGACTTCTGAGCAAGAGAGTGCATTTCAATTACTGAAGAAGAAGTTGACTACAGCACCTATTTTATCATTACCTGAAGGGAACGATGATTTTGAGATATATTGTGACGCTTCGCGACAAGGTTTTGGTTGCGTCCTTATGCAACGGAAGAAAGTTATAGCATACGCATCCCGACAATTGAAGATTCACGAGCGGAATTATACGACGCATGATTTAGAATTGGGAGCAGTAGTGTTTGCATTGAAGATATGGAGACACTATTTATATAGGGTTAAATGCACTGTGTTTACTGATCATAAAAGCCTTCAACATATTTTTGATCAGAAACAGCTGAACATGAGGCAACGTAGGTGGGTCGAGCTGATAAACGACTATGATTGTGAGATTCGCTATCATCCCGGGAAAGCGAATGTAGTGGCCGACGCTCTAAGCAGAAAGGAACGGGAACCAATTCGAGTACGAGCAATGAACATAAAAATTCGCATGAATCTCAACTCAGAAATCAAAGAGGCTCAACGAGAAGCTCTTACTAAAGAAAACATAGGAAATGAAATAATGAAGAAGTATGAGAAGCAACTCGTTATACGGGAAGACGGAATTCGATATTTCACAAACCGTATTTGGGTACCGAAGTTGGGTGGATTAAGGAAGTTGATATTGAACGAGGCACATAAGACAAGATACTCGATACATCCTGGAGTTGGAAAGATGTATCAAGATCTTAAGATGCATTATTGGTGGCCTAATTTAAAGACAGATGTTGCAACATATGTTGGGGAATGTTTAACTTGTTCCAAAGTCAAAGCAGAACACCAGAAGCCATCAAGGTTACTTCAACAACCAGAAATCCCAGAATGGAAATGGGATGGTATTACCATGGATTTCATCACAAAGTTACCTAAGACTGCCTGGGGTTATGACACCATTTGGGTAATAGTTGATCGTCTCACCAAATCTGCACATTTCTTGCCTATAAAGGAAACGGATAGAATGGAGAAACTATTACGATTATACATAAAGGAAATTGTTTCAATGCATGGAATACCTATTTCCATTATATCCGATCGTGATAGTAGATTTACATCAAAGTTTTGGCAATCACTACAGGAGGCCCTGGGAACCCGTTTGGATATGAGCACCGCATATCATTCGCAAACTAACGGGCAGAGTGAAAGAACAATTCAGACTCTTGAAGACATGCTCAGGGCATGTGTGATCGATTTTGGAAACGGATGGGATAAATATCTACCATTAGCAGAATTCTCGTATAATAATAGTTATCATGCGAGCATTAAAGCTGCACCATTCGAAGCGCTGTATGGAAGGAAGTGTAGATCCCCTATCTGTTGGAATGAAGTAGGAGATCGACAATTAACTAGTCCTGAGATCATCCATGAAACTACTGAGAAGATAGTGCAAATCAAGGAGAGATTGAAAATAGCCCGTAGTCGCCAAAAGAGCTACGTCGATGTCCGAAGGAAACCATTAGAGTTTCAGATCGGTGACATGGTTATACTAAAGGTGTCACCTTGGAAAGGTGTAATACATTTTGGAAAAAGGGGTAAACTGAACCCAAGGTATGTGGGCCCGTTCAAGATCATCGAACGCATCGGACCGGTAGCTTATCGACTCGAGTTACCACAAAAACTCGCCGGGGTACATAATTCATTTCACATCTCAAACCTCAAGAAATGTCTTGCAAAGGAAGATCTCACCATTCCTCTTGAAGAAATCCAAGTCGACGAGAAACTACAAATCATAGAAGAACTAGTCGAAATCATGGGCCGTGAAGTTAAACAACTCAAGCAGAGCAACATACCAATCGTCAAGGTTCGTTGGAATGCTCGAAGGGGTCCCGAGTTTACTTGGGAATGAGAGGATCAGATGAAACAAAAGTATCCACGTTTGTTTCCCGACAACGCAAAATAGATACAACTTTAAAATTTCGGGACGAAATTTATTTAACGGGTAGGTACTATAACGACCCGGATTTTTTCCGATCGTTTTATACTTATGAGATTAATATTTACATAAAATAAACCTTACCAACATGATAAGCAATCCAAACTGTTGAGACTTATGTTTTTGAAAAGAGTTTCACACAACGTTTGACCGTCCAATTTGGCTGATGATATCACGAACTATATAACACACGATAATTATACGATTATGTATATGTACATATCTATACATATTTAACACGATTTAATGATGGTTTAACATTTCATTGTGAACTAACAACAATGAGTTATAAGTATACTTTGAGACCGCTAACTTAAGTTTTCAAAACGATAACTATATGTAACGTTCTTTGACATATATACTTACAATCTATAATGTGTTGGTGATCTATGTCACCAATATGATTTAAGTGTAATGGGATTAATTTGTAACCAAAATAATCTTGATAAATATCGAACAAGTTTGGGGAAGTGTGGAGTGCACACTTGTTTGAACTTATCTTGATTATGACGGGGGTTCGGGGGCAGCGCCCCGATAAGCGAGGTCCAAGAGGTGGCAATCCTTGGCGGGGTCCAAGGGGCAGAGCCCCTGGCTGGGGTCGAGCTGACCTGGTCAGCTTGGAAATTTTTTTTTGGGCTAACATTGCTTTATTAAAAATGTCTTAAAATTTTATTTTGGCCCGATTTGACCCAAAAATAAAAGCCCAGTTTTGAGCCTCTTTTACAGTTATAAACCCGTCCATATTTGAATTCTCGTTCCGATTCCTCAAAATTTCTACAAGTATATCTAGGGTATATGTAACCGTATCATACCCAGCTTCTATACGTATTTACTATTGGTATATACCAACAATAAACTTCAATGATCAGCCACTAGACATGATGTTACATGTGGGAACCAGCCATTTAACCTCATGTGTGACTTTTGTGCAAGAAAACAAACTAAATCTCCTATATATCCATCCCATAATCATGCTATTTTGCACACACACACATACAATTTCATTTCCAGTTTTCTTTCAAGTTAATTCACTCCCTAATCTCTCTTCATTTACCTACTCAAGAACGTATCAATATAGTCATCCGATTTCAAGGAGATTACTTCCAATCTTTCAATTCCACTCCACCACTCTTTTGATTCTAAGATTTTTCTTACGTTTCCAGTAGCTTTGTCCAAGTAACTTGAGGTAGTAACCTTATTCATAACCTTATTCGATTCATATTGATATAGCTATCTTATTTTGTGTTGTAAAATTTTAACAACAAGAACATAGTTTGAGTGATTTCAAACTTGTTCGCAAACTAAATAGATCCTTCTAATTTGATTTTTAAAAACACTTCAAGACCTGTAATATATCATATTATGACAAAATCGGATTAATCATATCTTGGCTAATTAACATAATATTTAATATATATTTACTTATGATTTAATTTTATATATTTCAGGACCACCCGTAAACAACACGAGAAGATTAATCATAAGACCTCATGATTGTACGCAACACGTCATTTGACAACACGGTACTTTATGTACGCAACACGTCACTTGACAACATGGTACCATGGGTCGAGATTAATTCTGATCAATACGAATACGATGGGGTCTTTATTTATTTTATTTAAGCAACTAATTGTGGACCACTAACATCGGACTGCTAACTACGGACTAAGAAAATATTAAAAGTATTAAAAGTATATATATATATATATATATATATATATATATATATATATATATATATATATATATATATATATATATATATATATATATATATATATATATATATATATATATATATATATATATATATATATATATATATGTAACGATTACTTAAAAAGAAAATATGTTGATATATTATATATATGGTTAGTGAAAGGACCCGTTCATATACATTATAAACGATTCACAATAGTTGATTACATCGCGAGATATTTGACCTCTATATGATACGTTTTACAAACATTGCATTCGTTTTTAAAAGACAAACTTTCTTTACATCTAAAATTGATGGCATGCATACCATTTCATATTATATCCAACTATAATTGACTTAATATTAATCTTGATGAACTCAACGACTCGAATGCAACATCTTTCAAAGTATGTCATGAATGACTCCAAGTAATATCCTTAAAATGAGCTAATGCACAGCGAAAGATTTCTTTAATACCTGAGAATAAACATGCTTTAAAGTGTCAACCAAAAGGTTGGTGAGTTCATTAGTTTATCATAATCAATCATTTTCGTAATAGTAATAGACCACAAGATTTCTGTTTATAAATATATGTACACTCGCAAGTGTATAAAAGTATTTTATAAGTTGTAGGCACCCGGTAACAAGCCTTAACGTTCATGTTTTACCCTCTGAAGTACACCAGATCAGGTGTGTTTAATATAACCTCGAAGTACTAAAGCATCCCATAGTCAGGATGGGGTTTGTCAGGCCCAATAGATCTATCTTTAGGATTCGCGCCTACCGTACATAGACAAGTAGTTTAATGTTACCAAGCTAAGGGTATATTTCTGGTTTAAACCCACGTAGAATTAGTTTTAGTACTTGTGTCTATTTCGTAAAACATTTATAAAACAACGCATGTATTCTCAGCCCAAAAATATATATTGCAAAAGCAATTAAAAAGGGAGCAAATGAAACTCACAATACTGTATTTCGTAGCAATTATGTATATGACGGAACTGAACAAGTGCAGGGTTTGTCTCGGATTCACGAACCTATATTAAGTATATATATTTATATGTTGGTCAATATCTGTCTAACAATTTAGGTCAAGTCGTAGTGTATCGCAATCCTAATGCTCGAGACCGACATGCAAAAGTCAACAAAAGTCAACTTGACCCAAAATGACTTCCAAAATCTATACATGTTTATTATATAACTTATATATAGTCGTTTTATATATTTAAATATATTTATCAGATCTTATTATACTAAATAATACAAGTCATTTATTAATAAATAAAAATTTATATTTAAATTCATATATGATAAAAAATATACTTTTATATATCTCAAGTAATAAAATTTATAAAATTCACTTGATATCATAAAAATATAGTGGTATGTATTATTAATGTAATTATATTACGTGTGTTAAAAATATCTTTGTACGCATATTTATTTGATTAAATAATATTGATAATAATAATAATGATACAAATAATAAAATGATAGTTTCAATAAAAATATTAATTTTTAGTAATAAAGATAATTTTAGTAATAACATCAACTGATAACAATTATAATAATAGTTTTAATAATAATATTAAAATTAATAATAATTCAGTTGGCCATATCTTTTAATCCGTTCATCGAACCCACACGATTTCTAAATGAAAAGTTATTAATTTTTCTTTAGCTTTTTAACGACATGCATATCATATACCTTATCTCAGTAGCATATGTATCAAATTCGTGATTTATCATAAACTATTTAACGACGAAACTAAGCATACAAACATGCATAATCATATATACTCGAGCACTAGTCAGGGATACACTATGAATATAAAAAAAATAAGATATGAATGCTCACGTATCAATATTGTGATTCAATATTGCAGGAAAGTACGTAGACGCAACGAAAATGATAAACGTTAGGTTGACCTCACGAGCAATACCCTCGAACAATACCCATAACCTCCATAGCTATAACCCATAATTTCCTTAGCTCTATCCCGTTTGAAAACTTATTTTGAAATCATCTGAATATAACACCGTCGTAGTATTTTATGTATACTAATAATATCTTGAAATAATACTAAGTAAATATATATATGTAACTCGATTGAGAGAGTTTAGAGAAATATATTTTCAAGTTTCTATGAAATAATGAAACCTATTGAATTCTATTTATAATAGATTTTTGAATTATTAAAGTGAATTATTAAAGTATGAATTATTAAAGTGAATTATTAAAGTATGAATTATTAAAGTGAATTATTAAAGTATGAATTATTAAAGTATGAATTATTAAAGTGAATTATTAAAGTATGAATTATTAAAGTATGAATTATTAAAGTGAATTATTAAAGTATGAATTATTAAAGTGAATTATTAAAGTATGAATTATTAAAGTGAATTATTAAAGTATGAATTATTAAAGTATGAATTATTAAATTATGAATTATTAAAGTGAATTATTAAAGTTAAAGTAAAGTAAAAGTAAAGTAAAAGTAAAGTAAAGGTAAAGTTAAAGTATAGTAAAAGTATAAAACTATGTACGTATAATACGCGAATAAATATATTTAATATTAATTTAAATCGTTATATCATAAAACATTTTAGAAAAGTAGAATTATATATATTCATAATAGGTTTCAAGTTTTTAAATTACAGTCTGTTGGTGAAGCATGGGATAAAGTCCAAAGGTTTAATAAACGTATGAAATCATCTTAATGAAAAATGTCGAGTTACTTAACTTGTCGATATCCAACATCTAAGTTATTTACACTCCACATTCTTACTTATAGATCACTTTACCATTTTCCGAATATTGTCAAAAAGAATAGATTTCTTAAATCACAGTGGACCTCATAACATTGGCCCATAATCATATCATCATGTATCTGATAATTCAATCATTTGATATTTTCTCTTAATTCTATCGATAAATATATCGAAACAAATACGTTCATGTAAAGTATCATATATATCAAATACTTTGTTAATATTTTCAGTTATTATATATTATATATACATATCTATATACACATAATTGTTAGTGAATCGTCAAACACGGTCAAAAGGTAATTGATTACATGAATGTAGTTCCAAACTTTTTGAGATTCAACATTACAAATTCTGCTTATCGTGTCGGAAACATATAAAGGTTAGGTTTAAATTTGGTCGGAAATTTCCGGGTCGTCACAGTACCTACCAGTTAAAGAAATTTCGTCCCGAAATTTGATCGAGGTCGTCATGGCTAACTTTAAAAATGTTTTCATGACGAATATGAGTTGATAAATAGAGTTTTATCATCATTGAGTAATATAGATAAAACAATTTGATTACGCGAATAGTATAAGTGAAGCTATCGCAAGAGAGTGAAATGAGTAAACGTATATTCGTTTTAACCGACGACGTAGTTATGATTGATTTCCGGAATTCATGGAATTTAAGGAAAATCTTTGCTATAAGATTTGGTTCTTCGGCGATTAAGGAAATCATGATCTTATTTGATTAAATGCGATAATCTGTCTCGATTTCTCTGTCTGATATTTTACTATAAATCCACCCCCTTCGTTTCTTTATTTCAACAGCTCACACCTTCTAGTCTTTCTCCCCAATTCATACTTTAAAGCATTCGTTAATATGCTTCATCCAATATTGATTCTTGATATACTCTTAACTTTCATATCTGTCATTCTTCTTTTTCATCTACCACCGGAGGAAGTTATTTTCTTCTACCATTACCTTGGGGTTATTGTGTTTTTCATTCTCCCGTATCTTTATATTGCTATACGCATTGATATACAAGGTTTATAATTTCGGGGTTGTTATCGGGCTTTATATTCTCCATTATATTTCGGAGCTTCATGCTTTCGTTTTCTCTTCCCGACCTTAAGTCAAGCGGATAATGGTCCAGAATTTGTAGATATGAATTTTTGGATGAACATAGTTAATGTTCCAAGAAGAAAATCGTAATGGCACGATCTTGACTTGGCAAATTACCAGAATATCCGAAAATATAGAGCTATCAAGATCATATGTTCTTAATATGTTTGGAAATTGGGTAGAATGTAAGAGTCGTGTAAATAGTACATGATGACGATATGTTCTTTGAATCATCACGTTCCATTAGAAACTCAGTATGACTTACTGTAATATAATCACATTGATCAAGTGTCATTATATTATACTAACTCATGTTTCAGTTCCCAACACTACTTCAAAAACATTCCTATTTTAAATTCGAATTTTTTTTCTTCAGAATTTAGAAACTAACACAGTTTCTTTTTATGTTGTAACGCAGATATTGCGAATAGATAGAAGATTTCGGATAAGAATAGTTGTGAAAATATCTTCAGGAATATCGAAGATATTTATAATAAAAGATACGATGATATCTTAGAATTCTTAACATAGATGGATGATGAAGAAGATTTGTCTGTGAAGGTTTAGAATAAGAAGTAAGGTGTTTGCTAACGATTTCAGTAGACACTGAATCATTTAGATCCTTTGAAGGCAGGTTTAGTCTTTGTGATTTGTCCACAGCCTCCTTCATGGTCTGCTCAATCTGTTTTCCAGTTTCAAACCTTCTCTTTTTCTCAGCTTTACCACCATACTATTCTTTATCATCAAACTTTTGACTGTTAAAGTCGTTTACAGTTTTTGCTGCTTCATCAGCATTTTTCCAATTTCGAAGAACTAGTTCATAGTTTGGGATGTTTTTCAGAAAATTCACATTCGAAGTATGTAAGTCTAGGAGATAGACGTTATATCTATACATATAACTTTTGATGTAAAATTGTAGCGAAATTCAAAATACTGATTGCTAATTCCCAGTAGTTGGTGTGACAATTATTGTTACAGGATGTAGGTAAGTACATGATGGGGTTTTAATGAATAAGTATAGTGGCTTTTCAGAGAGGCTTAAGTCGAAGGTTAATGAAGTTGTTGATAAGTTTACTGCTAATGTGGCGAGATATGAAAGGTTCCCCGGTAACAATGATGAAGGGGTAATTGTTATAATAAGGTTTATTCGTATAAACAAATAAAGGTGATTTGTTGAAGCTATGACAAAATTGTCTATTTTGGAAAGAGATTGAAAAATTATATTTGGTAATAAATATCAAAGGATCTGACACGGGTACGTGTTAAACTATAACTTTGGTTTCGAGAGCTTTTCAGGTGCATGACAGTGGGTAATGTGTGGTTGGATCATCATCTCGCATGTCTTTAAGAATTTTGAAGTGTTTGAACACATATTGTAATTGTTAATATACATATGATGTTCTAAGATTTTGAATGATACAAATATTTTTGTGAGTTCCATGAATAGAAATGAGGTTCTATGACAGTTTTGAAGTCAAAGTATAGTTTTGAAAGATGTATGAATCTAAGATTGATGATTTCGGTTATATCTTGAATCGAATTCTGAGATTTCAAAATCAGAATATGTAATTAGATTTTGAATGAGTATGGTTGTTTTGATTTCTATAAAAGAATGTATATTGTTGTGAAAGTAGGGAGTATAATGGATGACTTGCTGAATCAGATTCGAAGAATGTAACATATTAATTGTGAATTTATATATCTCTCGGGTATTACCTACCCGTTAAAAAAATTAATATTTTGTACAAAAGAATTTTATTACAGTCTTTATGGAAATATATATGTGTATATTTCTTCAGATGTAATATAGATTTAATGAGTTAATATTAAATTAAACTCATTTGATTTATGGTTAAGGCTAGGATAGATAATTTCTAAACTTTAGAAATTACATAATGGCCGTAGAATTTTCCCCAATGAAGTTATGAATCAATACTTCATCGTTGTGGTATTCCTTGGTATCTACATGGCATATGACGTCGATGCTCGTGGGACAGATTGTGAAGTTGAGGTTTGCGATGCGGTTGTTGTTGGTGGTGGTAATGGTACTGTTGATGTTGTTGATGGTGGTACTGGTTATGCTGCTGGTGTTTGTAACATTTGCACCATATTCTCCAAAGCCACTACCCGAGCGCGAAGCTCGTTGACTTCTTCTATTACACCGGGGTGATTGTCAGTTCGGACGAGCGGATAGATAAGATCTAGAATTTGGTGTAGTATATAATCGTGATGAGATACTCTGGAAATGAGAGAGAAAATGGTGTTTCGGACAGGTTCACCGGTAAGTGCTTCAGGTTCATTGCCAAGAGGGCAATGTGGTGGATGAAAGGGATCACCTTCTTCTTGTCTTCAATGGTTAAGTAGATTACGAACCCATCCCCAATTCATCCAGAATAGATGATGGCTAATTGGTTGATCCATTCCGATCACGCTGCTTTCGGAGCTCATGTGGAAATCCATATCGGCATAGCTGTCGGAATCCGAGGAACTCGAACTGGTTGAGGGATCCATCTTGTATGATCAGGGAAAGAATTTTTTTTTTTTATTAAATAGATTGTAGAATTTAGATTTGGTATTCTTCAATACATAATTTACATATGTATATATAATACCAAAATCCCATAAATTACAGAGGAATCTTTGAAAGATGTCAGTCAAAGTTCACAGTAACAGATATGCTAAGATAAGAATTCATCTATACACTATTATGCAATAAATGTAGGAAAATGCGTCTAGACTTAAGAATGATAAGCAGGTAATTTCCTAAGAATGGTAAGTAGATGATTTTCGACTAAAAATGATAAGCAAAACTTTTGACATGCAGACACGGTCGAAGTCCAGACTCACTAATGCATCTTAACAACTATCAGTTAGACACACTAATGCAAGACCTGGTTCGCTAAGACCACCGCTCTGATACCAACTGAAAGGACCCGTTCATATACATTATAAACGATTCACAATAGTTGATTACATCGCGAGATATTTGACCTCTATATGATACGTTTTACAAACATTGCATTTGTTTTTAAAAGACAAACTTTCTTTACATCTAAAATTGATGGCATGCATACCATTTCATATTACATCCAACTATAATTGACTTAATATTAATCTTGATGAACTCAACGACTCGAATGCAACATCTTTCAAAGTATGTCATGAATGACTCCAAGTAATATCCTTAAAATGAGCTAATGCACAGCGGAAGATTTCTTTAATACCTGAGAATAAACATGCTTTAAAGTGTCAACCAAAAGGTTGGTGAGTTCATTAGTTTATCATAATCAATCATTTTCGTAATAGTAATAGACCACAAGATTTCTGTTTATAAATATATGTACACTCGCAAGTGTATAAAAGTATTCTATAAGTTGTAGGCACCCGGTAACAAGCCTTAACGTTCATGTTTTACCCTCTGAAGTACACCAGATCAGGTGTGTTTAATATAACCTCGAAGTACTAAAGCATCCCATAGTCAGGATGGGGTTTGTCAGGCCCAATAGATCTATCTTTAGGATTCGCGCCTACCGTACATAGACAAGTAGTTTAATGTTACCAAGCTAAGGGTATATTTCTGGTTTAAACCCACGTAGAATTAGTTTTAGTACTTGTGTCTATTTCGTAAAACATTTATAAAACAACGCATGTATTCTCAGCCCAAAAATATATATTGCAAAAGAAATTAAAAAGGGAGCAAATGAAACTCACAATACTGTATTTCGTAGCAATTATGTATATGACGGAACTGAACAAGTGCAGGGTTTGTCTCGGATTCACGAACCTATATTAAGTATATATATTTATATGTTGGTCAATATCTGTCTAACAATTTAGGTCAAGTCGTAGTGTATCGCAATCCTAATGCTCGAGACCGACATGCAAAAGTCAACAAAAGTCAACTTGACCCAAAATGACTTCCAAAATCTATACATGTTTATTATATAACTTATATATAGTCGTTTTATATATTTAAATATATTTATCAGATCTTATTATACTAAATAATACAAGTCATTTATTAATAAATAAAAATTTATATTTAAATTCATATATGATAAAAAATATACTTTTATATATCTCAAGTAATAAAATTTATAAAATTCACTTGATATCATAAAAATATAGTGGTATGTATTATTAATGTAATTATATTACGTGTGTTAAAAATATCTTTGTACGCATATTTATTTGATTAAATAATATTGATAATAATAATAATGATACAAATAATAAAATGATAGTTTCAATAAAAATATTAATTTTTAGTAATAAAGATAATTTTAGTTTTAACATCAACTGATAACAATTATAATAATAGTTTTAATAATAATATTAAAATTAATAATAATTCAGTTGGCCATATCTTTTAATCCGTTCATCGAACCCACACGATTTCTAAATGAAAAGTTATTAATTTTTCTTTTGCTTTTTAACGACATGCATATCATATACCTTATCTCAGTAGCATATGTATCAAATTCGTGATTTATCATAAACTATTTAACGATGAAACTAAGCATACAAACATGCATAATCATATATACTCGAGCACTAGTCAGGGATACACTATGAATATAAAAAAAAATAAGATATGAATGCTCACGTATCAATATTGTGATTCAATATTGCAGGAAAGTACGTAGACGCAACGAAAATGATAAACGTTAGGTTGACCTCACGAGCAATACCCTCGAACAATACCCATAACCTCCATAGCTATAACCCATAATTTCCTTAGCTCTATCCCGTTTGAAAACTTATTTTGAAATCGTCTGAATATAACTCCGTCGTAGTATTTTATGTATACTAATAATATCTTGAAATAATACTAAGTAAATATATATATGTAACTCGATTGAGAGAGTTTAGAGAAATATATTTTCAAGTTTCTATGAAATAATGAAACCTATTGAATTCTATTTATAATAGATTTTTGAATTATTAAAGTGAATTATTAAAGTATGAATTATTAAAGTGAATTATTAAAGTATGAATTATTAAAGTGAATTATTAAAGTATGAATTATTAAAGTATGAATTATTAAAGTGAATTATTAAAGTATGAATTATTAAAGTGAATTATTAAAGTATGAATTATTAAAGTGAATTATTAAAGTATGAATTATTAAAGTGAATTATTAAAGTATGAATTATTAAATTATGAATTATTAAATTATGAATTATTAAAGTGAATTATTAAAGTTAAAGTAAAGTAAAAGTAAAGTAAAAGTAAAGTAAAGGTAAAGTTAAAGTATAGTAAAAGTATAAAACTATGTACGTATAATACGCGAATAAATATATTTAATATTAATTTAAATCGTTATATCATAAAACATTTTAGAAAAGTAGAATTATATATATTCATAATAGGTTTCAAGTTTTTAAATTACAGTCTGTTGGTGAAGCATGGGATAAAGTCCAAAGGTTTAATAAACGTATGAAATCATCTTAATGAAAAATGTCGAGTTACTTAACTTGTCGATATCCAACATCTAAGTTATTTACACTCCACATTCTTACTTATAGATCACTTTACCATTTTCCGAATATTGTCAAAAAGAATAGATTTCTTAAATCACAGTGGACCTCATAACATTGGCCCATAATCATATCATCATGTATCTGATAATTCAATCATTTGATATTTTCTCTTAATTCTATCGATAAATATATCGAAACAAATACGTTCATGTAAAGTATCATATACATCAAATACTTTGTTAATATTTTCAGTTATTATATATTATATATACATATCTATATACACATAATTGTTAGTGAATCGTCAAACACGGTCAAAAGGTAATTGATTACATGAATGTAGTTCCAAACTTTTTGAGATTCAACATTACAAATTCTGCTTATCGTGTCGGAAACATATAAAGGTTAGGTTTAAATTTGGTCGGAAATTTCCGGGTCATCACAGTTAGGTTCGTGAAATCTATCGGAGACCAAGTCGAGTTAAATACATGCATTTTATGATTTACATTATGGACACAAGTGATTAAAAATATATATTCTACGTTGAGTTGTACCACTGGCATACTTCCCTGTAACTTGGTAACTATTATTTACATGAGGTATTATAAACGCGAATCCTGTTGATAGATCTATCGGGCCTGACAACCCCAACCGGACTGGACGACCAGTATTCAACGGTTGCACAGTACTTCGTTTCGGTGACTACACTTGGTACGGTGCAGTAAGATTTCATAATAAAGGGAATATGCGACGTTGATTAAATGTTAAGTATGGTTATCAAGTGCTCAACAACTTAGAATATTTTTATTAAAACGTTTATATATGAAATCTTGTGGTCTATATTTATAACGCTGCCGGCATTAAACCTATATCTCACCAACTTTATGTTGCCTTTTTAAGCATGTTTATTCTCAGGTGATAACTAAAAGCTTCCGCTGCAACATGTTGAATTTAAGCAAGATCTTGAGTATGCATATTTGTGTCAAAAATAAAACTGCATATCGAAGGATTTGTAATGTAAAATATGTTGGAAGTCGTATTGTTATTATCACATGTAAAGTTTGTAAGTCTAAGATTATCGCTAAACGATAATTATTATTAAGTTGTTTAAACCTTGTATTTGTAATAAAAGCTATGGTTTGTATTGCAAAAACGAATGCAGTTTTTTGAAAAATGTCGCATATAGAGGTCAATACCTCGCGATGAAATCATATGTTATTGTATTCGTCCTTATGGTTAAGGTCGGGTCATGACATGTTTGGTTCTGTCTGAGAAACACATTCATCAAGCCTTGCATTTAGCTAATATTTGATATTCATGATTCATTAAAGGAGTTATATATTGGGCTTTTGATATAAAACGGGCTGATACTGCTAATCTTCTGGTTTAATAATCGAAACCGGTTGTTGCTTGTTACACGATGTTGGGATGACATGTGAACTAAATCGTGATGCTAGATGATGAATAGACATAGTGGTCACGATGGATGATGATGATATTGGATGGTTATGTATGATAGGATACATGATGAAGAGAAGAAACCAATTAAGTATCAATGGTGATGTTATGATTTTATGTGATGTTAGTGAAGAAAAATAAAAACTGAAAGCGAGTTAAAATAAATTAAAATCCTAGTTAGATCAGAAAAGAAGTAATGGAGGAGTGGTCTTAGAGTGTTTTGGGTTAGCGGGTGGTCGCAGGTTCGAGTCCCGTCTCGGGCAGTTTAATTCTTTTTAATGCTACAAAGGTATAATTTAATATTATTATTATTTCTATTATTATTATTATTATTATTATTATTATTATTATTATTATTATTATTATTATTATTATTATTATTATTATTATTATTATTATCATTATCATTATCATTATCATTATTATTATTGTTATTGTCATTGTTATTGTTATTGTTATAGTTATTGTTATGATTATTGTTATTATTAAGTATTATAATTATTATTAGTAATACAATTATCATTATAAGTATCATTAACTGAGAATTTTATATTTTACAGTTATTATTATAAATATCATTATTAATATCATTAATATAATTATTAACAATAATACCTTATTTAGTAATATTAAGTCTTATGATTATTATCATTTTTATCGTAGTATTACTAAAATTACTATTTTTAACAATCAAATGATATATACATATATAAAAAATACACTTAATACATATAACATAATGAAAAGTAATATTTTATATAACAAAATAAATATATGAAACATATATGTTATTAATATAAAAAGTATATAACTAATAAATTTATATATATATTATTCGATTACAACTATGTATATTAATAAATATACAAATGATATAGGTTCATGAATCCAAGGCCAACCCTGCATTGTTCAATATAGTCATATGTATTTTTACTACAAAATACATTAGGTGAGTTCATTTGATTCCCTTTTACTCTTTACATTTTTGGAACTGAGAATACATGCGTTGTTTTTATAACTGTTTTTATTAAATGCTTTTGCAATATATATTTTTGGGACTGAGAATGCATGAAATGCTTTTATAAATGATTGACGAGATAGAGACAAGCAAAACATTCCTCGAATGAATTATTATGCAGACATAAGTTCTGTGGATTATTATTGAATTAGTTGGACATTAAAATTGCCACTAATTGTTGTGAATATTTCCCCTGATTATTATTGCTTGGTAACCTAAGAATTAGAAAACGGGTATGGCCCTAATTCACGCGAATCCTAAAGGTAGCTACCGAGTTTAACACCCCCACCCAGAATGTTCACTAGACGGAAGGGCTAGTGGGCGTGGTGTTTAGTACTTCGAAGTTTATATTATTATTATACAGACGAGATGTTCTGTTTTAAGGATACTATTTATGCGCATTATATGTTAAGATCGGTTACCAAGCCAAGCTATGAAAGCAAAGTGAATGTTATGTATCGAGAGAATGATTTTTATACACAGGTTATGTGTATGAGATTTTTTACACGAGATATGTGTACGGTTACTAAGATTTATGAAAAATGGTTTCGTACACGAGAAACGTGTACTGTATTTAAAAGATATCGCATGTACATTACAGGTGAGTATAGGATTCGGGCCCATTTGTACCATGCAGCTTTTAAATCTTGTGGTCTATCAAAATGATGAATTTTACTATTTTATGATAAACATATGAACTCACCAACCTTTTGGTTGACACTTTAAAGTATGTTTATTCTCAGGTACGAAAGAAATCTTTCGCTGTGCATTTGCTCATTTTAAAGATATTACTTGGAGTCATCCATGGCATATAGAGGTCCGTTCATCGCAATGGTACCAGATGTTATTGTATTCGTTCAGAAGAATTTGGACGGGATATGACATGTGGTATCAGAGCGGTGGTCTTAGCGAACTAGGTCTTGCATTAGTGTGTCTAACTGGTAGTGGTTAGGATGCATTAATGAGACTGGACTTCGACCTAGTAGTTGTTAGGATGCATTAATAAGTCTGGACTTGAGCCTGGTCTGCATGTCGAAAGTTTTGCTTATCATTCTTTGCCAAAAAATATCTACCTATCATTTTCAGTCTCGACACGTCTTATTGCAATTATTGCATAGATGGTGTACATACAAACTCATATTCCATCACAATAGACCTTGTCTAGCACGATTCCTTAATTTCCTCCGTAATCTACGGGATCTTCTGTACTATACACAGGTATTAGGTATTCTATGTAATTAGAATATCATCCGATATCCAAAAATCATTTCATATCGAAAAATCCTTTATCTAACCATGCAAGATGAATTCTGAAACCAGTTCAAGTTCCTCGAATTCGAAAGCTATTTCATTATGGATATTCACCGAAGCTCCGAAAGCAGTGTAACCGGAATGTATCAACCAATCAGCCATCATCAATTCTGGATGAATTGAGGATGGATTCGTAGTCGACTTAATCAATTGAGACACGAAGAAGGCGATCCTTTCCATCAACCGAATTCATCTCTTAGCAAAGAACCTGCAGCACTTACCGACGGACCTATCCGAAACACCATTCTTAGCCTCACTTCCAGTGTAGCTCGTCATGATTATATTCAATCTAAAATTCTAAACCTTATTCATTCGCTCATTCCTACCGACAATCATCACGGGGTAATAAGTCAACGAGCTTCGCGCCTGAGTTGTTGCTTTGGAAAATATGGTGCAAAACGTACCAGCTTCAGCAACGTCACCAGCATAAACAGTACCATTACCACCAACAACGACATCCGCATCACACGTCTCGACATCACAATCTATATCTCGAACATCAACATCATACGCACCATAGATACCAAGGAGTACCAACAATAATAAACGATGAAGTAATGATCCATAACTTCATTGAAGAAATATTCTGCGAAGAATATGTGATTCCTAATAGTTAACGATGAAGTATTGATCCATAACTTCATTGAAGAAATATTATGCGAAGAATGCAGTTTTTACACAATATCATACAAACATGGACTTCAAATCTTGTCCTTATTTTAGTATGCAACAGCGGAAGCTCTTAGTATTCACCTGAGAATAAACATGCTTTAAACGTCAACAAAAATGTTGGTGAGTTATAGGTTTAACCTATATATATCAAATCGTAACAATAGACCACAAGATTTCATATTTCAATTCACATCCCATACATAGAGATAAAAATCATTCATATGGTGAACACCTGGTAACCGACATTAACAAAATGCATATATATAAGAATATCCCCATCATTCCGGGACACCCTTCGGATATGATATAAATTTCGAAGTACTAAAGCATCCGGTACTTTGGATGGGGTTTGTTAGGCCCAATAGATCTATCTTTAGGATTCGCGTCAATTAGGGTGTCTGTTCCCTAATTCTTAGATTACCAGACTTAATAAAAAGGGGCATATTCAATTTCGATAATTCAACCATAGAATGTAGTTTCACGTACTTGTGTCTATTTTGTAAATCATTTATAAAACCTGCATGTATTCTCATCCCAAAAATATTAGATTTTAAAAGTGGGACTATAACTCACTTTCACATATTTTTACTTCATCGGGAAGTAAGACTTGGCCACTGGTTGATTCACGAACCTATAACAATATATACATATATATCAAACTATGTTTAAAATATATTTACAACACTTTTAATATATTTTGATGTTTTAAGTTTATTAAGTCAGCTGTCCTCGTTAGTAACCTACAACTAGTTGTCCACAGTTAGATGTACAGAAATAAATCGATAAATATTATCTTGAATCAATCCACGACCCATTGTATATGTATCTCAGTATTGATCACAACTCAAACTATATATATTTTGGAATCAACCTCAACCCTGTATAGTTAACTCCAACATTCACATATAGAGTGTATATGGTTGTTCCGAAATATATATAGATGTGTCGACATGATAGGTCGAAACATTGTATACGTGTCTATGGTATCTCAAGATTACATAATATACAATACAAGTTGATTAAGTTATGGTTGGAATAGATTTGTTACCAATTTTCACGTAGCTAAAATGAGAAAAATTATCCAATCTTGTTTTACCCATAACTTCTTCATTTTAAATCCGTTTTGAGTGAATCAAATTGCTATGATTTCATATTGAACTCTATTTTATGAATCTAAACAGAAAAGTATAGGTTTATAGTCAGAAAAATAAGTTACAAGTCATTTTTGTAAAGGTAGTCATTTCAGTCGAAAGAACGACGTCTAGATGACCATTTTAGAAAACATACTTCCACTTTGAGTTTAACCATAATTTTTGGATATAGTTTCATGTTCATAATAAAAATCATTTTCTCAGAATAACAACTTTTAAATCAAAGTTTATCATAGTTTTTAATTAACTAACCCAAAACAGCCCGCGGTGTTACTACGACGGCGTAAATCCGGTTTTACGGTGTTTTTCGTGTTTCCAGGTTTTAAATCATTAAGTTAGCATATCATATAGATATAGAACATGTGTGTAGTTAATTTTAAAATTCAAGTTAGAAGGATTAACTTTTGTTTGCGAACAAGTTTAGAATTAACTAAACTATGTTCTAGTGATTACGAGTTTAAACCTTCGAATAAGATAGTTTTATATATATGAATCGAATGATGTTATGAACATAATTACTACCTCAAGTTTAGTAGGTAAACCTACTGGAAGTGACAAGAAATGATCTAGCTTCAAAGGATCTTGGATGGCTTGAAAGTTCTTGAAGTAGGATCATGACACAAAAATAAGTTCAAGTAAGATTTTTACTCGAATTAAGATAGTTTATAGTTATAGAAATTGAATCAAAGTTTGAATATGAATATTACCTTGAATAAGAAAGATAACTTACTGTATATAACCAAGGTTTCTTGATCTTAGATGATTACTTGGAATGGATTAGAAAGCTTGGAAGTAAATTAGTAAACTTGAAGGGATTTTTGAAGTGTTCTTGAAGTGTTCTTCCTATGATGATTATAGCTTGATTCTTGAAGTGATTTTTGATGAAGATGATGATTAACTACTGGAAAAATACGTTCATAATAGTGTGTGTGTGTGTGTGTGTGTGTGTGTGTGTGTGTTGAGAGAGAATTAGAAAGAGAATTGGAAGTGAAATGGAGTGAATGATGAGTGGTAATTGGTGAGTGGTGAGTGGGGTTAAAAGGAGTTCTAGTTAGTTGACTAGCTCATGGTAAAAGTTAAAATTGATTAGTCATACATGACATAATCAAGAGTGGAATCCCATGCTAGTTCCTATTGGTATATACTCATAGTAAGTACGTTTTGAAGCTGTGTATAATACGGGTAAGAATACGACTAGAATTCTTGATGAAAGAAAAGAATGGAAAAGTAACTGTAACCATTTTTGTTAAGTATGAGTGTTTTGATATATGTCTTTAAGTCTTCCAAAAGTATTTTAATACATCTAAATACACTACATGTATATACATTTTAACTGAGTCGTTAAGTCATCGTTAGTCGTT
Organism: Rutidosis leptorrhynchoides; assembly: GCF_046630445.1. Classification (NCBI taxonomy): domain Eukaryota; kingdom Viridiplantae; phylum Streptophyta; class Magnoliopsida; order Asterales; family Asteraceae; genus Rutidosis; species Rutidosis leptorrhynchoides. The sequence continues at coordinate 130,066,549 of NC_092333.1, read as the reverse complement.
ACATGTAAGTGTTGTTTTGAAACCTTTAAGTTAACGATTTCAATTAATGTTGTTAACCCATTGTTTATTATATCTAATGAGATGTTAAATTATTATATTATCATGATATTATTATATATTAATATATCTTAATATGATATATATACATTTAAATGTCGTTACAACGATAATCGTTACATATATGTCTCGTTTCGAAATCCTTAAGTTAGTAGTCTTGTTTATATGTATATAACTCATTGTTAATATACTTATGGAGATACTTACTTATCATAATCTCATGTTAACCATATGTATATCCATATATATATCGTCATGTCGTTTTTACAAGTTTTAACGTTCGTGAATCGCCGGTCAACTTGGGTGGTAAATTGTCTATATGAAACATATTTCAATTAATCAAGTCTTAACAAGTTTGATTGCTTAACATGTTAGAAACATTTAATCATGTAAATATCAATCTCAATTAATATATATAAACATGGAAAAGTTCGGGTCACTACACCATCAGCGTTTAATCATCTAAAAACACAATTCTCTTGAAACCACCTCGGATTGATAACCGATGATTCAGATACGGTATCATTAAATGCAGAGGAAACAACAAAAGTGTAGACGGTCTAAATGGCCAAGAGTTTGATGATAAAGAATGGAGTGTTAGGAACGCTCGATAGAAAATTTGGTACTAAAAACGGATTGAGCTAACCTTGAAGGAGACCAAGGTAAAATACAAGGACCATACCATATATACAAAGAATCCAGGTAATTTCGGATCTGATGAAACCTTCAAAGAATACCTTGCTCCGAAGTCATGTTAAAAATCTTGCGGAAAATTTTCTTTATCAACCCTCGAATTTTGAAATTCCAAAATATCATCATAAATATCTTCGATATTTCTGAGGATATTTTCATAAATATTCTTGTTCGAAATTATCTACCTCTTCGTGGTTTTTGTATTCCATTATATTGGAAACTTCTATAAAATCTAAGTATAAATTATGAATGAATTCTGGAGAAGTGTGAGAATTGAAGCATGAGTTAGTATAATATAATGGCTCTTGGCCAACGTGATTATATTACAGTAAGTCATGCTGAGTTCTAATAAAGCATGATGATTCACAGATCATACCATCATCACGTGCCATGTTACATAACTCTTTCATTCTAATTAACCTATAATCATATCAAGAAAATATATTCTTGATAGTTTCTATCCTCCGTAATTCTGGTAATATAACAAATCAAATCGTGCTATTACCTTTCCTTCCTGCTTAGTATATTATGATCAATCGAAACTTCATACCTACAAATTCTGGATCATTATTCGCTTGACTTGAAGTCGGAAAGAAGAAACAAAAGTATGGAGCTCCGACATATAAGGGAAAATATAAAACCCGACAACAACACCAAAATTACAAACCATGTATATCAAGGCGTATAGCAATATAAAGATACGGGAGAATTATAAATATAACAATCCCAAGAGCTAAGTAGAAGTAAACAGATTCCTCCGGTGAGAGTTGGAATAGAGGGATGATTGTTGCGATACTCAGAATAAAGTCAAGGATCAGAAGCGGATTAAGCATTTTCACAATCTTTGGAAGTAGGAAGAAAGTAGAGGAGTGGTGAAAATAATGGAACGGAAGAGGTTAATTTATAGGGAATTTCAGACATAGCAATCGAGGCAGATCACCACATTTAATTAAAGAAATCCTAACTTCCTTGTTCACCAAAGAATCAAATCCTATTTAGATTATGAAGATTTTCTTTAAATCTACCGTGACTACGTCGAAAGTTAAGTCTCTATCTCAATCTTTTATGACAGCTTCACTCGTACTCTTCGAGTAATCGAATTGTTTTATCTATATCACTCTATAGTAATAAAACTCTATTTATCAACACATATTCGTCATGAAAATATTTTTATTGTTAGCCATGATGACCTCACTCAAATTTTGGAGCGAAATTTCTTTAACGGGTAGGTACTGTGACGACCCGGAAATTTCCGACCAAATTTAAACTTAATCTTTATATGATTTCGATACGATAAGCAAAGTCTGTAAGGTTGAGTCTCAAAAATTTTGAACTATTTTCACATATGCAATTACCATTCGACCATTTCCAGCGATTCACGAACAATTGTATGTAAATAAATAAATATAGATATATATGTATAAATAAAAATATAAGTAAATATAATGATTTGAAATAATAAAAACACAATTTAATCATTTGAATTAAAATGAATCTATATATATACAGGTATATGAATTCTATATATATATATTAATATTATATATATAATGTAATACATATAAAATAAGTAAATATTCAATATTCAATATATGTGATTATATATGTATCAATTATTACATAATTAATAATATGTAATATTAATATAATAAATTTAATTACAAGAAAAATATAAATGTTATATTCATTACTTTCATTATTATTATTATTAGTGTTAATATTTGTATTGTTAACATTATTATCTCTAAAATAATATATATATATATATATATATATATATATATATATATATATATATATATATATATATATATATATATGAAATTTCATATATAAGTTGTTATAATATTATTATTATAATTATTACTAATAATATTAATAATATTATAACTAATCTTATTATTAGTATTCTTAAAAATAATATTATTATCATTTTATTTTTATCATCATTTTATTATTAATAAATTTATTAAGATCATTATTATTATTATTATTATCATTATATTATTATTATTACTCTTATTAACATTAATATTATTATTAATATTATTATGTATTAATATTATATTGATTTGGAATCAAATCTGTTTCAAGTATCAATCAAACTATATTTGATTTTTGTTTATACCACTAAATCCATTACATAGCTGTATCAAACGTACGAATAGATTGAATTTGGTGATCTGATTAATTATTTTATTTGTCTGATTAAAGATTTCTGTCTGAAATCAGTACAATTTGATTCCAAATAATCACAAGATTTCAAATTCTGTTAGAAATCCCTTTCTTCTTTAAATTATTGTGTACTGGATCAATATCCTGTCGACTATCAAATCTTATTTAATCACCATCAAATTAAGAATCTTTTCTGTAAACTTGTACTGAGCAATTTCAACTCAAAGATACAAACAATTTCAGCTGCAAGTCATAATCTACTTTCTATATTGTTATCTGTATTCTTCCTCTTGGTTGATTCTCCTTGTCGACCTCTTCCTTGCTTAAATCAACATAAGTATCACTCTTTCTCTATATAGATACACGAACACAGATACATAAACATTCAAATTGTTTTTCCTCTGACTACCGTCTTCTTCACCATGTTCACTAAGCCATTCTCATCTATCACCACCACCTTTGCTATTTGCTTCAACCCGAGAAACCAAAAATCAAACATCAAGACGAATTACTTACTTGATACCTTCTGTAAACCACCAAATACACCCTTATTGTCTTTTTACTTTCTTCATGAACTACCAACCGACACCTTCACTTTTCTATCTCTCTTCTCTCTCCCTTAAAATAAAAATCCCCTCAGATCATCTTAAATTGATATATATACTGTTTACGGTTTCTGTTTTACTTTGTGAATCCACACCTTTAAACACCACCATCGAAGAACAATCTCAAACTAAACACCTTATTTCCTTTCCTTGGTTGATAAAACATCACCTTAGATCACCACCATTAAGCACCATTTTTCCGTCACCTTTTTTTATATATATATATATATATTTTTTTCTCTTCCTTCTTTTTCTTCTTCTTGTTTTATTCGCGAATAATCCAACATCATCAACTGTCATCAACTATGGCCGTCATTCGTGCCTTTGTTTTCTACCTTGTCAAACACCAACCAAAAAGACCATCTGTTAGTCCCCTTTAGGAATGAACCGAGATATTAATAAAACAAAAGAAGGAAGAGTGGTACACATGATATTCGGTTGTCTTGATAATATGGCATATAATATAACATTTGCAATAAAGCAAGAGCACTAGTTGCAATAGAATGGCCGACACTTTTGTAAATCAATTGGACGAGCAAATTTATTTTTTTCCTTATAACTTTGCAACGTGTAAATCCACTAAGGTGTTGCATCCTACTTTTCCTCTATGGCCGACCGAATTAGAGTAAACATAGGGACGTTCAAATTTCTTTTATTTAATAAAGAGATATGCATACAAGTGGTCATGAAGTTGATGTGCGTAGAGGTGTATATGAAATAGCTTTATTTTTATAACGAAATACTATTAAATATGATACAATTTTACATAAGATATTTATTTATTTATAGAATGGATATACCTAAACCTTACTACAACACTTATAGGCAGTGTACCTAATAGTACAGTAGTATAGTTTTTAGTAAGTCCGGTTCGTTCCACAGGGAAATCTTATAAACAAAGCTTAACGCTATATTAGTTTTAATTTATAAAAATACAAATATATAAGTAATATTATTATTATAAAAAGGGGGTTTTTTACCGTTTAATGACCGGTTTGTCGATTTTAAAACCTTAGTCGCAGTTAAAACCTAATGTAAAATATTAAATAAATAAAAGACTTAATTTAAAGCGTAAAATAAATAATGATAATGAAATTGCAATAAATAAAAGTGCGATAAAATAAAATTACGATAATTAAAAAGTACGAAAATTAAAAGTGCAATTAAATACAATGACAATAAATAAAAGTGCAATTGAATACAATAACAATAAATAAAAGTGCAATAATTAAAAGTGCAATTAAATATGAAATAAAGGAATTATGCTTATTTAAACTTCCGTAATCATGATGTTTGACGCGTTGACTTTAGTTTTATGCCCATGGGTTAATTGTCCTTTGTCCTGGATTATTTAATATGTCCGTCTGGTTTTTGTCCATAACAGTCCATCAGTCATAAATATAAAGTGCGAGTATCCTCGTCAAATTATCCTTATACCCAAAGTCAAATATTCCAACTAAATGGGGACTTAAACTGTAACAAGATCTTAATACTTTGTTTTATAATTACACCAGGTTATCGACTGCGTGTAACCCAAGGTTTTAATACTTTGTTATCAATTATGCCAAGTGTCCTTGTACATAATTTCACCCCTGTTTTAATAATTCTAGTGACTATTAATCCATTCCCGTATCCGTTAAATGAACGATTATTCATACATATAAATATCCCGCCTATCGTGTCTGATTGAGTGTATATGGTTATTTATAGGTTCGTCCAATTATAAATCTTTATATTAAAATTAACAAACTATCATTTAGTTAAACAAATATAAAGCCCATTAATAGCCCATAGTCTAATTTCCACAAGTGTCGTTCTTTTGTCCAAACCCCAATTATGGTATAAAGCCCAATTACCCAATTTTAGTTATTTAGCCCAACATTATGATTACTTCGTTTTAAATAAGAATAATAATAACTTAGCTACGAGACATTAATGTAAAAAGGTTGAACATAACTTACAATGATTAAAAATAGCGTAGCGTTACACGGACAGAATTTCGACTTACACCCTTACAACATTCGCTAACATACCCTTATTATTAGGATTTAAAATTAAAATATATATATATATATATATATATATATATATATATATATATATATATATATATATATATGTATATATATATATATACGTTTGATTGAGAGAAGAAGAAAAATATGTGTTTTTGAGTCCAAAACTCGCGAACTTTATAGGACAGGCCTGGAAAAAGGGCTCATTCGATCGCATGGAGTTTCTTCCTCCAGGCCATGCGATCGCATGGCCGTCGGTGACAGCTCATAGTTCCTTGTTTTCTTGTTTGTCGACGTTTTAAATAAATAAATATAATATATAAATAATTATAAGAATTATTTAAATATTATATTATATTTATGTGCATAGTTGACTTGTAATTTTTAGTCCGTTGCGTCGAGCGTTGAGAGTTGACTCTGGTCCCGGTTCCGGATTTTTAAACGTCCTTGCGTATAATTTAATATCTTGTACTTTGCGTTTCGCTTCTTGTACTCTTGTAATTTCGAGACGTTTCTTATCAATAATTGGAACCTCTTTGATTGTACTTTGTACTTTTGAGCTTTTTGGTCGTTTGCGTCTTCAATTCATCGAGTCTGTCTTTTGTCTTCACCTTTTATTATTTAAACGAATATTACTTGTAAATAGAACAATTGCAACTAAAAGCTTGTCTTTCTTGAGGGATAATGCTATGAAATATATGTTCGTTTTTAGCATTATCAAATATTCCCACACTTAAGCGTTGCTTGTCCTCAAGCAATATAGTCTTGAAATACTAGAATCACTTCTTTATTCTTCACACTTTGTACATCAGTGATTTCTATACGGCGGTATAAACAATGGTAGTAACGATGTGGTTTACAGTCCCACATGACTATAAAAATTTTAGATCCTTTAAGGAAATTGGATCTTTATGAAAATATTTGATCTTTTGAAAACTAAATCTAGCTTTTACCCTAGATAAGTTTTCCGGAATAACCCTTCACCGGTGTTTCCAAATTATTTTTGTGGGTTTGGTGGGTCTCAGATTTGAAAATTTTAGCTCAAAACTTGCGGTTTTGTGTCACCCACTTGCTAACCTTGTATTGGGAAACCAACGCGTCCAGTATACTTGCTCTGTATATTACCTTTCGATAAACTACCGTCCGGTTGTAAAGGAAAGCATTGAACAAGCAACTGTTAAGGCAATGTCCCCTGACATGCTTTTAATTATGGTCTATAACATGTCGGATGCAATTACTATCCTTTGTAGGAGCAATAGTAAAGCTCACCCTTATAATTTTTCGGTCTGGCACAAGGTCCTGTGTTTGACCATGCTATGCAACCACCGTTCTTACGATTGACACCCGATTTGGTTCAGGTGACCTAATGAATTCCAGGTGAATTCCTAGGATTTTACGTTCAAAGGTAATGAACGCATTGAAAATGGGTTTTCAGAAAACAAATCGGTTTGTAATTTTGATCAAAATATTTTCTCGTTCAAGCTCGAGTTTAGATATCATCGAATTCCATGAGTTTGTAATTCTCAATCTTTAAGGTCAATCTCTAGGATTGAGTAATATCAGTCTTAAAAGCTGATTTTTGATCTTTAAAGGAGATTATCCTTTCTGGGGATCTGATTCATTAGTCTTATCCAGCTAATTTGCACGGCGTCCTCCTCATTTTACAAGACAGATCCTCTCATGGTTAGGATAAGTCTGACCACTTGGCGACCCCGTTTGATGATGAGGTCCGTAGATTTCCTGCTGATTTTAGAGATGACTTTTCTAGATTTTTCGTCAACCTACAGCTGGTCTGGACGACAACTTCATGACCTAAATCAAGAAGCGCGTTTCTTTTTCGGAAGACTTTACTTCCTTTTAACGATGGAATTGATTCATCATGTAGATCCATATTTCTTTCAAATATATTACAGTAAATCGGGTAAAACTGATTAAAATCGTCCAAAACAAAAGTATCTTCAGTTATTTGTTACAAAAATATGTGTCTTATGTTTTAAATAACTTGGTAAATTTTCCCACACTTGACTTTTATTTTCTTTTATTTGCCTTTTTATTGTCCTCTATTCAATTTTAAATGAATTCTAACATTTTGGTTTGTTTCTCAATTTATGTCCTTTCCGAGGTAACAATAATTTCGGTGTTAACACCTAGTTTTATCATTCATAAATATGTATAAACATGATTTTGAGTTCATTTAATTGAAAATTTTGAAAAATTTTACTAGAATTGGGTAGTCAGTATATAAGACTAGGGTTGTTCTTTATTATCAGAGAGCACTAGATTCTAATACAACTACTGCGTTACTAGTATTTTTAATGGTAACCAAGTGTATAAGTTAAAAATTTTAAAAATCCGAAAGAATTTAACCTCTTTCCACACTTAAGATCTTGCAATGCCCTCATTTGCAAGAAATCAGTAACAATTTAAATTATTGAGGGTGATTAGCGTAGAAAAAATAATTAAATTTTACCAAAGTTTCCAAACATATTGGCGTTTGTTTGCTGAATGATAAATGGTGCACATCATTTGTTTATTCCGTCTTGTTGTTTCATCACATTTGTTTTTCGTTTTGTCGTCAAAATTACTAGCTTTTGCTGAACTTAATGCCAGTCTTTGAAAATGCATTGTTTTATCATGTTTTGTACAATCGATAATATACATACATACAAATATAAACATGCATGGCAATTTGAAATGGGACTTAATATCCCACTTTCAAATCCTAAAGGTAAAATATTAGTACACAATAATAATAAAAATGATAAAAATTACATAAATATATCCAATAACATAAGTTTAAACATGAATAAAAAGATAAAAATATAAAAATCATAAAAATAACCAATGGAACTAAATCAGTCTGGATAGGGGTTCCAGTTCATCTCTTCAGGTGGGTTCCATTGTTGGTTATAGGTGTTCTGATATGCTTGGTTATAGTCATACCGGTTAAAGGGTGGTCGGATCTCGGGGTTGTGTGGCGGAAAATGAGCAGGTCGAGTAGGTACGTAATTATTTGGTACCTGATATGATAGTTGGCTCATGATTTGGTGCTGATGAACTAACCAGCTATCGTGTTGACGTCACCTATAATCCTCGTATACTAGCTCGGAGTTCCACTGCTCGTACATACTATGTCTAGCCGCGTTCGTCATTGATTCCTCATCTATACGAACGTGGACGTCAAGAATAGCATCTCGAATGACATCCCTAATGTCTTCCGCTTCCTCCATTTCTTCGTCTGAACCCCTTTCTACCTGTGGATGATTACCTTCATAGGGCAATGCCTGGTTGCGTCTACTTTTCAATACCTTAGCACCCACATAAACCCGCAATCCTATGGTCTCATCCTGTTCTCTATAAATCTGTAATTGACCCCCTTGGTTCCTATAAACACCTAAATACTCTCCAATGAGAGTAACAAAAATACCTCCTCCTATTATACTCCCGTCCTGCATTCCTTCTACCATTTTAGATAAATAAAAACCAACACAGTAAGGGATATTAACAAAGCTTCTAGGATCCCGAATACACTTTAGGTAGAATAAATCATGTAAGGTTATTTTTTCTTTATTGTTACCTCTTTGTGTAATCGAGTTAGCCAAAAATCTATGAATGATACGAAGCTCGGTTCTGTCAATATGTGTATAGGAGTGTTATCCCGCTCGTGTAAAAACATCAAAATGTGACATACGCCTCCAAATGGCGTCAGCGTCAAAGTTGCTATCTACCCTTTCACCATAATGAATCAAATTTGTACAATCGGGTAGTAGCAACTCACCAGGAGTATATATCTGCAAGGCCCTTGAAATATCCCGTTCTTATTGATTAAAAACGTTCCATATTAATTGATTTTGTTGTCTATATGAGACATTTTTCAAAGACTGCATTCATTTTTAAAACAAACCATAACCTTTATTTCATAAATAAAGGTTTAAAAAGCTTTACGTAGATTATCAAATAATGATAATCTAAAATATCATGTTTACACACGACCATTACATAATGGTTTACAATACAAATATGTTACATCGAAATCAGTTACTTGAATGCAGTTTTTACACAATATCATACAAACATGGACTCCAAATCTTGTCCTTATTTTAGTATGCAACAGCGGAAGCTCTTAGTATTCACCTGAGAATAAACATGCTTTAAACGTCAACAAAAATGTTGGTGAGTTATAGGTTTAACCTATATATATCAAATCATAACAATAGACCACAAGATTTCATATTTCAATACACATCCCATACATAGAGATAAAAATCATTCATATGGTGAACACCTGTTAATCGACATTAACAAAATGCATATATATAAGAATATACCCATCATTCCGGGACACCCTTCGGATATGATATAAATTTTGAAGTACTAAAGCATCCGGTACTTTGGATGGGGTTTGTTAGGCCCAATAGATCTATCTTTAGGATTCGCGTCAATTAGGGTGTATGTTCCCTAATTCTTAGATTACCAGACTTTAATAAAAAGGGGCATATTCGATTTCAATAATTCAACCATAGAATGTAGTTTCAATTACTTGTGTCTATTTCGTCAAACATTTATAAAAGCGCATGTATTCTCAGTCCCAAAAATATAAAGGGTAAAAAGGCAAATGAAACTCACGCATATAAATATTGTAAAACAGTTAATAAAGCATTTGCATGTATTCTCAGCCCAAAAATGTAATGAGTAAAAAGGGAATCAAATGAAACTCACGGATATAAATATTGTAAAACAGTTAATAAAGCATTTGCATGTATTCTCAGCCCAAAAACGTAAAGAGTAAAAGGGTGCAAATGAAACTCACTTTCACAGATTTTTACTTCGTCGGGAAGTAAGACTTGGCCACTAGTTGATTCACGAACCTATAACAATATATACATATATATCAAAGTATGTTCAAAATATATTTACAACACTTTTAATATATTTTGATGTTTTAAGTTTATTAAGTCAGTTGTCCTCGTTAGTAACCTACAACTAGTTGTCCACAGTTAGATGTACAGAAATAAATCGATAAATATTATCTTGAATCAATCCACGACCCAGTGTATACGTATCTCAGTATTGATCATAACTCAAACTATATATATTTTGGAATCAACCTCAACCCTGTATAGCTAACTCCAACATTCACATATAGAGTGTCTATGGTTGTTCCGAAATATATATAGATGTGTCGACATGATAGGTCGAAACATTGTATACGTGTCTATGGTATCTCAAGATTACATAATATACAATACAAGTTGATTAAGTTATGGTTGGAATAGATTTGTTACCAATTTTCACGTAGCTAAAATGAGAAAAATTATCCAATCTTGTTTTACCCATAACTTCTTCATTTTAAATCCGTTTTGAGTGAATCAAATTGCTATGGTTTCATATTGAACTCTATTTTATGAATCTAAATAGAAAAAGTATAGGTTTATAGTCGGAAAAATAAGTTACAAGTCGTTTTTGTAAAGGTAGTCATTTCAGTCGAAAGAACGACGTCTAGATGACCATTTTAGAAAACATACTTCCACTTTGAGTTTAACCATAATTTTTGGATATAGTTTCATGTTCATAATAAAAATCATTTTCCTAGAATAAAAACTTTTAAATCAAAGTTTATCATAGTTTTTAATTAACTAACTCAAAACAGCCCGCGGTGTTACTACGACGGCGTAAATCCGATTTTACGGTGTTTTTCGTGTTTCCAGGTTTTAAATCATTAAGTTAGCATATCATATAGATATAGAACATGTGTTTAGTTGATTTTAAAAGTCAATTTAGAAGGATTAACTTTTATTTGCGAACAAGTTTAGAATTAACTAAACTATGTTCTAGTGAATACAAGTTTATAACGTTGAATAAGACAGCTTTTTATGTATGAATCGAATGATGTTATGAACATCATTACTACCTCAAGTTCCTTGGATAAACCTACTAGAAATGAGAAAAATGGATCTAGCTTCAAAGGATCCTTGGATGGCTTGAAAGTTCTTGAAGCAGAATCATGACACGAAAACAATTTCAAGTAAGATTTCCACTCGAAATAAGATTGTTATAGTTATAGAAATTGAATTAAAGTTTGAATATGATTATTACCTTGTATTAGAAAGATAACCTACTGTAAGTAACAAAGGTTTCTTGATCTTGGATGATTACTTGGAATGGATTTAGAAAACTTGGAAGTAAACTTGCAATCTTGAAGTATTCTTGATTTTATGAAACTAGAACTTTTGGAATTTATGAAGAACACTTAGAACTTGAAGATAGAACTTGAGAGAGATCAATTAGATGAAGAAAATTGAAGATGAAAGTGTTTGTAGGTGTTTTTGGTCGTTGGTGTATGGATTAGATATAAAGGATATGTAATTTTTTTTTCATGTAAATAAGTCATGAATGATTACTCATATTTTTGTAATTTTATGAGATATTTCATGCTAGTTGCCAAATGATGGTTCCCACATGTGTTAGGTGACTCACATGGGCTGCTAAGAGCTGATCATTGGAGTGTATATACCAATTGTACATACATCTAAAAGCTGTGTATTGTACGAGTACGAATACGGGTGCATACGAGTAGAATTGTTGATGAAACTGAACGAGGATGTAATTGTAAGCATTTTTGTTAAGTAGAAGTATTTTAATAAGTGTCTTGAAGTCTTTCAAAAGTGTATGAATACATATTAAAACACTACATGTATATACATTTTAACTGAGTCGTTAAGTCATCGTTAGTCGTTACATGTAAATGTTGTTTTGAAACCTTTAGGTTAACGATCTTGTTGAATGTTGTTAACCCATTGTTTATTATAACAAATGAGATGTTAAATTGTTATATTATCATGATATTATGATATATAATATATATTAGTATGATATATATACAGTTAAATGTCGTTACAACGATAATCGTTACATATATGTCTCGTTTCGAAATCATTAAGTTAGTAGTCTTATTTTTACATATGTATTTCATTGTTAATACACTTAATAATATATTTACTTATCATTTAACATAATTAACCAAGTGTATCAATATCTTAATATGATTCATATGTACCTAGTAAGACGTTGTTATAACGATAATCGTTATATATATCGTTTTTGAGTTTCTTAAATTAATAGTCTCATTTTTATGTATATAACTCATTGTTAAAATACCTAATGAGATACATACTTATAATAAAATCATGTTAACTATATATATAACCATATATATGTCATCGTATAGTTTTTACAAGTTTTAACGTTCGTGAATCACCGGTCAACTTGGGTGGTCAATTGTCTATATGAAACCTATTTCAATTAATCAAGTCTTAACAAGTTTGATTGCTTAACATGTTGGAAACACTTAATCATGTAAATAACAATTTCATTTAATATATTTATAAACATGGAAAAGTTCGGGTAACTACAGTACCTACCCGTTAAATAAATTTCGTCCCGAAATTTTAAGCAGTTGGAGGTGTTGACGTATCTTCTGGAAATAAATGTGGGTATTTCTTCTTCATCTGATCTTCATGCTCCCAGGTGAACTCGGGTCCTCTACGAGCATTCCATCGAACCTTAAGAATCGGCATCTTGTTTTGTTTAAGTCTCTTAACCTCACGATCCATTATTTCGACGGGTTCTTCAATGAATTGAAGTTTTTCATTGATTTGGATTTCGTTCAACGGAATAGTGAGATCTTCTTTAGCAAAACATTTCTTCAAATTTGAGACGTGGAAAGTGTTATGTACAGCCGCGAGTTGTTGAGGTAATTCAAGTCGGTAAGCTACTGGTCCGACACGATCAATAATCTTGAATGGTCCAATATACCTTGGATTTAATTTCCCTCGTTTGCCAAATCGAACAATGCCTTTCCAAGGTGTAACTTTAAGCATGACCATCTCTCCAATTTCAAATTCTATATCTTTTCTTTTAATGTCAGCGTAGCTCTTTTGTCGACTTTGGGCGGTTTTCAACCGTTGTTGAATTTGGATGATCTACTCGGTAGTTTACTTGTATTATCTCTGGACCCGTAATCTGTCTATCCCCCACTTCACTCCAACAAATCGGAGACCTGCACTTTCTACCATAAAGTGCTTCAAACGGCGCCATCTCAATGCTTGAATGGTAGCTGTTGTTGTAGGAAAATTCTGCTAACGGTAGATGTCGATCCCAACTGTTTCCAAAATCAATAACACATGCTCGTAGCATGTCTTCAAGCGTTTGTATCGTTCTTTCGCTATGCCCATCAGTTTGTGGATGATAGGTAGTACTCATGTCTAGACAAGTTCCTAATGCTTGCTGTAATGTCTGCCAGAATCTTGAAATAAATCTGCCATCCCTATCAGAGATAATAGAGATTGGTATTCCATGTCTGGAGACGACTTCCTTCAAATACAGTCGTGCTAACTTCTCCATCTTGTCATCTTCTCTTATTGGCAGGAAGTGTGCTGATTTGGTGAGACGATCAACTATTACCCAAATAATATCAAAACCACTTGCAGTCCTTGGCAATTTAGTGATGAAATCCATGGTAATGTTTTCCCATTTCCATTCCGGGATTTCGGGTTGTTGAAGTAGACCTGATGGTTTCTGATGTTCAGCTTTGACCTTAGAACACGTTAAACATTCTCCTACGTATTTAGCAACATCGGCTTTCATACCCGGCCATCAAAAATGTTTCTTGAGATCCTTGTACATCTTCCCCGTTCCAGGATGTATTGTGTATCTGGTTTTATGAGCTTCTCTAAGTACCATTTCTCTCATATCTCCAAATTTTGGTACCCAAATCCTTTCAGCCCTATACCGGGTTCCGTCTTTCCGAATATTAAGATGCTTCTCCGATCCTTTGGGTATTTCATCCTTTAAATTTCCCTCTTTTAAAACTCCTTGTTGCGCCTCCTTTATTTGAGTAGTAAGGTTATTGTGAATCATTATATTCATATATTTTACTCGAATGGGTTCTCTGTCCTTTCTGCTCAAGGCGTCGGCTACCACACTTGCCTTCCCCGGGTGGTAACGAATCTCAAAGTCATAATCATTCAACAATTCAATCCACCTACGCTGCCTCATATTCAGTTGTTTCTGATTAAATATGTGTTGAAGACTTTTGTGGTCGGTATATATAATACTTTTGACCCCATATAAGTAGTGCCTCCAAGTCTTTAATGCAAAAACAACCGCGCCTAATTCCAAATCATGCGTCGTATAATTTTGTTCGTTAATCTTCAATTGTCTAGACGCATAAGCAATCACCTTCGTTCGTTGCATTAATACACAACCGAGACCTTGCTTTGATGCGTCACAATAAATCACAAAATCATCATTCCCTACAGGCAATGACAATATAGGTGCCGTAGTTAGCTTTTTCTTCAATAATTGAAACGCCTTCTCTTGTTCATCCTTCCATTCAAATTTCTTCCCTTTATGCGTTAATGCAGTCAAGGGTTTTGCTATTTTGGAGAAATCTTGGATGAATCTTCTGTAGTAACCAGCCAATCCTAAAAATTGACGTATATGCTTCGGAGTTTTTGGGGTTTCCCACTTTTCAACGGTTTCGATCTTTGCCGGGTCCACCTGGATACCTTCTTTGTTCACTATGTGACCGAGGAATTGAACTTCTTCCAACCAAAATGCACACTTTAAAAACTTAACGTACAGTTTTTCTTTCCTCAATACTTCTAGCACTTTTCTCAAATGTTCTTCGCGCTCTTGATCAT
Source organism: Rutidosis leptorrhynchoides (assembly GCF_046630445.1). NCBI lineage: Eukaryota > Viridiplantae > Streptophyta > Magnoliopsida > Asterales > Asteraceae > Rutidosis > Rutidosis leptorrhynchoides. Next base: position 130,051,300 of record NC_092333.1, on the reverse strand, counting down.
TCTTTAAGTAAATAAGTATGTCATCGATGAAAATAATGACAAACTTATCAAGATATGGCCCACACACTCGGTTCATAAGGTCCATGAACATAGCTGGTACGTTAGTCAATCCAAACGGCATAACCATAAACTCGTAATGACCATAACGCGTCCTAAAAGTAGTTTTTGGAATATCATCCTCCTTTACTCGCATTTGATGATATCCAGAACGTAAATCGATCTTCGAATAAATCGACGAGCCTTGTAGTTGATCAAATAAGTCATCAATTCTCGGCAGTGGATAACGGTTTTTGATGGTAAGTTTGTTCAACTCTCTGTAGTCAATACACAACCTAAATGTACCATCCTTCTTCTTGACAAACAAAATAGGAGCTCCTCATGGTGATGTGCTTGGTCGAATGAAACCACGTTCTAATAGTTCTTGCAGTTGGTTTTGCAGTTCTTTCATCTCGCTGGGTGCGAGTCTATAAGGAGCACGAGCTATTGGTGCAGCTCCTGGTACAAGATCTATTTGAAATTCAATCGATCGATGTGGAGGTAGTCCCGGTAATTCTTTCGGAAATATATCGGGAAATTCTTTTGCGACGGGAACATCATTGATGCTCTTTTCTTCGGTTTGTACTTTCTCGACGTGTGCTAGAATAGCATAGCAACCATTTCTTATTAGTTTTTGTGCCTTCAAATTACTAATAAGATGTAGCTTCATGTTGCCCTTTTCTCCGTACACCATTAAGGGTTCTCCTTCTTCTCGTACAATGCGAATTGCATTTTTATAACATACGATCTCTGCTTTCACCTTCTTCAGCCAGTCCATGCCAACTATTACATCAAAACTCCCTAACTCTACTGGTATCAAATCAATCTTAAATATTTCGCTACCCAGTTTAATTTCTCGATTTCGGCATATATTATCTGCTGAAATTAATTTACCGTTTGCTAATTCGAGTAAAAATTTACTATCCAATGGCGTCAATGGACAACTTAATTTAGCACAAAAATCTCTACTCATATAGCTTCTATCCGCACCCGAATCAAATAAAACGTAAGCAGATTTATTGTCAATAAGAAACGTACCCGTAACAAGCTCCGGGTCTTCCTGTGCCTCTGCTGCATTAATATTGAAAACTCTTTCGCGGCCTTGTCCATTCGTGTTCTCCTGGTTCGGGCAATTTCTAATAATGTGGCCCGGTTTTCCACATTTATAACAAACTACATTGGAATAACTTGCTCCGACACTACTTGCTCCGCCATTACTCGTTCCGACACCATTTGTTCCTTTCGTTCTGTTAACCCCTGGTCCGTAGACCTCACACTTCACCGCGCTATGACCATTTCTTTTACACTTGTTGCAAAATTTAGTGCAGAACCCCGAGTGATACTTTTCACACCTTTGGCATAGCTGCTTCTGATTGTTGTTGTTGTTGCAGTTGTTATTGTTGTTGGGATGATTGTTGTAGTTGCTGTTGTTGTTGTGGTTGTTGTTGTTTTTGTTGGGCCGTTTGTTGTAGTTGCGATTGATGTTGCGATTGTTGGGATAATTGTTGCGATTATTATTGTAATTGCTGTTGTTGTTATATTGGTGATTCTTATCACCGTTTTCCTCCCACTTTCTTTTGACTTGCTTCACATTGGCCTCTTCAGCCGTCTGTTCTTTAATTCTTTCCTCAATTTGGTTCACTAGTTTGTGAGCCATTCTACATGCCTGTTGTATGGAGGTGGGCTCATGTGAACTTATATCTTCTTGGATTCTTTCCGGTAATCCTTTCACAAACGCGTCGATCTTCTCTTCCTCATCTTCGAACGCTCCCGGACACAATAGGCACAATTCTGTGAATCGTCTTTCGTACGTGGTAATATCAAATCCTTGGGTTCGTAACCCTCTATGTTCTGTCTTGAGCTTATTGACCTCGGTTCTGGGACGGTACTTCTCGTTCATCAAGTGCTTGAATGCTGACCACGGTAGTGCGTACGCATCATCTTGTCTCACTTGCTCTAGATAGGTATTCCACCATGTTAACACAGAACCTGTGAAGGTATGCGTAGCGTACTTCACTTTGTCCTCTTCAGTACACTTACTTATGGCAAACACCGATTCGACCTTCTCAGTCCACCGTTTCAATCCGATCGGTCCTTCGGTTCCATCAAATTCCAAAGGTTTGCAGGCAGTGAATTCTTTGTAGGTGCATCCTACGCGATTTCCTGTACTGCTAGATCCAAGGTTATTGTTGGTATGTAGCGCAGCCTGTACTGCGGCTATGTTTGAAGCTAGAAAAGTACGGAATTCCTCTTCATTCATATTCACGGTGTGTCGAGTAGTCGGTGCCATTTCCTTCAAAATAGTCAAATGGAACAAGTTAATCATACAGAATATTAAGAGTAGTTAATAGTATTTCGTATCATAATATGAACTCATTTATAAAAGCTTTTTCTTCATATTAGCGTTTTATAAGTTTAAATTCGGGTAGTACCTACCCGTTAAGTTCATACTTAGTAGCTAATATACAATTCAACTACTACAATTCTATATGAAAAACAGATTATAATAATATTTCGCGTTCAAACTTTTATACAATATTTTACAAACTTACAATACCGCTTATTTTACATAAAGCATGAAATATAGCACACAATAACTTTGATACAAGATAGTTGTGAAGATAATTCTAGCTAGTACACAAGTCATTCAGCAAAGGCAATAAAGACACGTAATTCATACGTCCAGAAACAAGTCATGCATTCTGGTTTTACTAGGACTACTTCCCATCCTTGGTCTTGTGGAACATAACCGTTATGGCCGTTGATAAGACAGCGTGTTGTAACGTCGTCAAAGGGATGAGGGTTACGTAATGACCAACAGTCTCGTAATAACCTAAAAACCTCATTTCTTACCCCAATTACCGACTCCGTCACTTGTGGGAACGTTTTGTTTAATAGTTGTAGCCCGATGTTTTTTTTCTCACTTTGGTGAGAAGCGAACATTACTAACCCGTAAGCATAGCATGCTTCTTTATCTTGCATGTTAGCCGCTTTTTCTAAATCATGAAGTTCTATATTCGGATACATTGAGTCAAAATAATTTCTTAACCCGTTGCGTAAAATAGCATTTGGGTTCCCCGCAATATATGCGTCAAAGTAAACACATCGTAACTTATGGGTTTCCCAATGTGATATCCCCCATCTTTCAAACAAAAGTCTCTTATAAACCAAGACATTCTTGGAACGTTCTTCGAATGTCTTACAAACTGATTTCGCCGTAAATAGTTGTGCCGAAGAATTCTGACCGACTCTAGACAAGATTTTATCAATCATGTCTCCGGGTAGGTCTCTTAAAATATTGGGTTGTCTATCCATTTTGTGTTTTTATACTGTAAAATAGACAAAAGTTAGATTCATAAAAAAAATACTTATTAATACAAGCAATTTTTACATATATCATAAAGCATAAGCACACTATATTACATATATTACACCACACGAACACAACTATCTTATTCTGACTCGCTCATTTCTTTTTCTTCGGTTTTGGTTCGTTTTGCCAAGTTTCTAGGGATATATGATGTTCCCCTAATACGAGCTGTCGTTTTCCACAACGGTTTAGAAAAACCTGGTGGTTTAGAGGTTCCCGGGTCATTGTTACAACTTAAGGGCTTCGGAGGTTGACGATACATATAAAGTTCATCAGGGTTGGAATTAGATTTCTCTATTTTTATACCCTTTCCCTTATTATTTTCTTTTGCCTTTTTAAATTCAGTTGGGGTAATTTCTATAACATCATCGGAATTCTCGTCGGAATCCGATTCATCGGAGAATTGGTAATCCTCCCAATATTTTGTTTCCTTGGCGGAAACACCATTGACCATAATTAACCTTGGTCGGTTGGTTGAGGATTTTCTTTTACTTAACTGTTTTATTATTTCCCCCACCGGTTCTATTTCCTCCTCCGGTTCCTCCTCTTCCGGTTCTGATTCTTCTTCCGGTTCTGATTCTTCTTCCGGTTCTTCTTCGGGAACTTGTGAATCAGTCCAATATATATTCGACTCTTCGTTATTATTAGGTGAGTCAATGGGATTTGTGCTAGAGGTAGACATCTATCACACAATATCAAACATGTTAAGAGATTAATATATCACATAATATATACATGTTAATAATATATAGTTTCCAACAAAAATGTTAAGCAATCATTTTTAAAGAAAACACGGTCGAAGTCCAGACTCACTAATGCATCCTAACAAACTCGATAAGACACACTAATGCAAATTTTCTGGTTCTCTAAGACCAACGCTCGGATACCAACTGAAATGTCCCATTCTTATTGATTAAAAACGTTCCATATTAATTGATTTCGTTGCGAGGTTTTGACCTCTATATGAGACATTTTTCAAAGACTGCATTCATTTTTAAAACAAACCATAACCTTTATTTCATAAATAAAGGTTTAAAAAGCTTTACGTAGATTATCAAATAATGATAATCTAAAATATCCTGTTTACACACGACCATTACATAATGGTTTACAATACAAATATGTTACATCGAAATCAGTTTCTTGATGGCAGTTTTTACACAATATCATACAAACATGGACTCCAAATCTTGTCCTTATTTTAGTATGCAACAGCGGAAGCTCTTAGTATTCACTTGAGAATAAACGTGCTTTAAACGTCAACAAAAATGTTGGTGAGTTATAGGTTTAACCTATATATATCAAATCGTAACAATAGTCCACAAGATTTCATATTTCAATACACATCTCATACATAGAGATAAAAATCATTCATATGGTGAACACCTGGTAACCGACGTTAACAAGATGCATATATAAGAATATCCCCATCATTCCGGGACACCCTTCGGATATGATCTAAATTTTGAAGTACTAAAGCATCCGGTACTTTGGATGGGGTTTGTTAGGCCCAATAGAACTATCTTTAGGATTCACGTCAATTAGGGCGTCTGTTCCCTAATTCTTAGATTACCAGACTTTAATAAAAAGGGGCATATTCGCTTTCGATAATTCAACCATAGAATGTAGTTTCAATTACTTGTGTCTATTTCGTCAAACATTTATAAAAGCGCATGTATTCTCAGTCCCAAAAATATAAAGGGTAAAAAGGCAAATGAAACTCACGCATATAAATATTGTAAAACAGTTAATAAAGCATTTGCATGTATTCTCAGCCCAAAAATGTAATGAGTAAAAAGGGAATCAAATGAAACTCACGCATATAAATATTGTAAAACAGTTAATAAAGCATTTGCATGTATTCTCAGCCCAAAAACGTAAAGAGTAAAAGGGTGCAAATGAAACTCACTTTCACAGATTTTTACTTCGTCTGGAAGTAAGACTTGGCCACTGGTTGATTCACGAACCTATAACAATATATACATATATATCAAAGTATGTTCAAAATATATTTACAACACTTTTAATATATTTTGATGTTTTAAGTTTATTAAGTCAGCTGTCCTCGTTAGTAACCTACAACTAGTTGTCCACAGTTAGATGTACAGAAATAAATCGATAAATATTATCTTGAATCAATCCATGACCCAGTGTATACGTATCTCAGTATTAATCACAACTCAAACTATATATATTTTGGAATCAACCTCAACCCTGTATAGCTAACTCCAACATTCACATATAGAGTGTCTATGGTTGTTCCGAAATATATATAGATGTGTCGACATGATAGGTCGAAACATTGTATACTTGTCTATGGTATCTCAAGATTACATAATATACAATACAAGATGATTAAGTTATGGTTGGAATAGATTTGTTACCAATTTTCACGTAGCTAAAATGAGAAAAATTATCCAATCTTGTTTTACCCATAACTTCTTCATTTTAAATCCGTTTTGAGTGAATCAAATTGCTATGGTTTCATATTGAACTCTATTTTATGAATCTAAACAGAAAAAGTATAAGTTTATAGTTGGAAAAATAAGTTACAAGTCATTTTTGTAAAGGTAGTCATTTCAGTCGAAAGAACGACGTCTAGATGACCATTTTAGAAAACATACTTCCACTTTGAGTTTAACCATAATTTTTGGATATAGTTTCATGTTCATAATAAAAATAATTTTCCCAGAATAACAACTTTTAAATCAAAGTTTATCATAGTTTTTAATTAACTAACCCAAAACAGCCAGCGGTGTTACTACGACGGCGTAAATCCGATTTTACGGTGTTTTTCGTGTTTCCAGGTTTTAAATCATTAAGTTAGCATATCATATAGATATAGAACATGTGTTTAGTTGATTTTAAAAGTCAAGTTAGAAGGATTAACTTTTATTTGCGAACAAGTTTAGAATTAACTAAACTATGTTCTAGTGATTACAAGTTTATAACGTTGAATAAGACAAAGTTCTTCTTAGCTTTTAATTATCCCAACCAAAACAGCCCCCGGTTTTACTACGACGGCGTATATCTAGTTTTATGGTGTTTATCGTGTTTTCGGGTTTTAAATCATTAAGTTAGCATATCATATAGATATAGAACATGTGTTTAGTTGATTTTAAAAGTCAATTTAGAAGGATTAACTTTTATTTGCGAACAAGTTTAGAATTAACTAAACTATGTTCTAGTGATTACAAGTTTAAACCTTCGAATAAGATAGCTTTATATGTATGAATCGAATGATGTTATGAACATCATTACTACCTCAAGTTCCTTGGATAAACCTACTGGAAATGAGAAAAATAGATCTAGCTTTAAAGGATCCTTGGATGGCTTGAAAGTTCTTGAAGCAGAATCATGACACGAAAACAATTTCAAGTAAGATTTCCACTCGAAATAAGATTGTTATAGTTATAGAAATTGAATTAAAGTTTGAATATGATTATTACCTTGTATTAGAAAGATAACCTACTGTAAATAACAAAGGTTTCTTGATCTTGAATGATTACTTGGAATGGATTTAGAAAACTTGGAAGTAAACTTGCAATCTTGGAAGTATTCTTGATTTTATGAAACTAGAACTTTTGGAATTTATGAAGAACACTTAGAACTTGAAGATAGAACTTGAGAGAGATCAATTAGATGAATAAAATTGAAGAATGAAAGTGTTTGTAGGTGTTTTTGGTCGTTGGTGTATGGATTAGATATAAAGGATATGTAATTTTGTTTTCATGTAAATAAGTCATGAATGATTACTCATATTTTTGTAATTTTATGAGATATTTCATGCTAGTTGCCAAATGATGGTTCCCACATGTGTTAGGTGACTCACATGGGCTGCTAAGAGCTGATCATTGGAGTGTATATACCAATAGTACATACATCTAAAAGCTGTGTATTGTACGAGTACGAATACGGGTGCATACGAGTTGAATTGTTGATGAAACTGAACGAGGATGTAATTGTAAGCATTTTTGTTAAGTAGAAGTATTTTGATAAGTGTATTGAAGTCTTTCAAAAGTGTATGAATACATATTAAAACACTACATGTATATACATTTTAACTGAGTCGTTAAGTCATCGTTAGTCGTTACATGTAAATGTTGTTTTGAAACCTTTAGGTTAACGATCTTGTTGAATGTTGTTAACCCATTGTTTATTATAACAAATGAGATGTTATATTGTTATATTATCATGATATTATAATATATAATATATCTTAGTATGATATATATACAGTTAAATGTCGTTACAACGATAATTGTTACATATATGTCTCGTTTCGAAATCATTAAGTTAGTAGTCTTATTTTTACATATGTATTTCATTATTAATACACTTAATAATATATTTACTTATCATTTAACATAATTAACCAAGTGTATCAATATCTTAATATGATTCATATGTACCTAGTAAGACGTTGTTATAACGATAATCGTTATATATATATCGTTTTCGAGTTTCTTAAATTAATAGTCTCATTTTTATGTATATAACTCATTGTTAAAATACCTAATGAGATACATACTTATAATAAAATCATGTTAACTATATATATAACCATATATATGTCATCGTATAGTTTTTACAAGTTTTAACGTTCGTGAATCACCGGTCAACTTGGGTGGTCAATTGTCTATGAAACCTATTTCAATTAATCAAGTCTTAACAAGTTTGATTGCTTAATATGTTGGAAACACTTAATCATGTAAATAAAAATTTCATTTAATATATATATATATAAACATGGAAAAGTTCGGGTTACTACAGCCCTGGCCATGTCCAGCATGGACATTCTGTACATCCTACCGCCAAGGATAAACCTAAGAAATCTTCTATCATCTATTCTAACTATATTTGTATCAAGTGATACAGTACTCATGAGCTCAACACACCATTCCTTATATACAGGTCTACGAATGGTGAAAAGACGTTCCCTGTCTGTAAAAGAAGAGTTCCCGTACCTCTGAATCAGTAGCAGTCTGACTCTATTAGCTAGCTGAACTCTTTCCAAAGGATCTCAATCGATTACCCTTAACACCTCTACATTTTTAGTTACCAATCTGAATTTGTTCCTTTGATATGTCTCGTAATCTCTCCATCCTCTATCAAATCTCAGATTAGGATGCAAAGTGTGCTCAGGAATCGCTGGGTATTCTACTGGCGGCCTCATCGGGAATACTATGAATTCATTAACAAACTGTACCAGATCATAATAAGATATGTGTTGATCAGGCTGTTATTGTGGTTCCTGTTGTGGTTCTTGTTCGGGTTCTGGCTCGTGTTGCATTTCTGGTTCTGGTTCTGGTGCTGGAGCAGGTCGTCTAGATGATGATGATCCTGAACCTCCAGTATCGGCTTTCTGCAAAACACATTAAACACAAAATTTGTGCATCCAAATATGCATTAGTGTTAGCAAAATAACAATTTAAAACAATCACAATAACATGTTAAATCAAAATTAAACTTATACTTATTTTCACAATTTTTACAAGTCTACACTTTTTCAAATAAGCACATATGAAAATGTATACAAAGTTCATAAGCATTTAACTCAAATAACATGTCAAAATAGTCATTACTAATAATTAAACAAGTCTCAAATGGCAAATATATCAAATTAATCAAGTTCATGAATTTTGTAACTAAAAAGTCCTCTTTAATCTTTAAAAATCATGTTTAGGATCAATGTTTGGATCATTTAACTACCTAAACATGTTACACTACTCAATTTAGCAATAATTCATGACAAAAATTGGCCATAACCTGTTTATATCAAAAAGCCCCAAATTGCTCAAGAACACAAACCCTAGATTTCTAAAAATTTTGAAGTTTTTGGCTTCAAATCATGTTAAATAGCATCAATCTAGGTTATACATGCATAAAATACTAACAATTTAACACTAATTACACTAGAAATCAACAAAATTGCATTAGGTAAAATATTGGTAATTATCACAAAAACTAGAAAATTTATGAGTTTAGGGGTGTAATTTTTACCTTTTTGCTGAAGAATGCGAATCTATGCATGATTAGAGCGAAAATTTTGATGAATTACGGTGAATTTTGGTGAATATTTGGGAGTATTTTTGGGTATGTGTGTGTGTTGTGGTGTAGAAGCAGACTCGCTGAGAGTTTTTGATCTGGCCAGATTTCCAGCCTCATGCGATCGCATGAGGTTGGAGTGTAAACCCCATGCGATCGCATGGGGTGCCGGGTACAGTGTTTTCAGCTTTTTTTTTTTTTAATAAAAACCTTATACTTTATAAATCATATAATTAATAAAATTTTAAAATATTGTTTCTTTTTAGGATGAGGGCTTTTCGGAACGATGTCCTAGTCCGTCCCTCAAAAAAAAAATTAAAATTTGTCATTTTTAAGTGCGATTTTAAAAGTAAAGATTTTTGGGTTTTTTAATGTTTTTGACATACTTTAATTCAATAAGATTAAAAATAATGATAATAAAAGTTCTCGTCCCTCCCTCGGGTAAAGCTTCGGTTCAATGACCTAGTCTTCAACTCACGACGAATTTTAAAAATCATATTTTAACTTACGAAATAAAGTAAATTTTTGTTTTTAAATTCACACCAAACTTAAATTTAAAATGCATAAAATTAAAAATTCATATTAAAAATTCACACCAAACTTAAATTTAATTTTTGTTTTTATACATACAAACTTATATTAAAAATATTAATTTTTCAAATATTTACAATTTTAAATATATTGATTTAAAAGTTTACAATAGTATTTTAATATTTATATATTAAATTTAAAAACAAAGTAAAAATAAAATTAAAAATCTTTTTGGTCTTTTATCCCACTTTAATCAATCAAATATTATCAAAAACATACGCCCCTCTTTTCGGTAAAGTAATTTCGGTTCCATGACCTAATTTAACTCATGACGAATTTTTAAAATATCTTGGTTAATTGATTAATATTTATACCTTAAGAATAAACGGTAAATTTCGCAGTGATGTAATAAATTTTGTATGATATCAATAATTTCAGTCGCAAGACCTAATTTTATCGAATACCAATTTAATACTTTATAGCGAACAAATCAGTGTTTATTATCAAAAGGTTAAAAATTAAAATAAAAAATGAAAATGAAAACTGTACAAACTTACCTGTGAAATATATTTCTTAGTGATATGCTCTAGTCCACTCATAAGATAGTCGGACTAATTGGTTTTCCATGGCTACATAGGCGTAACCTCGAGCATTTAACGTTTTTTTGTCTAAACATATGAACGGTCCGTCTCTGCATAAAGTAATAAATTCGGTGTTTGAATAGGTTTGATTATTTGAACATTTACCTTCGTGTGACCATTTTCCGCATTTGTGACATCTTTCAAGGTGTCGTGCTCTTCTTTTCGCTGCGAATTTTGATTTTCCTTTACCAAATTGTAACTTATTATTTTTGCATCTGGATTCTTTTCTTACTCCGTCCAATTTACCTCTGATTAATGATACTATTTCACTTGGAAGGGTGTCATTATTATGTTTAGTGATCAAAGCGTGTAGCATTAGACCATGGTTTAATTCACAGGAAGTCTTCATTTCGAAAAACCTAAAAAAAATAAAAATTCAGAATGAGGGGAGAAGACTAGTTCTTTAGGGTCTGCTAGGGAAAGACCATTCGGGTTCCATTTTAAAGAACTACACGAAAACAGAAAATCTAACTCTAACAGAAATACATATTATCCTTTAAAGACTTGATTCTCCCCACACTTAGTTAGCTATGGTGTTGAAATTGTGATTAACTTCATTGTCAACTTCCATCGGACTATCTATGTAATGTTTAACTCTGTGACCATTAACCTTAAATTCAATCCCATTTGAATTTATTAATTCTACTGTTCCGTACGGGAAAACTCTTTTGACTATAAATGGTCCAGACCATCTTGATTTCAATTTTCCAGGAAATAGCTTGAATCGTGAATTGAAAAGAAGAACTCTATCTCCTTCTTTAAATTCTTTTGAACTTCTGATTCTTTTATCATGCCATTTCTTCGTTCTTTCCTTATAGATTAACGAATTTTCGTATGCTTCATGTCTTAATTCTTCTAATTCGTTTAATTGACTTAACCGTAGACGTCTGGCTTCATGTAAATCAAGATTACATGTCTTCAAAGCCCAAAATGCTTTGTGTTCAATTTCTACTGGAAGATGACATGCTTTTCCGTAAACGAGTCTAAAAGGTGTGGTTTCAATTGGAGTTTTGTAGGCTGTTCTAAAAGCCCAGAGTGCATCTTCCAATTTTATGGACCATTCCTTCGGATTTGATCCTACGGTTTTCTCTAGTATACGTTTTAATGCTCGGTTGGTATTTTCAACTTGTCCACTTGTCTGTGGATGATATGCAGTGGAGATTTTATGAGTTACTCCATATCTTTTAAGAACTTTCTCAAGTTGATTATTACAGAAATGAGTACCCCGATCACTTATTAAAGCTTTCGGCGTTCCAAACCATGCAAAAAGACATTTTAAAAAGTTGACTACAACTCGTACATCGTTAGTTGAGAGAGTTTGTGCTTCCGCCCATTTAGATACATAATCAATGGCTACGAGAATGTAGAGATTATTATGAGATTTTGAAAATGGACCCATAAAGTCAATACCCCAAATGTCAAATACTTCACATACTTGAATGACATTTTGTGGCATTTCATCACGTTGACTTATTTTTCCGGCCCTTTGACAAGCATCACAGGATTTGCAAAGAAGGTGTGCATCTTTATAAATTGTAGGCCAATAGAATCCAGCATCATAAACTTTTCTTGCTGTTAGTTGAGGCCCTGTTGGTCCTGTGTGACAATGGTTTAAGATTTTACTAGCTTCATCTCCGAATACACATGGGCGTATTATTCCATCTGGACAACTTTTAAACAAATGTGGATCTTCCCAGAAATAGTATTTTATATCACTAAAGAATTTCTTTCGTTTTTGGTACGATAATCCTTTTTCAAGGAATCCACATACTAAATAGTTTGCATAGTCTGCAAACCATGGAATTTCATTATAATCTATCTTCAATAGATATTCATCAGAAAAGTTGTCTTGTATGGCCGATTCATTTAGAACTTCTAATTCGGGATTTTCAAGACGAGAAAGATGATCAGCGGCGAGATTTTCTGCTCCTCTTTTATCTCGAATTTCAATATCGAACTCTTGTAAGAGTAAGATCCAACGGATTAATCGTGGTTTAGCATCTTGTTTCGAAAATAGGTTTCTAAGAGCAGAATGGTCGGTATAGACCACCGTTTTTGCTAGAACGAGATATGATCAAAATTTGTCAAAAGCAAAGACAATAGCAAGGAGTTATTTTTCAGTAGTTGTGTAATTTGTTTGTGCTCCTTGTAACGTCTTACTAGCATAATAAATAGGTTGAAATTGTTTTTCAATCCTTTGTCCTAAAACGGCTCCCATTGCAAAATCACTTGCATCGCACATAAGTTCAAATGGTAGATTCCAATTTGGAGTTATCATAATCGGCGCATTAGTGAGTTTCTCTTTAAGAATATTTAAAGATTTGATACATTCATCTGAAAACATGAATGGGGCATCCTTTTCTAGGAGTTTATTCATAGGAATGGCAATTTTAGAAAAATCTTTTATGAAACGTCGGTAAAAACTGGCATGCCCCAGAAAACTCCTAACTCCTCTAACATTGGTGGGATGTGAAAGTTTAGCAATTACATCTACTTTAGCTCTATCCACTTCAATTCCTTTCTTTGAAATTTTATGACCAATAATGATGCCTTCTTTAACCATGAAATGGCATTTCTCCCAATTAAGTACTAGATTTGATTGTTCACATCTAATAAGCATTCGTTCAAGATTAACTAGACATGATTCAAATGTATCACCGAAGACTGAAAAGTCATCCATGAAAACTTCCATGCATTCTTCTATCATGTCGTGAAAAATCGCCATCATGCACCTTTGAAAGGTTGCAGGGGCGTTGCAAAGTCCAAATGGCATGCGTTTATAAGCAAAAGTACCATAAGGGCACGTGAACGTGGTTTTTTCTTGGTCCTCAGGTGCTATTTGAATTTGAAAATATCCGGAAAAACCATCAAGAAAACAATAGTAACTATTTCCGGCTAATCTTTCCAACATTTGATCAATAAAAGGTAAGGGAAAGTGATCTTTTCTGGTGGCGTCATTTAATTTTCTATAATCAATACATACACGCCATCATGTTACAGTCCTAGTAGGAATAAGCTCATTTTTCTCATTTGTGATGACAGTCATGCCACCCTTCTTAGGCACGCATTGAACTGGGCTTACCCATGGACTATCAGAGATTGAATAAATTAAACCTGCATCAAGCAGTTTAATAATTTATTTTTTAACAACATCTTGCATATTAGGATTTAGTCTTCGTTGGCATTGCACATACGTTTTATGACCTTCTTCCATAAGGATTTTATGTGTGCAATACGAAGGACTTATTCCTTTAATATCATGAATTTTCCATGCAATAGCTGGTTTATGAGCTTTCAACACAGAAATGAGTTGTGATTTCTCATTTTCAGTAAAAGAAGACGATATTATTACAGGTAATTCAGATTCACCATGTAAATAAGCAAATTCCAAATGGTTTGGAAGTGGCTTTAACTCTAATGTTGGTGGTTCTTCTATCGATGATTTATATCGATATTTGTCTTCTTCTTTTAGCATTTGAATTTCTTCTGTTGTTGGTTCATATCCATTAGCCATTAGTGTAGCTAACATTTCAGTTTCATCAATTGGTTCAGTTCCTTCTCCTAAAGAACATTCTCCTGTTCCTTGTAATTCTGAAAATTCTTCTAACAATTCTGCATGTGATTCTATAGTTTGAATATAATAACATGTATCATCTGCAGATTGTGGTTGTTGCATTGCTCTATCAACAGAAAAGGTAACAATCTCATCCTCTATACTTAGGGTAAGTTTCTTACCAAACACGTCTATCATTGCTTTAGCCGTGTTTAAGAATGGTCTTCCTAATATGAGAGGAACTTGAGAATCTTCTTCCATGTCCAGAACAACAAAATCTACTGGAAATACTAAAGTACCAACTTTAACTAGCATGTTCTCCATTATCCCTCTAGGATATTTTATTGATCTATCAGCTAGTTGTATGCTTATTCGTGTTGGTTTCAATTCTCCAAGGTCTAGTTTAGCGTATAGTGAATACGGCATTAAATTTATACTATCACCTAAATCTGCCAATGCTTCTATTGAACTAAGACTACCCAGAAAACATGGATTTGTGAAACTTCCTGGATCAGATAATTTTTCTGGTATCTTATTCAACAGCACTGCAGAACAATTAGCATTCATAGTAACTGCCGAGAGTTCTTCCATTTTCTTTCTATTCGAGATTAGATCTTTCAGAAATTTAGCATATCTAAGCATTCCTGAAATTACATCAATGAAATGAAGATTTACATTTATCTATTTAAACATATCCAAGAATTTGAATTGCTCGGCTTCAAGTCTCTCTTTTCTCATTTTACTCGGGTAAGGAAGTGGTGGTTGGTATGGTTTAACATAAGGTTTAGCCTTAACTATGTTATCTTCATTAACCTTTTCAACTACCGGTTCTTTTTCCTTATCTTGTTCAGGTTGTGGTTCTTGTGGAGTAGGAATAGCTTCCTCAGAAATTACAGGTATTTCAGGTGGTTTAAGTGTTGTACCACTTCTTGTGGTAATAGCTTTAGCTATTTCATTCCGGGGGTTAGCATTTGTATCACTAGGTAGACTTCCCGGTTTTCTTTCACCTATTAACCTTGCTAGGTTGCTCACTTCTTGTTCCAGATTTTGAATAGAAGCTTGTTGATTTCTAAATGCTTGAGCATTTTGTTCATTGGTTTGTTTCTGAGATGTCAAAAACTGTGTTTGAGATTCAACTAGCTTCGTCATCATATCTTCTAAATTCGGCTTTTTATCATTGGTTTGTGGTGGTTTGTTTTGAAAATTAGGTCTTTGCTATTTGTAAGTATTATTGGATACTTGTTGATTACTTGGACCTTGTTGGTTGTTGTATGGAATATTTCGATTATTATTCTGGTTTTGATTGTAAATTGGTCTTGGCGGTTGATAATTATTCTGATAATTATTTCCTGGCCTTTGGTTTAGATATGAAACATTCTCTCTTTGTTCCATTGTTAGTTCAATACTGAGACAATCTTTTGTCAAATGTGGTCCTCCACACTGCTCACAACTAATTCGTATTGAGTGGATATCTTTAGTCATCTTTTCCATTCGTCTCTCGACAGCATCTATCTTTGCAGAAATGGAATCTAAGTCATGGCTAGAATTGGCTCTAGCTGCTTTAGATGATCTAACGATATCTTTCTTGGTGCCACTCATGTGAGTGGGAAGCAGTGTTATCAATAATTTTATAAGCATCAGTTTCCGTTTTCTTCATAATAGAACCACCAGCTGCTATATCTATGTCTTTTCTTGTAGTGATGTCGCATCCTTGGTAGAATATTTGTACTATTTGACAAGTGTCTAAACCATGTTGCGGACATCCTCTCAATAACTTTCCAAATCTTGTCCACGCCTCATATAGAGTTTCATTTGGTTTCTGTGTGAACGTAACAATTTCTCCTTGAAGTCTTACGGCTTTAGATGCCGGAAAGAATTGTTTAAGAAATTTTTCAACTAAAACGTCCCATGTATCAATCACCCCTTCAGGTAACAATTCCAACCAATCTTTGGCTTCTCCCTTTAAAGTCCAGGGAAATAACATGAGATATATCTGTTCATCTTCAACTTCTCTTATTTTAAATAAAGTACAGATCCTATTAAAGGTACGAAGATGTTCGTTTGGATCTTCCTTCGGCGTACCACTAAATTGGCATTGATTAGTCACCATGTGTAGAATTTGTCCTTTGATTTCATAATCTGGCGCATTAATGTCTGGATGAGTAATTGCGTGACCTTGGCCAGTGCGTTTAGCTTTCATTCGGTCTTCCATACTTAAAGGTTCCAGATTTTCCATAATTGAATTTGTTGAATCTGAATCACTAGAGGATTCTGATTTAATGGTTCGTTCCTCAACAATCTCTGTTTGAATGATTGGTGGTTCCGGAGGAAAAATTAATGGTTTAGGATCTATGAATTGTCCCTGAATATTCTCCGGATTCTCAATTGTGAGGTTGGGTTCAAAAAATGGATTATCGGAAATTTGAATTGGAGTACTTGGTCGACTGGATGACGATTCTAAAGAAAAATCAACGGCGACAATATTTGCTAGATGTCTTGATCGAGTTACAGGTGGTGAACGTACAAAAGGTGGGGAACGTTTTGCTCGGTGCATTCACTGAATATCCTATTAGTTTTTAAAAAGAAAGAAAAATTATAAAAGTTATCCAATTAATAGACTTTTCTAATTTTTCCCACGTTTCGAATAGCCAAAAGATGCAGCAGAGGGGCAGGATTCGTTTGGTCTCAATATAATTGAGTACTGTTTGGCTCCAATAATCCGGTCCACGTACAATTCCAACTATTACTACGAACCAGAAAATTTTGATGTCTATCAATTTAACCGCTTAAAATAATTTTTCGTAATTTAAAGAAATTTAGAGAAGAAGTAGAAAACTCTATGTCCTAAAAACTAGAATGGCGAGAAATAAGAAAGAAAAAGAGCGCGTCGGTATTAAAATTGGAGAAATAAGAAAGAAAAAGAGTGACTTATAAAACTTTAAAACACTCGACTAACCCAACCTTATTATTATCACTAACTTAAAATTAAAATTGCAAATTGAGATTACTAATTGGAGTGATAATTGATACATAGGTAAATGCGTCGAAAAATAAAAATAAGAAAGTAGCGCGTTGAAACTTAAAAAGGAACTAAAAACTTAAAAATTAAAAGTTGTGTCTAAAAATATTAAAGCTTAAAAGAAATACTATATCCCAAATGGCAATAACTTAAAAAGGTACTAAAACTTAAAAAGGCTTCGCAAAATTTTAAAGCACCTAAATCTTAGTCTAAAGAAAAAGCACTTAAGGGGTTTTACGGCAAAACCTAAAAAAATCTAGAAATAAAAATAACTATGGCAAAAACTATGGATTAAAACTAAATACGAACGAAAAATACAAAAAATTACGCTAAAACAATTAAAAGGTACAAAATATAAAAATATACTAAAAGTTGTAAAAAGTACAATTTTTATAAAAATATTATTTTTATATTTTTTATTTTATAAAACTATTAATTTTATGTATTAATAAAAACTAAAACTAAAAATCAAATTAAATCTAAAAACTAAAATTAAACAATTAAAAATACTAACCCTAATTAGGGTTTTAAGTTAAATAATAATAATTATAATTATTATCTGTAATTAATGCAGTACGAGAATCAACTGTGGCGTGTCAGATGCCCTCATGCGATCGCATGAAAATATGCCTTCGAGCTCATGCGATCGCATGAGCTAGGGTTTCGGGCCAGTTACTGGGCTGCTACAGTACTGGACTCGAGTTTTTTTTTTTTTTTTTGCTGTGTTGAAATAAATATATATAATATATTTTTATAATTTAAATAAAACTTATATTTTTATAAAATAAAGATAAAGAAACTTTTATAGAACTTAAATATTTAACAAACTCTTAAAAATATTTATATTTTTGTTTTTCTTTTTATATATATTTTTTTATATATTAGCGTTGCGCTTCCGGCGTTTTAGCAGAATTGTTCCCCGGCAGCGGCGCCAAAAATACTTGATGTGCGTAGAGGTGTATATGAAATAGCTTTATTTTTACAACGAAATACTATTAAATATGATACAATTTTACACAAGATATTTATTTATTTATAGAATGGATATACCTAAACCTTGCTACAACACTTATAGGCAGTGTACCTAATCGTACAGTAGTGTAGTTTTTAGTAAGTCCGGTTCGTTCCACAGGGAAATCTTTTAAACAAAGCTTAACGCTATATTAGTTTTAATTTATAAAAATACAAATATATATATAAGTAATATTATTATTATAAAAAGGAGGTTTTTTACCGTTTAATGACCGGTTTGTCGATTTTAAAACTTTAGTCGCAGTTAAAACCTAATGTAAAATATTAAATAAATAAAAGACTTAATTTAAAGCGTAAAATAAATAACGATAATGAAATTGCAATAAATAAAAGTGCGATAAAATAAAATTACGATAATTAAAAAGTACGAAAATTAAAAGTGCAATTAAATACAATGACAATAAATAAAAGTGCAATTGAATACAATAACAATAAATAAAAGTGCAATAATTAAAAGTGCAATTAAATATGAAATAAAGGAATTATGCTTATTTAAACTTCCGTAATCATGATTTTTGACGCGTTGATTTTAGTTGTATGCCCATGGGTTAATTGTCCTTTGTCCTGGATTATTTAATATGTCAGTCTGGTTTTTGTCCATAATAGTCCATCAGTCATAAATATAAAGTGCGAGTATCCTCGTAAAATTATCCTTATACCCGAAGTCAAATATTCCAACTAATTAGGGACTTAAACTGTAACAAGATCTTAATACTTTGTTTAATAATTACACCAGGTTATCGACTGCGTGTAACCCAAGGTTTTAATACTTTGTTATAAATTATGCCAAGTGTCCTTGTACATAATTTCACCCCTGTTTTAATAATTCTAGTGACTATTAATCCATTCCCGTGTCTGGTTAAATGAACGATTATTCATACATATAAATATCCCGCCCATCGTGTCCGATTGAGTGTATATGGTTATTTATAGGTACGTCCAATTATAAATCTTTATATTAAAATTAACAAACTATCATTTAGTTAAACAAATATAAAGCCCATTAATAGCCCATAGTCTAATTTCCACAAGTGTCGTTCTTTTGTCCAAACCCCAATTATGGTACAAAGCCCAATTACCCAATTTTAGTTATTTAGCCCAATATCATGATTACTTAGTTTTAAATAAGCATAATAATAACTTAGCTACGAGACATTAATGTAAAAAGGTTGAACATAACTTACAATGATTAAAAATAGCGTAGCGTTACACGGACAAAATTTCGACTTACACCCTTACAACATTCGCTAACATACCCTTATTATTAGGATTTAAAATTAAAATTAAAATTAAAATATATATATATATATATATATATATATATATATATATATATATATATATATATATACGTTTGATTGAGAGAAGAAGAAAAAGATGTGTTTTTGAGTCCAAAACTCGCGAACTTTATAGGACAGGCCTGGAAAAAGGGCTCATGCGATCGCATGGAGTTTCTTCCTCCAGGCCATGCGATCGCATGGCCGTCGGTGACAGCTCAAAGTTCCTTGTTTTCTTGTTTGTCGACGTTTTAATTAAATAAATATAATATATAAATAATTATAACAATTATTTAAATATTATATTATATTTATGTGGATAGTTGACTTGTAATTTTTAGTCCGTTGCGTCGAGCGTTGAGAGTTGACTCTGGTCCCGGTTCCGGATTTTTGAACGTCCTTGCGTATAATTTAATATCTTGTACTTTGCGTTTCGCTTCTTGTACTCTTGTAATTTCGAGACGTTTCTTATCAATAATTGGAACCTCTTTGATTGTACTTTGTACTTTTGAGCTTTTTGGTCGTTTGCGTCTTCAATTCGTCGAGTCTATCTTTTGTCTTCACCTTTTATTATTTAAACAAATATTACTTGTAAATAGAACAATTGCAACTAAAATCTTGTCTTTCTTGAGGGATAATGCTATGAAATATATGTTCGTTTTTAGCATTATCAGAAGCCTCCCACCTGTTTGGTTCTGTCCGAGAAACACATTCATCAAGCCTTGCATTTAGCTAATATTTGATATTAACGATTCATTAAAGGAGTTATATATTGGGCTTTTGATATAAAACGGGCTGCTACTGCTAATCTTCTAGTTTAATAATCGAAACCGGCTGTTGCTTGTTACACGATGTTGGGATGACATGTGAACTAAATCGTGATGCTAGATGATGAATAGACATAGTGGTCACGATGGATGATGATGATATTAGATGGTTATGTATGATAGGATACATGATGAAGATAAGAAACCAATTAAGTATCAATGGTGATGTTATGATTTTATGTGATGTTAGTGAAGAAAAATAAAAACTGAAAGCGAGTTAAAATAAATTAAAATCCTAGTTAGATCAGAAAAGAAGTAATGGAGGAGTGGTCTTAGAGTGTCTTAGGTTAGCGGGTGGTCGCAGGTTCGAGTCCAGTCTCGGGCAGTTTAATTCTTTTTAATGCTACAAAGGTATAATTTAATATTATTATTATTTCTATTATTATTATTATTATTATTATTATTATCATTATAATTATCATTATCATTATTATTATTATTATTATTGTTATTGTCATTGTTATTGTTATTGTTATAGTTATTGTTATGATTATTGTTATTATTAAGTATTATAATTATTATTAGTTATACAATTATCATTATAAGTATCATTAAGTGAAAAAATTATATTTTACAGTTATTATTATAAATATCATTATTAACAATAATACCTTATTTAGTAATATTAAGTCTTATGATTATTATCATTTTTATCGTAGTATTACTAAAATTACTATTTTTAACAAACAAATGATATATACATATATAAAAAATACACTTAATACATATAACATAATGAAAAGTAATATTTTATATAACAAAATAAATATATGAAACATATATATTATTAATATAAAAAGTATATAACTAATAAATTTATATATATATTATTCGATTACAACTATGTATATTAATAAATATACAAATGATATAGGTTCGTGAATCCAAGGCCAACCCTGCATTGTTCAATATAGTCATATGTATTTTTACTACA
Organism: Rutidosis leptorrhynchoides; assembly: GCF_046630445.1. Classification (NCBI taxonomy): domain Eukaryota; kingdom Viridiplantae; phylum Streptophyta; class Magnoliopsida; order Asterales; family Asteraceae; genus Rutidosis; species Rutidosis leptorrhynchoides. Next base: position 130,030,032 of record NC_092333.1, on the reverse strand, counting down.
AAATACATTAGCTGAGTTCATTAGATTCCCTTTTACTCTTTACATTTTTGGGACTGAGAATACATGCGCTGTTTTTATAACTGTTTTTATTAAATGCTTTTGCAATATATATTTTTGGGATTTAGAATGCATGAAATGCTTTTATAAATGATTGACGAGATAGACACAAGTAAAACATTCCTCGATTGAATTATTATGCAGACATAAGTTCTGTGGATTATTGTTGAATTAGTTGGACGTTATAATTGCCACTAATTGTTGTGAATATTTCCCCTGATTATTATTGCTTGGTAACCTAAGAATTAGAAAATGGGTATGGCCCTAATTCACATGAATCCTAAAGGTAGCTACCGGGTTTAACACCCCCACCCAGAATGTTCACTAGACGGAAGGACTAGTGGGCATGGTGTTTAGTACTTCGAAGTTTATATGATTATTATACAGACGAGATGTTCTGTGTTGGGGATACTATTTATGCGCATTATATGTTAAGGTCAGTTACCAAGCCAAGCTATGAAAGCAAAGTGAATGTTATGTATCGAGAGAATGATTTTTATACACAGGTTATGTGTATGAGATTTTGTACACGAGATATGTGTACGGTTACTAAGATTTATGAAAAATGGTTTCGTACACGAGAAAGGTGTACTGTATTTAAAAGCTATCGCATGTACATTACAGGTGGGTATAGGATTCGGGCCCATTTGTACCATGCAGCATTTAAATCTTGTGGTCTATCAAAATGATGAATTTTATTGTTTTATGATAAACCTATGAACTCACCAACCTTTTGGTTGACACTTTAAAGCATGTTTATTCTCAGGTACGAAAGAAATCTTCCGATGTGCATTTGCTCATTTTAAATATATTACTTGGAGTCATTCATGGCATAAAGAGGTCCGTTCATCGCAATGGTACCAGATGTTATTGTATTCGTTCAGAAGAATTTGGACGGGGTATGACACTTTTAAACTTGAGGGACTAAAGTTTCCAAGAGACCAAAGATGTGACTAGGTCAAATGGTCAACACCCACCTCCTCCATTCATTCATCCTCCACTTTTCCTTTTACTTCCAACTTTTGCTCTCAAACCCTTAAACAAAGAATCATCATCTAAATCCGATCTAGCAAGCGTTCATCAAAACGAATTACATACTCAGAATCCTTGCATCTTCCTCTTCGAATCCATACCAACATCATCTCATTTGGGTAAATTTCTAAAAACACTAGATTTTATGTTCTTGATGTTTTTGACCTATAAAAGTGTTAGTTAGTGTCTATGGCTCGAGTCTAACATGAATATACGATTTGTATGCTCGATCTTGTTATTTTGAGTAATTAGCATGAACTTGATAATTGGAAGTGTTTGATCTTGAGATTTAGTTGCTTAAATGTTGTTAGATGTTAAAAGTTCATGTACTAAATGTGTTACTAGCATCACTAGCTTCATTTTGATGTGTAGGTTGACTAAGAAAAACTTCACTAACATGATTATTGATTTTGTGATTTTGGCTAGGGTTTGATAGACTTAAAAATGAACTTTTGCTACTTTGAATGCTATGAAATATTATTGGTAAGTGTTTAGTTGTATTGTATGCGTAATTACCTACGAAACGGTGTATTATATGTGTGCATTTAATTCCCGAATCATCAATGTGCATTTATGATCTTGAATGCAATAAATGATGAACATTTAATGCGAATTTAGTTGTTGTAAATGTTGAATTGATTGATGAAATGTGCTTAGTTGTTTTACTCGTCAAAATACCTTTCCAACGATATAAGATACATGTTTTGATTGTTTGAGGATCATAAATTGTGTTTGTTTGAGTTTTGGTTCGAGACTTGTGAAATTTCAGCAACTTCAAACTATCCAGGTGTTTGGACATCGTCCAACCCTTTGGACGCTATCCAGCCCTTCACATTTGGACACCGTCCAGCCAATCTGGACGCCATCCAAATGAACTGCCAGATTCTGCTTTGCTTGGTCATTTTTCGTTTAATTCCAACTATGCTACGCACCTCCGATTAACATGTAACTTGTTCTAACATTTTCATATATAATTATAAAACTCAGAAAAATTGTTCGAGACCCGACCCGAACGTGTTGACTTTTTCGTTGACTTTGACTTGACCAAAGTTGACTTTTATTCAAACTTAACTGAATACTTATGCAATCGTTCTAACATGCTTTTATATTTGTATCATGCATGAAACTTGACAATGTGATTCATATGCTACATATAATCGAGTTGTAACGAGCCATAGGACTAATTGAACAACTTTGACCAATCGTGTTTACCGTTATTGATACGACCTACTTGTTTAGGTCAAGACTAGCATCCGTTCTTGCACATGTTTACTTGTGAAGTACTTTTGTAATCAAGGTGAGATCATAGTCCCACTTTTACTCTTTTATACTTATACTTGGGATGAGAAAACATAAACGATTTATACTTTTGTACATTGAACACAAGTACGAAAACAAACACTCCACGTACGAGTTAGAACAAAAATCCTCAATTCAATTATCATTAGTTACACTTGTAGGGTGTAAGCGAGTAATTATGTTGTGTGGCCATATGGGTTTGACGAACCCTCATTTGGACGGTTCGCTACCGTTAGCGAATGAAATATAATTTTATCGATATAGTGTATGTTCTAACACTATGAATTCAGAGGTAACATTCAGTTAAGCCTTAATAATTGGGTGCTCGTGATACAAACAACATCTTTGGAATGCAAATGATTTGGATAATCAACTTATACTAAATCTTGTGGTTCAAATACATACGTTTACTAATACACCTATGATTTCACCAACATTTTTCATTGACAGATTTTCTATATTTTTCGCAGGTCCTTGAACGATATGTGTTACATGCTTCCGCTCATTATTTTGATACTTGCTTGGATGTCAAGTATACATGCATACATGGAGCATCTTTTTACTTTACATTTAACTGTGTCACATAGGTTTCATTTGTACTTAAAACGTTGTAACGTCACTAGTTGTTGAACTACTTTTGTAAACTTGAAACATCTTTACATTTGAAATGAATGCGACATATTTTGGTCAAACGTCATTTTAAAGACTTATGACCACGTAACGGGACCTAAGTAGACGGCGCCGTCAATGACGATTTTGTCGGGTCGCTACACACTGGGACCAGAGTTAACATTCCATTAATGGATTTTGTCTGGGTGTTATAGTTGGTATCAAAGCTTTAGCTATAGAGAACTAGGATGCATTATTGTGTCTAACCGTAGGGCGCATTAGTGGGTCTAGTCTATAGCCGTGTACTTAGAATGACTATTATATGATATGCTTACCCTTTTTACTCTACTATACTACACGTAGCGTTACGTATTATATCACATGCATATACACATCTATACCCACATGATATGGACTTGGACTAAATACTATACCACGAATCACATACGTACACATGACGCAACACTTAACTAAATTAAGTTGACTATGCTATCTTGAACTTATGGAGTAATGTCGAATGGAAATATGAGATAGCGTAATGTAATGACCGGGATTACATTACGGTAACTCATATAGAAGTTCCGACATCGCAAAATAAGGAATTGTGAGTGAGTCAAGTATTTTACTTGGATAAATACTGTCAGAACATAAACCGTATAATCTCATATATGAGTAGAAATTTACACTTTGAGCATTAAATGTTATTATAACCTATAAGGAGCGTGAAATCATGTCATAACTCATCACTACTCGACACAGTCTGTTACCACCGATCACTACTAGGCACTACAAAGACACTACTTAGACATACTCGTCATCTCATACCACTACTCCGTACTGCTTATCGTTGCTAACTACTACTCAAAGCCGCCCATCACTGCAGGTCATGACAGATCACTACTCCTTACTTACTGTCATTAGCAGTCACTACTTAATACTACCTATTGCTACTTACCACTACTAAATACTACTCATCACTACTAGCACCTCCACGATTCACTACTAGCTATTATGCATCATGACTCATTTCTGATATATCTTAGAGGATGAATCGCTTGTGACAACCCGCACAATACGTAGTAGATATTCTCTACTTGACTTCCGACTTACCTATCATTCAGCCACCCACGACTTCACGATTTTGCTTTCCAATACGAGTTTACCTGATGAGGTATTCACACCCTCCCTCATAAAGGGTATTCCGTTCTTCTCCCTCACCGATGTGGGACAAGTCTGATAACTTACCCTGCTTTCAACATCAACTTCAATGATATTCTTCATGAGTTTGTTCTTACTCAACAATCATAATGTTTATATACTGTCAACACTGGTGGGATAGAAACTTTATCGCTAGAGAATTCTGTCACAACATTTGGAACCCAATATCTTCCTTTGACAACGTGTACTCTATAGAACTATTAAACTGGAAAGTTTTGACCTCTTGGTTGGAACGGACTGGTTATCTGATAACAAAAATGAGGCTACTGCAACCAGAAGGCTATTCGAATTCCTCTCACCGACGGAGATGGTGTATGGAGAGAAGATCAGTACACTATTGCATTATATAAATTGCTAAAAGGCCCAGAAGTGCATGAGATAAGGATGTCTCGCAATTCTGGCACATGTGAGCAAAGTTGAACCACCAATTAAGGGACCCCGAAGATGTCCCAACCGTTAGAATTCTTCTTAAGGTCCTTCCGAAAGAGTTACCTGGTCTTCTACCTCACCGTGAAGATGAACTTCAGATTGATCTAGTGCTAGAAGTGGCTCCAGTTGTTGCTCGCTGTATAGACTTACACCCCCAAGGCTACGAGATTTGTTGGCTATGAATGCCAAGCTGAGGAGCAAGGTGCTCACACTAAATAGGGACTCCCCGATGGTGAAGAACATCAAAGTCATAATGTGTTGATCTGTGGAAAGTGCAAGAAGGCAACTACATAGCCAAGGATGTTAGATATGGAGGTCCAGTTCTTTTTGTAAAGAAGAAAGATGGATCCATGAGACTATGTATCGATTACATGGAACTGAATAAGCTAACTATCAAGAATAGATATTCGTTACCGAGGATGGATTATTTGTTTGATCAGTTGCAAGGATTCGGATGTTACTCTAAGATTGATCTGAGGTCAGGTTACCATCAGATGAGAGTAAAGGAGACTGATATACCGAAGACAGCGTTCAGAACACGCTACGGACATCATGAATTTACAGGAATGTCATTTGGTTTGATGAACGCACCGGCAGTGTTCATGGATCTCATAAACCGTATGTGTAAGCCATATCTAGACAAGTTTGTTATCGTGTTCATTGATGATATTTGGTATATTCAAAGAACGAGGAGGAACATGAACAACGTCTACGTTTAATACTAGAGATGCTCAGGAAGGAGCAGCTGTATACGAAGTTTTTCGAAGTGTGACTTCTGGCTACGAAGATAGGAACGGTCAAGAAATGAGAGACTCCTAAGTCTCCAACACAGGTTCGGAAATTCTTAGGTTTCGCTGGTTATTACAGGAGATTCATTGAGGAATTTTCTACTATCGCCCGACCGTTGACAACAATGACTCACAAGGGTAAAAAGTATGAGTGGACTGAACAACATGAGTCTGCATTTCAGTTGTTAAAACAGAAATTGATTACTGCTCCAATTTTGTCTTTACCCGAAGGAAGTGAGGATTTCGTGATTTATTGCGATGCTTCACCACAAGGATTGGGTAGCGTGTTGATGCAACGGAAGAAAGTGATTGCCTATGGAACACGAAAATTGAAGATACATGAACAAAATTACACGACACATGATTTGAAACTTGGTGCTATGATCTTGGCACTGAAGATGTGGAGACACTACTTGTATGGTACTAAGTTTACTGTTTTCACCGATCACAAGAGCTTGCAACATATCTTAAATTAGAACAGCTTAATATGAGGCAGAGATGTTGGGTAGAGCTATTGAATTACTATCATTGTGAGATCCGCTATCATCCTAGCAAGGCTAATGTTGTTGCAGATGCCTTGAGTAGGAAAGAGAAGGCTAAACCTCTCCGAGTTAGAGCACTGAACATGACTGTCCGAACGAACGTTACTTCTCAGATACACGATGCACAACTTGAAGCATTAAAAGAAGGGAACATTGTTACTGAGTCACTTGAAGGACTGGATAAGAAATTTGTCATCCGAGAAGATGGAACCCGATACTTCGTAGACCGAATCTGGGTACCGAAATTTGGCAGATTAAGGGAACTAGTGCTAGATGAGGCACACAAGACATGATATTCTATTCACCAGGATCCGACAAGATGTATCAAGATCTTAAGGCATTGTACTGGTAACCTAATATGAAAGCCGATATTGCTTCATATGTTTGGTAAGTGCTCGACATGTGCTAAAGTAAAATCCGAACATCAGAAACCGTTAGGACTGCTGACACAGCCGGAGATTCCCTAGTGGAAATGGGAACGTATTGCTATGGACTTCATTACTAAGTTACCCAAGACTGTGGGAGGTTACGATACAATTTGAGTTATTGTTGATCGTCTCACTAAGTCAACTCATTTTCTACCAATTAAGGAAATAGATAAGATGGAGAAGTTGGCACAAGTTTACCTAAAGGAAGTGGTTTCCAGACATGGTGTGACGATATTTACTATCTCCGATCGCAACAATAGGTTTACGTCTAAATTTGGCAGGTATTTCAAAAGGCAATGGGAACTCGACTTGATATGAGTACATCGTATCATCCACAGATGTAACGACCCGACTTTTTCGACTTGTTTTTGTGCCTCGTGTTTTTACGAAACTGCGTATTTGTGCGTACTGTGCTACTTTATACTCTGGAATCTTTATACATATGGCTTACTTTCATTTATGTGTTAAAACATGCCTTTAAGTACGTAGGATACTTAACTTGATCACTGAAAGCCTTTATGACCGTTAGTGTCACTTAACGTTACGAACAAACTGCGTACTGCGTACACGTTTAACTTTTGTCATAATCGGAATATTATGACTACGAAATCTTAATTATTATTTCATAATAATAATTACTTGGGTTTTTGGATGCTTAATTACGCGTAGTAATTTACTTATGCTTACTAGTTAGTCTTGTTGGACTTTCTACCTTGTTGGGCCTTAGCCCACCCTACACTAGTTAGTGGACTATTTAATTAGTCCAAATATTAATAGCTAGTGACCCATTAATATGTAAGACAAATGCCCATTTATTATAGGGAACATACTAGCATTTATGTCAAGTATTATCCTTAATGTTGCATGGAATCCTAACATAAGCACCAACTTTAGACAACCATTAACCAAAAAGCAAAAGTTGGTCTCCCTTGTCCCCCCATGAAAATCACTGCCACATACCCCCTCCCCTCACCTCATTCACCTATAAATACAAGCCTTATTCAATCCATTTTACACTTGCTCTCATTTATATTTCACACACACTTACTCTCTTATTTCCTCTCTAGTCTTTCTCACTCTAAAACTTGTAAGTTTTTGAATTTCTTCTTCTTCTTCTCTTATCATTTTCGTGTTCATCATCATCAATAAAGGATCAAGCTTTTTAACTTTGATCTTGATTACATCTTGTAGATTCAAACTTGGATTTGAATCCTTCAAGAACATGGAAGATTCAAGCTTTCTAGCTTTGAATCTTCACCTACTTTGTAGATCTATATCTTTTAACTTTAATCTTGTTATTTTTTTATAAAGATTCAAACTTGTGTTTGTAATCTTCATGTAACTTAAAGATCCAAGCTTTATGCTTCAAGATCTTCAAGAACAACCAAGATGCAAGCTTTCTAGCTTGAATCTTCATATCTTTTGTTGGATCTAAGTTTCCTAACTTATGATCTCATTATTTTGTTATAAAGATCAAAACTTGTGTTTATGGTCTTCATGTAACTTAAAGATCTAAGCTTTATGCTTCAAGGTCTTCAAGAACACTAAAGGTTCAAGCTTTCTAGCTTTGTGGCCTTATAACTTGTGTGAAAAGGATCCAAGCTCTCTAGCTTAGGGTTCCATCACTTTATTTAACTTAGATTATGTTCATACTTGATTGCTTGAAGTAAAGTTTGTAGCTTTAGTTGTAAATATAACATGTAATTGTGTCAAGACTAAGGATATGATGTAACCTTGGTTCATCATCCATCTAAGACTCTTAAATGAGTTGTGTTCTTACTTGGTCTTAACATATTGTGTGTTGATGGTAGAATCTTGGTCAATGTGATGCTAACCCATCAACGAGTTGTACACTTGAAGCTACAAGCATCAAGGATGAGAACCGTGATGAGCATCAAGCACTAAGAACCCCACCGGAGCACCTTGATTACTATTTTAGGGATCTGATCAGATGACCTGGGCTACTGGAAAGTTAATTTTCAGTTAGTTCGGTTTGAGGAGATGATTTTCCATTTAGACCTCGTCTTAATCCGAGTTACGGTTTAGGATTTATGGCCTTCCGAAATTCACTACACCCTATTAACGTTGTGCTGAAATTTCTGACCTACTCGCACTTAAACCATCACCACGGTCAAAAGAAGACGATTTTGATTCTGGAAATTGGTCAGAAACTAGAGGACTCCCATACGGAGTCATAGCCACTGATTACGCGTCTTTTCGATTTACGTAGAGGCCGTAGCAGCTGATCAAAGTCAGCATATTGTTTCGACCTCTATACTTGTTAAACTTACTTACCTTTTACGATGATGAATGATGATGATGAGGACATTTAAACTTATTTTATGCACTATTAGAACTTATGAGGATAACATACTGACCTAGTAACCTTTGACTTAGGTTGACGACCTTTCGGACCGACTTACTACTTGCATACTTTCATTATCGACTTTACCTCTCTTATCACTGTGAGTTATAGCATCCCTTTTTACTTTAATTATTTTGGGACTGAGAATACATGCGCATTTTACGTTTTACATACTAGGCACGAGTACTTAAACTTTATATGTGTGGGTTATACAACGGCATAAACTTTCCCCTTAGCTCGGTAACGTTTAGTCATTGGTTTTTGAACCGGTGAACGCGAATCTTAGATATGGATCCATAGGGTTTGACATCCCCACTCTGGCTAGTCGCGCTAGCATTTACCGGGTGTTTAATACTTCGTAATCATACGCACTCGCCAAGTGTACTTTTAGGGGGTTATAAACGTTAATTTAGTTACCAAGTGCCCACGGTTAAACATATACTTTTCATACTATTTTGGAACACTGAAATCTCGTGGCCTACCTTACATTACTGTTACAACTTAAACTATAACTCACCAACATTATTGTTGACGTTTTTAAGCATGATTTCTCAGGTACTTAGAGGTTTGTTGCTTCCGCTGTTTAGACTTGCTGTCTTGGTCTTTAAACTGCTGGTAAGGACCTGCTGTGCTAGAATTCCGCTGCATTACTTAGAGATGTCTCAATCATGGAACTTTTCTTTTGCATTCGTAGTTTATGTTATTTTCAAATAATGACTTTGTAAAGACCTTTGTGTCACGTTATCTTTTGTAAACGCTATCTTTTTATGAATGCAAAACTGGTTTTCAAAGAGCATATAGTGTTTGACCTTGTAATGATCCTGTTGTTGATGATCCGTACGCGATGGTTTTGTACGGGGCGTCACATTTGGTATCAGAGCCAGGTTGTAGGGAATTAAGTTACATTAGTGAATCTAGACCGGACCGAGTAGGATGCACTAATAGGACTAATCTACAACTTGCTAGTTTACTTGTTTCTGCGGAACTTACTGCATGTTGCTGCTTACTTTTACTGCTATATGTCATATACCGCTACATGTTTTCATTACTACATGCTATTATCAGCTTTCGATTGCAAGATACTTCTGTATGATTTGCTATTATTTCCATGCTATTTACTGCTATAGATGATCTAGACTGTCGTAGTTATTTTGCCTAATACGTGCTTGCTTTATGACTTACTGACATGGAAAAAGTTATTTTTCCCTGTTCAGATGTCGGATATCCCGCCCGTTATCATTTTGGAGAGCGACTCAGACTCACCCTCTACCTTGCCTGCCATTGTTGCCGATTCACATATCCAGTTGTCGACACCCTCCGGTGACTCTGGCGCTTCGTCCTCTGGAGCCATTGGCCATGCACCCGACCCAGTGATCACCTCAGACGGACACGAGGATCCACCGGAGATTCCAGCTCCACTCATCCCAGGACCCTCAGAGCCACAGCACCATTCCGGTGGTGTTGTGATTCCGGGGGAATACGGGGACGTTCCGTTCCGTAATGAGCATAACCATTGGGCTGGACGCCTTCCTGATGGGCGTGTCGTTCCGATCCCACCTTTCAGATATCGGATTATGACTACCGGCCGAGCAGAGCTACCTCCAGCTGTTTTTGACAACTCATCATCTGACAACTCATCCTCTGATGACTCCAGTGATGAGGATTCTGACGAGGACCCTGAGGAGGCGCTCGTGCAGCCACCCTCTACCCCGCCAAAGAAGCGGTATCATTTCGATGGTACCGTTATTCCAGGGGTTAACGGAGGTAGGTCGTCCATTAAAGCACATGGACTGAGGACTAGGGTCACCGCCCGCAAGCGGGTTGTGCCGTATCCTACCGATCCATTCGTGCGTAAGGCTTACCGTTATGCACCATCTACTTCTGGCGCTGGACCGTCTACACCACCTGCACCACCTGTACCAACTGCACCGCCTGCCCCACCATCTCCCTCCATCGAGGAACTGACGAGGGAAGTAGAGATCCTCCGTGCTCGGGTAACTGAGCTCGAGGACCAGATGTCCCACGTAATGGACATCCTTTACCTACCGTCACCATAGGGCATTGTAGTAGATTTCATTATGTAATCTCGTTTGTAGTTTCATGTTTTACTCATGTATTGTGCGAACCTATGCGGATGTATGCAACTTATTATTAATGAATGGAACTTAGTGTTGTTTACTTTTTGTACGGTGTTCTAATTACGTTACTGTATGATAATTCTGTAGTATCTGTATCTAGTTGCATTACTTAGTTAACATGTATTGCATTGATTCCATGTTGGTTGCCATATAATATATTATCATTTATTAAATGTTGGATTTTGACTCAAGTCAAAATTTTGTTTAGTAGAGCAATGGCAAACGGAAGAGCAGCACCTACAGCAGCACAAATTGAGAAAATGATTGCTGAAAGAGTAGCCGTAGCTATTACAGAAATCAACCCACAATCTCCACCAGTTAACCAGCCCATCCGTAATGGGTGTACATATAAGGAGTTTCAAAGCTGCAAGCCCCACAACTTTAGTGGTACTGAGGGGCCAGTTGGATTGACTAGGTGGTTTGAGAAATAGAAGCTGTGTTCCGTGTAAGCAACTGCTCAGAGACGAACAAAACCAAGTATGCCTCCTGTACACTGTCGAACGGCGCCCTAACCTGGTGGAACACACTTGCTCAGGCCAAAGGTATTGACGAGGCTTATGCTACTCCTTGGGAAGAATTTAAGGGAGCCATGATCGATGAGTACTGCCCCAGAACAGAGATACAGAAAATGGAGGCTGAGTTCTGGGAGTTGAAGGTTGTGATCTTGATGGTTACAACCGTAGGTATCTGAAGTTAGAGCTGATGTGTCCCACGATGGTTACCCTAGAGTTTAAGAGAATGTAACGATACTTGTGGGGACTTTCCATGTCCATTCAGGGAAATGTCACCTCTTCTAAGCCACCCAACGTCCCGGCAGCTATGCGCATGGCGCATACCCTTATGAACTAAATTACCAGCAAAGAACCGGAAAAGGCTAAATCCGAATCGGGAGCCAGTGGTGAGAAGTGTAAGTGGGACAACAACAAGGGGAGAGCCTATGATCAAACCCCCGCTAAGAGGCATAACGACGGAAGGAACCCGAACACTAGCTCAAACCCCAACTACAAGGGTAGTCTACCGCAGTGCAAGAGGTGCTTATACCATACCGGGTACTGTAATGTGGTCTGTGAAAAGTGCAAAAGGACCGGGCATATTGGTAAGGACTGCAAGATTCCCACCCCAACGGTGAAGACAAACCCTACTGGACCAAGGCAGTGCTATGAGTGCAGACAACAGGGCCACTTCAAGAATGAATGTCCCAATAAGAGAAAGGACGGCGGGCCAGCGCGTGGAAGAGCTTTCAATGTAAACGCAAGGGATGCCTGTGAGAACCCCGACTTGGTTACAGGTATATTCACTATCAACAATCTATTAGCTTTTGTCCAATTTTATACTAGTGCCGATAGGAGCTATGTTTGTAGACACTTTTGTTCTAAGATAGATTGGTCGTTAGTTCCTTTAAAGGAGAGTATGCTTGTTGAGGTAGCCAATGGAAAACTTGAGAAAGTTGACCAAATTGGCCGAGGAGCTATTATCAATATGGCTGGTGTGGATTTCGAGATTGATTTGATACCCATCAAATTGGGAAGCTTTGATGTGATTGTCGGTATGGACTGGTTGACTAAAGTAAGGGCCGACATTATCTGTGGAGATAAAGCTCTTTGTATACTCCATGAAGATGGTGAGCCACTGATTATTTACGGAGAGAGATGTAGTTCGAAGCTGAACCTCATTAGTTACATGAAAGTACAAAAGATCATGAAGAAAGGACGTCTTGCTGTTTTAGCACATGTGAAAACGTTAGAAGCCTAGGTGAAGAGTGTGAATGATGTATGAATTGTGAACGAATTTCCCGATGTCTTTCCAGAAGAATTGCCTGGATTACCGCCACCGAGAGCAGTGGAGTTCCAGATCGATCTAGTTCCAGGAGCTGCACCCGTAGCTCGCGCGCCTTATTAACTAGCACCTTCCGAACTGCAAGAGTTACAGAGTCAACTGCAGGAATTGCTAGACCGTGGATTTATCCAACCGAGTTCATCGTTTTGGAGCGCACCTATTTTGTTCGTGAAGAAGAAGGACGGATCTTTCCGCATGTGTATCGATTATTGTGAGCTGAACAAGTTGACGATTAAGAATCGGTATCCCCTTACCAGAATTGACGATCTTTTCGATCAGCTGCAAGGATCCAGCGTTTATTCCAAGATCGATTTGCGATCAGGTTATCACCAGTTAAGGGTGAAGGAGATCGATGTGATGAAGACTGCGTTCAGAACCCGTTATGGTCACTATGAGTTTCTAGTGATGCCATTCGGTTTAACGAACGCACCTGCCGTGTTTATGGACCTCATGAATCGAGTTTGCAAGCCATATCTGGATAAGTTTGTTATCATTTTCATAGATGATATCCTCATCTATTCCCGAAGTGAAGAAGAACATGAACAACATCTTCGACTAGTGTTGGAACTCTTGAGACAAGAGCAACTTTATTCCAAATTCTCCAAGTGTGAATTTTGGTTGAAGGAAGTCCAATTTCTGGGTCATATTGTGAGTGATCAAGGTATCAAAGTTGATCCCGCAAAGATCGAAGCTATCAGCAACTGGAAAACCCCCACTATTCCTACTCATATCCGCCAATTTTTAGGCCTCGCCAGTTATTATCGAAGATTCATTGAAGGTTTCTCTCTGATTGCACGTCCTTTGACTGCATTAACTCATAAGGGGAAGAAGTTCGTTTGGGAAAAAGAACATGAATCAGCATTTCAAAACTTGAAGCAGAAATTGACCACCGCACCTATCTTATCTCTTCCTGAAGGTAGTGATGATTTCATCGTATATGGTGATGCCTCGAAAAATGGTTTTGGTTGCGTATTGATGCAAAGATCGAAGGTTATTGCCTATGTTTCTCGTCAACTGAAGATTCACGAGCGAAACTACACTACTCATGACCTCGAACTTGGAGCCGTTGTCTTTGTGATCAAATTGTGGAGACACTATCTTTATGGAACTAAAAGTACCATCTTCACCGACCACAAAAGCCTCCAGCACATATTCGATCAGAAACAACTGAACATGAGGCAGCGACGATGGATCGAGACACTGAACGACTATGATTGTGAACTTCGTTACCATCCTGGAAAGGAAAATGTTGTAGCCGATGCCCTGAGCCGAAATGAGAAGACGGTACCTCTTCGTGTTCGCGCCTTAAACATCACCATTCATTCGAATCTCAATAGCCAGATCCGAGTAGCCCAAGATGAGGCTTTTAAAGAGGAGAATATTTCTCAAAAACACTTGAACATTCTCGTTTCACGATTCGAAGTTAAGGAGACTGAACTCTGATGCTTTGCCGAAAGGATTTGGGTACCTAGTTATGGAGATCTACAGAGCCTTATACTAGATGAAGCCCACAAGTCGAGATATTCGATTCATCCAGGAGCCGGTAAAATGTACCACGATCTCAAGGAACAGTATTGGTGGCCAAATCTTAAGAAGGATGTTGCAACTTACGTTGGTAAGTGTTTGACTTGCTCGAAAGTTAAGGCCGAACATCAAAGGCCATCTGGATTACTTTAACAACCAGAAATCCCGCAATGGAAGTGAGAAAGGATAACAATGGACTTCATTACGAAGCTACCAAAGACGGTGGGCGGATACGATACCATCTGGGTTATTATTGACCGTCTTACTAAATCTGCAAACTTCTTAGCCATGAAGGAAATGGATACGATGGAGAGACTCTCTCAACTATACATCAAAGAGGTTGTATCCCGTCATGGTGTGCCCTTATCTATTATCTCAGATCGCGATACCCGTTTTGCTTCCGGATTTTGGCATTCTTTACAAGAAGCCTTGGGAACTCGTCTCAACAAGAGCACCGCGTATCACCCACAGACCGACGGTCAGAGCGAACGAACGATTCAAAATTTGGAGGACATGTTGCGTGCCTGTGTTATTGACTTCGGAAAGGCTTGGGAGAGACATTTTCCGCTAGCTGAATTCTCTTACAACAACAGTTATCATTCGAGTATTAATGCCGCACCTTTTGAAGCGTTGTATGGCTGCAAATGCCGTTCTCCTATTTGTTGGGCCGAAGTAGGCGAAAAGCAAATCACCGGACCTGAGGTAGTCCATGAAATAACCGAGAAGATTGTCCAAATTCAAGAGAGATTTAAGGCGGCCCGTGATCGCCAAAAGAGTTATGTCGACCTGGGTCACAGTGTAATGTTAAAAGTCGCACCTTGGAAAGGTGTGATCCGTTTTGGAAAGCTCGGAATGTTAAACCCGCGATATATTGGTCCTTTTGAAATCTTGGAGCGTATTGGACCCGTTGCTTACCGTTTGGATCTTCCGACTCAGTTGAGCGCAGTTCACCCTACTTTTCACGTGTCGAATCTGAAGAAATGTCTTGACAAACCAGAACTTGTCATCCCTCTTGATGAACTTACAATTGATGACAAACTCCACTTTGTAGAAGAACCTGTCGAAATCATGGACCGTGAGGTTAAGACTTTGAAGCAAAATAAGATTCCAATTATTCGAGTCCGAAGGAATGCCAAACCTGGACCTGAGTTTACCTGGGAATGAGAGGATCAAATAATGCATAAGTATCCTCACCTTTTCCCGAATCCAACACCTGCCTCAGCTAAAATTTCGGGACGAAATTTCCATTAACAGGTGGGTAATGTAACGACCCGACTTTTTCGACTTATTTTTGAGCCTCGTGTTTTTACGAAACTGCGTACTGTGCTACTTTATACTTTGAAATCTTTATACACATGGCTTACTTTCATTTATGTGTTAAAACGTGCCATTAAGTACGTAGGATACTTAACTTGATCACCGGAAACCTTTATGACCGTTAGTGTCACTTAACGTTAGAAACAAACTGCGTACTGCGTACACATTTAACTTTTGTCATAATCGGAATATTATGACTACGAAATCTTAATTATTATTTCATAATAATAATTACTTGGGTTTTTGGATGCTTAATTACGCGTAGTAATTTACGTATGCTTACTAGTAAGTCTTGTTGGACTTTCTACCTTGTTGGGCCTTAGCCCACCCTACACTAGTTAGTGGACTATTTAATTAGCCCAAATATTAATAGCTAGTTACCCATTAATATGTAAGATAAATGCCCATTTATTAGAGGGAACATACTAACATTTATGTCAAGTATTATCCTTAATGTTGCATGGGATCCTAACATAAGCACCAACTTTAGACAACCATTAACCAAAAAATAAAAGTTGGTCTCCCTTGTCCCCCCATGAAAATCACGGCCACATACCCCCTCCCCTCACCTCATTCACCTATAAATACAAGCCTTATTCAATCCATTTTGCACTTGCTCTCATTTATATTTCACACACACTTACTCTCTTATTTCCTCTCTAGTCTTTCTCACTCTAAAACTTGTAAGTTTTTGAATTTCTTCTTCTTCTTCTCTTATCATTTTCGTGTTCATCATCATTAATAAAAGATCAAGCTTTTTAGCTTTGATCTTGATTACATCTTGTAGATTCAAACTTGGATTTGAATCCTTCAAGAACATGGAAGATTCAAGCTTTCTAGCTTTGAATCTTCACCTACTTTGTAGATCTATATCTTTTAACTTTAATCTTGTTATTTTGTTATAAAGATTCAAACTTGTGTTTGTAATCTTCATGTAACTTAAAGATCCAAGCTTTATGCTTCAAGATCTTCAAGAACAACCAAGATGCAAGCTTTCTAGCTTGAATCTTCATATCTTTTGTTAGATCTAAGTTTCCTAACTTATGATCTCATTATTTTGTTATAAAGATCAAAACTTGTGTTTATGGTCTTCATGTAACTTAAAGATCTAAGCTTTATGCTTCAAGGTCATCAAGAACACTAAAGGTTCAAGCTTTCTAGCTTTGTGACCTTATAACTTGTGTGAAAAGGATCCAATCTCTCTAGCTTAGGGTTCCATCACTTTATTTAACTTAGATTATGTTCATACTTTCTTGCTTGAAGTAAAGTTTGTAGCTTTAGTTGTAAATGTAACTTGTAATTGTGTTAAGACTAAGGATATGATGTAACCTTGGTTCATCATCCATCTAAGACTCTTAAATGAGTTGTGTTCTTACTTGGTCTTAACATATTGTGTGTTGATGGTAGAATCTTGTTCAAGGTGATGTTAACCCATCAACGAGTTGTACACTTGAAGCTACAAGCATCAAGGATGAGAACCGTGATGAGCATCAAGCACTAAGAACCCCACCGGAGCATCTTGCTTACTGTTTTCGGGATCTGATCAGACCACCTGGGCTACTGGAAAGTTAATTTTCAGTTATTTCGGTTCGAGGAGATGATTTTCCATTTAGACCTCGTCTTTATCCGAGTTACGGTTTAGGATTTATGGCCTTCCGAAAGTCACTACACCCTATTAACGTTGTGCTGAAATTTCTGACCTATTCGCACTTAAACCGTCACCACGGTCAAACGAAGACAAGTTTTGTTGTGTAAATTGTTCAGCAACTAGAGGACTCCCATATGGAGCCATAGCCACTGATTACGCATCTTTTTGATTTACGTAGAGGCCGTAGTAGCTGATCAACCTCAGTCTATTATTTCGACCTCTATACTTGTTAAACTTACTTAACTTTTACGATGATGAATGATGATGATGATGACACTTAAACTTATTTTATGCACTATTAGAACTTATGAGGATAACATACTGACCTAGTAACCTTTGACTTAGGTTGACGACCTTTCGGACCGACTTACTACTTGCATACTTTCATTATCGACTTTACCGCTCTTATCACTGTGAGTTATAGCATCCCTTTTTACTTTAATTATTTTGGGACTCAGAATACATGCGCTTTTTACATTTTACATATTAGGCACGAGTACTTAAACTTTATATGTGTGGGTTATACAACGGCATAAACTTTCCCCTTAGCTCGGTAACATGTAGTCATTGGTTTTTGAACCGGTAAACGCGAATCTTAGATATGGATCCATAGGGTTTGACATCCCCACTCGGGCTAGTCGCGCTAGCATTTAACGGGTGTTTAATACTTCATAATCATACGCACTTGCCAAGTGTACTTTTAGGGGGTTATAAACGTTAATTTAGTTACCAAGTGCCCACGATTAAACATATACTTTTCATACTGTTTTGGAATACTGAAATCTCGTGGCCTACCTTACATTACTGTTACAACTTAAACTATAGCTCACCAACATTATTGTTGACGTTTTTAAGCATGATTTCTCAGGTGCTTAGAGGTTTGTTGCTTCCGCTGTTTAGACTTGTTGTCTTGGTGTTTAAACTGCTATTAAGGACCTGATGTGCTAGAATTCCACTGTATTACTTAGAGATGTCTCAATCATGGAACTTTTCTTTTGCATTCGTAGTTTATGTTATTTTCAAATAATGACTTTGTAACGACCTTTGTGTCATGTTATCTTTTGTAAACGCTATCTTTTTATGAATGCAAAACTGGTTTTCAAATAGCATATAGTGTTTGACCTTGTAATGATCCTGTTGTTGATGATCCGTACGAGATGGTTTTGTACGGGGCATCACAACAGACAGATGGCCAAAGCCAAAGAACCATCTAAACATTAGAATACATGCTGAGGGCATGTGTTATCGACTTCAGAAATGGATGGGATAAACATCTACCACAGGCAGAATTCTCGCACAACAACAGTTACCATGCTAGCATAAAGGTCACGCCTTTTGAAGCACTTTATGGCAGAAAGTGTAGATCACCAGTATGTTGGACTGAAATAGGGGATAGTCAATTGACTGGTCCCGAGATTATACATGAAACAACTGAGAAGATCGTACAGATACAAGAGAGGCTAAAAACGGCTCTAAGTCGTCAAAAGAGTTATGCCGACGTTAGAAGGCGAGATTTGGAGTTTCACGTTTGAGACAAAGTTATGCTTAAGGTATCACCCTGGAAGGGTGTAGTGTGTTTTGGTAAACGAGGCAAGCTAAGTCCAAGATATATTGGACCATTTGAGATTATCGAAAGAATTGGACCTGTAGCTTATAGACTGAATCTACCTCAAGAGCTTAGCAAGATTTATGATACGTTTCACGTATCGAACTTGAAGAAGAGCTTGGCCGACGAGAATCTGAAAATCCTTTGGAAGAAATACAAGTTGATATTAGACTTCATTTCATGGAGGAACCTATTGAAATCATGGACCGTAAGGTCGAAGGTTTAAAGCAGAGCAACATACCATTTGTTAAAGTTCGGAATGCACGCAGAAGACCAGAATTCACGTGGGAATGTGAAGTTCAAATGAAACAAAAGTATTTGCAACTGTTTCCGGAAAAAATAACTCCAGCCCACGTGCACTAAATTGCGGGACGAAATTTCATTAATGGGGGGATAATGTAACAACCCTGCTATTTTCGTTAAGCTTCGTTAACTGCCCGTTAAGTTATTTAATGGAACTTACTTGAATTTTGTGTATTTAATCTAACTAAATACATACTTGAGTTTATGAAGAACTACTAAGTTTAATATATGATTATATTAGTCGGAAAACCTATTTACTGAGGAAACGATACGGTTTTAAAAACTGCAACAGAGGTCCCTTGAGACTGCGAAACGTTCGATTTTTGATAAAATAATTATTTTTAATAATTATTAACTTTAAGAAAAATATATTTAATTTATTATATATTTAATGAATTAAACTTGGTGGGACGCGTTTTAACGACCGGTTAACGTTCCAGGAACTCGGTACGGTTAACGGCAACTAAAAACGAACCACACTTAGCGTACTAGCAAGCCAAAACATAATGCAATTCACTTTTAATAATTATATTATATAATTATAATGTTTTTAAGACACTTTAGACTTACTGGAACTTTTATAGATTAAAGACGCGGAAAATTAACGTTTAGCGACTCGATTCGCGTTTTCGAACCACAGAACCTATCGACACCTAACGGGCTATGCTATAAATGTACTAACTTGTTAAGTTCAGCCCATGAACTTCCTTTTGGACCCTATTGGCCAAAAATTTCCACATATGGGTACCTCGTGATTAATTTTGGCCCACTTGCTAATTACATTACATAAATAACTAAACCTAGCCTCATTAATCAATTAACTGCACATCTCTTCTTCTCCCTACCTCCACCCACGAATTATTGCAACCCCATAGCCCCCAAAAATAGTCGACACCTTCCAAGGATCAAGAACACTTCGATTTCTTGCTTGATTGCTAAATCGTTTACATATCCGTGATCCTCTCATCGTTTTCTATCTATTGGTATAAGTAATTGTGTGATCAAAGGTATAAAATCACTAACCCTAATCTTATTAGATCTGGTTTTATTTAATAACATAGTGTACAAGAGTCTAGTGCTCAATTGATTGCATGTATAATTGTTATTAGTCGCTAATTTGATCGATTGTTGACCTTTGTGCGAATCACGAATTTAATTGTTATGAATCAAATCAAATGAGTTTATGTACGGATCATGTATTGTATCTAGATAGCTAGATCTCGAAAAATTAATAAATTTGGACTTTGATTTTGCATGATTTCGTTACCGTATGCTCAAGTTATGCTCAATTGAAGTTTTCGTTAGAGTTTTGCATGCTATACGAATTTTCTGGAATATATGCTTTATGAATTGGTCATTGAAATGATAACCATTGAATTCTTTGTTAAAAATTACTCAAGTTGGATTCAAGAATCGTGTCAAAAGGTTTTGTATTACTCTCGGTGTGATAAATGTAAATTGGCATTTTATATTGTGCTGAAACTGTTTTCGTAGTCACAGGAAATGACCTCACATGAATTATAGGTTGATTGAGACCTTGAACTTCTGTAATATGATTATTTATATGTTCCTAAGCATGTTACATTTGTATGATAACTTTTGAAAATGTTGTTTGATATGTATTTTATGCTACGCTAAATGACATGTCTGAATGTTGTCTAAATCTGAATGGTCTGTAGAGATAGGAAAAACTGTACAAATTGGCTACATGAAAGTCTTTGGTTATTTTATCACTAAAATTTGAAGTGTCTGGAGTAATCTCCAATTTTCCATTCGTTAAAAGCAATTTTCAATATTAAATGAGAATTTTTCTAAAACTGATACGATTGCAGAAATTGATTTGGTAAACTGTAACAAGACTCTTTCTGAAACCCAACTTGTAGATATTGTATGAGGCCCTGGATAGACTTTTTGGAAACATTTATGAGTCTAATAGTGATCTGGAGTTTTCCATATTACCATGATTTATGTGCTAAGAATTATATGTGTAGTTTGCAACTTGTGCATGAAATTGATGTTAAACGATAAACTGCGAACTCGTACTTGACAAACTGTGAGCTAAAATATGTTAGTTGACTTAGGATTGACATGTTGACCAAGATTGCATGACCTACTGAGATTGTTGACTTTATTTGACCCCTTTGACCAAGTTTTACTTTTGGTTTTAATTTGGTTGACTTTTGTTGACTTGCTTGAACTTGTTGATTTTTGCTTACTTGTTGAGTCAGTATGAGCACTAGGACTATGCGTACACTATGGGTTGACATAGTGTGACCTACGTATTTACTTAAAGTAACTTATTTGATTAGGTTGCGTGTTACGATCGTGATCGTCCGGCTACCGTACTATTTTACTAAGAGTTTACTGTTTTTTCAAGGTGAGTCTACAGTCCCATTTTTTTTTAACATTTTTGGGATGAGATAACATGCTATTTCAAATTGTTTTACATATTAGGCACGAGTAACTTAAACGAATATACATATGAGTTCAGATCAAAAATTTCTTAGCTTGATTATATTAATTACTTTACGTAAGCTCGAATTATAGGGACGGTACCGTACAGGGTTCTTATTCTGTTGTAACTTATACACCTAATTAGTGTATGCTTAGAAAGGGTAAAAGGAAGATGTGTAGCGCTTTAGCTATCCGCGGGTTAAAGTCTTATAATCAAGTGCTCATAATAAATGTACACTTTTACGAAGCTTTTCAGAAATCTCGTGGCCTAACTTACGATGAATGTTACTTAAACTTGATATTTACAAACTTGAAACTAGACATGGTAATGTCTACAAGCAGTTGAAACAAAAAGAGTTTTTTTGATGTCCTACTCAGTTGAAACTTGACATCTTACAAACAGTTTAATACTTGTCATTTGCTGCATGCAAACTTTTGAGATTAACCCTTGGTAGTTTATACTGATAAATGTTTACTGATTTTCTGAATACTGATTTTCGGATACCGTTTACTGATAAACGATTTTAAGAACTGATTTTCAACAAATGATTTATGGAAACAGTTTTATGAAACATACGATGAACTATTACTTAAACCTGTAGATTGACTCAACTTTATGTTGACCCGTTTTACATATTATATCTCAGGTATTAATTGCTTTTGCTGTAGAACTTTGCTATTACATAGAAGTCAAGCTAAGCACTGGGACCAGAGTTAACATTTCATTAATGGATTTTGGCGGGGTGTTATATTTGGTATCAGAGCTTTGGCTATAGGGAACTACGATGCATTAGTCTGTCTAACCATAGGGCGGATTATGTAGTGACCCGAACTTTTCCATGTTTATATATATTAATTGAGATTGATATTTACATGATTAAATGTTTCCAACATGTTAAGCAATCAAACTTGTTAAGACTTGATTAATTGAAATATGTTTCATATAGACAATTGACCACCCAAGTTGACCGGCGATTCACGAACGTTAAAACTTGTAAAAACGACATGACGATATATATATGGATATACATATGGTTAACATGAGATTATGATAAGTAAGTATCTCCATAAGTATATTAACAATGAGTTATATACATATAAATAAGACTACTAACGTAAGGATTTCGAAACGAGACATATATGTAACGATTATCGTTGTAACGACATTTAAATGTATATATATCATATTAAGATATATTAATATATCATAATATCATGATAATATAATAATTTAACATCTCATTAGATATAATAAACAATGGGTTAACAACATTAATTGAGATCGTTAACTTAAAGGTTTCAAAACAACACTTACATGTAACGACTAACGATGACTTAACGACTCAGTTAAAATGTATATACATGTAGTGTATTTAGATGTATTAAAATACTTTTGGAAGACTTCAAGACATATATCAAAACACTCATACTTAACGAAAATGGTTACAGTTACTTTTCCATTCTTTTCTTTCATCAAGAATTCTAGTCGTATTCTTACCCGTATTATACACAGCTTCAAAATGTACTTACTATGAGTATATATCAATAGGAACTAGCATGGGATTCCACTCTTGATTATGTCATGTATGACTAATCAATTTTAACTTCTACCATGAGCTAGTCAACTAACTAGAACTCCTTTTAACCCCACTCACCACTCACCAATTACCACTCATCATTCACTCCATTTCACTTCCAATTCTCTTTCTAATTCTCTCTCAACACACACACACTATTATGAACGTATTTTTCCAGTAGTTAATCATCATCTTCATCAAAAATCACTTCAAGAATCAAGCTATAATCATCATAGGAAGAACACTTCAAGAACACTTCAAAAATCCCTTCAAGTTTACTAATTTACTTCCAAGCTTTCTAATCCATTCCAAGTAATCATATAAGATCAATAAACCTTTGTTATATACAGTAGGTTATCTTTCTTATTTAAGGTAATATTCATATTCAAACTTTGATTCAATTTCTATAACTATAAACTATCTTAATTCGAGTAAAAATCTTACTTGAACTTGTTTTTGTGTCATGATCCTACTTCAAGAACTTTCAAGCCATCCAAGATCCTTTGAAGCTAGATCATTTCTTGTTACTTCCAGTAGGTTTACCTAATAAACTTGAGGTAGTAATGATGTTCATAACATCATTCGATTCATATATATAAAACTATCTTATTCGAAGGTTTAAACTCGTAATCACTAGAACATAGTTTAGTTAATTCTAAACTTGTTCGCAAACAAAAGTTAATCCTTCTAACTTGACTTTTAAAATTAACTACACAAATGTTCTATATCTATATGATATGCTAACTTAATGATTTAAAACCTGGAAACACGAAAAACACCGTAAAACCGGATTTACGCCGTCGTAGTAACACCGCTGGCTGTTTTGGGTTAGTTAATTAAAAACTATGATAAACTTTGATTTAAAAGTTGTTATTCTGAGAAAATGATTTTTATTATGAACATGAAACTATATCCAAAAATTATGGTTAAACTCAAAGTGGAAGTATGTTTTCTAAAATGGTCATCTAGACGTCGTTCTTTCGACTGAAATGACTACCTTTACAAAAACGACTTGTAACTTATTTTTCCGACTATAAACCTATACTTTTTCTATATAGATTCATAAAATATAGTTCAATATGAAACCATAGCAATTTGATTCACTCAAAACGGATTTAAAATGAAGAAGTTATGGGTAAAACAAGATTGGATAATTTTTCTCATTTTAGCTACGTGAAAATTGGTAACAAATCTATTCCAACCATAACTTAATCAACTTGTATTGTATATTATGTAATCTTGAGATACCATAGACACGTATACAATGTTTCGACCTATCATGTCGACACATCTATATATATTTCGGAACAACCATAGACACTCTATATGTGAATGTTGGAGTTAGCTATACAGGGTTGAGGTTGATTCCAAAATATATATAGTTTGAGTTGTGATCAATACTGAGATACGTATGCACTGGGTCGTGGATTGATTCAAGATAATATTTATCGATTTATTTCTGTACATCTAACTGTGGACAACTAGTTGTAGGTTACTAACGAGGACAGCTGACTTAATAAACTTAAAACATCAAAATATATTAAAAGTGTTGTAAATATATTTTGAACATACTTTGATATATATGTATATATTGTTATAGGTTCGTGAATCAACCAGTGGCCAAGTCTTACTTCCCGACGAAGTAAAAATCTGTGAAAGTGAGTTATAGTCCCACTTTTAAAATCTAATATTTTTGGGATGAGAATACATGCAGGTTTTATAAATGATTTACAAAATAGACACAAGTACGTGAAACTACATTCTATGGTTGAATTATCGAAATCGAATATGCCCCTTTTTATTAAGTCTGGTAATCTAAGAATTAGGGAACAGACACCCTAATTGACGCGAATCCTAAAGATAGATCTATTGGGCCTAACAAACCCCATCCAAAGTACCGGATGCTTTAGTACTTCGAAATTTATATCATATTCGAAGGGTGTCCCGGAATGATGGGGATATTCTTATATATATGCATCTTGTTAATGTCGGTTACCAGGTGTTCACCATATGAATGATTTTTATCTCTATGTATGGGATGTGTATTGAAATATGAAATCTTGTGGTCTATTGTTACGATTTGATACATATAGGTTAAACCTATAACTCACCAACATTTTTGTTGACGTTTAAAGCATGTTTATTCTCAGGTGAATACTAAGAGCTTCCGCTGTTGCATACTAAAATAAGGACAAGATTTGGAGTCCATGTTTGTATGATATTGTGTAAAAACTGCATTCAAGAAACTGATTTCGATGTAACATATTTGTATTGTAAACCATTATGTAATGGTCGTGTGTAAACAGGATATTTTAGATTATCATTATTTGATAATCTACGTAAAGCTTTTAAACCTTTATTTATGAAATAAAGGTTATGGTTTGTTTTAAAAATGAATGCAGTCTTTGAAAAATGTCTCATATAGAGGTCAAAACCTCGCAACGAAATCAATTAATATGGAACGTTTTTAATCAATAAGAACGGGACATTTCACATTAGTGGGTCTACTCTATAGCCGTGTACTTATAATGACTATTATATGCTATGCTAACACTGTTTGCTCTACTATGCTACACGTAGCGCTACGTATTATATCACATGAAAATACACATCTATACCCACATGATATGGACATGGACTAAATACTATACCACGAATCGCATACGTACACACGACGCAACACTTAACTGAATTAAGTTGACTACGCTATCTTGAACTTATGGAGTAATGTCGAATGAAAATATGAGATAGCGTAATGTAATGACCGGGATTACATTACGGTAATTCATATAGAAGTTCGGACATCGTAAAATAAGGAATTGGGAGCAAGTCAAGTAGGTTACTTGGATAAATACTGTCGGAACATAAACCGTATAATCTCAATATCGCAAATAATGGAACCATTAAGCCAAGATGTCGCAAAACGTGTAAAAATTTGTGGTTAGTGGGGTGATATTAACCTCAAAAAGATTCTTAATGTACCTAAATACAATGTTACATATATAACAAGTATCAAAATGGTATATAAATATGCATAAAAATTCAAATGCAAAGGTAATAATTATCATAAAATCTGAAAGTTCAAAATTCACCTTTTAAAAATAGCAAAACGAATTTTTCGAGGTTAAAACTATTTCGAATGACAGGTATTTTTTAGGAAGTCTTGATCGTAGTGCCTTTCTTTACTCATAGTGCAAAAATGGATCCAATATGCAACCGAAGTTGTTTTATCACATGTACCACATAATTCAGCATAATTATGTGGCAAACGTAATGTATTCAAAAATGTGTTCTGTGACCATGAATTATTATCGAAATGAAACTATAATATAATATATTCGCAATTAATACAAAATTTCAAAACAAAAATAATAATAGAGTTATGAATTGAGAGATATCAGAAAGTGCCACTAAATAATTAAACCAAGATGTCGCAAAACGTGTAAGAATTTGTGGCCAGTGGGGGGTGATATTAACCTCAAAAGATTATTAATGTACCTAAATACAATGTTACATAAATAACAAGTATCGGAATGGTATTTAAATATGCATAAAAATTCAAATGCAAGGGTTATAATTATCGTAAAATCTGAACGTTCAAAAATTAATCTTTTAAAAATTGCAAAATGACTTTTTCGACCATAAAACTATTTCGAATGACATGAACTCTTTAGGAAGTCTTGTTGTACCTTTCTTTATTCATCGTACGAAAATGGATCCAATCTTATGCCGAAATTGTTTTATCACATATGCCACATAAGTCAGCACAATTATGTGGAAAACATAATGTGTTCAAATATGTGTTCTACGGTCATGAATTATTATTGAAACGAAAGTATAGTAAAATATATTCACATTCAATACAAAATTTCAAAACAAAAAAAATAATAGAGTTATGAATTGAGAGATATCAGAAAGTACCACTAAATAATTGAACCATTAAACCAAGATATCGCAAAATGTGTAAGGATTTGTGGCTAGTGAGGTGATATTAACCTCAAAAAGATTTTCAATGTACCTAAATACAATGCTACATAAATAACAAGTTTCAAAATGGTATTTAAAAATGCATAAAATTTCAAATGCAGAGGTAATAATTATTGTAGAATCTGAAAGTTCAAAATTCACCTTTTAATAAATAGCAAACGACTTTTTCGGGGTTAAAACTATATCGAATTATAGGAACACTTTAGGAAGCCTTGCTCGTAGTGCCTTTCTTTACTCATCGTGCGAAAATGAATCCAATGTGCAACTGAAATTGTTTTATCACATGTACTACATAATTCAGCATAATTATGTGCCAAATGTAATGTGTTCAAAAATGTGTTCTGTGGCCATGAAATATTATCGAAATGAAACTTTCGAACAAAAATAATAATAGAGTTATGAATTGAGAGATATCAGAAAGTGCCACTAAATAATTGAACCATTAAACCAAGATGTCGCAAAACGTGTAAGAAATTGGGCTAGTGGCGTGATATTGAAGCGACCCGTCCTAATCCACCTGGACGAAGTCATCAACATTTGGTCCCATTGCGAGGTACTGACCTCTATATGATACGTTTTACAAACATTGCATTCGTTTTGGAAAGACAAACTTTCATTACAACGAAAGTTGACACGTATGCATACCATTTCATAATATATCCTAACTATAAATGACCTAATCTATCATTTACTTAATAATGATCTTTTTGAACTCAACGACTCGAATGCAACGTCTTTTGAAATATGTCATGAATGACTCCAAGTAATATCTTTAAAATGAGCAAATGCACAGCGGAAGATTTCTTCCATACCTGAGAATAAACATGCTTAAAAGTGTCAACCAAAAGGTTGGTGAGTTCATAGGTTTATCATAAACAATCATTTTAATATTTTAATATATCACAAGATTTCATTTTTACATTACACATAACCTGTGTAATAAAAATCATTCAGCCGATGAATCCTTGGTAACCGACATTAACAAAATGCATCTAGCATATCCCAATACAATAACCTCATCTGTTTGTAGAGGCAATTATAACGTCCAACTAATTCTTAGGCTACCAAGCAAAAAGGGTGATACGCGGTATAGTAATTCATCATAGAATGTAGTTAAGTACCTGTGTCTATTTCGTCAAACATTTATAAAAGCGCATATATTCTCAGCCCAAAAATATATATTGCAAAAGCATTTAAAAAGGGAGCAAATGAAACTCATGATACGATATTTTGTAGTAAAAATATGCATATGACGTAACTGAACAATGCAAGGTTGGCCTCGGATTCACGAACCTATATCATTTATATGTATATTAACACATATAATTGAAATCGAACAAATTTATGTATTATTCTTAGTGATATAATTATTATATTTAATAATTTATAGGTTTCATTAATAATTTAATTAGATATATTTACATTATTTACTTTAGATAAATAATTATTATTTATTATAAAAATAGTAATATAGTTATGTTATATGTATTAAATATATTTTTATATAATTAATATTTATTTATTATAATATTAATAATAGGAATAATATTAATAATAATGATACTTATAATAATAATAATAATAATAATAATAATAATAATAATAATAATAATAATAATAATAATAATAATAATAATAATAATAATAATAATAATAATAATAATAATAATAATAATAATAATAATAATAATAATAATAATAATAATAATAATAATAATAATAATAATAATAATGATACTAATAAAAAGTTAATATTGATAATAAGAATGATAATAATAATAAAATATATAAAATTTTAATAATGATAGTAATAATAATAAAATAAAAAGGTTATATTATTTTTACAATAAAAACACTAATTTTGATAAAAAATAATTCTTAATACTAATAATACTTAATAATAATACTTGTTAATAAATATATTAATGTTAATAATAGTAATAATAATATAATGATAATAATAATTATAAAAATGATGGTAATACTAATATTAAAATAATAATAATAAAATGTATTATTTTTATAATAATAATTATAATAATAATAATGATAATAATGATAATAATAATAATAATAATAATAATAATAATAATAATAATAATGATAATGATAATAATATTAATAATGATAATGATAATAATAATAATAATAATAATAATAATAATAATAATAATAATAATAATAATAACAATAATAATAATAATAATAATAATAATAATAATAATAATAATAATAATAATAATAATAATAATAATAATAATAATTTTAGAATACAACCTTTGAAGAACCAAGCTTCTAAAAAAATGCCACTATCCAGGCTCGAACCCGCGACCTCTCGTTCAACAGACATACGCTCAACCAATGAACCGTTCATTTTTATTAGTTTTAATTCGCTCAATTATTTATTTATTATGTCCGATGTTGTTTTCTTTTCTTCATAAACTAAAACCCAATCATCATCATCTAATCATTATGTCGGATCATCATCCTCTTCCCTTCGTGATCATTTTAATAAACATCATGATACACGATCATCACATAATATCAATCATCACTATCATCCATCGAATGTAACAGAAACATGATATAATAGCGGTGACCCATTAACGACCTAATATCCAAAGAACTAGTCCACTTAACAGGCCCAAAAATCCCAAAACCCACTGCTTTAATTATAAATACAGCTCACTTTAATATAATCAAATGAGTAGCAGTGATGTTTTTGTATCATCACAAAATATATATTTAACATACTTTATTTATATATATAGATACGTTTTAAATAATAATTATCATAATATCATATTTTTATTTTATTTTACATAATTGATTTTAATAACAACAACATATAATATTTAATATTATATTTCCATTTATTATTTATATATATATATACACACACGCATATCTATTTACAATTAATTATTCGTGAATCGTCGGAAATGGTCGAAGAGTAAATGAATTCATGAAACAGTTCAAAATTTTTGAGACTCAACCTAACAGACTTTACTTATTGTGTCAAAAATATTAAATTGTATCGAGAGTTTGATTTAAAATTAGTCAAAATTTTCTGGGTCGTGACAGTACCTTCCCGTTAAAGAAATTTCATCCCGAAATTTGATCGAGGTCGTCATGGCTAACAATAAAAATGTTTTCATGACGAATATGAGTTCATAAATAGAGTTTCATCATTATTGATTAATATAGATAAAACGATTCGATTATGTGATGCGTACGAGTGAAGCTATCACAAAAGAGTGAAATGAAGAAATAAAGATTCGTCTTATCTTTTTACGTTGTCACAGTTGATTTCCGGAATTCAAGGAATTTAAAGAAATCTTCTAATCAAAAAGAAAATGTAATAGCACGATTTATTAGCAAACTGTTGGAATTATAGAAGAACAGAAATATCAAGGAAATATTTTCGTGATATGCTTAGAAATTAAGTAGAATGAAAGAGTCGTGTAACATGGCACATGATGAGGGTAAGATCTGTGAACCATCATCACGTTCCATTAGAAATTTTAGCATGACTTACTGTAATATAATCACGTTGGTTGGGCGTCATTATATTATACTAACTCATGCTTCAATTCCCAACACTACTCCAGGAATTCATTCCTAATTTAAACTTAAATTTTACAGAAGGATAAAAACTAAATAGTTTTCTTTATGATTCAACACAGATAGCACGAAGAGATAAATAATCTCGAACAAGAATATTTATGAAAATATCCTCAGAAATATCGAAGATATTTATGATGATATTTTGGAATTTCTAAGATCGAAGGTTGATGAAGAAATTTCTTCCACAAGGATTTAGAATAATTAAGGAGCAAGATATTCGCTAGAGATTTCGTCAGATACTGAATCGTCTGGATTTGTTAAGTACAGGTTTAGTCTTTGTGATTTGTCCACAGTCTCCTTCATGGTTTGCTCAATTTGTTCTCTAGTACCAATTTTCTATTGAGTGTTTCCAACAATCCATTATTTATCATCAAACTTTTGGTCATTAAGACCATCTACAACTTTTGCTGCTTTATCAGCATTCAATGTCATCATATTTGAATCATTGGTTATCAATCCGAGGTGTTTTCAAGAATTTCAAAAGATTTGAACACAGATTGTAATCGTCAAGATACAAAAGATTGTTTAAGATGAAATCAAGTGGCAAACTTGAAGAAATGTTTAACTATAGAAGATGTAACTTATTAACGATATTTTTAAATCAAAATGTGTTACAATTAATATTTCCTACTCTTTTAATACTTTTTAATTGTCCAAGGTAAGTAGTCCAATGTTAGTAGTCCAATAGTGCAATGGTCCAATATATAAAATCTTAGAATTAATCAAAATTATATTATATTGTCTCGGGATTAACCAAGACTAGTATATTATGACAGTATTTAAATGACGATATTTAAAGTGCATAAAATAAAAAACAGTATTTAAATGACGATAAATAAAGTGCTTAAAATAAATAATAGTATTTAAATGACGATAAATAAAGTGTGTAAAATAAATAACAGTATTTAAATGACGATAAATAAAATTGCGAGTATTAAAATTGCGATAATTAATTGCGATAATTAAAATGACAATAAATAAAATGTAATAAGGAAATAGTCATAACGGGTATAGGAACAGTTAGCTAGGATTTGGTTAGTATAGATTTAAAATTTTACGTAGTTAATTAATTTGTTTCTAATTAATTTTATTTTGTCCATTATTTTCTTCATTATGCCACTTGTCAAATCTTGACTTAAATTCTTATTTGTCAAAATCAGAATATGTAATTGAATGAAAATGATTGTCCTTCGGTGAACGAATACATATATTTGCGGTTGCAAATAGGATAGTTAATGACTGTTGAATCAGAATTGAAGAATGTACAGTATAACATGTTAATATGAAATCTAAATATTTCTCGGGTATTACCTACCCGTTAAAATATTCTCACTGTAACAGTTTGTACAAAAGAATTTTTAATTACAATCTTTATGAAAATATACCTACATATATATTTTCTTTAGATGTAATCATGGATTTAATGAGTCAATATGATATTAATCTAATTTGATTTACCATTAGAACTAGAATATATAATCTCTAGAACGTTAGATATTACATAATCGCCATGAAGAACGAAGATAATGATGTAGAATAAGATGTAGAACGAAGATAATCGATGTAGAACGATATGTAGAACGAAGATTATGATTGAGGTACAGATTGTGATGTTGAGGCTTGGAATGCAGATGTTGCTGTAGGTGGTACAGCTGCTGATGATGGTGGTACTGATGGTGCTGGTGATGCTGCTGGTGCTCGTAAGTTTTGCACCATATTTTCCAAAGCTATTATTCGGGCGCGAAGCTCGTTGACTTCTTCTATTATTCCGGGATGATTGACGGTTGGAACGAGCGGATGAATAAGGTTTTGAATTTGAGATAGTTTATATTCAATACATAATTTACATATGTATATATAATACCAAAATCCCATAGATTACGGAGGAATCTTCGGAAGCTGTCAGACAAAGTTTATAGTAACAGACATGCTAAGATATGAATTTGCCCAAAGAAATGAATTTCGATATGAAATAGATTATATGACTTAGATTGGTATCCTTCGATACATAATTTACATATGTATATATAATACCAAAATCCCATAGATTACGGAGGAATCTTCGGAAGCTGTCAGACAAAGTTTATAGTAACAGACAAGCTAAGATATGAATTTGCCTATACACTATCTATGCAATAAATGCAGTAAGACATGTCTAGACTTAGGAATGATACGCAGGAAATTTTCCACTAGGAATGATAAACAAAACTTATAATATGCAGCTAAGGTCGAAGTCCAGAATCGCTAATACATCCTAACGATTATCAGGTAGATACACTAATGCAAGACCTAGTTCGCTAAGACCACCACTCTGATACCACATGAAGCAACCCGTCCTAATCTACCTGAACGAAGTCATCAACATTTGGTCCCATTGCGAGGTACTGACCTCTATATAATACGTTTTACAAACATTGCATTCGTTTTGGAAAGACAAACTTTCTTTACAATGAAAGTTGACAGGTATACATACCATTTCATAATATATCCAAACTATAAATGACTTAATCTATCATTTACTTAATAATGATCTTTTTAAACTCAACGAATCAAATGCAGTGTCTTTTGAAATATGCCATGAATGACTCCAAGTAATATCATTAAAATAAGCAAATGCACAGCGGAAGATTTCTTTCATACCTGAAAATAAACATTCTTAAAAGTGTCAACCAAAAGGTTGGTGAGTTCATAGATTTATCATAAACAATCATTTCAATATTTTAATAGACCACAAGATTTCATTTTTACATTATACATAACCTGTGTAATAAAAATCATTCAACCGATGAATCCTTGGAAACCGACATTAACAAAATGCATCTAGCATATCCCCATACAGGAACCTCATCTGTATACATAAATATCGAAGTACTAAACCAGTTCAAATTCTCTGACTGGGGAGTGTCAAGGCCCATAGATCTATCTTTAGAATTCGCGTCAATTAGAGGCAATTATAACGTCCAACTAATTCTTAGGCTACCAAGCAAAAAAGGGTGATACGCGGTATAGTAATTCATCGTAGAATGTAGTTAAGTACTTGTGTCTATTTTGTCAAACATTTATAAAAGCGCATGTATTCTCAGCCCAAATATATATATTGCAAAAGCATTTAAAAATGGAGCAAATGAAACTCACGATACGATATTTTGTAGTAAAAATATGCATACGACGGAACTGAACAATGCAAGGTTGGCCTCGGATTCACGAACCTATATCATTTATATGTATATTAACACATATAATTGAAATCGAACAAATTTATGTATTATTCTTAGTGATATAATTATTATATTTAATAATTTATAGGTTTCATTAATAATTTAATTAGATATATTTACATTATTTACTTTAGAAAAATAATTATTATTTATTATAAAAATACTAATATAGTTATGTTATATGTATTAAATTTATTTTTATATAATAAATATTTATTTGTTATAATATTAATAATAGAAATAATATTAATAATAATGATACTTATAATAATAATAATAATCATGATGATACTAATAAAAAGTTAATATTGATAATAAGAATGATAATAATAATAACAATAAAATATATAAAAATTTTAATAATGATATTAATAATAATAATAAAATAAAAAGGTTGTATTATTTTTATAATAAAAACACTAATTTTGATAAAAATTCTTAATACTAATAATACTTAATAATAATACTTGTTAATAAATATATTAATGTTAATAATAGTAATAAAAATATAATGATAATAATAATTATAAAAATGATAGTAATACTAATATTAATAATAATAATAATAAAATGTATTATTTTTATAATAATAATTATAATAAAAATAATGATGATAATAATAATAATAATAATAATAATAATAATAATAATAATAATAATAATAATAATAATAATAATAATAATAATAATAATAATAATAATAATAATAATAATTTTAGAATACAACCTTTGAAGAACCAAGCTTCTAAAAAAACGCCACTAACAGGCTCGAACCCGCGACCTCTCGTTCAACAGACATACGCTCAACCAATGAAACATTCGTTTGTATTAGTTTTAATTCGCTCAATTATTTATTTATTATGTTCGATTTTGTTTGCTTTTCTTCATAAACTAAAACCCAATCATCATCATCTAATCATTATGTCGGATCATCATCCTCTTCCCTTCGTGATCATTATAATAAACATCATCATACACGATCATCACATAATATCAATCATCACTATCGTCCATCGAATGCAACAGAAACATGATATCATAGCGGTGACCCGTTAACAATTTTGTTAGAGGCCTAATATCCAAAGAACTAGTCCACTTAGCAGGCCCAAAAATCCCAAAACCCATTACTTTAATTATAAATACAGCCCACTTTAATATAATCAAACGAGTAGCAGTAATGTTACTGTATCATCACAAAATATATATTTAACATAAATTTATTTATATATATAGATATGTTTTAAATAATAATTATCATAATATCATATTTTTATTTTATTTTACATAATTAATTTTAATAACAACAACATATAATATTTAATATTATATTTCCAATTATTATTTATATATATACTATATATATACACACATATCTATTTACAATTAATTGTTCATGAATCATCAAAAATGGTCGAAGGGTAAATGAATTCACGAAACAGTTCAAAATTTTTGAGACTCAACCTAACAGACTTTACTTATTGTGTCAAAAATATTAAATCGTATCGAGAGTTTGATTTAAAATTAGTCGAAATTTTTCGGGTCGTGACAGATATTAACCTCAAAAAGATTATAAATGTACTTAAATACAATGTTATATAAATAACAAGTATCAAAATGGTATTTAAATATGCATAAAAATTTAAATGCAAAGGTAATAATTATCGTAAAATCAGAAAGTTTAAAATTAACCTTTTAAAAAATACCAAAACGACTTTTTTGTGACGACCCGGAAATTTCTGATCAAATTTAAACTTAATCTTTATATGATTTCGACACGATAAGCAAAGTCTGTAATATTGAGTCTCGAAAATTTTGGAACTATTTCATGATACCATTTGAACTTTGACTATTTCCTGACGATTCACGAACCATTGTGTGTAAATAAATATGTAAATAAATAAATATAGATATATATATATAAATATAAACGTAAGTGATATATAATATGTTGAGTTAATAAAATACACTTTAAATTAATTGAATTATAATATAAAATAATATATAGAATAATTAAATATTATCAAAATAAATAAATATATATGATTCTTATTAATAATTAGGATTAAATGGTTATATATATATATATATATATATATATATATATATATATATATATATATATATATATATATATATATATATATATATATATATATATATATATATTGTATAAATAATAAATATTCAACATATATTATCATATAGTATATATAACAATAATAATTAAATGTAACTACAAGTTGAAAA
Source organism: Rutidosis leptorrhynchoides (assembly GCF_046630445.1). NCBI lineage: Eukaryota > Viridiplantae > Streptophyta > Magnoliopsida > Asterales > Asteraceae > Rutidosis > Rutidosis leptorrhynchoides. The sequence goes on along the minus strand of NC_092333.1, from coordinate 129,993,783 downwards.
TATATTTGTTATAATATTATTACTATTACTTTTATTATTACTAATATCAATATCAGTATTATTAATCTTTTTATGGAAACCTGTAACTTGTTATTATTAGTATTATTATTAAGTATTATTATTATAAAAGTAGTATAATTTATTAATATTATCATTAATAGTATTATTATTAACATTATCATTAATAATTATTATCAATGTTATTAATATTATTATTATTTTAATTATTATGATAATTATTATTAATATTAACAGTATTATTATTTTTATTATTATTATTAATATTACAGGATTATTAGATATTAATGTATTTATATTTATTAGTTATTAAAATTTAAAATTTTATATATAAATCAATTAAATTGAATCGGTTATCTATCACCGTCTGTTTTGATTTTCTTTTCTTCATTTACTGTCCATGAATTTGTCTCCTGCCTCCAGTTGTTACATGTCTATATCAAATTAGTATTTACAAAACAAAGTTAGTACAACGGATCGATTAACTTTAATTTTTGTCTTGTCCTTCTGTTCTTGCTGTGAGATATTGTCGACACACATATATTAAATAACAATCATTCGGTGCAGGTTGTTGAAAAGAATTCGATCTCCACCATTAATATCAATCTTTCACTGCTTTTACTTACTGTTATTGATGAATTTAAAACAGAAAAATCACACACTTACACATACATGAAACCAAACCAACTTCACCATTTCACAACAATCGTCAATCTTCAAACCACCTTTGATTCACCACCTCTAGACTACCACATTAAAACATTAACACTACTTAACCATTACCAAGAACATATTTCGGTGCTCGTCCTGTTCGAACCATTTCTATTCTCTATTGGTTCCTTGTTTCGATCAACCAAACTAAACACTCATCTTGACTACAAGGTTGGAGTTACTTCTTCTTATTCATCTACTGCTACCATGTGAAACCATATTGCTATTTTTTTATTTATATTACCAAGACCCAAAAATGATGCTGCAGCTGTAAGTATTTATTTTTGTTTTCTATCATTAAGATCAAACCCAAACCACCATTTTTAATTCGTGTTTCCCTTCGTGAAACCCTAAACTGCCACCATCAATCACCCTTGTTTCTTGTTTCATATTGTCGTACTAAACCACACCCATTTAGCCATTCTTAAACCACCATCATTTATTACATAATGATGACAATACCTGTGCTAATCACCCAATAAACCAACATAACGAAATCATTAATCATGCTGCTCCTTTCGACTAATACCTGCTGCTGTCAATCGATTTTCTACAAAAAACCCTCAACGAACCACTTGTTTTCTATTACAAACTGGCAAACCATCTATCGCCACTCCAACAACAACCACAAATATATATATATATATATATATATATATATATATATATATATATATATATATATATATATATATATATATATATATATATATATATATATATATATATTTTCTTTCTCTTCTTCTCGCGATGATTTCTGCAAACTGCTGTATCTTCATCCTTTTGACAATAACATAGATAATGTTATATATAAGAGAACTATGGTAGGTTGTGGGATACATAATGATGACAATAAAAATAATTAGAGGGGACGGCTTTTACTTTATGTTTGAAATCCTAAGTGCAACAACGAGATTTTTTTTATCCACTAACTGGTTACCAAATTAGATAGGATGGTGGTCACACAACTTGGGTTAGGCCCCACGAGTTATGAGATTTGAAGTATTTTACTCAAGTGAGCTGTAAAGTAACGATTATTTATGTCTCTACTATGAATTCTAAATAAGATGAATCATGGACGTGGGACTAGAATAAGATGGCCAACATGTTCACTTGTTGGACGTTTAGTTTTTAGTTTAATAAAATAATCATAACAATATAATAAGTGAATGGAGTATTATATTGAAAACAAATTTTGACAAGCTGGAGGATTGTACGTTCGATTAAACTGCAAGATTTAAACAACTTTCAAATTGTTTTTGGGCCGTAGACTTTTAAAGAAGGGAGGTACCTATATTTTTTTTAACGCAGAATTGATAGAGGGTGTTAGGGATAAGTGTGATTATTATCATCATGTTATACGATGGTGTTAAGGATGATCATAGTGAGAATGATTTGATAAGTTAAGGTGATGATGTATATGATGATAAGAGGTGACGATGAGATGAATGATGATGATGTCGAAGATGAACATGATGATGATGATGTCGAAGATGTAGGGTAAAGATGAGGGTAAACCAAAATCCTTTTTTTATTTGCTGTATTTTAAACAGACTTATACATAATAATAAATGGGCTGCAAGGATTATGTTAATTGGGTTGTTAATAATAGTTGGGCTTTTAATATTAAATGGGCTATTTGATTTAAGATGAAGTGGGCAACACGAATTTATGGGTTAAATATATTGGGCTGTGATTTAAAACAGAATAGTACCAGCAGATCAGTTGGTTGTGTATGTTGTTGTGTGAGCGAGAGGTCTCAGGTTCGAGCCCGGGCGGAGGCAGTTTATTTTTCTTTTTGGAGCTTTTTCTTCAAAGGTAGTATTAATATTATTATTATCATTATTATTAATTATCATTATTATTATTATTATTATTATTATTATTATTATTATTATTATTATCATTATTATTAAAATTAATATTTTTATTAAAATTATCATTATTATTATTTTTATCATTTTTAATATTATTACTATCATTATTATTACTTTTACCAATACAACTATTATTATTATTGTTATAATTACAAATAAAAATATATATAAAAACACATTACCATTATATTAATATTTCTTAATACTATATTTTGGTATCAATTAAACTATATTAAAATTTAATATGATAATTATTAATTATATACAATGTATTAATTAAATATATTAAGTTTATCTATATAACAGAATATAACAAGTATATTATTAATGATAATAACATATAAATTCGTTCGATTACAAGTACAAGTTTTAATAAATATACAAATGATATAGGTTCGTGAATCTGAGGCCGACCCTACATTGTTCAATATCGTCATATGTATTTTTACTACAAAATACATTAAGCGAGTTCATTTGATTCCCTTTTACTCTTTACATTTTTGGGATTGAGAATACATGCGCTACTTTTACAACTGCTTTATTAAATGCTTTTGAAATACATTTTGAATTGCGAATACATGAAATGATTTTATAAATGTTTGACGAGATAGACACAAGCAAAACATTCCTCGAATGAATTATGTGGACGTGATAATTGCCACCATTGAATTATGTGGATGTGATAATTGCCACAATTGATATGAATATTTTTCCCCTGATTATTATTGCTTGGTAACTTAAGAATTAGGGAACATCACTAATTTTGAGAATTAGTGCACGCCTAATTGACGCGAATCCTAAAGGTAGCTACCGGGTTTAACACCCCCATCCAGAATGTTCACTAGACGGAAGGGCTAGTGGGCATGGTGTTTAGTACTTTGAAGTTTATATGATTATTATACAGACGAGATGTTCTGCTTGGGAATATTATTATGCGCATCATATGTTAAGGTCGATTACCAAGCTAAACTATGAAAGCAATGAAAAGTGAATGTTATGTATCGAGAGAATGATTTTATACACAGGTTATGTGTATGTTATTTTTGTGCACAAGATATGTGTACGGTTACTAAGATTTATGAAATGTGATTTCGTACACGAGAAAGGTGTACTGTATTTAAATGATATCGCATGTACATTACATATGGGTATAGGATTCGGGCCATTTGTACCATGCAGGATTTAAATCTTGTGGTCTATCAAAATAATGAATTTTATTATTTTATGATAAACCTATGAACTCACCAACCTTTTAGTTGACACTTGAAAGCATGTTTATTCTCAGGTATGAAAGAAATCTTCCGCTGTGCATTTGCTCATATTAGAGATATTACTTGGAGTCATTCATGACATATTTCAAAAGACGTTGCATTCGAGTCGTTGAGTTCATCAAGATTTTTATTAAGTCAATTATAGTTGGATATAGTATGAAATTGTATGCATACCGTCAACTTTCGATGTAATGAAAATTTGTCGTTTAAAAACGAATGCAATGTTTGTAAAATTTATCATATAGAGGTCAAGTACCTCGCGATGTAATCAACTATTGTGAATCGTTTGTAATCAATATGGACTTCGTCCAGATGGATTAGGACGGGTCATGAAAGTTGGTGTCAGAGCGGTGGTCTTAGCGAACCAGGTCTTGCATTAGTGTGTCTAACTGATAGTTGTTTAGATGTATTAGTGAGTCTGGACTTCGACCGTGTCTGCATGTCAAAAGTTTTGCTTATCATTTCGTGTCGAAAAAAATTATTTGTTTATCATCCTTAAAGTCTAGACACGTCTTACTGCCTCTATTGCATAGACAGTGTATAGATAAATTCATATCTTAGCTTATCTGTTATTGTTACCTTTGCCTGACAGTTTCCGTAGATTCCTCCGTAACTTATGGGATTTTAGTATTATATATGCATATGTAAATTATGTATTGCAGGGTACTAATCTACATCCTATAATCTATTTTCTTACCAAAAATCCATCATCTGATCATACGAGATGAATCCCTCAACCAGTTCGAGTCCCTCAGATTCCGATAGCTATTTCGATAGTTATTCCGGCAGCTATTCCGACATGGATATTCACCTAAGCTCCGAAAGCAGCGTAAACGAAATAGATCAATCAATTAGTCATCTTCAATTCTGGATGAATTGGGGATGTGTTAGTAGTCGACTTAACCGATGGAGACGAGAAGAAGGCTATCCTTTCCACCAACCATATTGCTCTCTTGACAAAGAACCCGAAGCACTTACCGGGTTACCAGTCCGAAACACTATTTTCACCCTCATTTTTCCAAATATCACGCTACGATTATATTCTAGATAAAATTCTAAACCTTATTCATTCGCTCGTTCCGACAGATAATCATACCGCAATAATAGAAGAAGTCAACGAACTTCACGCTCAAGTAATCAATTTGGAGAATATGGTGCAAAATTTACCAGCTTCAGCAACATCATTGGCACCAACAGTACCACCAACATCAACACCAGTATCCCCAACAACCCAAGTTTCAACATCACACGCTTCCATTACACAATCAATACCTCGAACTTAATCATCGTTTTACATATCGTTCTATATCGTTTATCTTCGTTCTATCTATCGTTCTATTTACTTTATCTTCGTTCTACATCATTATCTTCGTTCCTTATGGCAATTATGTAATCTTTAATGTTTTAGAGATTATGTACTCTAGTTCTAACCATAAATCAAATGAGTTAAATATCATATTAACTCACTAAATCCATAATTACATCTGAAGAAAATATACATGTATATATGTTTTCATAAGAATTGTAATTAAAAATTCTTTTGTACAAACTTTTAATGGTAAAAATATTTTAACGGGTAGGTAATACCCGAGGAATATTTAGATTTCACATTAATAAGTTACACTGTACATTCTTCGAATCTGATTCAACAGTCATTTACTATCCTACTTACATCCACTGATATACGAATCTGTTCACTACAGAATAACCATTTTCATTCAATTTCATATTTGGATTTTGACCTATCAGAATCCAACAAATGGCATAATGAAGAAAACATTTGACAAAATAAAATTTGTTAGAAACAAATAAATTAACTATGAGAAATTCTGTTAAGAATCCACACTAACAACATCCTAGCTAACTGTTCCTAGCTAACTGTTAATTCCGTATTACATTTCATTTATCGCAATTTATTTATCGCAATTTTCATTCTCATAATTTTATTTATCGTCATTTAATTTCTATATTTATTTTACGCACTTTAAATATCGGAACACGCATACAAGGTTTTGACATATCATATCGACGCATCTATATATATTATTTGGAATCACCATAGGCACTCTAGACGCTGTAATGTTCGAGTTCGCTATACAGGTTTGAGGTTGATTCTTAAATAATATATATACTTTGAGTTGTGATCGAGTCTGAGACATGTACACGGGTCACGATACGTATTAATTAATTCGAATATTATATATTAAACTATATATGAATTATTGGACTGTTAACTGTGGACTATCGACCGTGGACTAATAACATTGGACAATTAAAATGAATTAAAATATTGATTATAACATATGAAACTAAACATATCTTCAAGTTTGCCACTTGATTTCATCTTAAACCTCATTTGTATCTTGACGATCACAATCCGCGTTCAAACCTTTCATGATTCTTGAAAACACCTCAATCAAAAGGATGAACCAACGGCACTTCATCTACGGAAGGAAAGATTTATGCATATAGTTATGCACCTGAAAACACTCAGAACCTGAGTAAATGTTCAACACGTAACTGTGCTAACTCCTTTGGCGTTGTTATTACCGAAAATGACTTTACAATCCCTCACCAAATTAGCCAATTTTGTCACAGCTTCAGCAAATCAACTTCGACTTTCATTCGAATAAGTCTTATTATAACATTGATATATAAGTTTGCCTTTCGTCATCGTTATAAGGGAATCGTTTATATCCCACCACATTAGCAGTAAACTTACCAACAGCTTCATTAATCTTTGACTTTCCGGAAAATCATTATATTCATTTAAACCCTATCATATATTCATCCGCATCTTGTAACGAGAATTGCCATACCAATTATCGGGAATTAGCAATCAGTATTTTAAAGTCTCGCAGCATGTTTACATCGACAGTTATATGTATACATATAACATTTATCTCTTAGAATTACGATCTTCAATTCTGAAATCTTGAAAAGCACCCAGCCTACGAATCAATACATTGAACTTTGAAAAAGCTGAATGAAGCAGCAGAAACTGTAGACAACCGTAAACGACCTTAATCGTCGGAAGTTTGATGATAAAGAATGGTATGTTGGAAAAGCTCAGAAAAATTGGAACTGGAAAACGGATTGAGCTAACCATAAAGGAGACCAAGGACAAATACAAGGACCAAATCCTATATTCAAAGAATCCAGGTAATTCTGGATCCGATGAAATCTTTAGAGAATATCCTGCTCTGAAGTCATGTTAAAATCTTGCGAAAAATTTTTCCTTATCAACTTTCGAACTTGAAAATTCCCAAAATATCATCATAAATATCTTCGATATTTCTGAGGATATTTTCATAAAGTCCGAAATTATATACCTCTTTGTGCTATCTTTAATACATTATATTGGAAATTTCTGTAAAATCTATGTATAAACTATGAATGAATTCCGAAGTAGTGTTGAAAACTGAAGTATGAGTTAGTATAATATAATGACAAATGATCAACGTGATTATATTACAGTAAGTTATGCTGAGTTTCTAATGGAATGTGATGATTCATAGACCATAACGTCATCATGTGCCATGTTTCACGACTCTTACATTCTATCTAATCTCTAAACATATCAAGAACATATTATCTTAATAGTTCTACCTTTTCACTTGAATTTAGGAAATCAACCGTGACTCTGTCACCGGTTATGACAAATCTACATTTACTCATTTCACTCTTTTGTGATAGTTTCACCCGTACCCTTCGAATAGTCGAATTATCTTATCCATATTACTCAACAGTAATAAAACTCTATTTATCAGCTCATATTCGTCAGGAAAACATTCTTACTGTTAGCCATGACAACCACACTCAAATTTCGGGACGAAATTTCTTTAAGGGGTATGTACTGTGACGACCCGGAAATTTCCGATCAAATTTAAACTTAATCTTTATATGGTTTCGACACGATAAGCAAAGTCTGTAATATTGAGTCTCGAAAATTTTGGAACTATTTCATGATACCATTTGACCTTTGACTATTTCCTGACGATTCACGAACCATTGTGTGTAAATAAATATGTAAATAAATAAATATAGATATATATATAAAAATATAAACGTAAGTGTATATATAATATGTTGAGTTAATAAAATACACTTTAAATTAATTGAATTATAATATAAAATAATATATAGAATAATTAAGTATTATCAAAATAAATAAATATATATATGATTCTTATTAATAATTAGGATTAAATGGTAATATATATATATATATATATATATATATATATATATATATATATATATATATATATATATATATATATATATATATATATATATATATATATATATATATATATATATATATATATATTGTATAAATAATAAATATTCAACATATATTATCATATAGTATATATAACAATAATAATTAAATGTAACTATAAGTTGAAAATATATTAGTTATAATATTGTTACTATTACTTTTATTATTACTAATATCAATATCAGTATTATTAATCTTTTTATGGAAACCTGTAACTTGTTATTATTAGTATTATTATTAAGTATTATTATTATAAAAGTAGTATAATTTATTAATATTATCATTAATAGTATTATTATTAACATTATCATTAATAATTATTATCAATGTTATTAATATTAATATTATTATTAATATTATTATGATAATTATTATTAATATTAACAGTATTATTATTATTATTAATATTACAGCATTATTAGATATTAATGTATTTATATTTATTAGTTATTAAAATTTAAAATTTTATATATAAATCAATTAAATTGAATCGGTTATCTATCACCATCTGTTTTGATTTTCTTTTCTTCATTTACTGTCCATGAATTTGTATCCTGCCTCCAGTTGTTACATGTCTATATCAAATTAGTATTTACAAAACAAAGTTAGTACAACGGATCGATTAACTTTAATTTTTTTCTTGTCCTTCTGATCTTGCTGTGAGATATTGTTGACACACATATATTAAATAACAATCATTCAGTGCAGGTTGTTGAAAAGAATTCAATCTCCACCATTAATATCAATCTTTCACTGCTTTTACTTACTGTTATTGATGAATTTAAAACAGAAAAATCACACACTTACACATACATGAAACCAAACCAACTTCACCATTTCACAACAATCATCAATCTTCAAACCACCTTTGATTCACCACCTCTAGACCACCACATTAAAACATTAACACCACTTAACCATTACCAAGAACTTATTTCGGTGCTCGTCCTGTTCGAACCATTTCTATTCTCTGTTGGTTCCTTGTTTCGATCAACCAAACTAAACACTCATCTTGACTACAAGGTTGGAGTTACTTCTTCTTATTCATCTACTGCTGCCATGTGAAACCATATTGCTATTTTTTTTATTTATGTTACCAAGACCCAAAAATGATGTTGCAGCTGTAAGTATTTATTTTTGTTTTCTATCATTAAGATCAAACCCAAACCACCATTTTTAATTTGTGTTTCCCTTCGTGAAACCCTAAACTGCCACCATCAATCACCCTTGTTTCTTGTTTCATATTGTCGTACTAAACCACACCCATTTAACCATTCTCAAACCACCATCATTTATTACATAATGATGACAATACCTGCTGCTAATCACCCAATAAACCAACATAACGAAACCATTAATCATGCTGCTCCTTTCGAATAATACCTGCTGCTGTCAATCGATTTTCTACAACAAACCCTCAACGAACCACTTATTTTCTATTACAAACTGACAAACCATCTATCGCCACTCCAACAACAACCACAACTATGTATATTTTTTTTTCTTTCTCTTCTTCTCGCGATGATTTTTGCAAACTGTTGTATCTTCATCCTTTTGGCAATAACATAGATAATGTTATATATAAGAGAACTATGGTAGGTTGTGGGATACATAATGATGACAATAAAAATAATTAGAGGGGACAGCTTCTACTTTCTGTTTGAAATCCTAAGTGCAACAACGAGATTTTTTTTTTATCCACTAACTGGTTACCGAATTAGATAGGATGGTGGTCACACAACTTGGGTTAGGCCCCACGAGTTATGAGATTTGAAGTATTTTACTCAAGTGAGCTTTAAAGTAACGATTATTTATGTCTCCACTATGAATTCTAAATAAGATGAATCATGGACGTGGGACTAGAATAAGATGGCCAACATGTTCACTTGTTGGACGTTTAGTTTTTAGTTTAATAAAATAATCATAACAATGTAATAAGTGAATGGAGTATTATATTGAAAACGAATTTTGACAAGCTGGAGGATTGTACGTTCGATTAAACTGCAAGATCTAAACAACTTTCAAATTGTTTTTGGGCTGTAGACTTTTAAAGAAGTGAGGTACCTATATTTTATTTAACGCAGAATTGATAGAGGGTGTTAGGGATAAGTGTGATTATTATCATCATGTTATACGATGGTGTTAAGTATGATCATAGTGAGAATGATTTGATAAGTTAAGGTGATGATGTATATGATGATAAGAGGTGACGATGAGATGAATGATGATGATGTCGAAGATGAACAAGATGATGTTAAACATGTAGGGTAAAGATGAGGGTAAACCAAAATCCTTTTGTTATTTGCTGTATTTTAATCAGACTTATACATAATAATAATTGGCCTGCAAGGATAATTTTAATTGGGTTGTTAATAATAGTTGGGCTATTTGATTTAAGATGAAGTGGGCAACACGAATTTATGGGTTAAATATATTGGGCTGTGATTTAAAACAGAATAGTACCAGCAGATCAGTTGGTTGGGTATATTGTTGTGTGAGCGAGAGGTCTCAGGTTCGAGCCCGGGCGGAGACAGTTTATTTTTCTTTTTGGAGCTTTTTCTTCAAAGGTAGTATTAATATTATTATCATCATCATCATCATCATTATTATTATTATTATTATTATTATTATTATTATTATTATTATTATTATTATTATTATTATTATTATCATTATTATTAAAATTAATATTTTTATTAAAATTATCATTATTATTATTTTTATCATTTTTAATATTATTACTATCATTATTATTACTTTTACACATACAACTATTATTATTACTGTTATAATTACAAATAAAAATATATATAAAAACACATTACCATTATATTAATATTTCTTAATACTATATTTTGGTATCAATTAAACTATATTAAAATTTAATATGATAATTATTAATTATATACAATGTATGAATTAAATATATTAAGTTTATCTATATAACATAATATAACAAGTATATTATTAATGATAATAACATATAAATTCGTTCGATTACAAGTACAAGTCTTAATAAATATACAAATGATATAGGTTCGTGAATCCGAGGCCAACCCTGCATTGTTCAATATCGTCATATGTATTTTTACTACAAAATACATTAAGTGAGTTCATTTGATTCCCTTTTACTCTTTACATTTTTGGGACTAAGAATACATGCGGTAGTTTTACAACTTCTTTATTAAATGCTTTTGAAATACATTTTGATCTGCGAATACATGAAATGCTTTTATAAATGTTTGACGAGATAGACACAAGCAAAACATTCCTCGAATGAATTATGTGGACGTGATAATTGCCACCATTGAATTATGTGGACGTGATAATTGCCACAATTGATATGAATATTTTTCCCCTGATTATTATTGCTTGGTAACCTAAGAATTAGAGAACATCACTTATTTTGAGAATTAGTGCACGCCTAATTAATGCGAATCCTAAAGGTAGCTACCGGGTTTAACACCCCCACCCAGAATGTTCACTAGACGGAAGGGTTAGTGGGCATGGTGTTTAGTACTTCGAAGTTTATATGATTATTATAAAGACGAGATGTTCTGTTTTGGGGATATTATTATGCGCATTATATGTTAAGGTCGGTTACCAAGCCAAGCTATGAAAGTAATGAAAAGTGAATGTTATGTATCGAGAGAATGATTTTATACACAGGTTATGTGTATGTTATTTTTGTGCACAAGATATGTGTACGGTTACTAGGATTTATGAAAGATGATTTCGTACACGAGAAAGGTGTACTGTATTTAAAATATATCGCATGTACATTACATATGGGCATAGGATTCGGGCCCATTTGTACCATGCAGGATTTAAATCTTGTGGTCTATCAAAATGATGAATTTTATTGTTTTATGATAAACCTATGAACTCACCAACCTTTTGGTTAACACTTGAAAGCATGTTTATTCTCAGGTATGAAAGAAATCTTTCGCTGTGCATTTGCTCATATTAGAGATATTACTTGGAGTCATTCATGACATATTTCAAAAGACGTTGCATTCGAGTCATTGAGTTCATCAAGATTATTATTAAGTCAATTATAGTTGGATGTAGTATGAAATGGTATGCATACCGTCAACTTTCGATGTAATGAAAATTTGTCTTTTAAAAACGAATGCAATGTATGTAAAATTTATCATATAGAGGTCAAGTACCTCGCGATGTAATCAACTATTGTGAATCGTTTGTAATCAATATGGACTTCGTCCAGATGGATTAGGACGGGTCATGAAATTTTTCGGGGTTAAAACTATATCGAATGATAGGAACTCTTTAGCAAGACTTGCAAGTAGTGCCTTTCTTTACTTATCATGCCAAAATGGATCAAATGTGCAACCGAAATTGTTTTATCACATGTACCACAAATTCAGCATAATTATGTACCAAACGTAATGTGTTCAAAAATGTGTTCTGTGGCCATGAATTATTATCGAAATGAAACTAGGGTCAAATATATTTGCATTCAATATGAAATTTCAAAGCAAAAATAATAATAGAGTTATGAATTGAGAGATATCAGAAAGTGCCACTAAATAATTGAACCATTAAACCAAGATGTCGCAAAACGTGTAATAATATATGACTAGTGTGGTGAGATTAACCTCAAAAAGACTCTCAATGTACCTAAATACAATGTTACTTAAATAACAAGTATCAAAATGATATTTAAATATGCATAAAAATTCAAATACAAAGGTTATAATTATCGTAAAATCTGAAAGTTCAAAATTCATCTTTTAAAAATTGCAAAATGACTTTTTCGGTGTTAAAACTATTTCGAATGACAGGAACTCTTTAGGAAGTCTTGCTCGTAGTGCCTTTCTTTACTCATCGTCCGAGAATGGATCCAATCTTTAACCATAATTGTTTTATCACATGTGCCACATAATTTAGCAAAATTATGTGGCAAACGTAATGTGTTCAAAAATGTGTTCTGTGGCCATGAATTATTATCCAAATGAAACTATAGTTAAATATATTCTCATTCAATACAAAATTTTAAAACATAAATATTAATAGAGTTACGAATTGAGAGATATCAGAAAGTGCCTCTAGATAATTGAACCATTAAACCAAGATGTCGCAAAACATCTAAGAATTTATGGCTAGTAGGGTGATATTAACCTCAAAAAGATTCTCAATGTACTTAAATACAATGTTAAATAAATAACAAGTATCAAAATAGTATTCAAATATGCATAAAAATTCAAATGCAAAGGTAATGATGTGTCAAAAGTGTGTGCAGTAGTGCTTAATCTTTTATTTCAACTTTTAAATTTATAAAGCCTTTATTTTACTTTTAACACCCTAATGAGCAACAAGACCCGATCAAATGTAGTATTTTAGGTTATCGTCCCAAGAGAGCGTAGATGCATTATAAGTTGTTCTATTCTTTAGTCTAATTCTTATTAAAGAATTAGATATATGTATTTATGTATTGGTTGTTGTTTAGGTTTTGAATATGATAATTGAAAGTACTTTATTAATGAATTGAATAACGAAATAAATGCAAGAAATAAATAATTAAATTAAACAATTATAAATAAAAACAGTTACATGGACAAATAACTTGTATGGGAATCATATTAAGTAAGCTTCATAACTTATATTAACACATGGCAAAATAATAATCATAGACCAATTATTATCCCTAATCAGGTTAAGCTAAGTGTTGCATATTATTCAATAGGTAGGACTTAAAGCATATGCTAGATATGTGATGTGCATAACTAACATCTTAATTCTTCATGTTCAATTCAATTACATGATACATATTAATCTTGTGATGAGGATCAACATGCAAATAGACTGACAAATTATATAAACTATTAAACATCAAGTAGATCAACTCAAGTTACTAGCTGAAAGTCAATTATTACTATGTTTTCATGCAATCGTTAATTAAACAAATTCAAACAAAGGATCTTCGATTAAGCCTAACAATATCAAACTTTATTATATAAGCGTATTTAAAAACAAACAAGCTTATCACTATTATGTTGTTTAACCTAGTTTCATGCAATCCAATTTAACAAGTTTGATGGACCAGATCTAAATAAGTAGCATGAATCGAATAATAGATCATTGGATTAAGTATTAATCAACCCTAAAATCATGTTATCTAATCATTAAGCATGATAAACAAGTATATTAAAGCATAACAGGTTCAAAATAGTTTAGTTTTCGTCCACGTAACCACAATGAATGTTTATTTCAAAATGGTAGACGAACAGAAACGATTAAAGTAAATAAAACTGAATAAATAATAAAATAAGGATAGAATCGTACCTTAAAAAGGTAGATGAAAGAAACTTTGATTTAAAACTTGAATAATCTTGATTATAATAAAAGTAAACCTAATCTAAGGGTTTTAGAGAAAACCCTAAAAGAAAAACGAAACTGTACTAAAAAGTGGTATTGTATATCGAAAACTGAAACAGGAGCCCTCTATTTATATTGTTTAGAAACGGTGGCCAAGCCGGCTGCTTCAGTGGGAAGCCGGCGGCTTCCTTGGTTCGGTGACTCCTCCTGCAAGTTTAACTTGATCCGCAAGCACAAAATGCGTAACCGTCCTAGCCAAGCCGGCGACATCAGGGACAGGCCAGCGGCTTCAAAGATCCTGTAATCTTTTTGATTTCGTTTTCATTTTTACTTGAACTTGGTCGATAAGTTGAGAAACCGTGTAACTTAGGCTGGCGGCTTCAGTTTGAAACCGACGGCTTTAACTGAATTTTTCTTGGTCAACAAGTTCATCACATTCTGCGATCAATTCTGGAACATTCTGGCATTTTCACCTCCAAGCAAGCGGCTTCATGTTACCCATGCTGGCGGCTTCATAGCCTTTTCTGTAATTTTATCTGTTTTTGATCTTGTTTGATACATAACTTCGATAAAATCATTAGAATTAAGTTTTTCCCCTTTTTATCCATTTTAGTGTGTTTTAGGATTAAAATGACTTTAAAATGCGAAGATAACTCCTTAAAATGTAATCGAAAAACTGTATAATTTAGGAGTTATCATATTCCCCACACTTAAACCTTTATTTTTCCTCAAGTAAACCTTATAAATCATATTACTTTAAATGGGTTTAAAGCTTGAAAATGCAAAGTCAAAAATATGTCTTAATAAGAAGTTAGTTTTTATTATTTGTAAGACCTAGTCTGAACCAGACCAAGGATTACAAGTAGTCCTAGTGTTTATTAAGTTAGATTTATACAGTTTGGTCATCATTGAACTCTTTTGTTTTATAACTAAAACTTTTTATAAGTGTGTGATTCTCATTGGAACTCTTTTCTTTCGCTTTCATCACTCTTATTGGCCTTCATTTGGGCTCTTTTGACTTTTCATTTTTTTTGCTTTCATGCTTAGCATTTGCTTTACACTTGGCAATTTTTTAAGTTGACCCTCATTGGGACTCTTTTGCTGCCTCAGTGGTCCATGCTTATTATGCCATATGGTAGTGGCTATAAGTTTGCAATCATTTCACAATTTTTGACGTTTTCTTCCTATCTTAAACAAGTAATCCGATCTCGAAATTGAGAGTAGTCCTATTATTATTTTTAAGATTAAGTTAGTAAAAAAGACATAAGTTTGACTAAGAATTTATACTTTATTAAAAAAATTAATTTGTACCCATTTTTTTATCTTTTTCAGGAAAATTATAGTATATTTTAATCTTTTAAGTGAGTAATCACTTCCCTCCCCACACTTAGATTATGCAATGTCCTCATTGCATTTATAATAATAAAATAGTAATAAATGAAAGACATAATTGAAAATAAGGGAAAGGGAGATGTTACTTGATTGTAGGATCATTGAATGATTGCGGAACACTTTGCGGACTTCTATTTGAATTGGATACAAACAACTTGACAATAGTTTGTTAAACAATGCAAAATATAACACAAACATAACATTTTATTAATAACTTTCGTCACTTAAACATTTCAACACTTAGGAGCTATATTGCTCTTACATTCATAAGTAAACAAATAACAAAACACTTAGAAAACATAATCCTAATAAACATATATGGATAGGTAGTTTTGATTATAGAGTCGATTGCACGATTCATCCTTCCGAGGGGATCACTCCTTAGGCTCATTTTCCCCACATTTATTCTTTTCCATCTCATTTAGCATCTTAATTTCTTGTAAGAAATTCAATGTGGTGTCAAGACCTCTACGAAATGACATTTCAAATTTAACATTTAACTCATGGATTTGCTTCCTTACTTCGGCACTAAGCTTATATTGCTCTTTTATGAACTCGGTCACTATTTTATCAACGGTGAAATCATCATCATCATCATCATCATCATTCTTAGTTTTAACCATTTTCACATTTGTTCGAGGAACTCTAGATCTTGGGACCAACGGAATAGATTCAAATATGGCACCATAACGAATGATTAAAGTATTAATAGCATAATTAATGGTGACACGAGCAGTAGCTAGAAACGGATATCCTAGAATTAAAGGAGTTATTGGATCTTCTTTCATGTCCATGACCACAAAATCAATTCTATAGAAAGCATAACCAACGATAATTTCCACTTCTTTAACAATCCCCAACGGCTTATGTAAACGATTATCAACAAAGCAAACACTCCCTTGAATAGGTTCCAACGATGGCAATCCTAAGAGATTGTGGACGGAGAACGGCATAACATTAATTCTAGAACCAGTATCAGCTAATCCTATAATAGGAATGAGACCACGAATTAAGCAAGGGATTTAAAATTCCCCCGGATCAGCAAGCATAATAGGAATTTCAGGTGCTGCAAATGGGTCTAGGGGATCAATTGTGAATGAATAAAGAGGGCCGAAACCTTCTTTTCTTCTTTCTTCCAATTGTTTCATAGTATCAGCTAACCAATCATCTTTATTTACACACTCCGATTTTTCAGATTTTTCACTAGTAACCTCATCATTCTCATCAGTTTTCTTATCAACATCTTCTTCCTTTTCATCAAATAACTCATGCATAAAGATTACCTCATCACGATTAAGACCCTGAACTTTAGCATCTTTTGACTTATCTTCTTCATCAACAGTTAACTTTTTAATTTCTTGATCATACTCCTCTTTTACCATTTCAAACTCCCATAAATACCTTAAACCAGGTTCATAAATATCAACCTTATTCACTTCTCTAATCACATTAACCTTTTCAATACGAACTTCCTTAACGACTTCAGATTCAACCGAAACTTTTCCCTCGACAAGTTTGAACAACTTAGTAACATTACGTTCTAAGCTTTGAATGGACGCTTGATGATTATTTTGCACTTGGGAAAGTTGAGCTTTTATGTTATCATTAGCTTCATTTTGATTCTTGATGAAAGTTATGATGCTCTCTCGACATTATCAATAATACTAAGTCCCATGAGCATTTTACTGTTCACGGGGTTATTTCGTCATTTTAAAACTTGACAAGGGTAACTTAGTAATTACACATTATTTCTACCACCCACATACCACCCACCACCACACCTCTTACCACAGCCACCATCTACCACCACCTGCCACCACTACCACTATACCTCCGGCCTCCACCACCCATCAGCCACTTTCCACCGTCACCCTCAACCTCATGGTACTGCCACCATCAACCTCCTGCCACCCCCACAATCGACCTCCTTACAATGCCATCGTCACACAATTTTCAGCAAGACTACCGTTAATCTGTGGTTACCACCACCATCGACCGCACCACCACCATCGTCTTCAAACCTCGAACCCTGTCACCAATAGGAGTCCCTTCCACCACTATCAAAATTTAGATCTGAGTAAGCACAAAGAAAGAAAGAAATAAGATGGGTTGGCGGTGGCAGCCTATGCTGAAAAAGAGGAACGGTGGTGGTTACAAGGGTTTAATGGTGGCGGTGTTACAATGGTTTTATGTTGGTGGTGGTTACCATTAAGAAAATCAACATTCTTTAATTGTTAGAATCTTAATAATTTGAAGCAAAAAAAGGAGATGAATATTTGGTAAGCCAAAAGATCTTAGATCTGTTACAAAGAAAAAGAGATGAGAGAGTTGGTAGGGAAGAGGTCAAATGTAGTTTTCCTTTTCAATATTTTTATTTTATTATTTAAGTAGTATTCATTTTCAATATAAAAGGTACGAAGTAAATGTTGCGCAGTAGTTTATTACCACATGTTAGGCTGCATAGTGAACTGTCGAAATACAGAGGGTTATTCAAAAGCTTTGCAGGGTCCGGCTTCGGGCGGTGATGAATTTGTTGCTGTTCAATCGATGGAAGACAGAAAAGGAACCTTTTCCAGGTTCACTTGGTTAAAGCTTCAGGGTCTTCCATTTGAATGCGGAACAACTGATAATGTGATAGCTATGGCAAAATCATTTGGGTCCATGTTATGTGTAGATCGTGCTACTAATAGAAAGTCACAATCATGTTATTCATATGTGTTTACAGAGTGTCACGATCCTGGGGAAATTCGTGAATTTCAGTTTGTTAGATTTAAAGATTCAAAAATCTATAAAGTTTGGGTGGAAGAGGATAAGTCACATTTTGTTAACGATGAGATTTTTTCGGATATAGATGTTGGCAATTTTAATGCTGAGGTTTCAAGATTGATTGCTCCTATCGATTGCTCTGGTAGTCTACCGGAATCTGTTGCTAATCAAGAACCCGGCGTGTTGAATCCCTCTGTTGTTAATTCAAATTTTGAATTTGGTTCCTTAGAAAATGGTGATAATGGGGGGAAAAAGGATTATTTGCCTGCCTCACTTAATGAGGAGGAATTTTGTGCAGATATATACAACAACGTTTTACTTATCTTTAACAATCTGCAAAATAGTCCAATTCCAACTAGTAATCCTAATGGGGACCAAAAGAAGGATACTTTTTCTAAAAGTACCTTAGTACAAGACACAAACAATTCACTTTCTCAACCTCTTGTAGAACATGATGTACCTTTGACCAACACATGTCCCACCTCTTTCACCAATACTGCAACTACTTTACCTATTGCAAAAAGTACTGGTCCCACAACTTCCTGCAAACCTTCATGTTCCACTTTTTTGGACAACTTCCAAAACGTTGAAGCTTTACAAGCAAAAGAGCGCCTTTCATTTACACAATCACAAACCACTAAAGCAAAACCTTCTAAAAGTGAAAAGAAAAGGTTATTGAAAACAAAAGCAGGAAATCTCAACAAAGAATCTTTCGACTCTCCTCATGATGTAATGTCTGATGAAGATGGCACAGATGGTTTCTCTGATCAAATTGCAATTCAACCTCAAACTAAACAACCTACTGTAAACGCAACTTTAGTTAACCCTACTAAAGAGACTGTTCAAATAAAAAGATATAACGATTTCTTTAGTGGGATGAGAGAATATGGCGAGCCACCTTCACCTCCAAACAAAAAGATTCAAAGAGGTTAGCGTCTTGCAAGCGGGTAGATATTGGGTAATAGGCCTCTTTTAAAGCCAATTGTGGCATATTTGATGCTGGTGGGTTTTATGTTTCTTTTGTTGTTATTGTGATCCGGATGTATGGTGTCAAGCTAACATGTATATGGGTCTTTTTTACAACTTTAGTTGTGGGATGGTTCTTAGATGTTGCTGATGTTGGAAGGTTTAAGATATGGATGATATACGGGTCTATGAGTTGGGACTTAGGACTCCCAATCGTATTGGTTTTAATTGTTGAAAATCATCTAAGCACTTTCAATGCAATGTTGGAAGCTAAAATTATTGATCCTAGTTGTCAAGATGGTTATTTAATGGGTTCATTCAAGGGATAAGGGGCATTCAAGTCTATGTGTGGAACTATCAACAATGGATGGAACTACCAACAATGGATGATACTGTGAAAAGTTGGTCAAGATGGTTTTTAGCTCTAGCTCTTTTTAATATACAAGGATTAGCTTGCAAGTGGGCAAAAGGACTCTTATAAAGGACTTATTTATCTATATAAAGGACTTGTTTGTAGGTAGTGTTTTCATTCCCATTTCGATTGTCTTAGATTCGGATCCGAATTCTGGTTCCGGTGATGTGCTTGAGGTTGAACCGGATGCTTCGGTTCCGGAGTTGGTGTCGGAAGCTGTTTGTGATGCTCCTGTTGTTAACTGTTCAGATGTGGGGTCTAGCAAGGCTTTGAATGATGGATCGAAGCTCGATGGGGTTAACTTGCCAACTTCTTGTAACGGGCTTATTGGTAATACGTTTATCTTCTCGGGGTCTAAAGACAAAAACGTGGACGACTCTATTGCGGCTTTTTGCGATGTTATGGATAATATGGAAGGCGTTCAAAAGGGCGACGTTAACTCTAGCAAACCGCCTCCCGAATCGGAGCGTGTTAAAAGGCCGAGGAAGGAGAGAAGGAAGAAATTGGTTCAAGGTGCAGAGAGGACATCTTTTGGCGTTTTCATCAAAGATGCATAATTGCTTTTGTCGCTTGTTGTCGGAGGAGCTTTCGGTTTAGATGGATTTTAAGCTACTTTGATTGTTTTCCATCTTCTCCTTTGTTTTTCTTTGTCCTTGATCATTGTCCTTGTTGGTTTTACGAACATAGTTATAGTTTTTAGTTTAGTTAGCTCGGGTTTCTTTGTTTGTATGTTTAAAGGAGGTCTCATTTTTTATGAGCCTTCTTTTGTGTGTTATAATAGTTCTAATTCAAAGCCTTGCTAGACCCCGCATCTGAACAGTTAACAACATGAGCATCACAAACAGCTTCCGACACCAACTCCGGAACCGAAGCATCCGGTTCAACCTCAAGCACATCACCGGAACCAGAATTCATCTATATGTATACATGATACTGATATTTAGCTCATGTCTTTCACTTAATGTCATTACTTGCAAGTGGGTAAAAACTGTAAGCCCAGCTTGTGTACTCTCTTGTACTTTTCAACTTTTCACTTTTCGTGAAAAGTTTCTTTTATTTAATTTTCTAGTTTTTTACCAAAAAAAAAAAAAAAAAAAAAAAAAAAAACATGTTAGGCTCATTTACTTTTCATTTATTTTTAAGTTTCATCCTATTTTCTTATTCTTACATATTATCCTTATATTCTAGGAGTAAAACTTAAAATCTGGCTTGCCTTGAGATACTTTAGATTGAGATACTTTAGATAACAAGTACGGAGTATATTTATGCGGTTAGATTTGAGAACGAATAAAAACGATTTGTTACCTTCATCTTTTATCTTTTATTATTTTATTTCAAAACATTCAACTAATCAATCATAAACGGTTTTTTAACTAACTATTCAACTGTTTTTTTAAGCCGTTCAATTAACCGATCGTTAACCGACCAAACACTTTCTTTTTGACCGTTTTTTTCGTTCCCTTATTTTCAAAAGTTTAATTAACCAACCATTAATTATTTTCTTTTAATGCTTAATTAGCCAACCGTTAACCGACCAAAGTCACCCCGTAGCGAAGCGCGGGTTCTTTTATCCTCGTAATTAATATTAAACAAATAGCAAATATCTTTAAAATTCTGAATGTGAGCATTAACATGCTGTTATACACTTGTTCTACATCAATTTTCATCAAATTAAGTTAGGGATTAGATTTTAGGGTTTAGATTTTAGAGTTTAGGGTTTAGATTTTAGGGTTTAGGGTTTAGATTTAGGGTCTAGATTGAGTATTTTACACGAACGGTTTAGAGTTTAGGGTTGAGGGTTTACTGAGTAAACCCGAAAACCCTAAACCCTAAACTCTAAATCGGGCTAAATAAAAAAAAAGTTGATTTTTGAAAAAAACATGTGAAAGTAGAACAATTTTTGAGAAATTCGAACAATTTTGTCGTTCTACATTTTTATAATTCGAACAAAATCACTGAAATTCGAACAATTATTGACGAAATCGAACAAGTTCTACATTTTGTTGTTCTACATTTATTTGTTCTAATACAACAAAAATGTTCGCCCATCTTTTTTATTGTTCGACTTCCCCTAATTTTTGTTCGACCGCCAAAATAATTCTTAAAATTGAGTTCCTAAAGTTCTCACAAGATTGGAGTTCTCACTGGATCCTCTTCCTATATATATATATATATATATATATATATATATATATATATATATATATATATATATATATATATATATATATATATATATATATATATATATATATATATATATATATAGTGGTAGGATCAAGAGGGAAGTAACCAATCGGGGAGAAACGGGGGGAAGCAAAAAAAAAATTTTTGTTTTTTTGTTTTTTGAAAACACTTTATTCACGAACATTATAGATTGGATGAAAATAAGAACATTTAGAAAAGACACTTCGTGATGAATGTTATTATTTTGGCGAGAAAACGCTCGAAGAAGTAATATATAACAATTATCGTATTTTTCGAGCGTATGTTGAGGTTTTAGACATTAGGGTTTATATATTAGGGTTTAGATATTAGGGTTTAGAAATTTAGGGTTTAGGGTTTAGATTTAGGGTTTAGATTTAGGATTTAGATTGAGTTTTTAACACGAACGGTTTAGAGTTTAGGGTTTAGGGCCAAAACTCAAAACACAAAACCCTAAACCCTAAACTCTAAATCGGGCTAAATTTTACTTCACAAAACATGAAGAAGAAAAAAACGTTAACATTCTTCACGAACAATATTATCTTGAATGTTATTTTTGTCGATCGTTTTCCCGCCAAAATAATAACATTCATCACGAAGTGTCTTTTCTAAATGTTCTTATTTTCATGCAATATTTTCATGCAATCTACAATGTTCGTGAACAAAGTTTTTTCAAAAAACGAAAAAAAAAATTTGCACACACACACACACACACACATATATATATATATATATATATATATATATATATATATATATATATATATATATATATATATATATATAGGGGCAGGATCAATGGGGAAGTAACCAAGCGGGGGGAAGAAAAAAAAATTTTCGTTTTTTTTGAATTTTTTTTTTCCGGCATTAAGATCACACGAAAATATGAACATTTAGAAGAGACACTTCGTGATGAATGTTATTATTTAGGCGGGAAAACAATCGACAAAAATAACATTCAAGATAATATTGTTCGTAAAGAATATGAACTTTTTTTTCTTCATGTTTTGTGAAGTAAAATTTAGCCCGATTTAGGGTTTAGGGTTTATGGTTTGGTGTTTTGGGTTTATTCCATAAACCCAAAACACCAAACCCTAAACCCTAAACCCGTGTTAAAAACTCAATCTAAATTCTAAATCTAAACCCTAAATTTCTAAACCCTAATATCTAAACCCTATAAACCCTAATATCTAAACCCTAATATCTAAACTCCAATAGCTAAAACCTCAAAATACGCTCGAAAAACACGATAATTGTTATATATGACTTCTTCGAGCGTTTTTCTGCCAAAATAAAAACATTTATCACAAAGTATCTCTACTAAATGTTCATATTTTCATCTCATCTATAATGTTCGTGAACAAAGTTTTTTCAAAAAACGA
Organism: Rutidosis leptorrhynchoides; assembly: GCF_046630445.1. Classification (NCBI taxonomy): domain Eukaryota; kingdom Viridiplantae; phylum Streptophyta; class Magnoliopsida; order Asterales; family Asteraceae; genus Rutidosis; species Rutidosis leptorrhynchoides. The sequence goes on along the minus strand of NC_092333.1, from coordinate 129,970,159 downwards.
AAAGAAAAAAAAAAGTTTTTCCTTCCCCCCGCTTCCCCCCGAATGGTTACTTCCCTCTTGATCCTACCACTATATATATATATATATATATATATATATATATATATATATATATATATATATATATATATATATATATATATATATATATATATATATATGGGCACGATCCGTGACTAAGCTTAAAATGAGTACAAACTGGATAAGCAAATATGGACCACAAAATATCATAAAATTTCAAATTTAGCTTAAAATGCATAGAAGGGTAAAAAGGTCATTTTAATAATTATTAATAAAATTTAATTATACAAAAGTTAACCTATTATCAACCACCTTCACCACCACCCACCACCACCCACCACCACCCACCACCAACCACCACCACTACCAACCACCACCCCCCACCACCACCACCAACCACCACCCACCACCACCACCACCACCCACCACCAACCGCCACCACCACCACCACCCACCACCAACCACCCACCATCACCACCAGCAATTACCACCACCACCACCCACCACCACCACCCACCACCACCACGCACCAACAACGACCACCACCACCACCTACCACCTCCACCACCAACCACCCACCACCACCTACCACCACCATCACCGACCACCACCATCAACCACCACCAACCACCACCACCAACCACCACCACCAACCACCACCACCAACCACCACCCACCCCCACCACCACCACCCCCTACCACCACCACCAACCACCACAACCACCACCCACCACCACCAATCACCACCACCCACCACCATCCACCAACCACCCCCCACCACCAACCACCACCACAACCAACCACCAACCGCCACTACCACCCACCTTGACCACTAACCACCACCACCATCAACCACCACCACCCACCACCCACCAACACCACCCACCTTGACCACTAACCACCACCAACCACCACCACCACCTCCACCAACCACAACCACCACCACCACCAATCACCACCACCAACCACCAATCACCACCACCACCACCAACACCACCACCCAACACCACCACCACCCACCACCCAACACCATCACCACCCACCACCACCAACCACCACCCCCCACAACCACCACCCACCCACCACCAACCACCATCACTACTACCAACCACCACCACCACCACCATCAACCACCACCACCAACTACCACCACTACCAACCATCAATTCCAACCACCTCCACCAGCAACCACCACCATCATCAACCAACACTATCAATCAACACCACCAACCACCGCCACCCACCACCACGACCACCACCACTAACCACTACCACCAACCACGTATCACCACCACCAACCACGTACCACCACCAACCACCACCACCCACGACCACCAACCACACCAACCATCACAACCACCACCACCACCACCACCCACCAACCACCACCACCCACCACCACCACTAACCACCACAACCAACCACTACCACTAACCACCCCAACCACCACCAACCATCTGAAAAAGATTTATCATTTATCGAAAAACGTTTATCATTCATCAAAAAACAATTATAATCAGACAATTATCATTCATCGAAAAACATTTATCATTCATCGAAAAACGTTTATCATTCATCGAAAAACATTTATCATTCATTGGAAAATAATTATCATTCATCGAAAAACATTTAACATTCATCGGAAAACAATTATCATTCATCAAATAGTTATCATTTCATCAGACAATTATCATTCATCAAACATTTATCATTCATTAGAAAAAATTATCATTCATCTAAAATTATTTTTCGTCAAATAGTTATCATTTTTAAATATCGATTATTAATCATAAGAAAACAATAATCATTCATCACAAAATGATTATTTTGCATTAAAATATTTTATATCATCAAACATTTTAATATAATTACAAAAGTAGTGGAATTTCAAATAGATGATATAATATGATTAGTTTTATAAAAAAGAAAAAGGCATTCCGAGAATCGAACTCGGGACCTCTCGCACCGAAAGCGAGAATCATACCACTAGACCAAATGCCCAATTATCAAACAATTATCATTTATCTAATTGTTGTCATTCATATAAAAAAAACACTTATCTTTTATCAAAATACATTTATCATTCATCATAATGTTATCATTCATCAAACACTTCTCATTTATCAAAAAACAGTATCATTCATCAAGCATTTATCATTCATCAAAATACCAGATAATTGATAAAAATATCAAATGAATGATAAAAGTAGTTGATGAATGCTAAACGGTGAATGATAAAAGAACGTGATGAATGATGAAAAATATCTGATGAATGATAAAAAAAAATACAGTGAATGATAAAGATAGCTGATGAATGATAAGCGAAGAATGATAAAAGAACTTAATGAACGATAAAAAATACCCGATGAATGATAAAAATAGCCGATGAATGATAAAATACCCGATGAATGATAAAAATAACCGACGAATGATAAAAATACAAAATGAATGATAAAAGTAGCCGATGAATGATAAAAAAAAATACGCGATGAATGATAAAAATACCCGATGAATGATAAAAATATCAAATGAATGATAAAAGTAGTTGATGAATGATAAAAACACTTATCATTCATCGAAAAATATTTATCATTCATCAAAAAACAATTATCATTCATCGAAAAACAATTATCATTCAACAAACAATTATCATTCATTAAACAGTTATGATTCATAAAAGCAACAATTATCATTCATCAGAAAAAAAATTATCATTCATCTAAGTTATCTTTCATCAAATAGTTATCATGTATAAAAGAAGGTGATGAATGATAAAAAAAAAAAAACAAGATGAATAATAAAAAATAGGTGATGAATGATTAAAAAAGATATAATGAATGATAAAAAGAGTTACAAAAAATGAGGTGATGAATGAAAAAAAAAAGGTGTTGAATGATAAAAAGAAGGTGATGAATGATAGAAAAAACAAGATGAATAATAAAAATGAGGTGAAGAATGATTAAAAAAATAAGACGGAGGATAAAAAGGAGGTGATGAATGATAAAAATGAGGTGATGAATGATGAAAAACAAGATAAATGATAAAAATGATGTGATTAATGATAAAAATGAGGTGATTAATGATAAAAATAAGGCGATGAATGATAAAAAAAAAACAAGATGAATGAGAAAAACTAGGTGATGAATGATTAAAAAAATTTATCATTCATCAGAAATTTTTTACCATTCATCACCTCATGTTTATCATTCATAAGAAAAAAGTTATCATTCATCAAACATTATCATGTAAAATAAAACAATAATCTTTCATAAGAAAATATTTATCATCAATCACAAAACATTTATCATTCATCAACATGTTATCATTCATCAAAATGTTATCAATTATCAAAAAATAGTAATCATTCATCAAGGATTACGATAAGAAATGGCCGAAGTAGATATGAAATGCTTACCCACGTTCTCTACTAGTTAGGGCATCAAGAAAACCACCACTACCATTAATCCAATCACATTTTGTAACAAGTGACTGTATAAACTCCGAATCCACATGAATGTCTTTCATCTTCTTGACAAAATTTTCCTTCAAAAAGCAAACAACTTTAGTCACTTGACTTCCGACATAAAAAATTCATAAAAAATTACGTGTTGAGAACCAGCAAAAACTAAGAAGTTCAATTTAAATTTAAATTCAACAAGAATTAAATATAACAAAAAAACGAATCCACTTTATTTGTATTTCTATGTTTTGCAGCTTTGTTAGTTTTGGCACATTTGTTCAAGGTGCATCACCAATCTTCAACTAATTAAAGTTAAAACTAACTATAACAATAACAAATCGAAAACCACACTTCAAATACAGTACAAACGTTGCAATGAAGTGAAATCATAAACTAATTAGCAAACTATACACTTTCAATTACGAATAAAAACAAACTTATATATACCACGTATCTTGATAGCAACAACAAAAAAAAACTCACTTGAAGATCATCATCTTTCAACAAACGTAACTTACGAAAGCACTCTTCTGCCTTGATTGGTACAGGAAAACATGTCAAAATTTTTGTAAACAGCTTTTGTATCCTTTCTTCCCCTCTATCAGAGACATTCTGCTGCACCACAGATCATATATGAAAAAGAAGAGATACAATTATAAATTATAAATTATAAATAAATATTATACTACACTCCTATTCAGCAAATAAAAAAGACACTGCAAATATCTTAGCAATAAAGTGGTATACACTGAACAGGACAGTTTCTTTGGTCACGATAATTATATAAAAGGTACTATTTTCAGATATATACAATAGTTGCAGCCATTTTATGCCAATTTATTCACAGGTCCATAGTCACCCAAGAACTCTGAAGTTGTATCAGGTTTCCTTCGATATTGATTCAAAAGTCACGCTATAATTACAATTACAAGTATAATTAAAAGAAAAATAAAACAGAAACTTCAGAACATAATGTTAGAATTTCTTATGTATATAGCTTTATTCAAAATCTTGAACAAATAGCATATTATATCAAATTTTAATTTTTAAAAATCAATATAGATTTAGTCAGCTCTAAGCATATGCCTAAAATAGTGTGCCTGCATTGCGATTTCAGCAACGATACTAAATCATTAAAAGTTACTTTGTTAATTTCAAAAGTTTATCCACTTAAATAATATTAGTAGTCAAACTTACAAAAAAAATTTATAATAGTAGAGCTAATATATGGTAATCCTGATAATATATAAACACTTAGACGTACCAAAGGAGCACAAAAATATACCATGTATCACATTGATTAAGGTAGACTAAGGCATATGTTTAAGATTTTTTGTTATATATGAAATTTCAGTGTTGAATCATGCACAAAATATACCATGCATCACATTGATTAAGGTAGACTAAGGCATATGTTTAAGATGAAGTTTTTGTTATGTATGAAATTTCAGTGTTGAATCATGCAGCATACAATGGTGTAACAGGGTAAACCTTTCCACTTGTCCGAAGATCCAAGTTACTTTGCATCTCACTTTGCAACCTGATACAAAAATAAGCTTGTAAAAAGTTTGTTTATCACTTTATGTGTGCTAAACTCGACCAACACGAACAAAGCAAAGGACCGGACAACAATCAGACATAACCACAGTGGAACCAGCTATGTTTGGTTTGATCAGTTGTCGTTCTAGATTTTTCCTAACACGGGTTTTCAATTCGATGTTAGGTTCAATATCCTTCAAAACTAGTTGTCAATTTGGTTAGGAAGCAGTTTAGATCAGTTCATTTTATGGTTCTATTATCTTCTAGTTTCAGTTTTAATTATGCTTTAATTCGGTCCGGTTTCAACCCGATTCCCAAAGCAACTTTTGGTTATAACATACCTTTTCTTTTGACTCAAAACAGCAGTCAACGCCTTTTCATGAGCAGAGGTGAAGAATCCGTTCTGATTAGCTGATACTGGATGCGAATACAAAAAAAGCCAGTGTCGAGTCCTCTCCTCAACTGAAAGTGAAACCGGAAACAAATCCTCTTCTAGTACACGCTCTATATTCTGAAGCCTGAGGTACAGATATCACATAAAAGTGTTTCAAAACCCAGAATTACTCGGTCAAACTTGGTCAAACTCGATCAAACTTTGTCAAACTTGGTCAAGCTCAGCTAAAAGTCGGGATTACTGGGAAAATCGGTCAAAATTGGGCCAAAACTAGGGATTACTCAGAAAATCAGTCAAAAGTGGTCAAATCTCGGTCGAAAAGTCGAACTTAGTCAACATCCGAGTACTCCCAGAGTTGCTGAGTACTCCCTAAAAAGTCCCGGCTGATTCCCTGAGTAGCGATTTTTGCAACCTTGCAGAAATAACGAAGTGAAAAAGAAAAAAAAAAGATAACAAACTATATGGACAAAAAACTTATTCAGGACCAGATTGTAAAAATGAAAGTGCAGCCATACCTTGTATTTGTCAAACAACTCTGTGATGCCCCGTACAAAACCATCGTGTACGAATCATCAACAACAGGATCATTACAAGGTTAAGTACTATATGCTGTAATTAAAGAAGTTGCATTCATGATAAAAAGGTGATGTTATAACCGACATCAAATGTTTTACATTTCAAAAGCATGCTTCACTAAGTAGAAGTAAATAATAAGTGTATGTGACCACAATGGTCGTTACAAGTCATAGTTCAAAAGTACGAATGTTTGAATGCAAAGTAAAGTAGTTCATGCGTGGACAACTCTAAGCAGCGGGTTCTACAGCACGACTAGTACACAGCGGAAGCAACCTCAAGCACCTGAGAAATACATGCTTAAAAACGTCAACACAACGGTTGGTGAGCTATAGTTTAAGTATAACAGTATGTAAGGTAGGCCACGAGATTTCAGTGCTACAACGAGCGTTTCAAAACAGTATGATAAAGTATATGTTAACCGTGGGCACTTGGTAACTAACTTAACGTTTAAAATACCCCCTGAAAGTACACTTGGCGAGTGCGTATGTTTACGAAGTATTAAACACTCGTTGACTGCTAGTGCGACTAGCCCGAGTGGGGATGTCAAACCCTATGGATCCATATCTAAGATTCGCGTTCACCGGTTCATAAACCAATGATTAAACGTTACCGAGCTAAAGGGAATGTTTCCGCCATTATATAACCCACACATATATAAAGTTTAAGTACTCGTGCCTAGTATGTAAAACATAAAATCCGCATGTATTCTCAGTTCCCAAAATAAGTTAAAGTAAAAAGGGAATGCTATAACTCACAATGATATGTAGCGGTAAAGTAGTAGTCGGGAAAGGTGTGCAAGTAAATGGCCCGAAGTCCTCAACCTAAGTCAAATAGTACTAAGTCAGTAAATCGTCTTAATAGGTTTAAAAGTATGTATTTAAGGTCTTAAGGGTCATCATCATTCATCATCAAACAAAAGGCGTAAGGTAGGTTTCGTTTATGAAAGTAATGTAAAACAAAGTCTGACTTCAGTCAGTCACCACGGCCTCTACCCTTACTGAATTAAGGTGAGACTAGTGGCCACGGCTCCGTCTATGAGTCCCTTAAGTGTGGTAAAATTTACAGAAGCAAACTCGTCTTGGTTTGACCGTGGCGACGGTCTAAGTGCGAGTAGGTCAGAAATTTCTGCACAACGTTAAAGGACATAGTAACGATCGGAGGGCCATAAATCCTAAACCGTAACTCGGATTAAGACGAGTCCTATATGAAAAGTTATCTACTCGAAAAGTTCTATCTAAAAATCAAGGTTAGAACAGCCCAGGTCTACTGGTCTGTTCCAGAAGCATCGGGTCAGTAGGTTTTGGACAGAACAGTGAGTTTAAAAAGGGTTATGGTGGTCTTGGTGTTTGATGTTCATCATGGTTCTCATCCTTGATGCATATAACTTCAAGTGTACAACTCATTGATGTATCTACATCATCTTAACCAAGTCTTGACCATCATAACCCATGTGCAAGTCTAAGACATGAAGCACAACTCACTTAAGAGTTGTATGAAGTTTGATGAACCAAAGTTGCATCAAAGTCTTAGATCTAACACATACATGGACTTTAAAGCTAATAACAAGTTACAAACTTAAAAGTAAACTAACTAATCAAGATCATAAGTAGTAGAACATAGTTCTTAGTTTGATCTTGAAGATCCAAGACTCAAAAGTCTAGATCCAAAGTTATATTTAAAGAAAACTTATTTGTGTGTTCTTGAACTTTCAAAGTTAACTTAATTTGTTCAAGAGATATGAGATCAAGACTAACTTGCAGTACTTGACCATATAAACTAACTACATGAAATTAAAGTGCATAAATTGAGGAATTAAACTTAAATAAACAAGAAAAGATTCATGGTTGTTCATACTTTTAAAGATTCAACCAAAGTTGATCTTTAAGCAAAGTAAACTTTAAGTTTACTTCCATGACTTACAAGTATGTCTTTAATCAACACAAGAACTTTATAATCTTTGAAATATTATATGTAGAACTTAAACTAGAGAGTTTAGTTCTTGATTGTTCTTGTTAAAACAAGATAAAAGATGAATCAAACTAGAAAGTTAGATTCTTGAAACATGTAAGTAAATAACAACAATTAACAAGACAAGTAACATTAACAACAAAGAACAACAAATGATGATGATGATTTGCATGTATGTATAAGGTTTTAAGAAGAAAAGAAGAAGAGAAAAAGTCTTTAAGATTACTTACAAGAACTAGAGAAAAGAGAGAAAAGAAATGTTGCAAGTAAGAGTGTGAGTTGGAAATGAGAGATGCAAGTGAGTACTAGTGAACAAGTAGTGTAAAAAAAATCAAATCACCACTAAATGGCCATCAAGTTTCGGCATTCAGCAGAAAAAAAAGGGAGGAAGGCTAATGTTTAATGGCTCTTCATGTGTTAAAGCTTAAAAGTTGGATAATGAGGATGCATGCATGGGAAATGTATGTTAACTAGATTCCAAGTGTTGAAACTAACTAGTTACCCTACTAAATGATACTTACACTTGAAGACATGGGCTAACTAAGTCTACTAGTAGTGTAGGGTGGGCTTGGAAGTCCAATAACATGAGTCCATTACACTAACAAAGCCCAAGTTCAAATAAATCACAAGTTAAACCAATTAAAGTCCAAGTAACTAACTAATAGCCTTAGTTAATTAAAATGATTAATAAAATTAATCATGAATGTAAATAATATCTAAAAATATTATTCGTGAAAGTTCTGGGTGTCACAAAGACGTTTCGGGCCCTTAAAAGTCAAGTACGGGCAATCATGGCAACATGTAAATGTAATAACGTACATTCGTTTAAACACGCGTATTAATAATAGTAATTATTAATAAATAAATGTTGGAAATTCCAGGGTCATTACATTACCCACCTGTTAAAGAAAATTTCGTCCCGAAATTTAAGCTGAGGTAGATGGAGGAGTTGGGAAAAGGTGAGGATACTTTCGCATCATTTGATCCTCTCGTTCCCAAGTAAACTCAGGTCCTCATTTGGCATTCCATCGTACTCGAACGATCGGAATCTTGTTGCGTTTCAAAGTTTTGATCTCACGATCCATAATCTCAACTGGTTCTTCCACAAAGTGGAGTTTGTCGTCAATCGTAAGCTCCTCACGGGGTCTGATAAGTTCAGGTGCAGCAAGACACTTCTTCAAGTTTGACACATGGAAGGTAGGATGAACTGAGCTCAATTGTGCTGGTAGATCTAATCGGTAAGCAACGGGTCCAACACGTTCCAAGATCTCAAAAGGACCAATGTATCGTGGGTTCAACTTCCCACGTTTTCCAAAACGGATCACACCTTTCCAAGGTGCAACCTTTAACATTACACGATCACCAACGTTGAATTCAAAGTCCTTACGTTTAAGATCGGCATAACTCTTTTGACGATCACGGGCAGTCTTAAGTCTAGCTTGGATCTGAGCAATCTTCTCCGTGGTTTCGTGGACTACCTCGGGTCCGGTGATTTGCTTTTCGCCTACTTCGGCCCAACAAATAGGAGATCGGCACTTACGGCCATACAATGCTTCAAAAGGTGCAGCATTAATGCTAGAGTGATAACTGTTGTTGTACGAGAATTCGGCGAGTGGCAAATGCCTTTCTCAGGCCTTTCCAAAATCAATGACACATGCACGCAGCATGTCCTCCAAGGTCTGAATCGTTCGTTCGCTTTGCCCATCAGTCTGAGGATGATAAGCAGTACTCATGTCGAGACGAGTTCCCATGGCTTCTTGCAAAGAACGCCAAAATCTAGAAGCAAAACGGGGATCGCGATCGGAGATGATCGATAAAGGTACACCATGACGAGACACCTCTTTAATGTATAATTGAGCAAGTCTTTCCATCGTATCAGTTTCCTTCATCGCTAGAAAATGTGCAGATTTGGTAAGGCGGTCAACAATAACCCAAATAGTATCGTATCCGCCCACCGTCTTTGGTAGCTTAGTAATGAAATCCATTGTGATCCTTTCCCACTTCCATTGTGGGATTTCCGGCTGTTGAAGTAACCCAGAAGGTCTCTGATGTTCAGCCTTAACTTTCGAACAAGTCAAACACTTCCCAACATAAGTTGCAACGTCCTTCTTAAGATTCGGCCACCAATACTGTTCTTTAAGGTCGTGGTACATTTTACCCGCTCCAGGATGAATCGAATATCTCGATTTGTGTGCTTCATCAAGTATCAGGTTCCGTAGATCTCCATAAAGAGGTACCCAAATTCTTCCGGCATAACATCGGAGTCCAGACTCCCTAACCTCGAATCGGGAGACAAGTATGTTCAAATGTTCGTGAGATATGTTCTCCGCCTTGAGAGCCTCAACTTGGGCTACTCGGATCTGGTTGTTGAGGTTCGAATGGATGGTGATGTTCAGAGCCCTAACACGAAGAGGTGCCGTCCTCTCCTTTCGGCTTAAAGCGTCAGCTACAACATTGGCCTTGCCAGGGTGATAACGGAGTTCACAATCGTAGTCGTTGAGCGTCTCGATCCATCGACGCTGTCTCATATTTAGTTGCTTCTGATCAAAGATGTGCTGGAGACTCTTGTGATCGGTGAAAATAGTGCTCTTAGTTCCATACAAATAATGTCTCCATAATTTGAGCGCAAAGACAACGGCTCCAAGTTCAAGATCATGCGTAGTGTAGTTCCGCTCGTGAATCTTCAATTGGCGGGAGGCATAGGCAATAACCTTCGATCGTTGCATCAGTACACAACCAAAACCACTCTTCGATGCATCACAATAAACAACAAAGTCGTCACTGCCTTCAGGAAGTGATAGGATAGGTGCGGAGGTTAACTTCTTCTTCAAAGTTTGAAATGCTGATTCGTGTGCGGGTTCCCAAATGAACTTCTTGCCCTTGTGAGTCAGCGCGGTCAAAGGATGCGCAATCAGAGAAAATCCTTCAATGAATCTTCAGTAATAACCGGCGAGACCTAGGAATTGGCGAATATGCGTCGGAGTAGTGGGGGTCTCCCACTTGCTGATGGCTTCAATCTTGGCGGGATCAACTTTGATACCCTGGTCGCTTACAACATGACCCAAAAATTGTACTTCCTTCAACCAAAATTCACACTTGGAGAATTTGGCGTAAAGTTGCTCTTGTCTTAAGAGTTCAAGCACTAATCGGAGGTGTTGCTCATGTTCTTCTTCGCTCTTAGAGTAGATGAGGATATCATCTATGAAGACGATAACAAACTTGTCCAAGTAAGGCTTGCAGACACGATTCATGAGGTCCATGAACACGGCAGGTGCATTTGTCAAACCGAATGGCATCACGAGAAACTCATAATGACCATAACGGGTCCTGAATGCAGTCTTCATCACGTCACTTTCCTTCACCCTCAACTGGTGATAGCCGGATCGCAAATCGATCTTTGAGTAGACACTCGATCCTTGTAGTTGATCAAAAAGATCGTCAATTCGTGGAAGAGGATACCGATTCTTGATTGTCAATTTGTTGAGCTCACGGTAGTCGATACACATACGAAAGGATCCATCCTTCTTCTTCACAAACAGAACAGGTGCGCCCCAAGGCGAGAAACTTGGTTGGATAAACCCTCGATCTAACAGCTCTTGTAGTTGACTCTGTAATTCTTGCATCTCGGAAGGTGCGAGTCTATAAGGTGCGCGAGCTACAGGTGCAGCTCCTGGCACTAAATCAATCTGAAATTCTACGGCTCTCGGCGGTGGTAATCCAGGCAATTCCTCTGGGAAGACATCGGAAAATTCGTTCACAATTCGAACGTCGTTCACGCTCTTCACCTCAGTTTCTACCGCTTTCACATGTGCTAGGACAGCAAAGCGTCCCTTCTTCATAATCTTTTGCGCTTTCACGCAACTAATGAGGTTCAACTTCGAGGTACATCTCTCTCCATAGATAACCAGTGGTTCGCCATCTCCTTGTGGTATGCGAAGTGCTTTATCTCCACAGATAACATCGGCCTTTATCTTGCTCAACCAATCCATACCGACGATCACGTCAAAACTTCCCAGTTTGATAGGTATCAAATCAATTTCGAAATCTGCACCAGCTATGTTGATAATAGCTCCACGACTAATATGGTCAACCTTTTCAAGTTTTCCATTGGCGACCTCGACAAGCATACTCTCTTTTAACGGGACTAATGACCAATTAATCTTATCGCAAAAATGTCTACATACATAACTTCTATCCGCACCAGTATCAAACAAGACAGAAGCTAAACGATTGTTGATTTTGAATATACCTGTCACCAAGTCGGGGTTATCGCGTGCATCCCTTGCATTAACATTAAAAGCTCTAGCACGCGGTGGTCTGCCATCCTTTCGTTTGTTCGGGCACTCGTTTCTGAAATGGCCCGTCTGACCGCATTCGTAACACTTTTTCGGCCCGTTGGTGTTCGGCCTCCCTGTCATCGTGGTAGTCTTGCAGTCTCTACCGATGTGCCCGCTCTTCTTGCACTTCTCACAAACAGCATTACAATATCCGGTGTGGTGCTTGTAGCACCTCTTGCATTGTGGTAGCGTGCCTTTGTAGTTCGGGTTGGAGTTGTTGTTGTTGGGGTTGGGGTTGTTGTTGTTTTGCCTGAACCCTTCATGTCGCTTCGCCGAGTTTTGATCATAGTTTCTACCCCTGTTGTTGTTATTGTTGTTGTGGTTGTTATGGTTGTTGTCCCATTTCCTCTTTTCACTACTACCGGCTTCAAACTTAGCCTTCTCCGGCTCGTCAAGGATGATTTGATTCAGGAGAGTATGCGCCATGCGCATTGCTTCGGGAACATTCGGTGGTTTGGATGAGGTGACATTTCCTTTGATGGACTTAGGGAGTCCCGAGAAGTATTTCTCCATGCGCTTGAATTCGGGGGTGACCATGGTCGGACACATAAGAGCTAACTCCAAAAACCTACGGTTGTAACTGTTAAGGTCGTTCCCTACGGCCTTTAACTGCATAAATTCGATTTCCATCTTCTGAATTTCGGTTCTTGGGCAATACTCATCAATCATAGCCGCCTTGAATTCCTCCCATGGCGTAGCATACGCCTCATCGATACCTTTCGCTTGAGCTAACGTGTTCCACCACGTTAGCGCGCCGTCAGATAGCGTGCAAGATGCAAACTTGGTCTTATTGTCCTCCGAACAGTTGCTAACTCGGAATACTGATTCAAGTTCTTCGAACCATCTGGTGAGACCAACTGGTCCCTCGGTGCCGCTGAAGTTATGCGGTTTTCAGCTCTGAAATTCCTTGTATGTACACCCATTTCGAACGGGTGGGATAACTGCTGGTGGTGGCGGTTGAGCTTGGAGATTTCTTTCTGCTAGGGCTGCAGCGACCCGTTCGCTGATCATGTCCTCAATCTGGGCGGCGGTAGGTGTGGTTCTTCCATTAGCCATGGTATTCTAAACAAAAATTTTGACCCAAGTCAAAATCCAGCATGCAAGTAGTAGTAATACAGTATATAGTGACCAACATGGAATCAAAACATCACATGTTATTAAATAATGCATCTAGGTACAAATACCACAGAATCATCGTACAGCAATGTAAATAGAATATCGTGCAAGAATTAAATAATGCAAAGTTCCATTCATTAATAATAATAAGTTTCATACATCTGAATAAGTTCGTACAATACATATGAAATACATGAAACTATGTCTAGATTACATCATGAAATCTAAATACAAGGTCCTACGGTGAAGGCGGGTGAACTGCTCCTCGAGCTCAGTGACTCGAGCTCGGAGAGTCTCAGTCTCCCTCATCAGTTCCTCGTTAGAGGGAGCTGGTGGGGCAGGCGGTGCAGGTGGGGCGGGTGGTGCGGGTGGTGCTGATGTAGATGGTCCGGCTCCGGATGTAGACGGTACGTCCCTAGATGTAAGCGGTCCGTATCTAAATCTAGGTGGTACGGTTCCAGGAATAGTCAATACGTAACGGGGAACCTTACGTATCTGTGGGTCGGCAGGGTATGGCACAACTCGTTTACGAGCAGTAACCCTACGACGATGGCCAAAAGCGTCAGTAAAAGCACGACCTCTATTCACCCCTGGAATGACGGTGCCGTCGAAACGGTACCGCTTCTTCGGCGGGGTGGAGGGTGCCTGAATAGGTCTATCAGCAGGATCCTCATCATCGTTGGAGTCGTCTGATGATGAAGAATCGGCGGATGATGAGTCATCCGAATCGTGTGGTGGTGACACTGGTGGCTGAGCTGGTAATCCGAAGCGTCCGAAGGCGGCCAACATCTGTCGGTGTCTGCCTGGTGGAATCACGAATAAACGTCCGTCGGGAGTGCGTCGGCATGGCGTGCGCATGTGGTTACGAAACGGCCCTTCCCCGAACTCCGCGGGGATCTCAATACCACCAATGCGGGGCTGTGACCTCGAGGGTCCGGGAGCAGACACTGGGGCAGGTGCACTAGTACCAGCTCCGGAAGTAGAAGCACCGGGATCACTAGTGGGTGTCGGGGCCGGTGTATCGGCAGTAGCAACAGCAGGTGTAGCAGTAGGTAGGGCGACGGGGTCTGAGTCTGTACTGCCCGAAATGCCAGCATGTGGAACATCCGACATCTGAACAAGGAAAAATAAATTTTCCATGTCAGTATGTCATAAAGCAAGCAAATAATAGGCCAACAGTTTAAATCATGTATAACGGTAACTAGCATGGCAATAACAGTAATTCGTATGAAAGTAGCATGCAATCGAAAGCAAGTAGCATCATGCAGTAGTGAAATCATGTAGTAGCATACGGCATATAGCGGAAAAAGTAAGCAGTAGCATGCAGTAAATTCAGCGGAAACAAGTAAACTAGCAAGTTGTAGATTAGTCCTATTAGTGAATCCTACTCGGGTCGGTCTTAGACTCACTAATGCAACCTAATTCCCTACAACCAATGCTCTTATACCAAATATGATGCCCCGTACAAAACCATCGTGTACGAATCATCAACAACAGGATCATTACAAGGTTAAGTACTATATGCTGTAATTAAAGAAGTTGCATTCATGATAAAAAGGTGATGTTATAACCGACATCAAATGTTTTACATTTCAAAAGCATGTTTCACTAAGTAGAAGCAAATAATAAGTGTATGTGACCACAATGGTCGTTACAAGTCATAGTTCAAAAGTACGAATGTTTGAATGCAAAGTAAAGTAGTTCATGCGTGGACAACTCTAAGCAGCGGGTTCTACAGCACGACTAGTACACAGCGGAAGCAACCTCAAGCACCTGAGAAATACATGCTTAAAAACGTCAACACAACGGTTGGTGAGCTATAGTTTAAGTATAACAGTATGTAAGGTAGGCCACGAGATTTCAGTGCTACAACGAGCGTTTCAAAACAGTATGATAAAGTATATGTTAACCGTGGACACTTGGTAACTAACTTAACGTTTAAAATACCCCCTGAAAGTACACTTGGCGAGTGCGTATGTTTACGAAGTATTAAACACTCGTTGACTGCTAGCGCGACTAGCCCGAGTGGGGATGTCAAACCCTATGGATCCATATCTAAGATTCGCGTTCACCGGTTCATAAACCAATGATTAAACGTTACCGAGCTAAAGGGAATGTTTCTGCCGTTATATAACCCACACATATATAAAGTTTAAGTACTCGTGACTAGTATGTAAAACATAAAATCCGCATGTATTCTCAGTTCCCAAAATAAGTTAAAGTAAAAAGGGAATGCTATAACTCACAATGATATGTAGCGGTAAAGTAGTAGTCGGGAAAGGTGTGCAAGTAAATGGTCCGAAGTCCTCAACCTAAGTCAAATAGTACTAAGTCAGTAAATCGTCTTAATAGGTTTAAAAGTATGTATTTAAGGTCTTAAGGGTCATCATCATTCATCATCAAACAAAAGGCGTAAGGTAGGTTTCGTTTATGAAAGTAATGTAAAACAAAGTCTGACTTCAGTCAGTCACCACGGCCTCTACCCTTACTGAATTAAGGTGAGACTAGTGGCCACGGCTCCGTCTATGAGTTCCTTAAGTGTGGTAAAATTTACAGAAGCAAACTAGTCTTGGTTTGACCGTGGCGACGGTCTAAGTGCGAGTAGGTCAGAAATTTCTGCACAACGTTAAAGGACATAGTAACGATCGGAGGGCCATAAATCCTAAACCGTAACTCGGATTAAGACGAGTCCTATATGAAAAGTTATCTACTCGAAAAGTTCTATCTAAAAATCAAGGTTAGAACAGCCCAGGTCTACTGGTCTGTTCCAGAAGCATCGGGTCAGTAGGTTTTGGACAGAACAGTGAGTTTAAAAAGGGTTCCGGTGGTCTTGGTGCTTGATGTTCATCATGGTTCTCATCCTTGATGCATATAACTTCAAGTGTACAACTCATTGATGTATCTACATCATCTTAACCAAGTCTTGACCATCATAACCCATGTGCAAGTCTAAGACATGAAGCACAACTCACTTAAGAGTTGTATGAAGTTTGATGAACCAAAGTTGCATCAAAGTCTTAGATCTAACACATACATGGACTTTAAAGCTAATAACAAGTTACAAACTTAAAAGTAAACTAACTAATCAAGATCATAAGTAGTAGAACATAGTTCTTAGTTTGATCTTGAAGATCCAAGACTCAAAAGTCTAGATCCAAAGTTATATTTAAAGAAAACTTATTTGTGTGTTCTTGAACTTTCAAAGTTAACTTAATTTGTTCAAGAGATATGAGATCAAGACTAACTTGTAGTACTTGACCATATAAACTAACTACATGAAATTAAAGTGCATAAATTGAGGAATTAAACTTAAATAAACAAGAAAAGATTCATGGTTGTTCATACTTTTAAAGATTCAACCAAAGTTGATCTTTAAGTAAAGTACTTCCATGACTTACAAGTATGTCTTTAATCAACACAAGAACTTTATAATCTTTGAAACATTATATGTAGAACTTAAACTAGAGAGTTTAGTTCTTGATTGTTCTTGTTAAAACAAGATAAAAGATGAATCAAACTAGAAAGTTAGATTCTTGAAACATGTAAGTAAATAACAACAATTAACAAGACAAGTAACATTAACAACAAAGAACAACAAATGATGATGATGATTTGCATGTATGTATAAGGTTTTAAGAAGAAAAGAAGAAGAGAAAAAGTCTTTAAGATTACTTACAAGAACTAGAGAAAAGAGAGAAAAGAAATGTTGCAAGTAAGAGTGTGAGTTGGAAATGAGAGATGCAAGTGAGTACTAGTGAACAAGTAGTGTAAAAAAAAATCAAATCACCACTAAATGGCCATCAAGTTTCGGCATTCAGCAGAAAAAAAAGGGAGGAAGGCTAATGTTTAATGGCTCTTCATGTGTTAAAGCTTAAAAGTTGGATAATGAGGATGCATGCATGGAAAATGTATGTTAACTAGATTCCAAGTGTTGAAACTAACTAGTTACCCTACTAAATGATACTTACACTTGAAGACATGGGCTAACAAAGTCCACTAGTAGTGTAGGGTGGGCTTGGAAGTCCAATAACATGAGTCCATTACACTAACAAAGCCCAAGTTCAAATAAATCACAAGTTAAACCAATTAAAGTCCAAGTAACTAACTAATAGCCTTAGTTAATTAAAATGATTAATAAAATTAATCATGAATGTAAATAATATCTAAAAATATTATTCGTGAAAGTTCCGGGTGTCACAAAGACGTGTCGGGCCCTTAAAAGTCAAGTACGGGCAATCATGGCAACATGTAAATGTAATAACGTACATTCGTTTAAACACGCGTATTAATAATAGTAATTATTAATAAATAAATAAATGTTGGAAATTCCAGGGTCGTTACAAACTCCACCTGCAGAAAAGAGATAAAAGTATTAAAGCTTGGAAGATGTGTGTCCAATTTATAGAACAATACAAACGGAAATATAGATCACATGTTTCAGACTACTACTTTTAGATGAGTAGGTGAATTGTTAACCATGAAACATCCTTTATAAAAAAAATGAAGAATGATAATAGTAACATATTAACAACTATTCAACTAACAAAAGCTACAGATTTAACATAAAAATCACAGATAATACAAAATGGATGACTTGATAAAAAGGAAAACATACCTGGTTGTGTGATTCCAACACGAAATTTGCTCTAAATCGTTCCAGGAACACTTTACGATCATCACTTTAATCAGAAACATCACGAAACTCTTGAATCAATTAGTTGACCGAAAGTAAGCGAAGTTTGACTTGGAATCTGCAATTTCCATGATGTTCTTCAATCTGAATCGATGAATCACGAAGTACAAACAAGTGATAATGAATCCAAATCTATGCTCATTTCATCCTGAGATTGTCTAAATCGTTCTATACTCCTCGATTTGTGAAGTTTTCGAATGAAACATGAACTCGAGATCAAACTCTTCAAATTTGTTTATGTAAATCGAAATTGATGATGAACGTAGTTTAGGATTAGTGCTAAGATCATGTAAACATCAATTTGTTGTAGGAATCATCATTTGAAAATATGAATTTTGATTAGATAATTCAATTTGTTGTAGGAATCATCATTTGAAAATATGAATTTTGATTAGATAATGATGATGAACGTGATAGTGTACTGTGTATGAACCCTAACTGCTAACTGCAGTCTTTAATTGCTGCTATTAAAAGTTATGAAAAAATAATTTGTGAAAATGACCAAAATACCCCTCCGCGTTTTTTAGAAAAAAGTTAGGATTTCTAAAATGTGAGACGTATATTCACTTATCCAGTTTGTACCCCATTTAGTGCTTATCCATGGATTGGTCCACTATATATATATATATATATATATATATATATATATATATATATATATATATATATATATATAAACCCTACGTATAATTTCATATAAGACCCACTTGAACCAATATTAAAAGATGAAAATGATACAATAAAAAACAGGATAAAATCCAAATATATACCGAGTATGTTACTTTGTGAAAGAAAAAATTAAGGCATACTAATTTTATTGATGTCACTATACAGATAAGCCTAGAAAGACATGGTAACCTTCAAACGAAGAGTCTCAGAAAAGATAGTCAATACTTCCTTTTCTATACAATACAAATTTCCACAAACTAATGAGCTGATTGTAGTTTTGTATACCATGTCAAAGGAGTTCTGTGGTCAAAATGTATATACCGTCTATCGAAAGTTCACACCAAAAATTCATAAAAATTATTAGATATATATAACATAAATTATGTCTATTTATTCAGTCGAGTTCAATGACTTCCCATCAACATTTAGCTGCTCCATTGTAAGAAAAGCTACCCACTGTAGGATCTAAACCCATTTCAATGATAATTGTAATGACTTCAATAAGAAGTATGGAGTTGAAGTGGATAAATTTACCCAAATTCGATACTTACCTGTATCGACTAAGGAGAGTACCCAAGATCAGGCCCCAAAAACTCCAAGTTCAAATGTCAAACAATGTTAGCAGCACATGAAATTCAACATATCATAGTCAAAGGCTCACCTGGTGATAATTAATATGGGCACCCATTCAAACATTCTGCACCAGAGGCGAATCCCCATCTACGAAACACCCATGAATTAGGGAAAAACTTTAAACAAAAAAATTGACAGAAGCACACTTATAAGCTCTAATGATCTGTCACTCTACACGAATAATGCAACACCCAAATTTCATAGTTAACAGGGTTGTTAAAATAGCTAAAAATAAACCCTGTACATCTCAGTAACAATCAGTAACCCCTGATCTGTTTCATCATCGAAGTCCACATAGAGACATCTGAATTAGAGAACCACAACAATTCAAAAATCAATAATCAAAATAATAGAGGCAACAAAGTAGAAGATAACTAATTTCATATAATCAACAATCAAATACAGAGGTACAAGAAAAAAAAATACCTAATTTCATTTTCTTGTGTTGGAAAAAGGAGCGGTGGGAAAGATAGCGATGAAGAAGCTAATTTTAATTTAGAGTAGTTGCATATCGATAACCAAGGAGAAGCGCGCGCTTCAAGAATACGAAGCAGGTGGTGGCATGCTAGGAGAACTTGAGAGAAAGTGGTGGCAGCCTGAGAGACTTTGGACATCTGTCATAGAAGAAGTAAAGGATTAAACGTGGTCGAATGAAAAGCTAAAACGTGGCAAGCACTTGGGCGACTTCAGTGTAATTACAATATTACGCCTACTATCGGGTGTGTTTGGGTAAAACTAGCTGGAGCTATAGTTTATAGCTGGAGCTAGAGCTGGAGCTGGAGCTGGAGCTGGAGCTTATTTTTAAAGCTGATAGCTGGAGCTTATTATTTTTTATAAGTGTTTGGTAAACTAGCTGAAGCTTATTTTTCAGTTCATAAGCTCTACTTTTTTTCATAAGCTACTACAAGTAGCTTATTTTTTAAGAGCTTATGATTTTCATAAGCTCTGCTTTTTATGTCTACCAAACAAAGCTTATGACTTGGAGCTTATTAAAGTCATAAGCTCAAGCTCTCATAAGCTTCCATAAGCTCCAATAAGCTACCCAGCCAAACATACCCATAGTAAACAAATCAACCTTTTATATATATATATATATATATATATATATATATATATATATATATATAGGGATCAAGGGGAAGTGACCTGTAGGGGGAAGGGGAAAGTAATTTTTTTTTCTTCTTATTTTCTTTTTTTTTTTTGAAAAATTGTTTTTGGCAAACATTAAGATTAGGTGAAAATATGAACATTTAAAAAAAACTCTCTCTGATAAATGTTACAAATATTATTTTGACCAAAAAACTGCTCGAAGAAATAACATTCATCGTGATGAAAATTATTTCTTCAAGCGTTTTTTTTAACTTATGTAAAGTGTTTTTTTTCAAAATTTAGCACGATTTAGAGTTTAAGGGTTAGGGTTTAGGGTTTAGTCCCTAAATTTAAAACCTATATATATATGGTCATAATAAAGATGGAAGCACTTTTTTGGGGGAAGTAAAAAAAAAAATTTTAAAATTTTGGTTTTTTCGGATTTTTTTTTAGACATCAAAATTAGTAAAAAATATGAACATTTAAAAAAGACACTTTGTGACGAATATTATTATCTGGCAGTAAAACGCTCGAAGAAAAAAATGAAAATATTCAATGCATTGAATGTTTTGATTCTGAGTTTATTTGCATCGTTTTGTTTTCATCTTGTGTGAAGTGTTTTTTTTTTTTTAAATTTAACCCGATTTAGAGTTTAGGGTTTAGTGTTTAGTCCCTAAACCCAAAAGCCTCAACCCTAAACCCTAAACCCTAAACTCTAAACCGTTCGTGTTAAAATATTCAATCTAAACCCTAAACCCTAATTTCTAAACCCAAAAGTTTAATTTCTAAACCCTAATAGCTAAACCCTAATTTTTAACCTCCTAATTTCTAAACTCTAATTTCTAACCCCTTAAAAAAAACTCAGAATATTTTTTCCTTCGGGCATTTTACCGTCAAAATAATAACATTCATCACAAAGTGTCTTTTTTAAATGTTCATATTTTCATGTGATCTTGATGCTTGAAAAAAATTCGAAAAAAGGAAAAAAAGTTACTTCCCTCACTTCCTCCAAAAAAGTGCTTCCCTTTTGATTATATATATATATATATATATATATATATATATATGTTTACTTTGTTAACAATTGTGCTATATTTTATGAATAAGCAAAAGGTCATTGTTTTACTCCACTAAAGGTGTTGTGGGTATATTATATAATTGCATCATAAATATAAAATATGCCGAAGATAAGATTAGGTGATTGTCTTATAGGTTTAATACTTATAACCAGAAAAATGATTGATGTTTATATGCTTAATTAATATCTTATTCATTTTATTAACAATTAAACAATATAATACAAAGTTTAATATCCAAATTCTGTCAACACCAAATGACCAATATTAAGAAAAAAACAAATAAGCTCAAGTGATAATGAGAGAAAAGAATGGCTCGAGCATAGAAAAGAGTGAATGGAAAAAGAAAAGATAAAAACTAGTATGTTGAAACAAAAAGCGAGAGTGAAATGAGCGCTTGAAGGAGATGAAAATACAAAGTTCTTCCATTCAATCATTAGTCGCAAAAACAACAAAAGCAACATGAGAGGTCTAGTCATCAATGGTATGTGGAATGACTCACCTAATGAAATCAAGGGTGAAGTTTTTAAACACTTTAAGCGGATGTTTGAAGAATTGAATATTGATAGACCGTGTATGGAAGACCTTCGATACCCTTGTTTGTCCTCGGAAAATGTCGAGGCTTTAGAAAACCCTTTCGATGAAAAGGAGATTAAAGAGGCGGTTTTTGATTGTGGATGTAAAGACCCGTCCTAATCCATAAGAACGAATACAATAACATATGAATAC
The DNA here is from genome assembly GCF_046630445.1 of Rutidosis leptorrhynchoides. NCBI lineage: Eukaryota > Viridiplantae > Streptophyta > Magnoliopsida > Asterales > Asteraceae > Rutidosis > Rutidosis leptorrhynchoides. The sequence continues at coordinate 129,947,859 of NC_092333.1, read as the reverse complement.
ATCGCGAGGTATTTGACCTCTATATGATACATTTTACAAACATTGCATTCGTTTGAAAAGACAAACTTTCATTACATCGAAAGTTGACAGGCAATGCATACCATTTCATAATATCCATCTATAAATGATCTAATCTGTCATTTTCTTAATCATAATCTTTACTGAACTCGACGACTTGAATGCAACGTCCTTTGAAATATGTCATGAATGACTCCAAGTAAGATCTCTAAAATGAACTAATGCACAGCGGAAGATTTCTTTAATACCTGAGAATAAACATGCTTTAAAGTGTCAACCAAAAGGTTGATGAGTTCATTAGTTTATCATAATCATTTATTTCCATCATTTTAATACACCACAAGAATTTCATTTCCATTTCTCATAAAAATACGTCCTATGCATAGAGAAAAAAATCATTCATATGGATTGAACACCTGGTAACCGACATTAACAAGATGCATATAAGAATATCCCCTATCATTCCGGGAAATCCTTCGGACATGATAAAAATGAATTCGAAGTACTAAAGCATCCGGTACTTTGGATGGGGTTCGTTAGGCCCAATAGATCTATCTTTAGGATTCGCGTCAATTAGGGGTGCACTAATTCTCAAAATTAGTGATGTTCCCTAATTCTTAGGCTACCAAGCAAAAGGGGCATATTCGGCTTCGATCATTCAACCATATAATGTAGTTTCGATTACTTGTGTCTATTTCGTAAAACATTTATAAAAATTGCGCATGTATTCTCAGCCCAAAAATATAAAGGGTAAAAAAGGCAAATGAAACTCACCATACTGTATTTCGTAGTAAAAATACATATAACATCGTTGAACAAGTGCAAGGTTGGCCTCGGATTCACGAACCTAGATTAAGTATATATATTTATATGTTGGTCAATATTTGTCTAACAAATTAGGTTATGTCATAGTGTACTACAATCCTAATGCTCGAGACTAAATATGCAAAAGTCAACAAAAGTCAATTTGACCCAAAATGATTTTCAAAATTTATACATGATTATTATATAGTTTAAATATCGTCGTTTTATATTTATTAAATATATTTAAAAGATTTATTAGAGTAAATAATATAATTCATTCATTAATAAATAAAGTTTTATACAAAAATATACTTTTATATATCTTAAGTAATAAAGTTCATAAAATATTATGATAGGTTAAGGTAATTATATTATCTATATTACATATTTATTTGATAAAAATAACATTTTTAATAATAATAAGTAAAAGTTGTATTATTTTGTAATAATAATTATTATTATTCTATTAATAAAAATATCAATATTTATATTTACTAAAAATGATATTATGATAAAATGATAATTCTAATTATGATAACTTTAAGATTTACAATACTTTTTAATATTAACTTTAAAATGATAACTCTATTTAAAATGATAATAATAATGATATTTATAATAACGATGACATTTATATTAAAATGATAATTTTCATTAAATGATAGTTTTAATACTAACGATACTTTTAATAATAATAGTAATAATAAAAATAAGAACGGTAATTTTATCATAATCAATATCTTACAATATTTTAATTTCATCATGATACTCATACTCATTATTTCCTAATCGATTCGTTTAATAGTTTTTAATCGTCTTTTATATCGCGCTCATTTTAATGGTAATAATAGTAATCATAATAATTAGGTGTTACTAATATTAGTTTTAATTATAATAATACTAATAATAGTAAATATTAATACTAATAACTATTTTAATGATAATAATAATAATACTAATTATAACTTTAATGATAATTACGATAGTAATAATAATTATTAATGATAATACCTTTTATTGATAATAATAATAATAATAATAATAATAATAATTAGATAAAAACTTATAACGACGATAATAACGACGATAATAATAATCATTTTTAATAATAATATAAAAATTCAATTGACTATAACTTCTAATCCGTTCATCGAAATCATTCGATATCTAAATGAAAAGTTCTTAATTTTTCGCTAGCTTTCCAACGACATGCATATCTTATACCTTATTTCAACCGCATATGTAACTAATTCAGGATTCAAAATAACCTATCTAATGGTAATATCAAAAGTACAAGCATGCATAATCCTATATACTCGAGCACTAGTCAGGGATACACTATTAGTATGTAAAAATTAAATTATGAGTACTCACGTACCAATATTGAGATTCAATATTGCAGGAAAGGTACGTAAACGCAACGGAGATGATAAACACTAGTTTGACCTCACGAGCATACCCATGAACTATACCCATAACCTCCATAGCTATAACCCATAATTTCCTTAGCCCTATCCTACTCGAAAAAGCCGTCTTGAAATAATTCGTTCATGACCTCATCGTATTATTTTATGTATAAATAATAATAATACTACTACTAATAATATTAATATTAATAATAATAAGATTAATATTAATAATCTTAATAATATATATATATATATATATATATATATATATATATATATATATATATATATATATATATATATATATATATATATATATTGAGAAGAGATCGAGAGGCGGTGATTGAAATGAATTGAATGATTGGGAAAAAAATTGCATTCGCTTGGTTTTAAAGAAGTTGAGGCCACCTACTACTTCTATAAGATTGCCGACACTTTACTTAATTACTATTATACATAATTATATTAGTTAATCTTTATAATTAATTATATATTATATTATATTTACGCTCATGGTAAAAATGTAATGTTTTACTCAAATGACCTGGACATTGTCACTCGAATCATGTCCCGCTTCCGGTTTTTCGAACGACGTTTCGTACGCGGAGAAAACTGGTACTTTACATTACGCGACACGTACCTTTATTAATAACTAGACTTAAATTACTGAAAAACTAACCCACTCAAAGTATAATTTAATCTTTTGAGTGTTTTGGTCATTTGCTTCTATAAATCAATGTTTCGTTGTTTGTTAAAAATGTATATTTCAAGTTAACTTTTATGACCAAGTTAATATTATACTTATCATTTTGTAAAATATATAACTATATACATATGTGTATATATATATATATATATATATATATATATATATATATATATATATATATATATATATATATATATATATATATATATATATATATATATTTAAAATATAATCTAGACTTATTATATATAAACAAAATATTTATTTAATATAATATGTAGTTTTTCCCATACTAATTATATTTCAAGGTCTGTTTTATATAACTTAAACTCGTTTTAATACTAGAATTTATTATATCAAATAATGTTTTAATTAATATGAAAACTAAATAATTAAGTTGCCAAGGGACAAGAGTTAACCACTGAAAAGTATGCTTTTGAAAACTAAACAAAAATCTACACTAGCCTCTTGACTAACTCTCGTTAATGGACACATTGTCCGTACTTGAAAATCACTTTACCATTTTCCGAATACCGTTAAAAAGAAAAGGTTTCCTAAATCAAAGTGGACCTCTCAACAGACACTCGTAATCATAATTCAGTATATCCGATATTTCAATCTTTTGATATTATCTTTTAATTCCATCGATAATTATTCTAAATATATTTTGAAACAAATACGTTCATGTAAAGTATTATACGTCTGATACTTTGTTAATGTTTTCAAGTTATAATATATACACATACATATATAATCATATCCGTTCATATAATGGTTCGTGAATCGTCGAAACTTGGTCTAGGTTAATTGAATGTATGAACACAGTTTAAAATTCTTAACAAACTTTGCTTATCGTGTCGGATTAATGTAAAGATTAAAGTTTAAATTTGGTCGGAAATTTCTGGGTCCTCACAGTACCTACCCGTTAAAGAAATTTCGTCCCGAAATTTGATCGTGGTCGTCATGTCTAACCATAAAAATATTTTCATGACGAATATAGGTCGATAAATAGAGTTTTGTCTTTATTGGGTAATATGGATAAAACAATTTGATTACGCGAAGAGTATTAGTGAAACTATCGCAAAAGAGTGAAATGAGAAAGGTAAAGTTTTGTCATATCTTTTGACATAGACAGGTTAATTTCAGAAGTTCAAGAGATTTGGAGAAAATCTTAGTAACAAGATTTGATTAAGGAAATTAGGATCCGCTTTAAATGCGATCATCCATTTTGATTGCTCTGTCGGAGATTTTCCTATAAATCCACCTCCTTCGTTTCCTTACAACTCACACCTTCTATTCTTTCTCCCTCAACTCATATTTTAAAGTATTCGTCAATATGCTTCATTCAGTTCTGATTCTCGATATACTTCTAACTTTCATATCGGTCATTCTTCTTTTTCATCTACCGCCAGAAGAATCTATTTACTTCTACTATACTCTTGGGTTTATAGTGTTTCTAGTTCTCCCGTGTCTTTATATTGCTATATGCATCGACATATACGGTTTATAATTTCTGGGTGGTTGTTGGGTTTTATATCTTCCCTTATATTTCGATGTCCCTGCTTCTGTCTTCTATAATCATTGTCATCTCTAATTAATGCTCTCTTTTATTTGCTGCGATTTATATCCCAATTTCTGTTTCGGAGCTTTGTCCTTTCGTTTCTTCTTCTTGCGAGTAAGTACCGCTTATAATGGTCCATTCGTAGATAAAAATTTCGGATTAAACATTGTTAATGTTCTAAGAAGGAAATCGTAATGGCACGATCTTGATTTGTCAAATTATCAGAATACCTCGGAAAAGATAGAATCATCAAGAAAATATTTTCTTGATATTTTTAGAGATTAAGTAGAATACAAGAGTCGTGTAACATGGCACATGATGACGGTATGGTCTATGAATCATCAAGTTTTATTAGAAACTCAGCATGAATTACTGTAATATAATCACGTTGATCAAGTGTCATTATATTATACTAACTCATGCTTCAGCTCCCAACACTACTTCAAAAATATTCCTATTTTAAACTCGAATGTTTCAGAATCTAGAAACTAAAATAGTTTCTTTTATGATGTAATACAGATAGCGCGAAGAGGTAAATGATTTCATATAAGAATAATTATGAAAATATCTTCAGAAATATGGAGGATATTTATAATGAAAGATACGATGATATCTTAGAATTTCTAATATCAGAGGATGATGAAGAATATTGTCCGCAGGGGTTTAGAGTCAGGAGCAAGGTATTCGTTAATGACTTCAGCAGGTACTGAATCATTTGGATTCTTTGAAGTCAGGTTCAGTCTTTGTGATTTGTCCACAACCTCCTTCATACTTTGCTCAATCCAGTTTCCAGTTCCAAGACTTCTCTTTTTCTGCACTTTGCCAGCACACTTATTCATTATCATCAAACTTTTAGTGTTAAAGTCGTTTATAATTTTTTCTGCTTCATCAGCATTTTTCCATTTTCGGAGAACCAATTCGTAGTTCGGAGTGTTTTTCAGAAACTTCACATTCAAATTAAGTCCAGAAGATAGACGTTATATATACACATATAACTGTTGGCGTAGACATGCTGCGAGACTTCAAAATACTGATTGCTAATTCTCGATGATTCGTATGGCAATTCTCATTACAAGATGCGAATGAGTAAATGATGGGGTTTCGGTAAATATAATGATTCTTCGGAAGGTCAAAGATCAGTGAGGTTGTGAATAAGTTTATTGCTAATGTGGTGGAACATGAAAGGTTCTTCGGTAACAAAAGGGTAATCATATATATCAAGATTATGATAAGGCTACTCCGAATGAAAAAAAAAAATCGAAGTTGTCTTGCTGGAGCTGTGATAGAATTTGTTACTTTGAAAAGGAATTGCAAAGTCATTTTTGCTAATAAATGCCAAAGGATCTGATGCAGATATGTGTTGAATTATGACTTTGGTTTCGAGAGCTTTTTAAGTACATAACTGTGGGTAATATGTGGTTGGATCATCATCTCGATTGCTCATTATTTAAAGTGTCTTCATAAATTTTCGAAGGGTTTGAACACAGATTGTAATCGTTAATACACATTTGATGTTCTAACACAGTTTTGAAGTCAAAGTATAGCTTTGAAATATGTAGGAATCTAAAAGTGATGGTACCAGTTATATCTCGAATTGAATTCTGAGGTTTCAAAATCAGAATATGTAATTGAGTTTGAATGAGTATGGTTGTTTTGATTTCTATGAAAGAATGTATATTAATGTGAAAGTAGAAAGTATAGTTGATAATTTGCTTAATCAGATTCGAAGAATGTAAGATATTAATTGTGAATACATATATATCTCTCGGGTATTACCTACCCGTTAAAAAAAATTCACAATTAATATTTTGTACAAAAAAATTTTATTACAGTCTTTATGAAAATATATATGTATATATTCTCTTCAGATGTAATATAGATTTTAATGAGTTAATACTAAATTAAACTCATTCGATTTACGGTTGGAACTAGAATTGAATAATCCCTTGAAGGCTTTAGAGATTACATAAGTATTTCTTCAATAATATTGAAATTATGAATCAATACTTCGTTATTTGTTGAGGCGTGATGTTGGTTTTCGTTAAATTCTTGTGAACTTCGCAAAGTACGAATGATGTTATCTGAAAAGTTTCGGGTACATCGATGATGAAAGTGTAAAATCAAATATATACTTGATTTATTATGAATTGAAATTTGTTGAATTGAGACAGAGATTGTAGTTAACGATGGTTAAGTTGCGGGCGAAGGACGTACATTATTGCATATTTGTAATATGAGTTAACCGAGTAGTTAAGATTCACACACAATAGCTTAGCACGGAAAGATTTATTTTTATTTCAAAATATATAAATATATATATATATATATATATATATATATATATATATATATATATATATATAATATACATATAATTTCTTCAGAGGGAATCAGTTAATTCTTCATAACTCGTTGATACAATATACGCTTTATTGATTTGTAATGATGTCCACGGTGATTCTTGAACTGACGGAGTTTGTGATGTTATAGGTGTTGTTGATTCTGATGCTGACTGCACTGACGATGCTGGTGACGCTGACGGTACTGATGATGCTGTTGGTAAAACAAGTTTAGCTTGTTAACCACACACCATTTTTGTCAGGGTTTCTACTCTTCCTTCTATCATTTTGGTTCGCTTAACTGCTTTATGGTTAGGGCTAGATTAGATAATCTCTAAGACTTTAGAGATTACATAATCGCCGCGGAATGTTTCTCCAATGAAGTTATGAATTAATACTTCGTCAGTTATTGTTGTTGGTATTCCTTGGTATCCATGGTGCGTATGACGTTGATGCTCTTGGGACAGATTGTGGAGTTGAGATTTACGACGCGGTTGTGGTTGGAGGTGGTAATGGTACTGTTGGCGTTGATGATGGTGGCACTGGTTATGCTGCTGGTGCTGCTGCTGGTGTTTGTAATCTTTGCACCATATTCTCCAAAGCTATTACTCGAGCGCGAAGCTCGTTGACTTCTTCTATTACACCGGGGTGATTGTCGGTTCGGACGAGCGGATAAATAAAATCTAAAATTTGATGTAATATATAATCGTGACGAGATACTCTGGAAAGGAGAGAGAAAATGGTGTTTCGGACAGGTTCGCCGGTAAGTGCTTCAGGTTCTTCGTCAAGAGGGCAATGTGGTGGATGGAAAGGATCGCCTTCTTCTTGTCTCCAATGATTGAGGAGGCTACGAACCCATCCCCAATTCATCTAGAATAGATGATGGCTGATTGGTTGATCCATTCCGGTCACACTGCTTTTGGAGCTTGAGTGGGATTCCATTTCGGAATCCGAGGGACTTGAACTAATGACGAATTCCATTTCGCACGATCTAGTAAAGGATTTTTCGATATGAAGTGATTTCTGGCTATCGGATGGTATTCTAATTATATAGAATATCTATATATATAGAACAAAAGATTTTGTAGATTACGGAGAAATTTACGGAATATGTCAGGCAAAGTTTACAGTAATAGATACGATAAGATATGATTTAGCAGATACGCTAAGATATGAATTTTGTCTATACACTATTCATGCAATCAATGCAGCAAAACGTGTCTAGACTAAGAATGATAAGCAGGTAATTTCCTAAGGATGATAAGTAGAAAATTTTCGACACAAAATGATAAGCAAAACTTTTGACATGCAGACACGGTCGAAGTCCAGACTCACTAATGCATCCTAACGACTTATCAGTTAGACACACTAATGCAGACCTGGTTCGCTAAGACCACCGCTCTGATACCACATGTAAAGACCCATCCTAATCCATAAGAACGAATACAATAACATATGAATACATCGCGAGGTATTTGACCTCTATATGATACATTTTACAAATATTGCATTCGTTTTAAAAGACAAACTTTCATTACATCGAAAGTTGACAGGCAATGCATACCATTTCATAATATCCATCTATAAATGATCTAATCTGTCATTTTCTTAATCATAATCTTTACTGAACTCGACGACTTGAATGCAACGTCCTTTGAAATATGTCATGAATGACTCCAAGTAAGATCTCTAAAATGAACTAATGCACAGCGGAAGATTTCTTTAATACCTGAGAATAAACATGCTTTAAAGTGTCAACCAAAAGGTTGGTGAGTTCATTAGTTTATCATAATCATTTATTTCCATCATTTTAATACACCACAAGAATTTCATTTCTATTTCTCATAAAAATACGTCCATGCATAGAGAAAAAAATCATTCATATGAACTGAACACCTGGTAACCGACATTAACAAGATGCATATAAGAATATCCCCTATCATTCTAGGAAATTCTTCGGACATGATAAAAATGAATTCGAAGTACTAAAGCATCTGGTACTTTGGATGGGGTTCATTAGGCCCAATAGATCCATCTTTAGGATTCACGTCAATTAGGGGTGCACTAATTCTCAAAATTAGTGATGTTCCCTAATTCTTAGGCTACCAAGCAAAAGGGGCATATTTGGCTTCGATCATTCAACCATATAATGTAGTTTCGATTACTTGTGTCTATTTCGTAAAACATTTATAAAAATTGCGCATGTATTCTCAACCCAAAAATATAAAGGGTAAAAAAGGTAAATGAAACTCACCATACTGTATTTTGTAGTAAAAATACATATAGCATCATTGAACAAGTGCAAGGTTGGCCTCGGATTCACGAACCTAGATTAAGTATATATATTTATATGTTGGTCAATATTTGTCTAACAAATTAGGTTATGTCATAGTGTACCACAATCCTAATGCTCGAGACTAAATATGCAAAAGTCAACAAAAGTCAATTTGACCTAAAATGATTTCCAAAATTTATACATGATTATTATATAGTTTAAATATCGTCGTTTTATATTTATTAAATATATTTAAAAGATTTATTAGAGTAAATAATATAATTCATTCATTAATAAATAAAATTTTATACAAAAATATACTTTTATATATCTTAAGTAATAAAGTTCATAAAATATTATGATAGGTTAAGGTAATTATATTATCTATATTACATATTTATTTGATAAAAATAACATTATTAATAATAATAAGTAAAAGTTGTATTATTTTGTAATAATAATTATTATTATTCTATTAATAAAAATATCAATATTTATATTTACTAAAAATGATATTATGATAAAATGATAATTCTAATTATGATAACTTTAAGATTTACAATACTTTTTAAAATTAACTTTAAAATGATAACTCTATTTAAAATGATAATAATAATGATATTTATAATAACGATGACATTTCTATTAAAATGATAATTTTCGTTAAATGATAGTTTTAATACTAACGATACTTTTAATATTAATAGTAATAATAAAAATAAGAACGGTAATTTTATCTAAATCAATATCTTACAATATTTTAATTTCATCATGATACTCATACTCATTATTTCCTAATCGATTCGTTTAATAGTTTTTAATCGTCTTTTATATCGCGCTCATTTTAATGGTAATAATAGTAATCATAATAATTAGGTGTTACTAATATTAGTTTTAATTATAATAATACTAATAATAGTAAATATTAATACCTTTAACTATTTTAATGATAATAATAATAATACTAATTATAACTTTAACGATAATTACGATAGTAATAATAATTATTAATGATAATACCTTTTATTGATAATAATAATAATAATAATAATAATAATAATAATAATAATAATAATATTAATAATAATATTAATAATATTAATAATAATATTAATAATATTAATAATAATAATAATAATAATAATAATAATAATAATAATAATAATAATAATAATAATAATAATAATAATAATAATAATAATAATAATAATAATAATAATAAGATAAAAACTTATAACGACGATAATAACGACGATAATAATAATCATTTTTAATAATAATATAAAAATTCAATTGACTATAACTTCTAATCCGTTCATCGAAATCATTCGATATCTAAATGAAAAGTTCTTAATTTTTCGCTAGCTTTCCAACGACATGCATATCTTATACCTTATCTCAACCACATATGTAACTAATTCAGGATTCAACATAACCTATCTAATGGTAATATCAAAAGTACAAGCATGCATAATCCTATATACTCGAGCACTAGTCAGGGATACACTATTAGTATGTAAAAATTAAATTATGAGTACTCACGTATCAATATTGAGATTCAATATTGCAGGAAAGATACGTAAACGCAACGGAGATGATAAACACTAGTTTGACCTCACGAGCATACCCATGAACCATACCCATAACCTCCATAGCTATAACCCATAATTTCCTTAGCCCTATCCTACTCGAAAAAGCCGTCTTGAAATAATTCGTTCATGACCTCGTCGTAGTATTTTATGTATAAATAATAATAATACTACTACTAATAATATTAATATTAATAATAATAAGATTAATATTAATAATCTTAATATTAATAATATATATATATATATATATATATATATATATATATATATATATATATATATATATATATATATATATATATATATATATATATATATATATTGAGAAGAGATCGAGAGGCAGTGATTGAAATGAATTGAATGAATGAGAAAAAAAATTGCATTCGCTTGGTTTTAAAGAAGTTGAAGCCACCTCCTACTTCCATAAGATTGCCGACACTTTACTTAATTACTATTATACATAATTATATTATTTAATCTTTATAATTAATTATATATTATATTATATTTACGCTCATGGTAAAAATGTAATTTTTACTCAAATGACCTGGACGTTGGCACTCGACTCATGTCCCGCTTCCGGTTTTTCGAACAACATTTCGTACGCGGAGAAAACAGGTACTTTACATTACGCGACACGTACCTTTATTAATAACTAGACTTAAATTAATGAAAAACTAACCCACTCAAAGTATAACTTAATCTTTTGAGTGTTTTGGTCATTTGCTTCTATAAATCAATGTTTCGTTGTTTGTTAAAAATGTATATTTCAAGTTAACGTTTATGACCAAGTTAATGTTATACTTATCATTTTGTAAAATATATAACTATATACATATGTATATATATATATATATATATATATATATATATATATATATATATATATATATATATATATATATATATATATATATATATATATATATATATATATATCTATATATCTCTATTTAAAATATAATCTAGACTTATTATATACAAACAAAATATTTATTTAATATAATATGTAGTTTTTCCCATACTAATTATATTTCAAGGTCCGTTTTATATAACTTAAACTCGTTTTAATACTAGAATTTATTATATCAAATAATGTTTTAATTAATATGAAAACTAAATAATTAAGTTGCCAAGGGACACGAGTTAACCACTGAAAAGTATGCTTTTGAAAACTAAGCAAAAATCTCCACTAGCCTCTTGACTAACTCTCGTTAATGGACACATTGTCCTTACTTGAAAATCACTTTACCATTTTCCGAATACCGTTAAAAAGAAAAGGTTTTCTAAATCAAAGTGGACCTCTCAACAGAGACTCGTAATCATAATTAAGTGTATCTGATATTTCAATCTTTTGATATTATCTTTTAATTCCATCGATAATTATTCTAAATATATTTTGAAACAAATACGTTCATGTAAAGTATTATACGTCTAATACTTTGTTAACGTTTTCAAGTTATAATATATACACATATACATATATAATCATATCCGTTCATATAATGGATCGTGAATAGTCGAAACTTGGTCGAGGTTAATTGAATGTATGAACACAGTTTAAAATTCTTAACAAACTTTGCTTATCGTGTCGGACTAATGTAAAGATTAAAGTTTAAATTTGGTCGGAAATTTTCGGGTCGTCACAGTGGAAGCAACAAAGCTCCCGGTCCCGATGGTTTTAACATGAGGTTTTATAAAAAAAATATTGGGATTTAATAAAAGATGATCTTGTAAGTGCTATAAGGGAGAATTTTCAAAAGGTTACAACTCTTCTTTTGTTACACTCATTCCGAAGAAAACCGATCCCATCGGACTTAGTGATTACCGGCCTATTAGTTTGATTGGTAGCTTTTACAAAGTCGTTGTAAAACTCCTTTCCAATCGATTAAAGAAAGTAATCCCGCATCTTATTCCTCCGGAGTAAAGTGTGTTCTTGAAAGATAGATTTATTCTTGATGGCGCATTAATAGTAAATGAAAGTGTAGATTACATAAAAGAAGTAAAGAAAAAAGCCATAATGTTTAAAGTTGACTTCGAGAAGGCTTTTGATAGTCTTAATTGGAACTTTTTAATGGAGGTTATGAGTAGTATGGGGTTCGGATTGAAATAGATAAAGTGGATATTTTCTTGTTTAAAAACGGCATCAATTTTCGTTTTTGTCAATGGCTCCCCAACCGAGGAGTTTTCATTAGAAAGAGGGATTCGACAAGGTGATCCACTATCACCATTTCTTTTTATTCTTGCGGCGGAGGGCTTAAACATCCTCGCCAAAGCAGCCACCGAAAATGGTCAAAGGTGTAGAAATTGGGAACGACAAAGTTAAACTATCGCATCTCCAATACGCCGACGATACCAACTTTTTAGGCGAATGGAGTAGTGAAAATTTTGAATGGAGTAGTGAAAATTTTAACAACCTACAAAATCTACTCAAGTGTTTTGAGTTAGCGTCGGGTTTGAAAGTAAATTTCCATAAGAGTTGCCTCTATGGAATTAGGGTCGATATCCATGAAACAAATCGTGTGGCCGCTTTGTTGGGTTGTCAAGTTGGCACATTTCTTTTCACTTACCTTGGGCTCCCGATGGGTGCAAAAATGAACAAACAACGTAGTTGGAAGCCGGTCATAGATAAGATTAAATCTAAACTTTCGAGTTGGAAATTACGTTCGATGTCATTTGGGGGAAGAATGGTCATCATCAAATCGGTTCTCAATAGCCTTCCATTGTATTATTTCTCAATCTTTCGTGCCCCTTCTTGCGTGTTGAAAATACTTGAGAGTGTGATAAGAGTGTTTTTTTGGGGTGGGTCGGAATCATCAAAAATTCCATGTGTTAAATGGGACAAAGTTGTTTCTTCTAACGAAAATGTGGGGTTAAATTTCGGGCTTTTAAAAAGTAAAAAATCTTGCTTTATTGGGAAAGTGGTGGTGGAGGTTTTATACCGAAACCGATTCACTTTGGGCTATTATTATTGGTAGTATATATGGTTCGTGTGGGGGATTGGATTTAGAGAATGAAGCAATTCGTTCTTTAAAACCCTCCACTTGGAAATATATTATTTTGGCAGGTACACAACTTGAGGACCTTGATATCAACTTCAGAGCATCATTCATTATCTCAATCAGCAGCAACTCTAACAGAAGCTTCTGGGATACTGTTTGGATCAGCGGCAATAAATTGCGCAACTCGTTTGGTCGGTTATATCGATTGGAAAACAAGCCGACAGCAACCATTCGCGATAGAATCAGAATCACAGAACGTGGGACAACAGCTTTTGTAACACCGTACTTTTTACATATACATTTTTTTTAAGATACTTACAGCGGAAGACTAATTAATTTACAGATAATATATTATTTACACAAACATATGATTACACAAAACACTGGTGTTACGTTACTACTACAAGCCGTTTAACCATATAGTTTATTACAAAACACATCAGAGTGACACTTTGTCAAACATCTTCGGTTGTCCTGCAAAACTCAGCAAAAGCTGCTAATACACACATGTAGGGCAAAACACTATGGGGGAATTAGCATAAGGCTAAATGAATGGCAATATCTAGGTGGACATCACTACAAGCGTCAAGCACAGCTTAAAGGCACTGGTCAAAACTAATCACTTAAATCCATACACAAGAGGACCGGCAACCCATAGCTGATCAAGCTGGAATATACCGATAGTCCACACTACTGAATCACAGATATAGTCTTCCAGACGTGACGCACTCGTCATTCACACTATACCACTAATCAGTAACACTTGGACCCAATACTATCACCCTAAATACACAAGGTAAATAGCATTGACCTCTTACGTCGCACAAAACACCTCAACGTTCACTGGTGCGCACATAATCACATATAGTCACAATATTGGTCACATACTCATTACACAGTCTAATTTTAAGCATGGCACAGATCACTATACTTGTCACTATATAATCACATCCATAAAGATAATCCCACTCACCTGGAAGTACAAGTACTCAGTTGTCTTATATCACTGAGTCTTCTTTGTTCCTTTATTACCTGAGAATATCATATCTCAAGTTAGCACATATCCAATTAATAATATCATCAATTATACTCTAAACAACATCATATAGCCTAATATATCAATATATGACAAGTTTACATGGTTCCCCATTCAATTGCAACTATCACACGCGTATAAAACGCGACATAAACGCTATTCCATCATTGTGACCCAAAATAAAGTTTGATTCAGTGTTTTAAAACTTCACTATTAGAAACTACTCCTCATTACGTTTTCAACGGTAGTTTATTCATTAAAAACGGAGATACGGTTTGAAAGTTATGGCCAAAACAAGTTTTTCAAAAAGCTGACAGACTGCAACCGAAATGACCCGGATACACCCCGTAACCGTACGGATGCATCCTGCAATCGTACGGGAGCTGTTCATCAGTACTAGGTCGTTGTTTTCGTCATTTTGAGCCCCAAATCTCGTTTTTGCACTATTTTGACGCTACAAATCACTTAGAAAACATATATAACTCATACACAAACATTTTCTAACATCAATTTGATAAGAACAACACTTCAAATACAATATTTGATTCAAAAACCCACTTTAACCCAAAAACTCATAAGAACTAAAAATTAGATTGATTTAACACTTGAAATCACTTGTTAAATACCTTATGATGTTACTGAAATCACAAGACACGAATTCCAGTTAAAAAAACGAGATCAAGAACACAAGTTAGGGATTAGGGTTTGTGAAATTTGGGAGCGTATGTGTGTGTGGTGTTTAATTTCCAAAAATGGAAATAAGAAGAAACCACATCTTTTAAGTCACAAGGGTTTCCTTCACATGAGGGAAACCTACTCCGTGTATCACACGGGTATTTACCAGTTATCTGAAATACGAAATCTTTAATAACTTATTCATTTTAAGTCCAAATCACAAAAGAAAATATGTTCTGTGACCCTTGTCACAAAACACACATTATCCCATATACAATAATTATAAAACACATAATTATTAAAATCACTATATTAGCACAGAAGGGTAAATAAGTCATTACCTACTAGGCCCAAAGATAGGATGTTACAAATCTACCCCCTTAAAGGAGATTCCGTCCTCAGAATCTTATCACGGTCAAACAGACGAGGGTATCTAGAAGTCATCAACTCCTCAGTCTCCCATGTTAGATTGGTGCCTAAACTATGCTTCCATTCCACAAGCACCATTGGAATCTGCTTCTTGAGCAACTTAGTCACTTTTCTGTCGACGATACTCACTGGTTCTTCTACCAATTTCTCACTAGAATCTACTTTCAGATCTTGTAAAGGAAGAATCTGACTTTCAGCGTCCACTTTACACTTACGAATATAGCAGATGTTGAACGTGTCATGAATACCAGCTAACTCTAGAGGAAGATCTAACACTACGGTTTGATCGTTTAGCACTTGACGGATTCTAAAAGGACCTATGTACCTTGGGGCTAGTTTTCCTCATTTACCAAACCGAATTACACCCTTCCACGGTGACACTTTTAAATACACACGTTCACCTACAGTAAACATCATTGGTCATCGATGAGGATCTGCATACATCTTTTGTCGATCTCTGGTAGCTTTCAGCTTTTCACGTGCGATAGCCACTTTTTCCGCAGTCTATTTCACAATTTCTGGACCCCCAAACTGTTTCTCACCTGCCTCCAACTAACACGATGGAGTTCTACACTTTCTACCATACAACATTTCATAAGGCGGCATGCCTATACTCGAATGATAGGAGTTGTTGTAAGCGAATTCGATCAATGGCAGATGATAATCCCACGATCCACCATATTCTAACACACAAGCCCTTAACATACTCTCTAAAGTCTGAATAGTTCGTTCACTTTGACCGTCAGTCTGAGGATGATAGGCTGTACTAAGGTTGACACGAGTACCCAAATTTTCTTGTAGACTATTCCAGAAACTAGACACAAATCGGGAATCTCTATCAGACACAATAGACATTGGTATCCCATGTCGCGATACTATTTCATTCAGGTACAACTGAGCTAATTTGGTCAACGAAGCTGTTTCACTGGTAGCTAGAAAATGCGCACTTTTGGTTAATCGGTCCACTATTACCCAAATCATGTCATTTCCTTTCTGGGTTCTGGGTAGTTTTGTCACAAAATCCATGGTGATATGTTCCCATTTCCACTCTAGAATCTCTAATTGACGCAAAGACCCATACGGTTTCTGGTGTTCTGCTTTCACTTGGGCGCAAATATAACACTTTTCCACGTATTGCGCGATGTCTGCTTTCATAGTTGGCCACCAATATAACACTTTCAGATCATGGTACATTTTTGTACTACCGGGATGCACAGATAATCTCGATTTATGTGCTTCATATAAGATTAAATTCCTCAATCCTCCAAGTAACGGCACCCAAACTCGTTCACGATAAGTCTTTAATCCTCGAGAATCATTCATTAATTCTGCTTTTCTTTTCACCATTAACTCAGATTTCAAATGTTAATCTTGTAATGCTTCGAGTTGAGCTATCTTTAGTCGATCCATGATAATGCCAAAAATGAACACATATTTTATAGCATTATTCCCCAAGAAAGACAAGATTTTAGTTGGTATTGTTCGATTTACAAGCTATATTCGTTTAAATTTTAAAAAAAGAGAAGATAAAAGGCAGATTCGACAAATTGAAGACAAAAAGGTCCAAAGAGCTAAAAAGTACAAGATACAATTAAAAAGGTTCAAAATATTGATGAGGAACGTCTCAAAATGACAAGAGTACAAGTTACAAGACGCAAAGTACACGATATAAAATAATACGCGAAGACGTCCGAAAATCCGGAACCGGGACCTGAGCCAAGAAGAAACGCCCGACGCAACGGACCAAAAATATCTAGTCTACTATGCACAAGAATATAATATAATATATATATAATTATATATAATTATATATTATATTATATATTATTATTATATTACGTCGGCAAGAAGAAAACAAACCAATTTGGCTGGATCCAGGGTGGCCATGCGACTCGCATGGCCAGAGGCACAAAATCCATGCGAGTCGCATGGAGTGAAAATGCTGGTCAGGTCCTATATAAAGCCAGTTTTCTGCCGAGTTTTAAACACAGAAAATATATCTCTCTCTCATATATACGATATATATATATATATATAATTTATATTTTAATTTTAATTTTAATTTTAATTCTAATAATAAGGGTATGTTAGCGAATGTTGTAAGGGTATAAGTCGAAATTCTGTCCGTGTAACGCTACGCTATTTTTAATCATTGTAAGTTATGTTCAACCTTTTTATATTAATGTCTCGTAGCTAAGTTATTATTATGCTTATTTAAAACGAAGTAATCATGATGTTGGGCTAATTACTAAAATTGGGTAATTGGGCTTTGTACCATAATTGGGGTTTGGACAAAAGAACAACACTTGTGGAAATTAGACTATGGGCTATTAATGGGCTTTATATTTGTTTAACTAAATGAAAGTTTGTTAATGTTAATATAAAGATTTACAATTGGGCGTCCATATAAATTACCATATACACTCAATCGGACACGATGGGCGGGATATTTATATGTACGAATAATCGTTCATTTAACCGGACACGGGAATGGATTAATAGCCACTAGAATAATTAAAACAGGGGTAAAATTACATTCAAGGGTAATTGGTGTAATTGTTAACAAAGTAGTAAAACCTTGGTTTACACGCAGTCGATAACCTGGTGTATTCATTAAACAAAGTATTAAAACCTTGTTACAATTCGAATCCCCAATTAGTTGGAATATTTAACTTCGGGTATAATAATAATTTGACAAGGACACTTGCACTTTATATTTATGACTGATGGACTGTTATGGACAAAAACCAGACGGACATATTGAATAATCCAGGACAAAGGACAATTAACCCATGGGCATAAAACTAAAATCAACACGTCAAACATCATGATTACGGAAGTTTAAATAAGCATAATTCTGTTATTTCATATTTAATTTCCTTTATTTTATATTTAATTGCACTTCTAATTATCGCACTTTTATTTATTGTTATTTAATCGCATTTTTAATTATCGTACTTTTTAATTATCGCAATTTTATTTTATCGCATTTTTTATTATTCGCAATTTCATTATCGTTATTTACTTTACGCTTTAATTTAAGTCTTGTATTTATTTTATATTTTACATTAGGTTTTAACTGCGACTAAAATCTTAAAATCGACAAACCGGTCATTAAACGGTAAAAACCCCCCTTTATAATAATAATATTACTTATATATATATTTGTATTTTTATAAAAGTAAACTAATATAGCGTTGAGCTTTGTTTAAAGATTTCCCTGTGGAACGAACCGGACTTACTAAAAACTACACTACTGTACGATTAGGTACACTGCCTATAAGTGTTGTAGCAAGGTTTAAGTATATCCATTCTATAAATAAACAAATATCTTGTGTAAAATTGTATCGTATTTAATAGTTTTTCCTAGTAAAATAATAACTATTTTATATACACCTCGCTTGACATCAAGTATTTTTGGCGCCGCTGCCGGGGAATTATCTTAAAAGCCGGAAGCGCAACGCTAATATAAAAAAAAAAAGATTTTTAGTTACTTTTATTAAAAATTCGTTTTGTAAAAATACGTTTTAAATATTTGAAAAATAAAAGAAAAACAAAAATATAAGTATTTTTAAGATTTTGTTAAATATTTAAGTTTTATAAGTTTCTTTATTTCTATTTTAGTTTATAAAAATATAAGTTTTATTTTAAAATCTTTTATTTATTTAAAAAAACAGAAAACATAAAATAAATAAATAAAGAAAAACGCGTTGAAATTATAAGCTGTCAACTGAATTTCTGAACCCCGCGACTCGCGGGGTTTTCTTCTTTAATTGCCGCAACTCGCGGAGCTTCTCTGACAGGCGAACAGGAAGCCCTAATCGAGCATTAATTACGGTTATTATTAATTAATTATTATTAAAACCTAATTATTATTATTATTATTATTAGTTTTAGTTTTATTTTTACTTTTTATTTAATTTATGTATTTAGTATTAATTAGTTTTATTAAAATTGTAAAATTAGTAGTTTTATTAAATAAATAATATAAAAATAATATTTTTATAAAAATTGTACTTTTTACAACTTTTTGTATATTTTTATATTTTGTCCCTTTTTAATCGTTGTAGCGTAATATTTGTATTTTTTAGCTCATATTTAATTTTAAACTTAGTTTTTGCTATAGTTATTTTTACTCCTAGATTTTTAGGTTTTGCCGTAGAATTCCTTAAGTGCTTTTTCTTTAAGACTAAGATTTAGGTGCTTTAGAATTTTGCGACGCCTTTTTAAGTTTTAGTTTCTTTTTAAGTTATTTCCATTTGGGATTTAGTTTTTCCTTGTAAGCTTTAATATTTTTAGACCTTTTACTATGTATCAATTATCATTCCAATTAGTAATTTCAATTTGCGATTATAATTTTAAGTTAGTTGTAGTAATAAGGTTAGGTTAGTTAAGTATTTTTAAGTTTTTATAAGTTTCTTTTATTTTTCCGTCACCTTTTATTTTTCAACCATTTTTTCTTTTTCGACCTTTTTCGACGAACTCTTTTTCTCTCTTATTTCTCGCCATTCTAGTTTTTAGGACTTAGAATTTTTTCTACTTCTTATCTAAATTTCTTAAAATTACGAAAATTTATTTTAAGTGGTTAAATTAATAGACATCAAAATTTTCTGGTTCGTAGTAATAGTTGGATTTGTACGTGGACCGGGTTATTGGAGCCAAACAGTCCTCAATTATATTGAGACCAAACGAATCCTGCCCCTCTGCTGCATCTTTTGGCTATTCGAAACGTGGGCAAAATCAGAAAAGTCTATTGATTGGATAACTTATTATAATTTTTCTTTCCTTTTTAAAAAAAACTAATAGGATATTCAGTGAATGCACCGAGCAAGACGTTCATCACCTTTTGTACGTTCACCACCTGTAACTAGATCAAGACATTTAGCAAATATAACCGCCGTTGATTTTTCTTTAGAATCGTCATCCAGTCGACCAAGTACTTCAGTTCAAATTTCCGATAATCCATTTTTTGAACCCAACCTCACAATTGAGAATCCGGAGAATATTCAGGAACGGTTCATAGATCCTGAACCACTAAACTTTCCTCCGGAACCACCAATCATTCAAACAGAGATTGTTGAGGAACGAACCATTAAATCAGAATCATCTAGTGATTCCGATTCAACAAATTCAATTATGGAAAATCTGGAACCTTTAAGTATGGAAGACCGAATGAGAGCTAAACGCACTGGCCAAGGTCACGCAATTACTCATCCAGACATTAATGCGCCAGATTATGAAATCAAAGGACAAATTTTACACATGGTGACTAATCAATGCCAATTTAGTGGTGCGCCGAAGGAAGATCCAAATGAACATCTACGTACCTTTAATAGGATCTGCACACTATTTAAAATCCGAGAAGTGGAGGATGAACAGATATATCTCATGTTATTTCCCTGGACTTTAAAGGGAGAAGCCAAAGTTTGGTTGGAATCGTTACCTGAAGGGGCGATCGATACATGGGACGTTTTAATTGACAAATTTCTTAAACAATTCTTTCCTGCATCTAAAGCCGTAAGACTTCAAGCAGAAATTGTTACGTTCACACAGAAGCCAAATGAAACTCTATATGAGGCGTGGACAAGATATGGAAAGTTGTTAAGAGGATGTCCGCAACATGGTTTAGACACCTGTCAAATAGTACAAATATTCTACCGAGGATGCGACATCACTACAAGAAAAGACATAGATATAGCAGCTGGTGGTTCTATTATGAAGAAAACCGAAACTGATGCTTACAAAATTATTGATAACACTGCTTCCCACTCACATGAGTGGCACCAAGAAAAAGATATCATTAGATCATCTAAAGCAGCTAGAGCCGATTCTAGCCATGACTTAGATTCCATTTCCGCAAAGATAGATGCTGTGGAGAGACGAATGGAAAAGATGACTATGGATATTCACTCAATACGAATTAGTTGTGAGCAGTGTGGAGGACCACATTTGACAAAAGATTGTCTCAGTATTGAATTAACAATGGAACAAAGAGAGAATATTTCATACATAAACCAAAGGCCTGGAAATAATTATCAGAATAATTATCAACCGCCAAGACCGATTTACAATCAAAACCAAAATTATAACCGAAATATTCCATACAACAACCAACAAGGTCCTAGCAATCAACAAGTATCCAACAATACTTACAATCAGCAAAGACCTAATTTTCAAAACAAACCACCACAACAAACCGATGATAAAAAGCCGAATTTAGAAGATATGATGACAAAGCTAGTTGAAACTCAAACGCAGTTTTTCACATCTCAAAAACAAACTAATGAACAAAATGCTCAAGCATTTAGAAATCAACAAGCTTCTATTCAAAATCTGGAACAAGAAATAAGTAACCTAGCAAGGTTAATAGGTGAAAGAAAACCGGGAAGTCTACCTAGTGATACAAATGCTAACCCCCGGAATGAAACAGCTAAAGCTATTACCGCAAGAAGTGGTACAACACTTAAACCACCGGAAATACCTGTAACTTCTGATGAAACTATTCCTACTCCACAAGAACCACAACCTGATCAAGATAAGGAAAAAGAATCGGTAGTTGAAAAGGTTAATGAAGATAACACAGTTAAGGATAAACCTTATGTTAAACCATACCAACCACCACTTCCTTACCCGAGTAAAATGAAGAAAGAGAAACTTGAAGCCGAGCAATCCAAATTCTTGGATATGTTTAAACAGATAAATGTAAATCTTCCTTTCATTGATGTGATTTCAGGAATGCCTAGATATGCTAAATTCTTGAAAGATCTGATCACGAATAGAAAGAAAATGGAAGAACTCTCGGCTGTTACTATGAATGCTAATTGTTCAGCAGTGTTGTTGAATAAGATACCAGAAAAACTATCTGATCCAGGAAGTTTCACAATTCCATGTTTTCTGGGTAGTCTTAGTTCAATAGAAGCATTGGCAGACTTAGGTGCTAGTATAAATCTAATGCCGTATTCACTATACGCTAAACTAGACCTTGGAGAATTAAAACCAACCAGAATAAGCATACAACTAGCCGATAGATCAATAAAATATCCTAGAGGGATAATGGAAAACATGCTAGTTAAAGTTGGTACTTTAGTATTTCCAGTAGATTTTGTTGTTTTAGACATGGAAGAAGATTCTCAAGTTCCTCTCATATTAGGAAGACCATTCTTAAACACGGCTAAAGCAATGATAGACGTGTTCGGTAAGAAACTGACCCTAAGTATAGAGGATGAGAGTGTTACCTTTTCAGTTGATAGAGCAATGCAACAACCACAATCTGCAAATGATACATGTTATTATATTCAAACTATAGATGCACATGCAGAATTATTAGAAGAATTTCCAGAATTACAAGGAACAGGAGAATGTTCTTTAGGAGAAGGTAATGAACCAATTGATGAAGCTGAAATGTTAGCTACACTTATAGCTAATGGATATGAACCAACAACAGAAGAAATTCAAATGCTAAAAGAAGAAGACAGATATCGATATAAATCATCGATAGAAGAACCTCCGAAATTAGAGTTAAAGCCACTTCCAAATCATTTGGAATACGCTTATTTACATGGTGAATCTGAATTACCTGTAATAATATCGTCTTCTCTTACTGAAAATGAGAAATCACAACTCATTTCTGTGTTGAAAGCTCATAAACCAGCCATTGCAAGGAAGATTCATGATATTAAAGGAATAAGTCCTTCGTATTGCACACATAAAATCCTTATGGAAGAGGGTCATAAAACGTATGTGCAACGCCAACGAAGACTAAATCCTAATATGCAAGATGTAGTTAAGAAAGAGATTATTAAACTGCTAGATGCAGGTTTGATATATCCAATCTCTGATAGTCCATGGGTAAGCCCAGTTCAATGCGTACCTAAGAAGGGTGGCATGACTGTCATTACAAATGAGAAAAATGAGCTTATTCCTACTAGGACTGTAACAGGATGGCGTGTATGTATTGATTATAGAAAATTAAATGACGCCACCAGAAAAGATCACTTTCCCTTACCTTTCATAGATCAAATGTTGGAAAGATTAGCCGGAAATAGTTACTATTGTTTTCTAGATGGATTTTCCGGATATTTTCAAATTCCAATAGCACCCGAAGACCAAGAGAAAACCACATTCACGTGCCCTTATGGTACTTTTGCTTACAAACGCATGCCATTTGGACTTTGCAACGCCCCTGCAACCTTTCAAAGGTGTATGATGGCGATTTTTCACGACATGATAGAAGAATGCATGGAAGTTTTCATGGATGACTTTTCAGTCTTCGGTGATACATTTAAATCATGTCTAGTTAATCTGGAACGAATGCTAATTAGATGCGAAAAATCAAATCTAGTACTTAATTGGGAGAAATGCCATTTCATGGTTAAAGAAGGCATCGTTCTTGGACATAAAATTTCAAAAGAAGGAATTGAAGTGGATAGAGCTAAAGTAGATGTAATTGCTAAACTTCCACATCCCACAAATGTTAGAGGAGTTAGGAGTTTTCTAGGGCATGCCGGTTTTTACCGACGTTTCATAAAAGATTTTTCTAAAATTGCCACTCCTATGAATAAACTCCTAGAAAAGGATGCGCCATTCATCTTTTCAGATGAGTGTATCAAATCTTTTAATATTCTTAAAGAAAAACTCACTAATGCACCAATCATGATAACACCAAATTGGAATCTACCATTTGAACTAATGTGCGATGCAAGTGATTTTGCAATGGGAGCCGTTTTAGGACAAAGGATTGAAAAACGATTTCAACCTATATATTATGCTAGTAAGACATTACAAGGAGCACAAACGAACTATACAACTACTGAAAAAGAACTCCTTGCTATTGTCTTTGCTTTTGACAAATTTCGATCATATCTCGTTCTAGCAAAAACGGTGGTCTATACCGACCATTCTGCTCTTAGATACCTATTTTCAAAACAAGATGCTAAACCAAGATTAATCCGTTGGATCTTACTCTTACAAGAGTTTGATATTGAAATCCGAGATAAAAGAGGAGCAGAAAATCTCGCCGCTGATCATCTTTCTCGTCTTGAAAATCCCGAATTAGAAGTTCTGAATGAATCAGCCATACAAGACAACTTTCCTGATGAATATCTATTGAAGATAGATTATAAAGAAATCCCATGGTTTGCAGACTATGCAAACTACTTAGTTTGTGGATTCCTTGAAAAAGGATTATCGTACCAAAAACGAAAGAAATTCTTCAGTGATATAAAACACTATTTCTGGGAAGATCCACATCTGTTTAAAAGTTGTCCCGATGGAATAATACGCCGATGTGTATTTGGAGATGAAGCTAGTAAAATTTTAAAACATTGTCACACAGGACCAACAGGAGGGCATTATGGGCCTCAACTAACAGCAAGAAAAGTTTATGAAGCTGGATTCTATTGGCCTACAATTTACAAAGACGCACACCTTCTTTGCAAATCCTGTGATGCATGTCAAAGGGCCGGAAAAATAAGTCAACGTGATGAAATGCCACAAAATGTCATCCAAGTATGTGAAGTATTTGACATTTGGGGTATTGACTTTATGGGTCCATTTCCAAAATCTCATAATAATCTATATATACTCGTAGCCATTGATTATGTATCTAAATGGGCGGAAGCACAAGCTCTCCCAACTAACGATGCACGAGTTGTAGTCAATTTTTTAAAACGTCTTTTTGCAAGGTTTGGAACACCGAAAGCTTTAATAAGTGATCGGGGTACTCATTTCTGTAATAATCAACTTGAGAAAGTACTTAAAAGATATGGAGTAACTCATAAAATCTCCACCGCATATCATCCACAAACAAGTGGACAAGTTGAAAATACCAACCGAGCTTTAAAACGTATTCTAGAGAAAACCGTAGGATCAAATCCGAAGGAATGGTCCATTAAATTGGAGGATGCACTCTGGGCTTTTAGAACAGCCTACAAAACTCCAATTGGAACCACACCTTTTAGACTTGTTTATGGAAAAGCATGTCATCTTCCAGTAGAAATTGAACACAAAGCATTTTGGGCTTTGAAGACATGTAATCTTGATTTACATGAAGCCGGACGTCTACGATTAAGTCAACTAAACGAATTAGAAGAATTAAGACATGAAGCATACGAAAATTCGTTAATCTATAAAGAAAGAACGAAGAAATGGCATGATAAAAGAATCAGAAGTTCAAAAGAATTTAAAGAAGGAGACAGAGTTCTTCTTTTCAATTCACGATTCAAGCTATTTCCTGGAAAATTGAAATCAAGATGGTCTGGACCATTCATAGTCAAAAGAGTTTTCCCATACGGAACGATAGAATTAATAAATTCAAATGGGATTGAATTTAAAGTTAATGGTCACAGAGTTAAACATTACATACATGGTCCGATGGAAGTCGACAACGAAGTTAATCACAATTTCGACACCACAGCTAACTAAGTATGGGGAGAATCAAGTCTTTAAAAGATAATATGTATTTCTGTTAGAGTTAGATTGTCTGTTTTCGTGTAGTTCTCGAAAATGGAACACGTATGGTCTTTCCCTAGCAGACCCTAAAGAACTAGTCTTCTCCCCCCATTCTGAATTTTTATTTTTTTTAGGTTTTTACGAAATGAAGACTGCCTGTGAACTAAACCATGGTCTAATGCTACACGCTTTGATCACTAAACGTAATAATGACATACTACCGAGCGAATTAGTATCAGTAATCAGAGAAAGAATGGACGGAGTTAGAAAAGAATCCAGATGCGAAGATAATAAGTTACAATTTGGTAAAGGAAAATCAAAATCCGCAGCGAAAAGAAGAGCACGACACCTAGAACGATGTCACAAATGCGGAAAATGGTCACATGGAGGTAAATGTTCAAATAATCAAACCTATTCAAATACCGAATTTGTTACTTTATGCAGAGACGGACCGTTCATATGTTTAGAAGAAAAGACACTGAATGCTCGAGGTTACGCCTTTGGAGCCATGGAAAACCAATTAAACCGACTATCTTATGAATGGAATAGATCATATAACTAAGAAATCTATTTCACAGGTATGTCTGTACAGTTTTTATTTTTATTTTTTTTATTTTTAACCTTTTGATAATAAACGCTAATTTGTTCGCTAAAAAGTATTAAATTGGTATTAAATAAAATTAGGTTTGGCGACCGAAATTATTGATATCATTCAAAAATTTATTACATCACTGCGAAATTTAACGTTTATTCTTAAGGTATAAATATCTTTAATCAATCAACCCAAAATATTTCAAAAATTCGTCATGAGTTAAATTAGGTCTTGGAACCGAAATTACTTTACCGAAAAGAGGGGCGCATATTTTTGATAATATTTGATTGATTAAAGTGGGATAAAAAGACAAAAAGATTTTTAATTTTATTTTTACCATATTTTTAAAATTAATATTTAAATCTTAAATTAATATTGTAAACTTTGTAAAAACAATATATTTAAAATTGTAAATATTTGAAAAATTAATATAAGTTTGATATGAATTTATGAATTTTTAAATTAAGTTTGGTGTGAATTTTTAATTTTTAAAATATGAATTTTTAATTTTATGCATTTCAAATTTTAAGTTTGGTGTGATTTTTTTTTTTATATTAATTTTGAATTTAATATTTAAGTTGTGTGAATTTAAAAACAAAAATTTACTTTATCTCATTAAGTTAAGAATATGATTTTTAAAATTCGTCGTAAGTTGAAGACTAGATCTTTGAACCGAAATTGCTTTACCCGAGGGAGGGACGAGAACTTTTATTATCATTATTTTTAATCTTATTGATTTAAAGAATGCCAAAAAAATTAAAAAACCCAAAAATCTTAGCTTTTAAAACAATCGCTACAAAAAGACAAATTTTAAAATTTTGTCGAAGGACGAACTAGGACATCGATCCGAAACGACCTCATCCTAAATAACAAGGGAAACAAAATTTTAAAATTAATTACTTAATTGTTTTAATAAGTTAATGATTATATAAAAAAAAAAAAAAAAAAAAAAAAAAAAAAGAGCAAACTCCGCGACTCGCGGAGTTTGAAGTGCAAAACCTCCGCGACTCGCGGAGGGACCGAAAATCAGAAAAAAAATAAAAAGAGCTGAACGATCAGTTCACTCTCCCACACAAAACACTGCGAATTTCACAGCGAAAAAACCCGAAAAAACCCGAGAAAAAACCCCAAAAATCACAATTTTTAACCGTTAATCACCAAATCTTTTGCTAAAATCATGTTGAGAAGGATGCTATCTAAGAATTACTCAAGAAAAACGGTAAATTTCTACACCTAAACACCATTTAATTCGAATTTTGGTGTTCTTGAGCTATTTTTTCCCCAATTTGATTTTGATGCTTTTTAGTGTAATTAGACTTAAAATGTTTATGTATTATGCTTGTATAACCTAGATTGATGCTGTTTAACATGATTAGAAGCCTTAAACTTCAAATTTTGAATAATCTAGGGTTTGTGTTCTTGAGCAAATTTGGGGCTTTTTGATATAAACAGGTTATGGCCGATTATTGTCATGAATTGTTGCTAAAATGAGTAGTGTAACATGTCTAGGTAGTTAAATGATCCAAACTTTGAGCCTAAACATGATTTTGAGAATTAAAGTGGACTTTTTCAAGTCTAAAATTCATGAACTTGATTTTTGAAAGATAATGCCATTTGAGACTTGTTTAATTGCTAGTAATGATTATTTTGACATGTTATTTGAGTTGAATGCTTATGAACTTGGCGAAAATTTTCGTATATGCTTATTTGAAAAAGTGTAGATTTGATAAAAATGTGAAAATAAGCTTAAGTTTGATATAAATTGATAATGTCATTGTAATTATTTTGATTGATGATTTTGCTGACACTAATGCATATTTGGATGCACAAAAATTGTGTTTGATGTGTTTTGCAGAATGAAAGGGGTGAATCTTCATCCCAAGCCCGCAATGCTCCTGCCGAGAATTTGGAACAACAGGAGGTAGATAACTACTACAAGCAGGATGTACCTCATCCAGTCATGACCTTTTCCGATATGCATTTGGAAGAGTTGCACCCGAACCTGAGATTTGACAGACTTTGGATAGATTATCCAAAATATCAACGGGGTTTGCATACTCTTCATTCCAAGGTTGTTGAGGTACCGAGGGTCATAGAATGGGGACCCTTAGAAGCTGTAGAATTGGCCGGGCCAATTAGGGAATTACTTGTACAGAGGTATGGTAATTCTTCTTTTAATGACTGGATATGTTTATTCACCATACGCAGACCTGTATATAAAGTATGGTGTGAAGAGTTGTTATGTAGTATAGAGTTGAATGATCGGGTAGCTAGTTTAACCGATCGTTCTTTTATTAGATTTTTGTTAGGCGGTTCGATGCGCCACATGTCTTTACTGGACATGGCTCAGGCTTTACGTATATATACGCCTGAGGAGTTAGCGTCTGCCGATTGTAGAGGATTGATACTAAACGGTAGAAAGATAGATGAGAATTTTGATACACACGGTGTGTGGAGTCAAATGACAAGCCATCACCGTTTCAAAGGGGGAAATTACTCTTATTTGGATATAGATAGAGCCGAATTAAGAGTAATACATAGGTTTTTAGCTAATTCGATTACACAAAGGGGTAAAAACAAAGAAAAGGTAAATGAACAAGATTTTTTTTACCATATGTGTATTCGAGACCCACAGAGCGCTGTAAGTATACCATATTGTGTGGGTTATTATTTATCAGCTATGGTTCGGGGGATGCGTCCACATAGCATAATAGGAGGTGGTATTTTTATTACTTTGATTGGTGAATATCTCGGTGTGGATATAAGTCGGGGGGGATTATTACTAGAAGAGCCGGAACCCCGCGATACTATAGGTTTAAATGTATACCATGGTGCGAAAGTTTTGAAGAGGCGAAATAACGCCGCAGTACGATACCATGGTAGACATCCACAGGTGGAGAGAAACCAACAGCAAGGTAATGTAGGAGGGGGGAATGAGATGCAAGAAATGCATAGGTTTA
Organism: Rutidosis leptorrhynchoides; assembly: GCF_046630445.1. Classification (NCBI taxonomy): domain Eukaryota; kingdom Viridiplantae; phylum Streptophyta; class Magnoliopsida; order Asterales; family Asteraceae; genus Rutidosis; species Rutidosis leptorrhynchoides. Next base: position 129,918,009 of record NC_092333.1, on the reverse strand, counting down.
TAGCTTCTCAGGAATACGAAAATGCTAGACAGAGAGCATTTGAAGATTGGCAAGTTCATCAGAACCAGATCATAGCTCATTGCCAACATATAGGTAGAAACTATATTCCTACACCGAAACCCGTCTTCCCTCCTTGGTCGATAGAGATGCAGCCACCATATCCTACGTATGACCCTGCCGAAGCATTCTATAGCACTTATGGTTATGCCTGGAACCCCTATTGGTACCAATATCATCCTTAGTTTACTTATTATTATTTTTTTATTTTGTAATTTGTAATTATTGATACGTCTAATACTTTTGTTAATATTGTAATCATTTTTATAATTATCTAACTTTTATTCTTAGATTTTAATAATTTTTGAATGTGGGGCAATATACCAAACTTCAAAAATATGTATATATGTTTGCAGTTTATCTTATGTACACAACAGGGTAAAACAACGCATTTTCAAAGACTGGCATTAAGTTCAGCAAAAGCAACTAATTTTGACGACAAGATGCAAAATATGTGTGAAATAACAACAAGACGGAATGAACAAATGATGTGCACCATTTATCATTCAGCAAACAAACGCCAATATATTTGGAAACTTTGGTAAAAATTTAATCATTTTCACACAAATCACCCTCAATAATTTAAATTGTTACTGATTTCTTGCAAATGAGGGCATTGCAAGATATTAAGTGTGGGAAGGGGTTAAATTCTTTCGGATTTTAAAATTTTTATCTTAAACACTTGGTTACCATTAAAAATACTAGTAAAGCAGTAGTTGTATTAGAATCTAGTGCTCTCTGATAAAAAAGAACAGCCCTAGTCTTATATACTGACTACCCAATTCTAGTAAAATGAATCAAAATTTTCAATTAAATGAATTCAAAATCATGTTTATACATATTTATGAACGATAAAACTAGGTTTTAACACCGAAATTATTGTTATCTCAGAAAGAACATAAATTAAGAAACAAATTAAAATGTTAAAATTCATTTAAAATGGAATAGAGGACGATAAAAAGGAAAATAAAAGCCAAGTGTGGGAAAATTTACCAAGTTATCTTAACATATGTCACATATATCTGTAACAAATAACTGAAAATACTTTTGCTTTGAACCAAACTAAACTGTTTTACCCGATGAAAGAAAAGAAGAGATGGATCTACACGATGAATCAATTCCATCATTAGAAGGAAGTAAAGTCTTCCGAAAAAGACACGCGCTTCTTGATTTAGGTCATGAAGTTGTCGTCCAGACCAGCTGTAGGTTGACGAAAAATCTAGAAAAGTCATCAGTAAAATCAGCAGGAAATCCACGGACCTCAGCATCAAACAGGGTCGCCAAGTGGTCAGATTTATCCTAACCATGAGAAGGATTTATCTCGTACAATGGGGAGGCACCGTGCAAATTAGCTTGATAAGACTAATGAATCAGATCCCCAGAAAGGATAATCTCCTTTAAAGATTAAAAATCAGCTTTTAAGCCTGATATTACTTAATCCTTGAGATTGACCTTAAAGATTGAGAATTCAAACTCATGGAATTCAATGATATCTAAACTCGAGCTTGAACGAGAAAATATTTTGATCAAAACTACAAACCGATTTGTTTTCTGAAAACCCATTTTCAATGCGTTCATTACCATTGAACGTAGAATCCTAGGAATTCACCTGGAATTCATTAGGTCACCTGAACCAAATCGGGTGTCAACCGTAAGAACGGTGGTTGCATAGCATGGTCGGAGACAGGACCTTGTGCCAGACCGAAAAATCATAGGATGATCTTTACTATCGCTCCTACCAAGGATAGTTCTAGCATCCGACACGTTTAAAAAGACCATAATCATCTGCATGTCACAAGACATTGCCTTAACAGTTTCTTGTTCATCGCTTTCCTTTACAACCGAACGGTAGTTTACCGAAAGGTAATATACGGAACAAGTAAACTGGATGTGTGCTATTCGATACCGGGATAGCAGTGGATTACACGAGCCTAAAAGTTTTCAGCCAAAATATTGATCCACAAATATATTTTGCAACACCGATGATGGATCAAATCAGAAAACTTGTCTAGGGTAAAATCTAGCTTGAATTTTCAAAAGATCAAATGTTTTCATAAAGATCCAATTTCCTAAAGGATCTAAATTTTTATAGTCATGTGGGACTGTAAACCGCCTTTCAAATGTGCACTTTGCTTTGGAAACCGAAAGTAAATCGGCTATTTGATTGCCAGTGTCGTTGACCTAAACCCGAGGCAACCATAAAAAGACACACCCACCTTTAACCACATCGTTACTATCATTGTTTATACCGCCGTATTGAAGTCACTAATGTACAAAGTGTGAAGAATAAAGAAGTGACTCAAGTGTTTCAAGACTATATTGCTTGAGGACAAGCAACGCTTAAGTGTGGGAATATTGATAATGCCAAAAATGAACACATATTTTATAGCATTATTCCCCAAGAAAGACAAGATTTTAGTTGGTATTGTTCGATTTACAAGCGATATTCGTTTAAATTTTAAAAAAAGAGAAGATAAAAGGCAGATTCGACAAATTGAAGACAAAAAGGTCCAAAGAGCTAAAAAGTACAAGATACAATTAAAAAGGTTCAAAATATTGATGAGGAACGTCTCAAAATGACAAGAGTACAAGTTACAAGACGCAAAGTACACGATATAAAATAATACGCGAAGACGTCCGAAAATCCGGAACCGGGACCTGAGCCAAGAAGAAACGCCCGACGCAACGGACCAAAAATATCTAGTCTACTATGCACAAGAATATAATATAATATATATATAATTATATATAATTATATATTATATTATATATTATTATTATATTACGTCGGCAAGAAGAAAACAAACCAATTTGGCTGGATCCAGGGTGGCCATGCGACTCGCATGGCCAGAGGCACAAAATCCATGCGAGTCGCATGGAGTGAAAATGCTGGTCAGGTCCTATATAAAGCCAGTTTTCTGCCGAGTTTTAAACACAGAAAATATATCTCTCTCTCATATATACGATATATATATATATATAATTTATATTTTAATTTTAATTTTAATTTTAATTCTAATAATAAGGGTATGTTAGCGAATGTTGTAAGGGTATAAGTCGAAATTCTGTCCGTGTAACGCTACGCTATTTTTAATCATTGTAAGTTATGTTCAACCTTTTTATATTAATGTCTCGTAGCTAAGTTATTATTATGCTTATTTAAAACGAAGTAATCATGATGTTGGGCTAATTACTAAAATTGGGTAATTGGGCTTTGTACCATAATTGGGGTTTGGACAAAAGAACGACACTTGTGGAAATTAGACTATGGGCTATTAATGGGCTTTATATTTGTTTAACTAAATGAAAGTTTGTTAATGTTAATATAAAGATTTACAATTGGGCGTCCATATAAATTACCATATACACTCAATCGGACACGATGGGCGGGATATTTATATGTACGAATAATCGTTCATTTAACCGGACACGGGAATGGATTAATAGCCACTAGAATAATTAAAACAGGGGTGAAATTACATTCAAGGGTAATTGGTGTAATTGTTAACAAAGTAGTAAAACCTTGGTTTACACGCAGTCGATAACCTGGTGTATTCATTAAACAAAGTATTAAAACCTTGTTACAATTCGAATCCCCAATTAGTTGGAATATTTAACTTCGGGTATAATAATAATTTGACAAGGACACTTGCACTTTATATTTATGACTGATGGACTGTTATGGACAAAAACCAGACGGACATATTGAATAATCCAGGACAAAGGACAATTAACCCATGGGCATAAAACTAAAATCAACACGTCAAACATCATGATTACGGAAGTTTAAATAAGCATAATTCTGTTATTTCATATTTAATTTCCTTTATTTTATATTTAATTGCACTTCTAATTATCGCACTTTTATTTATTGTTATTTAATCGCATTTTTAATTATCGTACTTTTTAATTATCGCAATTTTATTTTATCGCATTTTTTATTATTCGCAATTTCATTATCGTTATTTACTTTACGCTTTAATTTAAGTCTTGTATTTATTTTATATTTTACATTAGGTTTTAACTGCGACTAAAATCTTAAAATCGACAAACCGGTCATTAAACGGTAAAAACCGCCCTTTATAATAATAATATTACTTATATATATATTTGTATTTTTATAAAAGTAAACTAATATAGCGTTGAGCTTTGTTTAAAGATTTCCCTGTGGAACGAACCGGACTTACTAAAAACTACACTACTGTACGATTAGGTACACTGCCTATAAGTGTTGTAGCAAGGTTTAAGTATATCCATTCTATAAATAAACAAATATCTTGTGTAAAATTGTATCGTATTTAATAGTTTTTCCTAGTAAAATAATAACTATTTTATATACACCTCGCTTGACATCAATCCACTAAATCAGACACAATCTCAATTCGCATAAACTTTACACTGTCAGCGGATTTTTTACCACTTAACGCATCAGCCACGACGTTTGCTTTGCCAGGATGATATCTGATCTCAGAGTCGTAATCCTTAATTAGTTCTTGCCACCATCTCTGTCTCATGTTCATCTCTTTCTGCGAAAAGATATACTGTAAACTTTTATGATCGGTGCAGATAACACAGTGCTTACCATAAAGATAATGTCTCCACAACTTTAACGCAAACACTACTGCAGCCATTTCTAAGTCATGTGTTGGATAATTCTTTTCACTTGGTTTTAACTGTCGAGATGCATATGCAATCACACGATCTCTTTGCATTAATACACAACCCAAACCCGATAAAGACGCGTCACAATACACAACAAAGTCTTCGGATCCCTCAGGTAAAGCTAACACTGGTGCTTGACACAATAAACTTTTTAAAGTCTGAAATGTAGTCTCCTGTTCCTTACCCCACTGAAAAGACACATCCTTTCTAGTTAACTTTGTCAAAGAACTTTCAATCTTTGAAAAATCTTTAATAAATCGTCGGTAGTAACCAGCCAGTCCTAGAAAACTCTTGATTTCTGTCGGATTCTTTGGTGAATTCCAATTCATCACAGCTTCAATTTTAGACGGATCCACTTTTATACCTTCTGCACAGATAATATGACCCAAAAATTGAACTTCACGTAACCAGAACTCACACTTTGAAAACTTTGCATACAATTGTTCACGTTTCAAAAGTTCCAACACTTGTCTTAAATGCTTAGCATGCTCAGATTTAGTTTTGGAGTACACTAAGATGTCATCAATGAACACGATAACAAACTTATCCAAAAATGGTTTACACACCCTATTCATGAGATCCATGAAAATTGCTGGAGCGTTGGTTAACCCAAACGGCATCACTAAGAACTCATAATGACCATAACGAGTACAAAATGCAGTCTTAGGAATGTCAGATTCAGCAACACGAACCTGATGATATCCCGAACGTAGGTCTATTTTCGAAAAGAACGAAGCTCCTTGAAGCTGATCGAATAAGTCATCTATCCTCGGAAGCGGATACTTATTCTTCACAGTTCTTTTATTTAGTTCACGATAATATTCGTAGCGTACCATCTTTCTTTTTCATGAATAACACTAGTGCACCCCACGGCGAAGAACTCGGACGAATGAACCCGCGGTCCAACATTTCTTGAATTTGGGACATCATTTCACGAATTTCTGAAGGAGCTAATCTATACGGAGCTTTAGCGACCGGCGTAGCCCCTAGCACTAACTCGATCTTATATTCAACTTCCCTGATCAGCGGTAAGCCTGGCAATTCATCTGGGAACACTTCTGGATATTCAGACACCACCATAATATCGGACACTACTTTCTTTTCCTTCTTTACATCGATTACATAGGCTAAGAAAGAATCACATCCCTTGGCCAAAGATTTATGAGCTTTCATCATCGATAATAATGGACAACAGAACCCGCCACGATCACCACGAGCCACTACCCGTTTCCCACCATCTACCGGAAAAGAGATAACTTTCCTATCGCACTTAATACTGGCCTTATGGTCACTAAGCTAATTCATGCCTAGCACTACATCAAAACTTGGTATAGGCATCACTAGGCAAGTCACAGGGAAAAGACTACCCTCTATGTCAATAGTAATTCCAGACACAAACTTTGTGACTGGAACAGTTCTACCGTCACCCACTTCGACACTTAAGGGTTCATTTATTATCCTATCAGGCACATTTAACTTAGCACCAAATTTAGTTGACACAAACGATCGATTTGCTCCACAGTCAAGTAGTACACGAGCCGACACAGAATTTACTAAGAACATACTCGTGATGGCATCGTCTATAGCAGTGGCAGCGTCTACTGACATCTGAAATGCTCTAGCTTCAGGTGGTGGAGGATTCTTGCGCTTCTGCCCTACAGAGGAAGCAGATGATCCCCCAGCTAACACATCACGTACCCCTGACCCGGACCCCGCCCCGGAATAACTCTTTCTTGCAGCTGGACACTCTGCAGATCTGTGACCCTCTTTATGACAGTTCCAACACACATTATTCTTAAATGAACAATCTTGAGGCTCATGTCCTACTATACCACAACGTAAACAACGTTTCGTCAAGGTTGTACACTATCCACTATGTGAAGACTTACACATTCTACACCATGTCTTCTAACCACTTGACACTGATCTACCTTGGCTAGATTGCCCTTTTGTCTTTAACCGACTTGATTTCTTTGATTGTTGGCTAGACTGACTTGCCGCTGGTTTCACTTGTGACACACTTTCGGTTTTCACACTTCTGGCCGCCTTAATATCACTTTCAGTTATCTTTGCCAACATTATGCGCTTGTGACAAGGTAGTAGCAAGTCTTGCAATCGTGCGATACTCAGGTCGCAAAATTTCTACAAATCGTTGCACTCTGGACTGTTCATCAGGTATCCACTGATGCACAAACCTTAACTTGTCCATAAACTGTTCAAACGCTTTATCGACTGTCATTTCTTCAGTCATCGTCATTTACATGAACTCTTGCTTAAATCGATTGATATCAAATGCAGTGCAGTACTGCTCCTGGACCCTTGCAGAAAATTGTTCCCATGTGACCTGATTGAGTTGCTCTTCGGAAAACGGAGCAGTAATTGTATCCCACCAAACCATAGCTCGATTCTTTAACAGTCGACTAGCATAAATTACCCGTAAATCTGGTTCACATTGACAGGCTTTCAATGCCCGTTCCACTTCCCTTAACCAATTCATTGTCACAATCGGATCACGATGACCCGAATACTCAAGGGCTTGCAGTCCATAAACTGCTTGAACGTACACTTTTTGTTCTCCTTCACCACTTGCTGAAACAAAGGAGTTTGAAATGGATTCGTTGTTGCGTACTGCTATTGAAGACGATATTGGTATTGTTGGGAAGATTGATATGGCACTTGAGGTATAACTTGAGGTTGAGACTGGAATGGTTGAGAAGCACTACCCGATGAGCCAGATGTATACTGAGTACCAGTAAACCCTGGAGGTATCGGTGGATCATTAGCTTTGACACCACATTGGAATGCCTGATTTGGGCCTTTAGTTCCTTCACTTTTTCTCGAGTTTCCTGTAACTGACCTTCTAACTGTTGGACATAATCATCTGGATCACGTTCTGGACTATGCTCCAATGATGGCATTCTAAATATTCCGGGTTCGGGAGTCAAAGGGGCATCGCTATTTCTGGTCTGTTCAGCCATACCTGTCTGCAAACACATCATCTCACAAAAGCTTAGTTGATAACCTGTTAGCACCTATCACTAAGCACAATTACCTAGGCACATATCTCTACATTCACTTATTCCCCACTTGGATGTTTGACATGGCACATTCATAAGTTTGGGAGTAAGTCACTTACACAGTGCACATACTGTCAAACCTATGCTCTGATACCAACTTGTAACACCGTACTTTTTACATACACATTTTTTTAAGATACTCACAGCGGAAGACTAATTAATTTACATATCATATATTATTTACACAAACATATGATTACACAAAACACTGGTGTTACGTTACTACTACAAGCTGTTTAACCATATAGTTTATTACTAAACACATCAGAGTGACACTGTGTCAAACATCTTCGGTTGTCCTGCAAAACCCACCAAAAGCTGCTAATACACACCTGCAGGGAAAAACACTGTGGGGGAATTAGCATAACGCAAAGTGAATGGCAATATCTAGGTGGACATCACTACAAGTGTCAAGCACAGCTTAAAGGCACTGGTCACTAATCACTTAAAGCCATACACAAGAGGACCGGCAACCCATAGCTGATCAAGCTGGAATATACCGATAGTCCACACTACTGAATCACTGATATAGTCTTCCAGACGTGACGCACTCGTCATTCACACTATACTACTAATCAGTAACACTTGGACCCAATACTATCACCCTAAATACACAAGGCAAATAGCATTGACCTCTTACGTCGCACAAAACACCTCGACGTTCACTGGTGCGCACATAATCACATATAGTCACAATATTGGTAACAGACTCATTACACAGTCTAATTTTAAGCATGGCACAGATCACTATACTTGTCACTATATAATCACATCCATAAAGATAATCCCACTCACCTGGAAGCACAAGTACTCAGTTGTCTTATATCACTGAGTCTTCTCCGTTCCTTTATTACCTGAGAATATCATATCTCAAGTTAGCACAATCTAAATAATAATATCATAAATTATACTCTAAACAACATCATATAGCCTAATATATGAATATATGACAAGGTTACATGGTTCCCCATTCAATTGCAACTATCACATGCGTATAAAACGAGGCATAAACGCTATTCTATCATTTTGACCCAAAATAAATTTTGATTCACTGTTTTAAAACTACACCATTAGAAACTAATCCTCATTATGTTTCCAACGGTAGTTTATTCATCAGAAACGGAGTTACGATTTGAAAGTTATGGCCAAAACAAGTTTTCCAAAAAGCTGACAAACTGCAACCGTCCGGTTGCATCAGAAATGACCCGGATACACCCCGTAACTGTACGGATGCATCCTGCAATTGTACAGGAGCTGTTCATCAGTACCAGGTCGCTGTTTTCGTCATTTTGAGCCCCAAATCTCGTTTTTGCACTATTTTGACGCTACAAATCACTTAGAAAACATATATAACTCATACACAAACGTTTTCTAACATCAATTTGATATAAACAACACTTTAAATAAAAGATTTGATTCAAAAACCCACTTTAACCCAAAAACTCATAAGAACTAAAAATTAGATTGATTTAACACTTGAAATCACTTGTTAAATACCTTATGATGTTACTGAAATCACAAAACACGAATTCCAGTTAAAAAACGAGATCAAGAACATAAGTTATGGATTAGGGTTTGTTGAAATTTGGAAGCGTATGTGTGTGTGGTGTTTAATTTCCAAAAATGGAAATAAGAAGAAACCAGATCTTTTAAGTCACAAGGGTTTCCTTCACATGAGGGAAACCTACTCCGTGTATCACACGGGTATTTACCAGTTATCTGAAATACGAAATCCTTAATAACTTATTCGTTTTAAGCCCAAATCACAAAAGGAAATATGTTCTGTGACCCTTGTCACAAAACACACATTATCCCATATACAATAACTATAAAACACATAATTATTAAAATCACTATATTAGCACAGAAGCGTAAATAAGTCATTACCTACTAGGCCCAAAGCTAAGATGTTACAGCTTTTCAACCGAATTGGAACAGATTACCGACCGGAAGAACAGGAAAAGAACTAGAAGACCTCGAAGCACTTGTGGAAGCTTTCGATTTCAAAAAAAACGGGGTGGACACGTGCTCTTAGTCATTGTCTAATAACGGTATCTTCTCTGTTCGATCTCTATCCACTCTTATAGATAAACAATTACTTGGTGATGCAACAAATTCCAATGAAATGATGAAAAACAACCTTGTTCCAAAGAAGATTGAAATTTTTGTGTGGCGGGCATGCCAAAAAATATTGCCCGTCCGAGTTGAGCTTGATAAAAGGGGGATATATTTGAATAGTGTTAGATGTCCGTTATGTGATGATGATCTAGAGACCGTTGGCCACTCCTTAATCTTTTGTAAAAGTGCTATGGACGTGTGAGATCGAGTTTTTGCTTGGTGGAGTTTTGGTAGTATGTCAAACCTTAGTATCAACTTGAATTATTTCGCGGTAATGGGCCTACTTTTTCAACGGCATTTGGCTCTAAAATATGGAAAGCGGTCGAATGTTTAACCGCGTATCAAATTTGGAGGAATAGGAATGAAAAAGTTTTTCGGGGCAAAAATTGGAATCCTTCCGTCGCTTTTAAATAAAATTCAAGTCAAGGCGTTCGAATGGATTTTGAAAGATCGAAACGAAGAAAAATAGATTGGTTAACTTGGTTAAATGATCCAAGTTCATATCTTAACATAGCATAGACCTTCAAATATTGTAATTGGTGTATTATCGTGTATTTCGTGTTATTTTTGGGTGACTCATTATATTTGGTTTGCTAACTTTGCAAACCAATGAGATCCTTGTAACATTTTGATGTTGTTTAATAATACTTGCTTTTCAAAAAAAATAAAAAAATAAAAAAAGGCTCTAGTATATTGTGAATTTGTGATTATGGTACCGACAATTTTGAAGTTTTTTAAAGGAAGATAGCAGTTTTGAAAAGTATTTAAGGATACGTTGTACTTCTAAAAATATTTATCATATTCAGTTTTGTTTTAATTTTGGTTTTATGAAATTGTAAAGGTCACACAAAAAGCTTTAATTATTTATTTATGATCTTTGAAGAGTTATATTAAGTAACTAATGTTCGATGGATAATAAAATATTGTTGTAGATAGATATTTTATTCAAGTTATTCCAAAATATAAAAATTTTAAATAATTAACGATTAGCCATTAGCCGTTTAGATATAACATGATTGAAAAAAAAATATATTCTACTCATGTTCCACTATTTTTGTAACACCATACTTTTTTTAAATACACAGCGGAAAGTCATTTATTACATCGTAGTACAAGTATATATAAAACATATTATTGATATACATTACAATCCAACTGGTGTTACGTTTTGAAAACAATTTTACTTTATTATATTAAACATCAGAGTTCTTCAGTGTGTCAAGCATAGTCCAGACATAACTATCTTCTCCCATCCCAGCATACTAAATGATATAACTTGCAGGGTAGAAATGTTGGGGATTAGCACAACGCTAAGTGAATGGGATATCATTACAGATATCACTATATAATACCAAGTCTAGTCTATCGGGTTCATGCATTGGTCAGAGGCATAGGTCAACATAGTCAAGTCAAACATAACACAATTCATAGCATTACACAACTATAACATGCAATACTAAGTAGAACTATGCATATCATATGCATATCAGAACAGAAATAACAACATCTAGCTATCTTTTATAGGCGCTAACGGCACTATTTAATCATAGTTTGCACTGCTATATCCAAATGTAATAAAAGCTCTACACAACTATTCATTAATATCACTACGGCTATAATCTCAAAAGGATCATTGACCCTGTCAGGTCTTACAACTACTAGCGGATCAAGCTAGAGTGGTACCGATGCCCCTCCATTATTATCACATATATACCTCATCTGACACTGTGTCAACTTCGGTATATGTTGTCACACATATACCCCATCTGACACTGTATCAACTTCGGTATATATACCCCATCTGATACATAAATGTGTCAACTTCGGTATATATTGTCACACATATACCTCATCTGACACTATATGAACTTCGGTATATATACCCCATCTGATACATAAATGTGTCAACTTCGGTATACCGATGATAATAAATATAGACCATCATTTCAAGTCACAGTTGACCTTCTTCGTCTCCTATGTGCACAAGGACCAACTACAACCCTCTAAGTTGGTAAGGCTACCAAAACCACTGAGCTATCTAATCAGGCATACTACGGATTCCATCTAATCAGAAAACCTGGTAACATTAGTATAACCTACTACATATCATTATAGCAGTAATCAGCATGCATTCATAGATTATCACATTCTATACTAAGTATAAAGGTGAGCAGTAACTACACTTGTTACTATATATCAATATTCGTAAAGATAAGCCCACTCACCGATACCAGCAGAACTCGGTGGTCTAATATCACCGAGTCTTCTCCTCGTCCGTATCACCTGAGAAAAATACTCACAGGTTAGTAATTGTATTCCAATACTAACAATATCACAATCATAATATATATATATATACATATATACTTATACACACATGCATAAATATATGTATACTCATATATATGTATATATACACATATACATACATGTATATTCCTATATATGTATTCTCACATATATATAATATATATATTAATACACACACATAAATATTTTGCAGACCAATAATTAATCAAACGGGTCGCTAACAAAACGAGCACGAGCTAAAGGTAAAACAATACCTTATAGGTGCACTTAAACATATACCCACACTTATATTTACACAATAGCACAAAATGGGTCAAAGTCCAAATGGGCGATACAAACCAACATAAGCTTACACAAACGGGTCATGGTCCAAACGAGTAACCCAAATTCAAACAAGTCAAATAATCGGTTCACAGACTAACCAGGCAGTCTGAATAACATAAATTACACAATTACAATTTAAACCCGAGTTTAAAACTAACAAACCAGTTACGAGCTAAATGAGCAACCGAGTAACTTAAATTATCATGAACGGTTCGGGTCCAAACAAGTACACCAAACGACACGAGAATCGCAACATGGCAACCACCGCCATCCGGCAGCAGCCACCGAAGGCCGGCAGCCGCACGCTGGCAGTAGCAGCTGCTGAAATCAGAAGGGAAACAGCGGCAGTAGCCGCAACAGTAAGCAGCAGCAGCAGCAGCCGAAGCTACTGCATCGGAAACAGAATAGTAGCAGCGGCAGTAAAAACATGGTGGCAATGGTCAGCTGTCCAGAAACAGCAGCGACATCAGTAAAGTTGCTGCCCCATTTCGGGTCACCAAATTTTATTGGGTTGTTCTTGCTATTTTGCCCAATTCCAAATTCACAACAATAATTTAGCACAAAAACAAGTTAATGAACACCATTAGAACATGATTCAAGCAAGTATTGCATTTCTATCATTTTAGCATGAACCCTAAATTTAATAAGAATCAAACATAAAAATTAGGATGACAAACCTTGTTCTAGATGTTGGAGACGCAAGAAAACATAATTTTGAGCTTGCAATTTCATCTCAATCTTCATCAAAATAAAGAGCTAGGGTTCATGGTGGTGGAGGTGTCGTGAATGAAGAGAAAAGAGGGGAAACAGTGACTCGAGCAAAAACACTGAATCAATTGGGACTTAGGGCGGTTTTAATAAATTAAATGGGTATTAAACCCATACCCGATAAAACACGAGTATTTACTAGTTTCCAGATTTCTTTCGTATTCGATTCGGTAAACCAAATAAGCTCTAAATTTAATAAACGAAATATTCCTGTGACCCTTGTCACAAAATGAACCCACTGGATTAATAATATAATATAAACAATTATTAAATAATTATTTCACTAACAAGCATTTAAAAACATTTTAAGAGCAAATGTTTATTTTAATCTAAGCCCAGTTTGAACAAATCTACCTCCCTTTAAAGAGATTCTATCCTCGGAATCTGGTCAGTCACGGTCACAGAAGTCATAGGTTCTCATCACAATATATGGTTTTTTTATTCTAAGTTGGAGTCCAAACATTAACACCCATTTACTTTAATTTGCCTATTCGGTCAAATCACTATTTGCAAAATTTATACGACATATTTCTAGGGCACACCCATCAATACTAACAGTCAAGTTCAACCTTTTGTCCTTTAAAACCTCACATTATTTCTGACAGAATGTAAAAGATAATCAAGTCATACAACTAAACACCGTCCCGAATTATGACATTTATATCAAAAGTCGTTCCACTAACCACTGGTGTCCACAAAATCCTGGTTAATTCCCCAGACAAAGTTTAAACTATGTCACCATGTCACTTGGTACTATCAAATCTAATGATTCGTCATCAGTTTTCACTTTTTACACAGTTTATTTTCCTCAAATTTCCAGGCAATGGCAATTAAATTCCATTCATTTCACTAGATTCTGTATTTATTTTCCCCAAATACATCTTTATTTTAGTAAAATTATATTCAGACTAGTTGTTTCATGTTCAAACAATTCACTATCCAATTATCAAGTCACAGTCTGTGTATAATTTATGCCATCTATCTTTCATTCCGTTTCACAGTATTTCTATATTATTTACCACATTATACTTATTAGTTCAACTCTGATTTAGTTTATTTATTGAATTTCCCGCCCTACTGGTATGTCACCATTCACTAATCACCTTAGTGTATTAAATTCTGTCAATATTTCGTATGACTTCCAGAAAATATCGTTAATACACTAATTACCACAATCTTCAGAAATAATAACACATCTCTTTTAACCCACAATTTCTAACTATTCGAAATTAATTTCTTTATGGCTCGCTACTGAGTTAAGTAATAGTTTTTAGTTTTTTTTTATCTGATTTCACTAAAACCACGTTACTCTTTTCTGACCCAGAGTAACTTACTCTTAAATAATTATATTTACAGCTTTCGATTTCTATTAACAATGATAAGCATTTATCATAATCTGTTGTACTATTTACGTTTAACACAACGGTTATAATTAGAGGTAATCCTTCACATCATTGTTAACCCTAATATAATATTTCAGGTCTTTATTTACTTATGTACTACTTCATGAACCTATAATCTAGCTTTCAAGGTCATTAATAGAGTAATACCATACATCTCCCGACTTCTCAAGTGTAACCTAGTACACTTCAAATTTTCAGAAATAATATTATTGCTTTTCCTTTTTAATTCATATATAAGTTTAGACTATTCTCAAGTCAACTTATTACAATATTATCAATTGTCACTATACTAATTTAGTTACTTAGTCTAGTCCATCTTTTTAACTGTTATCCACGACTTGAAATTATAAAGTCTACTCACACTAAACCCCCTACGTCGAGAAGGTTTCCTATTCACTCACGATCATCGCTTGTCGAATAATCGACTTAATTGTCACTCACATAGCTTCAACATCATTCCACGACAGTCGGTTCTATTCCTACAAGGGGTATAGTTGCCGTCCGAAACACCTAACTACACACGACATAATATTTCTATTCTAAAGTTGAATGACTTCATCTGAATTGTATCCACATTCTAGATCTCCTCTTGTTTTCGGGAACGTCATTACAATTTACTATATCGTATTTACGTTGGCCCGGCGCAAATACATTATCTCAAATCGTTCAGTTGTTCCGTACAACATAATCTACAGAAATCCTAGTTCAGAATACCAACCATCACACTTACATACACTACATACAGCATCGTCTATCGCTAAATAATATACTAGTCACAATTTTCAAGCATTGCCTAACATTCGACTTTGTCTTCGAGTCATAACACACACTGGTTATCAATCCCTACTTAGGTCAAGGGTTTCCCTATTGTCTTACAAGACAACACAGGGCACTACCCAAATTTACTTTTTAAGGGTCATCACAAATTCTCATGAGTTCAAGTTCAAGGTAGGAAAACAATTCCTAAACCTTACCACGGTCTCATACATCTAATCTAGTCATGCATAATATTAATACAGTAAAGTCAACGTCATATACACTAAGTCAATCCCGATTTACATTCACGTAAATCATCTATACGTGGCAATAGTACATAGGGTTCAAATCCTATACCAATGAACAATGAGACTACTACCTTATCCGATCCTTACGGGCCACTATGTGTGTCCCGTCGGTTCAAGGAAATGGAAATACGCTTCATTTAATCTCTACGCAGTTTTATCGGGTCATCAATATTCTACTTCAAAACTAGCATAACAGACAAGCCACTAAGAACAGGGCGGTCATTTCATACGAAACATGGCCCCAGGTCACATGCAATATACTAAGCAGTATATAACCAACAATTTCACTAAGCATGGCAAACCTAACACATGCAGACAATTCTCAGAAGGCATGGCAGTCAACAAAGGCTAAACAATCAATCAAAGGGAATAAGATCCCAATAGTGTCAATGATAGCTCCAGACATGAATCCGGTAACTGGAGCTGTCAGACCATCGGCAACTTTTACCTCTAAAAGAAGTATCAATCATTTCACGAGTAATCTCGACTAATTTCAACAATTTATTAACACAAATAAGCATGTGAACAAAATCTAACAGTACACTACTAAATACAACAGTGTACTAAGAGCGTACCTTAATGTATAAGAAGATATCTTCTCATATATCATCACATCGATCCCACATGCACCCCTGACCTAGTTTTAACACTAGACCCTCATTACTGAAGCGTGTAGTCAAAATCCGTTTCAGTTGTTTCATCTCACGTATCTTTTCCATCGTATCTTATGATTCCCTCCGTCACTGAAATCATGTCATTCTTTCTCCAACCCGATACTTTGACATGATGCTCCTGGCTACTTAAACTCAAACTTGAAATCATCCAATAGAGCTCTGAAAATGCTAAGAGTCAATGGGGTATCAGCAGGGTTTGATCGATCGTCTTACCTGTCTTATCACAACATCTCACACAAAAGCTTAATGGATAATCAGTTAGTACCAATCAACTAACCCGAGTGGACCTCTCATTCACTTAACCCCATCCCCATTTGCTATGTTTGACACAACTCAGAGTTTGGGAACATGACATTCACGTGTACATGTTGCCAAACATACGCTCTGATACCAAGTTGTAACACCATACTTTTTTTTTTTAAATACACAGCGGAAAGTCATTTATTACATCGTAGTACAAGTATATATAAAACATATTATTGATATACATTACAATCCAACTGGTGTTACGTTTCGAAAACAGTTTTACTTTATTATATTAAACATCAGAGTTCTTCGGTGTGTCAAGCATAGTCCAGACATAACTATCTTCTCCCATCCCAGCATACTAAATGATATAACCTGTAGGGTAGAAATGTGGGGGATTAGCACAACGCTAAGTGAATGGGATATCATTACAGATATCACTATATAATACCAAGTCTAGTCTATCGGGTTCATGCATTGGTCAGAGGCATAGGTCAACATAGTCAAGTCAAACATAACACAATTCATAGCATTACACAGCTATA
Organism: Rutidosis leptorrhynchoides; assembly: GCF_046630445.1. Taxonomy (NCBI): domain Eukaryota; kingdom Viridiplantae; phylum Streptophyta; class Magnoliopsida; order Asterales; family Asteraceae; genus Rutidosis; species Rutidosis leptorrhynchoides. The sequence continues at coordinate 129,900,761 of NC_092333.1, read as the reverse complement.
ACATGCAATACTAAGTAGAACTATGCATATCATATGCATATCAGAACAGCAATAACAACATCTAGCTATCTTTTATAGGCGCTAACGGCACTATTTAATCATAGTTTGCACTGCTATATCCAAAATATAACAATAGCTCTACACAACTATTCATTAATAGCACTACCGCTATAATCTCAAAAGGATCGTTGACCCTGCCAGGTCTTACAACTACTAGCGGATCAAGCTAGAGTTTTACCGATGACCCTCCATTATTATCACATATATACCCCATCTGACACTGTGTCAACTTCGGTATATGTTGTCACACATATACCCCATCTGACACTGTATCAACTTCGGTATATATACCCCATCTGATACATAAATGTGTCAACTTCGGTATATATTATCACACATATACCCCATCTGACACTGTATAAACTTCGGTATATATACCCCATCTGATACATAAATGTGTCAACTTCGGTATACCGATAATAATAACTATAGACCATCATTTCAAGTCACAGTTGACCTTCTTAGTCTCTTATGTGCACAAGGACCAACTACAACCCTCTAAGTTGGTAAGGCTACCAAAACCACTGAGCAATCTAATCAGGCATACTACGGATTCCATCTAATTAGAAAACCTGGTAACATTAGTATAACCTACTACATATCATTATAGAAGTAATCAGCATGCATTCATAGATTATCGCATTCTATACTAAGTATAAAGGTGAGCAGTAACTACACGTGTTACTATATATCAATATCCGTAAAGATAAGCCCACTCACCGATACCAGCAGAACTCGGTGGTCTGATATCACCGAGTCTTCTCCTCGTCCGTATCACCTGAGAACAATACTCACAGGTTAGTAATCGTATTCCAATACTAACAATATCACAATCATATACCCACACTTATATTCACACACATAAATATTTTGCAAACCAATAATTAATCAAACGGGTCGCTAACAAAACGAGCACGAGCTAAAGGTAAAACAATACCTTATAGGTGCACTTAAACATATACCCACACTTATATTCACACAATAGCACAAAACGGGTCAAAGTCCAAATGGGCGATACAAACCAACATAAGCTTACACAAACGGGTCATGGTCCAAACGAGTAACCCAAATTCAAACAACTCAAATGATCGGTTCACAGACTAACCAGGCGGTCCGAATAACATAAATTACACAATTACAATTTAAACTCGAGTTTAAAACTAACAAACCGGTTACGAGCTAAATGAGCAACCGAGTAACTTAAATTATCATGAACGGTTCGGGTCCAAATAAGTACACCAAACGACACGAGAATCGCAACCCGGCATCCACCACCATTCGGCAGCAGCCACCGAAGGCCGGCAGCCGCACGCCGGCAGCAGCAGCTGCCGGAAACAGAAGGGAAACAGCGGCAGTAGCCGCAACAGTAAGCAGCAGCAGTAGCCGAAGCTACTGCATCGGAAACATAAACAGAATAGTGGCAGCGGCAGTAAAAACAACAGCCACCACCGCCAACCGCCAGCCACTGGCTGTCTCCGGCAGCCATGGTGGCAGCGGTCAGCTGTCCAGAAACAGCAGCGACATCAGCAAAGTTGCTGCCCCATTTCGGGTCACCAAATTTTATTGGGTTGTTCTTGCTATTTTGCCCAATTCCAAATTCACAACAATAATTTAGCAAAAAACAAGTTAATGAACACCATTAGAACATGATTCAAGCAAGTATTGCATTTCTATCATTTTAGCATGAACCCTAAATTTAATAAGAATCAAACATAAAAATTAGGATGACAAACCTTGTTCTAGATGTTGGAGATGCAAGAAAACATAATTTTGAGCTTGCAATTTCATCTCAATCTTCATCAAAATAAAGAGCTAGGGTTCATGGTGGTGGAGGTGTCGTGAATGAAGAGAAAAGAGGGGAAACAGTGACTCGAGCAAAAACACTGAATCAATTGGGACTTAGGGCGGTTTTAATAAATTAAATGGGTATAACCCATACCCGATAAAACACGGGTATTTACTAGTTTCCAGATTTCTTTCGTATTCCATTCGGTAAACCAAATAAGCTCTAAATTTTATAAACGAAATATTCCTGTGACCCTTGTCACAAAATGAACCCACCGGACTAATAATATAATATAAACAATTATTAAATAATTATTTCACTAACAAGCATTTAAAAACATTTTAAGAGCAAATGTTTATTTTAATCTAAGTCCAGTTTGAAAATGTTACAATTTTTTCTAATGCCAGTTAAGAGTCATTGATCAGGTCCAAATGTGATGTCAAAATCCACCCACCGATCATTTTTTCGGATGAACCATAATATTCTAAGTAAAAAGAGTAAAAAAACAATACAATATGTTAAATGTCTTTCAAAATACTAGATATCTTTAAATATTTTTTAAAACTACAAAACTCACTTAAAAAACTCGACAATTCTGTAATTTTCCAAACGAATCAAACAAAATTTCTTATTTAGGAGAGACGAGTTTTAGCTCACTCAATTCGCTGAAATTGGTTATAAAAACTAACGTTTGTCTCCTAAGACATGTGTGTTGAACACTATCAGCAAGCTTAATTTTTTTAGAGCGACAATTATCAGATTAAACAAAGTAAACTTTTACCAATTTATTAGTTGAAGGAGAAATTTTAAAGCCTATTCTTTTGTGAAAAGCTAGATTTTATGGTATTAAAATGCCGAAGCTTTATACATCTTCGAGGCACACACGTTTTTAATATCGGTTAAAAAGTCACGTTTTTACCTCTCAATATTAGTCCCATTTATTATAAAGTAATTAAAATAAGCATTTATTTGCTTTATTTGATAGATTATGTCATTACGAAGAATCACTAACATCAGATGAAACCGAGGAAAAACGAGTCACTCGCGTTCGAAATACCTATTTTATAAACTTTGGAAAAGTTATTTTAGTTACTATTATATTATGGGTCATTTGATTACGAACGCGTGGAGAATCGCTTAAAACTGACAAGAAAGGGAGAAGTTAGAGCGAAAACGATGAAAATCAATTTATGACCCCGATGACCAAGTTACGATCTCGCAAACGAAGCAAGCCCGAAGATGATGGCCTTGAACGGCCATGTTGAACTGGTCCATTGATCTTGAACGGGCATGAGAATGACCCAAGTAAACGAGCAGGCTAGTGAACGGGCTTGGTGAATGGGCTTGGTGAACTCGCCATTTGAACGGGCATTATGAAAGGTCATGCCTTATGAACGTCCCAACATGAACAAGAATTATGAAATGCTTGCTGATTGAACATGCTTGGTGAACGAAGACCTTGAACGGGCCCAAGCCGTTTGAACGGGCTACCACCTGAGACTTGGCCTATAAATAAGGCCATTTGTTTCTCATTTCAAATCTCAATTTTAAATTGATTCTTCCATCAAGTGAGTTTTTCTTTAATGTTCTTGTAATATGTGATTACATGATTGATTGATCATGTATGGTGATATTTAATTAACATTTGAATAAATACGGTTATATATTAAACCTCATGATCACTCTCTATTTAATTTATTAGTTAAAGACTCGCGGTTTCGCGGATTTTATGAAATGATGATATTTTAAGACAATCTTTAACCATGATAACACAAATAAACAATATAATATTTCGAAAGATCAAATGTAAATAAATGATGCTCAAATTAAAAAAACGGACTTAATAACAACTTAATAATCAAATAAACGATGTCATATAGTTTTTATATATCACATAAAATATATAGTTACAAAGTACCTGCTATAGAAAGTTCATTTTTTAGTTGTATTTCCTTGTTAAGTTGTGTCACTTTGTGTTCCAATTTAGATATTCATGTCTACAAATTAACATACATATCAGTATGTTTAATATCGGCGAATTCTCAGAATTAAGAAATTAAACTTCCTAATAACGATGTATTTAAAAGATGTGCATACCATGCTGGTGTCCTTTGCTTTTCTCCTATTATGCTAGGAAGGTACCCGGGTAGCAGTTACAATTAAATATGGAGTACTTATAAGTGGTGAGAATTCAATGTTCCTTTATTTCCACCCTTGAATCACTACACCGTCTTCTAATTTTATTCGTAGCCGATCAAACTCTTGAAGTGCAGTTCAATATTGCCCCTTGATCAGTTCCCTAGCTAAATCTATTTCCATGTATAATCTGTAATTGACATCTCCAAACTAAAATTACTGGCTATTTCACAAAAACAATATATATTAGAAGAATGCTAACAGAGATGAAAAAATGGGCGGATCCAGTAAATATGTTATATTATGATGATTTAAAACACTCTATCTTTAACATGTTTATAACTAATTCATATGACAAATAAGGCTACTAAATTTTTTTTATCATTCCAATGGTAATTTACGAATTTCATGATAAGGCATTACAAAATACATTTTGTGCAACTTGTGATAAGTTGACAAGTTTCCCCGCTCTCTTATACAAATATATGCATGTCCAAGGAGTAATTCGTTTGATTGTTTTATTTGATTTAACTTTCATATTCTTTTTCACCTTAAACTGTAATGGAGACTTGATGGCTTCTTGAGATGATGTCCATGATCCTGCAGATACACATACATAATATTGAGTGTACATCAACGAATCACAGCAAAGAATGTAACGAAGTCAAACCAACTCAAATCATAAATAATAAATAATTATAGTTAAAATACATCATAATATTCATAATATACATAATATACGAATTACATATTTAATTAGTAAAACCAATGTACAGATTACAAATTACAGATCACAAATGATAATATTAGGTTATCCTAACCTAAACCCTAAACACTATAATCTAAACCATACACTCTAAATTCTAAACCCTACACCTTAAACCCTAAACACTTCTAAATCCTTTGATTTAAAAACTAAATCTAAACTCTAAACTCTAAAATCTAAATCTTAACCCAAACCCAAAATCTAAACCCAAAATCCAATACCCTAAACTCTAAACCCTAAACCTAAACTTTAAACCCTAAAATCTAAACCCTAAACCCTAAATCTAAACCCTAACCTAAACCCTAAATTTAAACCCAAAACTCTAAACCCAACACCCTAAACCCTAACCTAACCCCTAAAAACTCTAAACCCTAAACCCTAAAATATAAACCCTACACCCTAACCTAAACTTTAAATCTAAACCCAAAACCCTAAACTTAAACTCTAAACCCTAAAGTCTAAACCATAAACCCAAACCTAAACCCTAAACGCTAAATCTAAACCCTAAACCTAACCTCTATGTAGTGACCCAAAATTTTCCATGATTATATATTATATGTGATATATTTATATGATTAAATGTTTCCAACATGTTAAGCAATCAAACTTGTTAAGACTTGATTAATTGAAATGAGTTTATGTAGACAATTGAGCACCCAGTTTGCCTGAGGATTCACGAACGTCATAACTTGTGATAATTATATAATCGTTTTATTTATTTATTTATTAATTTTTTTGTTTGATATAAGTTTTTATTTTATATATATATATAATATATATATATATATATATATATATATATATATATATATATATATATATATATATATATATATATAAGAAGAAATAAATTAATCAAAGATGTACAAGTAAAATACTATTTGCTACAGTAAAACACTATTTACTACAGTAAACACTATTTACTCGTATTCAATCCGTATTCGTACTCGTACAATACCCAGCTTATAGACGTATATACTATTGGTATATACACTCAATGATCAGCTCCTTAGCAGCCTTAATGAGTCATCAAACATGTGGGAACCATTATTTGGCAACTAGCATGAATGATTACACTAAAAATCAAACTAATGGAGCCTATATACACATGCATACATTCATGTGAATGATGAACACACACACACACACACACACACACACACATTTTCAATCAACTTCCATGCATCAAACTCATCTCTCTCAAGTTCTCTCTTGATGTTCTAAGTGATCTTCATCATCTTCATCAAAATCTACATCAATCTAGCTCATAAATCCATACATAAATCAACTTACAAAATAACTACCCAAGAAAACTTCAAGAACACTTTCAAGTTTGCAAGTCTACTTCCAAGCTTTCTAATCCATTCCAATCAATCATCTAAGATCAAGAAACATTTGTTATTTATAGTAGGTTATCTTTCTTATTCAAGGTAATATTCATATTCAAACTTTGATTCGATTTCTATAACTATAACTATCTTAATTCGAGTAGTAATCTTACTTAAACTTGTTTTCGTGTCATGATTCTACTTCAAGAACTTTCAAGCCATCCAAGATCCTTTGAAGCTCTATATCATTTCTTGTCATTTCCAGTAGGTTTACCTACTATACTTGAGGTAGTAATGGTATTCATAACATCATTCGATTCATATATATAAAACTATCTTATTCAAAGATTATAACTTGTAATCGCCAGAACATAGTTTAGTTAATTCTAAACTTGTTCGCAAACAAAGTTAATCCTTCTAACTTAACTTTTAAAATCAACTAAACACATGTTCTATATCTATATGATTAACTTAATGATTTACAACCTGGAAACACGAAGAACACCGTAAAACCGGACATACGCCGTTGTAGTAAAACTGGTGGCTGTTTTGGGTTGGAAAAATAAAAACTATCTTAATCTTTGAATTTCAAGTTTGTTTTATGGAAAAATGATATTTCATATGAACATGATACTATATCCAAAATCATGGTTAAACTTAAATTGGAAGTATGTTTTTTTTTCAAAATGGTCATCAAGATGTCGTTCTTTCGACGGAAATGACTACCTCTTTCAAAAACGACTTGTAACCTGTATTTCCGACTATAAACTTATACTTTTTCTGTTTAGTTTCATAAATTTCAGTTCATTATGAAACCATAGCAACTTGATTCACTCAAAACGAATTTAAAACGAAGAAGTTATGGGTAAAACAAAATTAGATATTTTTGCTTGTTTTAGCTACGTGAAACTTTGTAATAAATCTATACTAACCATAACTTAACTAACTTATATTGTATTATACATGTAATCTAACATATATTATGTAATCTTGATAGACCAAATACACGTATACAATGTTTTGACATATCATATCGACATCATCTATATATATTATTTGGAACAACCATAGACACTCTATATGCGGTAATGCTCGAGTTAGCTATACAGGGTTGAGGTAGATTCCAAAATAATATATATACTTTGAGTTATGATCGAGTCTGAGACTTGTATACACTGGGTCATGGATTGATTCGAGATAATATATATTGATATATTTTTGTACTATTAACTGTGGACAACTAATTGTGGACTACTAATATTGGACTGTTAACTTAACAAATTTAAATCGTTAAAACGTATTAAAATATGTTGTGAATATTTTTCGATCATACTTTGATATGTATGTATATATTGTTCGTGAATCAACCCGTAGCCAAGTCTTATTTCCGACGAAGTAAAAATCTGTGAAAGTGAGTTATAGTCCCAATTTTAAAATCTAATATTTTTGGGATGAGAATACATGCAGTTTTATTAATGTTTTACAAAATAGGCACAAGTACTTGAAACTATATTCTATGATTGAATCATTATACCGGATATCACCCTTTTAGCTTGGTAGCCTAAGAATTTGGGAACAGACCCCCAAATTGACGCGAATCCTGAAGATAGATCTATGGGCCTAAAGAACCCCATCTAGGTTATGGATGCTTTAGTACTTCGATTTTTTATATACAGATGAGTGTACCTGTATATTGGGGATATTCTAGATGCATTTTGTTAATGTCAGTTACCAGGTGTTCATCATACGAATGATTTTTTTTATACACTCGCGAGTGTATGATTATTTATTAAATAAAATCTTGTGGCCTATTAATTACAATTTGATATATATATGCTAAACCTATAACTCACCAACATTTTTATTGACATTTTAAGCATGTTTATTCTCAGGTGATTATTAAGAGCTTCTGCTGTTGCATGCTAAATTAAAGACAAGATTTGGAGTCAGCATGCTTGTATGATAATGTTTAAAGAAAAACTTCATTCGGAAAATAAATTATTGTAATATATTATCGTAACCCATTATGTAACGGTCGTATGTAAACGTTGTACTTTAGATTACCATTATTTGGTAATCTACGCTATGTCTTTTAAACCTTTATTGATAAAGTAAAGGTTATGGTTTGTTTTAAAAATCGAATGCAGCCTTTGAAAAAACGTCTCATATAGAGGTCAAAACCTCGCAACGAAACCAATTAATATGAAACGTTTATAATCGATATGAATGGGACATTTCCAATGGTATCCGAGCGTTGGTCTTAGAGAACCAAAAATTACATTAGTGTGTCTTATCGAGTTTGTTAGGATGCATTAGTGAGTCTAAACTTCGACCGTATTTTTCTTTAAAAACGATTGCTTAACACGTTTGTTGGAAACTATATATTTTTAACATGTAAATAATATGTGATATATTAATCTCTTAACGTGCTTGCTATTGTGTGATAGATGTCTACCTCTAGTACAAATCCCATTGACTCACCTAATAATAATGAAGTGTCGAATGTATTTTGGGAAGATTCACAAATTCTGGAAGAAGAAGAAGAACCGGAAGAAGAGGAACCGGAAGAAGAGGTTCCGGAGGAGGAAATATTAAGAACCACATAAAAACAGATAAATAAAAGAAAATCCTTAACCAATGGACCAAAGTTAAAAATGGTCAATGATGTTTCCGCCGAGAAAGCAAAATATTGGGAAAATTACCAATTCTCTGATGAATTAGATTCCGATGAGGATTCCGATGATGTTATAGAAATTACCCCGGCTCAATTTAATAAGGCAAAATAAAATAATAAGGAAAAAGCTATCAAAATAGAAAAACCCGAGTCCAAAACCGACAAACTTTATGTTAACATGAAATATCCCGATGAGATATATCGTAAACACCCGTATTTCTTAAACTTTAACTACAATCCGGGAACATCTAAGCCACCAGGTTTTTCTAAACCATTTGTGAAAACGACGGCTCATATTAGAGGAGCACTATGTATCCCTAGGAAATTAGCAAAACGAACCAAGTCCGAGGAGGATGAAACAAGTGAGTCGGAATAAAGAATTGTAATCATGCTGTGTAATATATGTACTGTAGTGTGCTTGTACTTTTATATTGTATGTAAAAATGGCTTGTAATGTTTGTATTCTATCATCCTTTACAAGATCTAATTTTTTTCATCTCTTTTACAGTATAAAAATATAAAATGGAGGTTAAGGATAGACGAACGAATATTTTAGAAGACTTACTAGGGGATATGATTGATGAAATCTTGTCTAGAGTTGCTCAGAATTCATCGGCTCAATTGTTTACGGCGAGATTAGTTTGTAGGAAATTAGACAGACGTTCTAGGCATGCCTTTGTTTATAAAAGGCTTTCCTTCGATAGATGGTGTATATCACATTGGGGAGACCTTAAGTTACGCCATGTTTTCTTTAAGGCATTATGTGCGGGAAACCCTAATGCAATTTTTCGCTACGGGTTGAGAGCCTATTTTGACTCCACATATCCCAACATAGGATTTCGTTCTTTAGAAAGAGCTTTAAACATGCAACTTAAAGAAGCATGTTATGTTTACGGGTTAGTGATGTTCGCTTCTCACCAAATTGAGAAAAACAACATAGGATTGCAACTTCTAAATAAAACATTCCCACAGGTGACGGATTCAGTAGTTGGGTGAGAAATAAGGATTTTAGATTGTTACGGGGCTGTTGGGCATTACGTAACCCCCATCCTTTTGACAACGTTACAACATGTTGCCTAGCCAACGGTCACAACGGTTATTAACCACAAGACCAAGTATGGGAAATAGTATTAGTGAAACCCGAATGCATGACTTTTTTCTGGACCTATAAATTACGTATCTTTATTACCTTTGCTGAACGACTTGCGCTTAACTAGAAATACTTTCGCAACTACCTTGTATCAAAGATATTATGTACTATATTTCATGCTATATGTAAAATAGTGGTATTGTACGTTTGTAAAAATTTTGTATAAAAGTTTGAACGCAAAATATTATTGTAATCAGTTTTTTATATAGAATTGTAGTAGTTGAATTGTATATTAGCTACTAAGAATGAACTTAACGGGTAGGTACTACCCGAATTAAAACTTATAAAACGCTAATATGAAGAAAAAGCTTTTATAAATAAGTTCATATTATGCTATGAAATACTATTGACTACTCTTAAAATTCTATGTGATTAACTAAATTCTTTTGGCTATTTTTGAAGGAAATGGCACCGACGACTCGTCAGAACTTGAACATGAGCGAGGAAGACTTTCGTGCTTTCCTTGCAGCAAATATAGCCACAGTACAGGCTGCAATGCAAAACAACAACAATAACTCAGGGTCTAGCAGTGGAGTTAACTCCACAGGAAACCGTGTAGGATGCTCCTACAAGGCTTTCACTGCTTGTAAGCCTTTGGAATTCAACGGGACTGAAGGACCAGTCGGACTGAAATGATGGACCGAGAAGGTCAAATCTGTGTTTGCTATAAGCAAATGTGCTGAAGAAGACATGGTAAAGTACGCCACGCATACCTTCACAGGTACTGCGTTAACATGGTGGAACACCTATCTCGAACAAGTTGGACAAGATGCTGCTTACGCACTACCGTGGTTAGCATTCAAACACTTGATGAACGAGCAGTACCGTCCCAGAAACGAAGTCAATAAGCTCAAGACAGAGCTTAGAGAGTTACGAGCACAGGGATTCGATATCACCACATATGAACGACGATTCATCGAGTTGTGTTTATTGTGTCCAAGAGTGTTCGAAGATGAAGAAGAGCAGATCGATGCGTTTGTAAAGGGGTTACCAGACAGAATTCAGGAGAATGTGAGCGCGAATGTGCCCACTTCAATGCAAAAGGCAAGCCGAATGGCTCACAAACTTATAAACCAGATCGAGGGAAGGATTAAGGAACAGGCGGTCGAGGAGGCCAAAATGAAGCAAGTCAAAAGAAAGTGGGAGGAAAATAGTGACAAGGGTCAACAATACAACAACTACAACAACCGTCCCAAAAACAACAACAACCGTCCCATAACAACAACAACCATCCCAATAACAACAACAACCGTCCCAACAACAACAATAATGACAACAAAAGAAGAAAACCAGATGCCTAAGGTGTGAGAAATATCATTCAGATAATTATTGTAGGGAGTTATGCACAAAATGTAGCAGAACAGGTCACAGTGCTGCAAAGTGTGGAGTTTACGGACAAAGGCCAATAGAGTGAAAGGAACAAATAATGTCGGAACATTTAATGCCGCCATTACTTGTTTTGGGTGCGGAAAGAAGGCCATTACAAAACTGCATGCCCAGACGAATTGAATAAGAATGGGCAAAACCGCGAAAAAGTCTTCAATATCAATGCGACAGAAGCGCAGGAAGACCCGGAGCTTGTTACGGGTACGTTTCTTATTGACGATAAACCTGCTTATGATTTATTTGATTCGGGTGCGGATAGAAGCTATATGAGTAAAGATTCTTGTGCCAAATTAAGTTGTCCTTTAACGCCTTTGGATAATAAATTTTTACTCGAATTAGCAAACGGTAAATTAATTACAGCAGATAAAATATGTCGGAATCGAGAAATTAAACTGGTTGACGAAACGTTTAAGATTAATTTGATACCAGTAGAGTTATGGAGTTTTGAAAGAAGGGAATTTGAAGAATGAAATACCCAAAGGATCGGAAAAACATCTTAATGTTCGGGAAGACGAAATCCGGTATAGGGCTGAAAGAATTTGGGTACCAAAGTTTGGAGATGTGAGAAAAATAGTACTTAGGGAAGCACATAAAACCAGATACTCAATACATCCCGGAGCGGGAAAGATGTACAAAGATCTCAAGAAACATTTTTGGTGGCTGGGTATGAAAGCCGATATTGCTAAATACATAGGAGAATATTTGACGTGTTCTAAGGTAAAAGCTGAACATTAGAAACTATCAGGTCTACTTCAACAACCTGAAATCCCGAAATGAAAATGGGAAAACATTACCATGGATTTCATTACTAAATTGCCAAGGACTGCAAGTGGTTATGATACTATTTGGGTAATAGTCGATCGTCTCACCAAATCAGCATACTTTCTACCAATGCGAGAAGATGATAAAATGGAAAAGTTAGCACGACTATACTTGAAGGAAGTCGTCTCCAGACACGAAATACCAATCTCTATTATCTCTGATAGGGATGGTAGATTTGTTTCAAGATTTTGGCAGACGTTACAACAAGCATTGGGAACTCGTCTAGACATGAGTACTGCCTATCATCCACAAACTGATGGGCAGAGTTAAAGGACGATACAGACCCTTGAAGACATGCTACGAGCATGTGTTATTGATTTTGGAAACAGTTGGGATCGACATCTACCGTTAGCAGAATTTTCCTACAACAACAGTTATCACTCGAGTATTGAGATGGCACCGTTTGAGGCACTTTATGGCAGAAAGTGCAGGTCTCCGATTTTTTGGAGTGAAGTGGGAGATAGATAAATAACGGGTCCTGAGATTATCCATGAAACTACCGAGAATATTATTCAATTTCAACAACGGTTGAAAACCACCCAGAGTCGACAAAAGAGCTACGCAGACAGTAAAAGAAAAGATATAGAATTTGAAATTGGAGAGATGGTCATGCTTAAGGTTTCGCCTTGGAAAGGCGTTGTTCGTTTTGGAAAACGAGGAAAATTAAACCTGAGATACATTGGGCCATTCAAGATTATTGATCGTGTCGGACCGGTAGCTTATCAACTTGAATTACCTCAACAATTAGCCAGTGTACATAATACTTTTCACGTCTCGAATCTGAAGAAATGCTTAGCCAAAGAAGATCTCACTATTCCTTTAGACGAAATCCAAATAAATGAAAAACTTCAATTCATTGAAGAACCCGTCGAAATAATGGATCGTGAGCTTAAACGAATTAAGCAAAATAAAATACCAATCGTTAAGGTTCGATAGAATGCTCGTAGAGGACTCGAGTTCACCTGGGAGCGTGAAGATCAGATGAAGAAGAAATACCCGCACTTATTTTCAGATGATGCGACAACACCTCCAATTGATTAAAATTTCGGGAAGAAATTTATTTAACGGGTAGGTACTGTAGTGACCCGAACTTTTCCATGATTATATATTATATGTGATCTATATTTACATGATTAAATGTTTCCAACATGTTAAGCAATCAAACTTGTTAAGACTTGATTTATTGAAATGAGTTTATTTAGACAATTGACCACCCAGTTTGCCTGATGATTCACGAACGTCATAACTTGTGATAATTATATAATCGTTTTATTTATTTATTTATTTATTTATTAATTTTTTTTATATAAGTTTTTATTTTATATATATATATATATATATATATATATATATATATATATATATATATATATATATATATATATATATAAGAAGAAATACAATTAATCAAAGATGTACAAGTAAAACACTATTTTCTACAGTAAAACACTATTTACTACAGTAAACACTATTTACTCGTATTCAATCCGTATTCGTACTCGTACAATACCCAGCTTATAGACGTATATACTATTGGTATATACACTCAATGATCAGCTCCTTAGCAGCCTTAATGAGTCATCAAACATGTGGGAACCATTATTTGGCAACTAGCATGAATGATTACACTAAAAATCAAACTAATGGAGCCTATATACACATGCATACATTAATGGGAATGATGAACACATACACACACACACACACACACACATTTTCAATCAACTTCCATGCATCAAACTCATCTCTCTCAAGTTCTCTCTTGATGTTCTAAGTGATCTTCATCATCTTCATTAAAATCTACATCAATCTAGCTCATAAATCCATACATAAATCAACTTACAAAACAACTACTCAAGAAAACTTCAAGAACACTTTCAAGTTTGCAAGTCTACTTCCAAGCTTTCTAATTCATTCCAATCAATAATCTAAGATCAAGAAACCTTTGTTATTTATAGTAGATTATCTTTCTTATTCAAGGTAATATTCATATTCAAACTTTGATTCGATTTCTATAACTATAACTATCTTAATTTGAGTAGTAATCTTACTTGAACTTGTTTTCGTGTCATGATTCTACTTCAAGAATTTTCAAGCCATCCAAGATCCTTTGAAGCTCTGGATCATTTCTTGTCATTTCCAGTAGGTTTACCTACTATACTTGAGGTAGTAATGGTGTTCATAACATCATTCGATTCATATATATAAAACTATCTTATTCGAAGATTATAACTTGTAATCACCAGAACATAGTTTAGTTAATTCTAAACTTGTTCGCAAACAAAGTTAATCCTTTTAACTTAACTTTTAAAATCAACTAAACACATGTTCTATATCTATATGATATGCTAACTTAATGATTTACAACCTGGAAACACGAAGAACACTGTAAAACCGGACATACGCAGTTGTAGTAAAACCGGGGGCGGTTTTGGGTTGGAAAAATAAAAACTATCTTAATCTTTGAATTTTAATTTTGTTTTCTGTAAAAATGATATTTCATATGAACATGATACTATATCCAAAAATCATGGTAAAACTTAAAGTGAAAGTATGTTTTTTTCTTTTCAAAATGGTCATCAAGATGTCGTTCTTTCGACGAAAATGACTACCTCTTTCAAAAACGACTTGTAACCTATATTTTCGACTATAAACTTATACATTTTCTGTTTAGTTTCATCATTATGAAACCATAGCAACTTGATTCACTCAAAACGGATTTAAAACGAAGAAGTTATGGATAAAATAAAATTGGATATTTTTGCTTGTTTTAGCTACGTGAAACTTTGTAATAAATCTATACTAACCATAACTTAACTAACTTATATTGTATTATACATATAATCTAACATATATTATGTAATCTCGATAGACCATAGACACGTATACAATGTTTTGACATATCATATCGACGTCATCTATATATATTATTTGGAACAACCATAGACACTCTATATGCGGTAATGCTCGAGTTAGCTATACATGGTTGAGGTTGATTCCAAAATAATATATATACTTTGAGTTATGATCGAGTCTGAGACTTAAATACACTGGGTCATGGATTAATTCGAGATAATATATATTGATTTATTTCTGTACTACTAACTGTGGACAACTAATTGTGGACTACTAACGTTGGACTGTTAACTTAACAAATTTAAATCGTTAAAACGTAATAAAATATGTTGTGAATATTTTTCGATCATACTTTGATATGTATGTATATATTTTGTTATAGGTTCATGAATCGACCAGTAGCTAAGTCTTATTTCCGACGAAGTAAAAATCTGTGAAAGTGAGTTATAGTCCCACTTTTAAATTCTAATATTTTTGGGATGAGAATACATGCAGTTTTATTAATGTTTTACAAATTAGGCACAAGTACTTGAAACTATATTCTATGATTGAATCATTATACCGGATATCACCCTTTTAGCTTGGTAGCCTAAGAATTTGGGAACAGACCCCCAAATTGACGCGAATCCTGAAGATAGATCTATGGGCCTAACGAACCCCATCTAGGTTATGGATGCTTTAGTACTTCGATTTTTTATATACAGATGAGTGTACCTGTATATTGGGGATATTCTAGATGCATTTTGTTAATGTCGGTTACCAGGTGTTCATCATACGAATGATTTTTTTTTTTATACTTGCGAGTGTATGATTATTTATTAAATGAAATCTTGTGGCCTATTAATTACAATTTGATATATATATAGGCTAAACCTATAACTCACCAACATTTTTGTTGACATTTTAATCATGTCTATTCTCAGGTAATTATTAAGAGCTTCCGCTGTTGCATGCTAAATTAAAGACAAGATTTGGAGTCAGCATGCTTGTATGATAATGTTTAAAGAAAAACTGCATTCGGAAAATAATTGTTGTAATATATTATTAGAACCCATTATGTAACGGTCGTATGTAAACGTTGTACTTTAGATTATCATTATTTGGTAATCTACGCTATGTCTTTTAAACCTTTATCGATAAAGTAAAGGTTATGGTTTGTTTTAAAAATCGAATGCAGTCTTTGAAAAAACGTCTCATATAGAGGTCAAAATCTCGCAACGAAATCAATTAATATGAAACGTTTATAATCGATATGAACGGGACATTTCACTCTAAACCCTACACCCTAAATCTAAACCTTAAACCCTGAACCCTAACCTAAACCCTACAAACTCTAAACCCTAAGCCCTAAAATATAAACCCTAAATCCCAGAATCTAAACCCTAAACCTAAACCCAAAACCCTAAATCTAAACCCAAAACCCAAAACTCTAAAACCTACACCCTAAACCCTAACCTAACCCCTAAAAACTCTAAACCCTAAACCTAAACCCTAAGCCTCAAAATATAAACCATAAGCCCTAGAATCTAAACCCCAAACCTTAAATCTAAACCCAAAACCCTACACCCTAGAATGTAAACCTTAAACCATAACCTAAAGCCTAAATCAAAACTGTAAACCCAAACTCTAAATCCGAAAATCTAAATCCAAAACCCTAAATCTAAACCCTAAACCTAAACCTAAACCCTACCCGCAAGGACTTTTTCGCTCATTTATATATGATCAGCGTGTTAGTTATATAATTAACATAACTTTAAAATTTTAACAAGGAATTTTCTACCTTTAAGGGCATATGTTAAGCTTGATTACGTCCACAAACACTTTTAACACAAATTTCCTTTAATTTTCAGTTATACATGTTTATTAATCATAATAATTATATTATTTTGGGAATAAGCTTCAATAAATAAACCATAACTTCAATTATATTATTTATTACAATATATAATTATAATAATTATGATCAACAAACATGTATATTATTTTTGGCGAGCAAACTCCCTTGAATCTTCCCTAAATCTTCAATAGATGATGAAATTAGGGTTTTGTGAGTGAAATTCGAACCCTAAGCAGCTGCTCTCTAAGATGCCTCTGAAAAATGACCTAATCTCGTTCCTTTTATAGTATTGAAAATCTGGGCTGAAACAGCGACAGGAGCGCCGCTTTTCCTTCAGGAGCGGCGCTTTTGGCTAAACAGGAGCGGCACATGTATCGACCCATTTCAACCCGAATACGTTTTGACCTGTTATGAGAACCGCTGAACCCACTCATCTTGCCACCTTTTAAAAGAAATTACTTAATGTTTTGTTGGGCATCTACAAGTTTACACTACTCTATTGTAGAAAAAAAAAAGGAGATTTTGTAAGGAATATACATTATATATCTTTGTGCTCCTATGTATACATTTACATATATTCTCAAAAAACAAAGTTATATATACAATTGAACTTTATTGTGATAAGGACACAAAAGTACTGATATCAAATGGAGAAATAGTGAAATTATTTGAACTCTAGTGTTATGAAAACGTTGCTCCAGATTTAGGGTAATTTCGGCATTTTTCATCACACTAATTAGTGTAGTGTTTTAGTGTGAACATTGTAGTGGATTTTATAACTGTTACACTAAAATAGTGCACAAAGTTAGATTTGGTGTATACAATAGAGGTGCTCTTAATACATATCAAACTTACTGGCTGTGTTCGATCACCATGAATAGTAGTAGCAGGGAAACCAATACTATATAGCCAATGCTCAAGTGAATCAGCCCCCTTTTTTGTCTCAATAAAAACTAATGTAAGAGCTTACTGCAATATAGTGATAAAAATATTAATCCTTGTGAACATTCATAATCATGTAAGATTATACACATGCATAAAGATAAATAAAAATAATAAAAGATGTATCAAAATTGGTTAGTGGTACCTTGCTTGGTGTATCATCTTAATACATACTACAAAATAGAAATTAAAGAACAGAGTGTAACGTGGTGCGTGTTTAAAGGGTTACCCAATAAATATGGCCAGGTAATGAGAAAAAAGTATGCATGTATCTATTCCAAATATAAGTGTCACATTACCTGTACATCAAGAGGATGCGGCCTGTAGAACCTTTGTTATGCTACAACAAGAAAATTAAGTGATGGTCAACTTGTAACCATCAAGGATAAATTAGGCCAAGGAAAAAAAAACAGTTACTGATATACCTCAAATATAACTCAACAATTGAGATTGAGATGCAATATCATAACTAAAAGATAAAAATTTTGTGAAGGACCCAAAAAACATGGAGATTCTCGGTGATCCACCGTTTTTACTCTTCACAAGTAATCACCGGATTTCATTCCAATCAACAAACCTTTATTCCTTTATCAAAATTATAAAAAAGAAAAAGATAATAAATTTACCGAATCTGTGAGAGCTTCAAATTCTCTTTGAGCCCTACCATCCGGAGCTTTTCCCAACACAATCATTTGTTTTCCACCCTATAATATAAAGAAAACAAAGCCGGCTTCAAATTTTTATAAATCACACTATTACAAACATCACACATAAAGCTGTTTAAATCACGAGAATAATTATATACTTACCCAAAAGTACCCATAACTCGAGTTGTGATGTGACTTTCCCAAACACCAAGAATTGGCTAGCCCAAAATCACAGACCTTTGCATCGAAATCATCATCAATCTAAATGTTGCTCGACTTTATGTCCCAATGCACCACTTTTGACTCATTTGCTTCATGTAGATAAGCAAGGCTGCTATATGATGAAATTGTGACATTCTAAGTATGTTTGAGTACAAATCAAAAATATTATCAATGGTGGGAAAATGGATGGGTCGGAACTCATATAGGCTTGGTAACAGATCAAAAAAGTTACTTTTAGCCAGATCGGCAACATTTTACTATTTTAGTTACAATGATTTAGATTGATTATAATATCATATCAATGATGCCGTAAAAGAGAGTTTTATTCGTTGGACACATAATGGATGACTTTGAACCCGTTTGGCTCGTTCGACGCATAATGGTTATCTAGTAAGAATGGGGATAAAAGAATAATACCAAGTGAGACTCAAGTGTATCCAAAAAAAGCAAAAGCTTAACATCCCTTATTTTTTTTTTGTGCATAATCGAATGCATCTTGATTACGCAAGTTTCTACAAAGATTTACATATTAAAAAATCAAAATGTAGCACGGAAAGAAACAACTTTGACATATGATGCATTGAAATCTTATTTTTGTGATCAAAAAAGATGATAATTTTTGATAATGGTCTAAACCTTTTAAAACTTACCACAATATCTTTATAGGGGAAAATTCATGTAGCTGTCAAGTTCTTCACACATATCACCACACACACAGGTGCAAAAGAAAAGTTAGAACAAACATAAAAACAAACTTAGCAAACAAAAATAGATAATGTGAACCTAAATCGGTTTAATGTGAACCTAAATCGGTTACAATAAGCATTATCCCAATAACAATATACAACAAACTGTATATATGAAAATCACAATACACAATTTTTTGAAATATCAAGATAACTGAAAAGAAGTTCAACATACTGTAAGTCATGATAAAAATTAACAGTACGGTTAACCAACAATTTGACTAAACCAATATATATGACTCAGCCATATAAGCGACTCATTTGTATATTAACAGACCATGAAATTTCGTTATTGAATCAAGATAACTACAAAATAATATAATAAAGACAATTTCATCACTGAATACAACAATTATATGATGAATACCAACCATAATAACACCAAGATCAGACTCACAATTATAATAAAAACTCAAACATACATAAGATCATAAGATCTCTTTGAATCTACCGTGTTTTTCCGGAGTCAGTGTGACAACCCAGAAATTTCCGAACAAATTTAAACTTGATCTTTATATGTTTCCGACACGATAAACAAAGTTTGTTAAATTGAAATTCAAAAATCTTAAACTGTGTTCATACAACCTCGACCAAACTTCGACGATTCACGAACCATTATATAAGTAAATATGAATATGTATACGTATGTATATGTATATATATTACAACTTGAGAACGTATTAAATGTATAATACTTTACATGAACGTATTTGTTTCAATATGTTTATCAATGGAATTAGAAGATAATATCAAATGATTAAGTTATCAGATATATTGTATGATTACGAGTCTCTGTTGAGAGGTCCACTTTGATTTAGGAAACCTTTCCTTTTTAGCGGCATTCGGAATATTTGGTAAAGTGATTTACAAAAGTGTCATTTACAAGAGTTAGTCAAAAATTAGTAAAGATACCTGTTTAAATTTCAAAAACATGTTTTACTTTGATTGCCTCGTGTCCCTTGATAAATTAATTATTTGGTTTTCATATTATTAAAAACATTAATTGATATAATAATTTCTATTATTTAAACGAGTTTAAATTATATAAAACGGACTTTGAAATATTATTAGTTTTGAAAAACTATATATTGTTAAATAAATATTTCAAATTATTATTTTGAAATGAAAATATATATATATTTTTACAATGTAACAAAACTTAATATTAATATAGTTATAAAACGTTTGAGTTAAAATAAAATTATTATATATATAATACGAGACATCGGTTTATAGAAGCAAATGACCAAAACAACCAAATGTATAAATTACACTTTGAGTAATATAACTACCAACGATTTTAGTCTATATTTTGATAAGGGTATGAGTCATGAAATGTAAAGGGCTTGTTTTCTAAGCGTACGAAAGGACGTTCGAGAAACCGAAACCGGATCATAAGTCGAGTGACAACGTACGAGCCATCGGAACGAAAATTACATTTTTACCATGCACGTAAATATAATAGAATATATAATTAATTATATAGATGAAATATTAATTTATATATAATAATATTTAAGAAAGTGTCGGCAGGCTTGTAAAAAATGTGTTGGACCCAAAAGTGTGGCTCATGCGATCGCATGAGGCCACCCTCACATTCTCATGCGATCGCATGAGGGGTTAGGTGTGGATACATCCTTTTTAAAGACGAACGATTTCAGTTTATGGATTCAGTTTTCTCATTTACCTCTCTCGAGCTATATATATATATATATATATATATATATATATATATATATATATATATATATATATATATATATATATATATATATATATATATATATATATATAAATAATTTATATTATTATTATTAATCTTAATATTATTATTATTATTAGTATTATATTATTATTAATATTAGTATACATAAAATACTACGACGAGGTCGTGCGCGAGTATTTTAAAATGGTTTCTCGAGTGGTATAGGGCTAAGAAAATTATGGGTTATAGACTTATAGCTATGGAGGTGATGGGTAATGTTCGGGGGTATGCTCGTGAGGTCAATCTAGTGTTTATCATCCCCGTTGCGTGTAACGACCCTGGAATTTCCAACGTTTATTTATTAATAATTATTATTATTATTACGTGTGATTAAACGAATGTATGTTATTACATTTACATGTTACCATGATTGCCCGAACTTGACTTTAATTGCCCGAAACGTCTTTGTGACACCCGGAACTTGCACAAATAATATTTTCAAGTATTATTTACATTCATGATTAGTTTTATTAATCATTTTGATTAACTATGGCTATTAGTTAGTTACTTGGGCTTTAATTGGCTTAACTTGTTATTAATTGTACTTGGGCTTTATTAGTGTTATGGACTCTTGAACTTGGGCTTCCAAGCCCACCCTACTTATGTTAATGGGTAAACTAGCCCATGTTACACTTGTAAGTATTAATTTGAATGGTAACTAGTTAGTTACATGCAAATGGAATCTAGTTCTCTTAATCCCCATGAGACTATCCCTTTTAACCAACTTTTATAAGCTTTACTTGCATGTGACCAAAGAGCAAAGCTCTTCCCCTTGATGGACAGCAGGCCGTCGGCCTTGGGGAGGTATTAGGAGAGTTTGGACTTCATTATTTCATTACATCTCACTTACATTCCTCTCTCAAAAACACACACACTTGAAATCCTCTCAACTTTCCTCTCTTTTTCTCTTATACTTGTAAGCAACTTGGAACCTTTCTTCTTCCTTTCTTGCTTATCAAAACCGTAGCATATGCTACTTATATCATCATCATCATCTCTTGTTACTTGTTCTTGTTGTTTGGTTTCTTGTTTGTTAATTAGTTACTCACTTGTCTTTGTTGTATGTTTCTTACTTACTTAGTTTACAAGAATCAAACTACCTAGTTTATTCTTCATTTTTATCTTGTATTTACAAGAACAAACAAGAACTAAGCTTACTAGTTTATGTTCTACATATGTTGCATCAAAAGATTTAAGTTCATGGTTGTATAAAATCATACTTATAAGTCATGGAAGTAAACTTAAAGTTTACTTTACTTAAAGATCAACTTTGGTTGAATCTTTAAAAGTATGAACAACCATGAATCTTTTTCTTGTTTATTTAGTTTACTACTTCATTTCATGAACTTTAATTTCATGTAATTAGATTAAATGGTCAAGTACAATAAGTTAGTCTTGATCCCATTAATCTTGGACTTAAAGTTAACTTTAAAGTTCAAGAACATATAAAGGAAACTTTTTAATTATAACTTTGTATACTTATGCTTGATCTAGACTTTTGAGTCTTGGATCTTCAAGATCTAACTAAGAACTATGTTCTACATTTTAAGATCGTGATTAGTTAGTTAACTTTCAAGTTTATAGTTCAATATTTCTTTTAAAATTCATGTATGTGCTAGATCTAAGACTTTGATGTAACTTTGGTTCATCAAACTTCATACAACTCTTAAGTGAGTTGTGCTTCATGTCTTAGACTTGCACTAGGGTTATGATGGTCAAGACTTGGTTAAGATGATGTAGATACATCAATGAGTTGTACACTTGAAGCTATATGCATCAAGGATGAGAACCATGATGAACATCAAGCACCAAGACCACCGGAACCCTTTTAAACTTACTGTTTCTGTCCAAAAGCTACTGATCTGATGTTTCTGTAACAGACCAATAATTCTGGGCTGTTCTAACCTTTATTTTTAGATATAACTTTTCGAGTAGATAACTTTTCATATAGGACTCGTCTTAATCCGAGTTACGGTTTAGGATTTATGGCCCTCCGATCGTCACTATGTCCTTTAACGTTGTGCAGAAATTTCTGACCTACTCGCACTTAGACTGTCGCCACGGTCAAACGAAGACGAGTTTGCTTCTAGAATTTTTACCACACTTAAGGGACTCATAGACGGAGCCATGGCCACTGGTCTCACCTTAATTCAGTAAGGGTAGAGGCCGTGGTGACTGACTGAAGTCATACTTTGTTTTAAACTACTTTCATAAACGAAACCTACTTTACGCCTTTTGTTTAATGATGAATGATGATGACCCTTAAGACCTTATTTACATACTTTTAAACCTATTAATACGATTTACTGACTTAGTACTATTTGACTTAGGTTGAGGACTTTCGGACCGTTTACTTGCACACCTTTACCGGACCGACTTTACGACTACATTATCATTGTGAGTTATAGCATTCCCTTTTTACTTTAACTTATTTTGGGAACTGAGAATACATGCGGATTTTATATTTTACATACTAGGCACGAGTACTTAAACTATATATGTGTGGGTTATACAACGGCATAAACATTCCCTTTAGCTCGGTAACGTTTAATCATTGGTTTTTGAACCGTGAACGCGAATCTTAGATATGGATCCATAGGGTTTGACATCCCCACTCGGGCTAGTAGCACTAGCATTTAACGAGTGTTTAATAATTCGTAAACATACGCACTTGACAAGTGTACTTTCAGGGGGTATAAACGTTAAGTTAGTTATCAAGTGCCCACGGTTAACATATACTTTATCATACTGTTTTGAAACGCTCTTTGTAGCACTGAAATCTCGTGGCCTACCTTACTTATTGTTATACTTAAACTATAGCTCACCAACCTTTGTGTTGACATTTTTAAGCATGTTTTTCTCAGGTGCTTGAGGTTAGCTTCCGCTGTGTACTAGTCGTGCTGTAGACACCCGCTGCTTAGAGTTGTCATCGCATGAACTACTTTACCTTGCATTCAAACTTTATTACTTTTGAACTATGACTTGTAACGACCATTGTGGTCACATACACTTATTATTTGCTTCTACTTAGTGAAGCATGCTTTTGAAATGTAAAACATTTGATGTCGGTTATGACATCACCTTTTTATCGTGAATGCAACTTCTTTAATTACAGCATATAGTACTTAACCTTGTAATGATCCTATTGTTGATGATTCGTACACGATGGTTTTGTACGGGGCATCACATTTGGTATCAGAGCATTGGTTGTAGGGAATTAGGTTGCATTAGTGAGTCTAAGACCGACCCGAGTAGGATTCACTAATAGGACTAATCTACAACTTGCTAGTTTACGTGTTTCTGCTGAACTTACTGCATGCTGCTGCTTACTGTTACTGCTATATGTCGTATGCTACTACATGATTTCACTACTGCATGCTATTACTTGCTTTCGATTGCATGCTAGTTTCGTACGATTACTGTTATTGCCATGCTACTTATTGTTATACATGATTTAAACTGTTGGCCTATTATTTGCTTGCTTTATGACATACTGACATGGAAAATTTATTTTTTCTTGTTCAGATGTCGGATGTTCCACCTGCTGGCATTTAGGGTAGTACAGACTCAGACCCCGTCGCCCTACCTACTGCTACACCTGCTGCTGCTACTGCCGATACACCGGCCCCGACACCCACTAGTGATCCCGGCGCTTCTACTTCCGGAGCTGGTACTAGTGCACCTGCCCCAGTGTCTGCTCCCGGACCCTCGAGGTCACAGCCCCGCATTGGTGGTATTGAGATCCCCGCGGAGTTCGGGGAGGGCTGTTTCGTAACCACATGTGCAAGCCTTGCCAACGCACTCCCGACGGACGTTTAGTCGTGATTCCGCCAGGCAGACACAGACAGATGTTGGCCGCCTTCGGACGCTTCGGATTACCAGCTCAGCCACCAGTGTCACCACCACACGATTCG
This sequence comes from Rutidosis leptorrhynchoides, assembly GCF_046630445.1. NCBI lineage: Eukaryota > Viridiplantae > Streptophyta > Magnoliopsida > Asterales > Asteraceae > Rutidosis > Rutidosis leptorrhynchoides. The sequence goes on along the minus strand of NC_092333.1, from coordinate 129,875,724 downwards.
GATGACTCATCATCCGCCGATTCTTCATCATCAGACGACTCCAGCGATGATGAGGATCCTACTGATAGACCTATTCAGGCACCCTCCACCCCGCCGAAGAAGCGGTACCGTTTCGACGGCACCGTCATTCCAGGGGTGAATGGAGGTCGTGCTTTTACTGACGCGTTTGGCCATCGTCGTAGGGTTACTGCTCGTAAACGAGTTGTGCCATACCCTGCCGACCCACAGATACGTAAGGTTCCCCGTTACGTATTGACTATTCCTGGAACCGTACCACCTAGATTTAGATACGGACCACTTACATCTAGGGACGTACCGTCTACATCCGGAGCCGGACCATCTACATCAGCACCACCCGCACCACCCGCCCCACCTGCATCGCCTGCCCCACCAGCTCCCTCTAACGAGGAACTGATGAGGGAGATTGAGACTCTCCGAGCTCGAGTCACTGAGCTCGAGGAGCAGTTGGCTCGAGGAGCAGTTCACCCGCCTTCACCGTAGGACTTTGTATTTAGATTTCATGATGTAACCTAGTTGTAGTTTATTGTATTACTCATGTATTGTACGGACTTATTCAGATGTATGAAACTTATTATTATTAATGAATGTAACTTTGCGTTATTTAATTCTTGCACGATGTTCTATTTACATTACTGTACGATGATTCTGTGGTATTTGTACCTAGATGCGTTATTTAATAACATGTGATGTTTTGATTCCATGTTGGTTGTTATATACTGTATTATTACTACTTGAATACTGGATTTTGACTTGAGTCAAAATTTTTGTTTAGAATACCATGGCTAACGGAAGATCCACACCGACCGCCGCCCAGATTAAGGACATGATCAACGAACGGGTCGCTGCAGCCCTAGCAGAAAGAAATCTTCAGGCTCCACCGCCACCACCACCAGTTATCCCACCCGTTCGAAATGGGTGTACTTACAAGGAATTCCAGAGCTGCAAACCGCATAACTTCAGCGGCACTGAGGGACCGGTTGGTCTCACCAGATGGTTCGAGAAACTTGAATCAGTATTCCGAGTTAGCAACTGTTCGGAGGATAATAAAACCAAGTTTGCATCTTGCACGCTATCTGACGGCGCGCTAACGTGGTGGAACACGTTAGCTCAAGCGAAAGGCATTGACGAGGCATATGCTACGCCATGGGAGGAATTCAAGGCTGCTATGATTGATGAGTACTGTCCGAGAACCGAGGTTCAAAAGATGGAGATTGAATTCATGCAACATAAGGCCGTAGGAAACAATCTTGACAGCTACAACCGTAGGTTTTTGGAGTTAGCGCTGATGTGTCCAACTATGGTCACCCCCGAATTCAAACGAATGGAGCAATACTTTTGGGGACTTCCTAAGTACATCAAGGGGAATGTCACCTCATCCAAACCACCGAATGTTCCCGAAGCAATGCGCATGGCGCATACCCTCATGAATCAGATTCTTATTGATGAGCCGGAGAAGGCTAAGTTTGAGGCTGGTAGTAGCGAAAATAGGAAATGGGACAACAACCACAACAACCACAACAACAACAACAACAACAACAACAGGGGGAGAAACTACTATCAAACCCCCGCCAAGAGGCACAACAACGGTGGAAACCCTAATCCAACAACAACACCAACACCAACCCGAACTATAAAGGAACCTTACCTCAATGCAAGCGATGTTACAAACACCACACTGGGTATTGCAATGTTGTCTGCGAGAAGTGCCAACGGGCTGGGCATATCGGGAAGGACTGCAAGGTCACTACTTTGAATGGGAAGCCAAACACCAATGGGCCGAAGAAGTGTTATGAATGCGGGCAGACGGGCCATTTCAGAAACGCATGCCCCAACAAGCGAAAAGATGGCGGACCACCCCGTGGACGAGCTTTTAATGTTAATGCAAGGGATGCACGCGATAACCCCGACTTGGTGACAGGTATATTCAAAATCAACAATCTTTTAGCTTCTGTCTTGTTTGATACTGGTGCGGATAGAAGTTATGTATGTAGACATTTCTGCGATAAGATTAATTGGTCATTAGTCCCGTTAAAAGAAAGTATGCTTGTCGAGGTCGCCAATGGAAAACTTGAAAAGGTTGACCATATTAGTCGTGGAGCTATTATCAACATAGCTGGTGCAGATTTCGAAATTGATTTGATACCTATCAAACTGGGAAGTTTTGACGTGATCGTCTGTATGGATTGGTTGAGCAAGATAAAGGCCGATATTATCTGTGGAGATAAAGCACTTCACATACCACAAGGAGATGGCGAACCACTGGTTATCTATGGAGAGAGATGTACCTCGAGGTTGAACCTCATTAGTTGCGTAAAAGCGCAAAAGATTATGAAGAAGGGACGTTTTGCTGTCCTAGCACATGTGAAAGCAGTAGAAACTGAGATGAAGAGCGTGAATGACGTTCGAATTGTGAACGAATTTTCTGATGTCTTCCCAGAGGAATTGCCTGGATTACCACCGCAGAGAGCAGTAGAGTTTCAAATTGACTTAGTGCCAGGAGCTGCACCTGTAGCTCGCGCACCTTACCGACTCGCACCTTCTGAGATGCAAGAATTGCAAAGTCAACTACAAGAGCTGTTAGGCCGTGGATTTATCCAACCAAGTTTCTCGCCTTGGGGCGCACCTGTTCTGTTTGTGAAGAAGAAGGATGGATCCTTCCGTATGTGTATCGACTACCGCGAACTCAACAAATTGACTATCAAGAATCGGTATCCTCTTCCCAGAATTGACGATCTTTTTGATCAATTGCAAGGATCATGTGTTTACTCAAAGATCGATTTACGATCCGACTATCACCAGTTGAGGGTGAAGGAATGTGACGTGATGAAAACTGCATTTAGAACCCGCTATGGTCATTATGAGTTTCTTGTAATGCCATTCGGTCTGACCAATGCACCTGCGGTATTTATGGACCTTATGAACCGCGTCTGCAAGCCTTACTTGGATAAGTTTGTTATCGTCTTCATAGATGATATCCTCATCTACTCTAAGAGCGAAGAAGAACATGAGCAACACCTCCGATTAGTGCTTGAACTCTTAAGACAAGAGCAACTTTACGCCAAATTCTCTAAGTGCGAATTTTGGTTGAAGGAAGTACAGTTTCTGGGTCATGTTGTGAGCGACCAGGGTATCAAAGTTGATCCCGCCAAGATTGAAGCCATCAGCAAGTGGGAGACCCCCACTACTCCAACTCACATCCGCCAATTCCTAGGTCTCGCCGGTTATTACCGAAGATTCATCGAAGGATTTTCTCTGATTGCGCGTCCTTTGACCGCGCTGACTCACAAGGGCAAGAAGTTCATCTGGGAACCCGTACACGAATCAGCATTCCAAACTTTGAAGAAGAAGTTAACCACCGCACCTATCCTATCACTTCCTGAGGGCAGTGACGACTTTGTTGTTTATTGTGATGCATTGAAGAGTGGTTTTGGTTGTGTACTGATGCAACGATCAAAGGTTATTGCCTATGCTTCTCGCTAATTGAAGATTCACGAGCGGAACTACACTACTCACGATCTTGAACTTGGAGCCGTTATCTTTGCACTCAAATTGTGGAGACACTATTTGTATGGAACTAAGAGCACTATCTTCACCGATCACAAGAGTCTCCAGCACATCTTCGATCAGAAGCAACTGAATATGAGACAGCGCCGATGGATTGAGACGCTCAACGACTACGATTGTGAACTCCGTTATCATCCTGGCAAGGCCAATGTTGTAGCTGACGCTTTAAGCCGAAAGGAGAGGGCGGCACCTCTTCGAGTTAGGGCTCTGAACATCACCATTCATTCCAACCTCAACAGTCAGATCAGAGTAGCCCAAGATGAGGCTCTCAAGGAGGAAAATATATCTCATGAACATTTGAACATACTTGTCTCTCGATTCGAGGTTAGGGAGTCTGGACTCCGATGTTATGCTGGAAGAATTTGGGTACCTTATTATGGAGATCTACGAAACCTGATACTTGATGAAGCACACAAATCGAGATATTCGATTCATCCTGGAGCGGGTAAAATGTACCACGACCTTAAAGAACAGTATTGGTGGCCGAATCTTAAGAAGGACGTTGCGACTTATGTTGGTAAGTGTTTGACTTGCTCGTAGGTTAAAGCCGAGCATCAGAGACCTTCTGGGTTACTTCAGCAACCGGAGATCCCACAATGGAAGTGGGAAAGGATAACAATGGATTTCATTACTAAGCTACCAAAGACGGTGGGCGGATACGATACTATTTGGGTTATTGTTGACCGCCTTACCAAATCTGCACACTTTCTAGCGATGAAGGAAACTGATACAATGGAGAGACTTACTCAGTTATACATCAAAGAGGTTATATCTCGTCATGGTGTACCTTTATCGGTCATCTCAGATCGCGATCCCCGTTTTGCTTCTAGATTTTGGCGTTCTTTGCAAGAAGCCATGGGAACTCGTCTTGACATGAGTACTGCTTATCATCCTCAGACTGACGGGCAAAGTGAACGAACGATTCAGACCTTGGAGGACATGCTGCGTGCATGTGCCATTGATTTTGGAAAGGCCTGGGAAAGACATTTGCCACTCGCCGAATTCTCGTACAACAACAGTTATCACTCTAGCATTAATGCTGCACCTTTTGAAGTATTGTATGGCCGTAAGTGCCGATCTCCTATTTGTTGGGCCGAAGTAGGTGAAAAGCAAATCACCGGACCCGAGGTAGTCCATGAAACGACGGAGAAGATTGCTCATATTCAAGCTAGACTTAAGACTGCCCTTGATCGCCAAAAGAGTTATGCTGATCTTAAGCGTAAAGACTTTGAATTCAACGTGGGCGATCGTGTTATGTTGAAGGTTACACCTTGGAAAGGTGTGATCCATTTTGGAAAACGTGGAAAGTTAAACCCACGATACATTGGTCCTTTTGAAATATTGGAAAGTGTTGGACCCGTTGCATACCGTTTGGATCTACCAGCACAATTGAGCTCAGTTCATCCTACCTTCCATGTGTCAAACTTGAAGAAGTGTCTTGCTGCACCTGAACTTATCATACCATTGGAAGAACTTACTATTGACGACAAACTCCACTTTGTGGAAGAACCTGTTGAAATTATGGATCGTGAGATCAAAACTTTGAAACGCAACAAGATTCCGATCGTTCGAGTACGATGGAATGCCAAACGAGGACCTGAGTTTACTTGGGAGCGAGAGGATCAAATGATGCGGAAGTATCCTCACCTTTTCCCGACTCCTCCATCTACCTCAGCTTAAAATTTCGGGACGAAATTTTCTTTAACAGGTGGGTAATGTAACGACCCTGGAATTTCCAACGTTTATTTATTAATAATTATTATTATTAATACGTGTGATTAAACGAATGTATGTTATTACATTTACATGTTACCATGATTGCCCGAACTTGACTTTAATTGCCCGAAACGTCTTTGTGACACCCGGAACTTGCACGAATAATATTTTCAAGTATTATTTACATTCATGATTAGTTTTATTAATCATTTTGATTAACTATGGCTATTAGTTAGTTACTTGGGCTTTAATTGGCTTAACTTGTTATTAATTGTACTTGGGCTTTATTAGTGTTATGGACTCTTGAACTTGGGCTTCCAAGCCCACCCTACTTATGTTAATGGGTAAACTATCCCATGTTACACTTGTAAGTATTAATTTGAATGGTAACTAGTTAGTTACATGCAAATGGAATCTAGTTCTCTTAATCCCCATGAGACTATCCCTTTTAACCAACTTTTATAAGCTTTACTTGCATGTGACCAAAGAGCAAAGCTCTTCCCCTTGATGGACAGTAGGCCGTCGGCCTTGGGGAGGTATTAGGAGAGTTTGGACTTCATTATTTCATTACATCTCACTTACATTCCTCTCTCAAAAACACACACACTTGAAATCCTCTCAACTTTCCTCTCTTTTTCTCTTATACTTGTAAGCAACTTGGAACCTTTCTTCTTCCTTTCTTGCTTATCAAAACCGTAGCATATGCTACTTATATCATCATCATCATCTCTTGTTACTTGTTCTTGTTGTTTGGTTTCTTGTTTGTTAATTAGTTACTCACTTGTCTTTGTTGTATGTTTCTTACTTACTTAGTTTACAAGAATCAAACTACCTAGTTTATTCTTCATTTTTATCTTGTATTTACAAGAACAAACAAGAATTAAGCTTACTAGTTTATGTTCTACATATGTTGCATCAAAAGATTTAAGTTCATGGTTGTATAAAATCATACTTGTAAGTCATGGAAGTAAACTTAAAGTTTACTTTACTTAAAGATCAACTTTGGTTGAATCTTTAAAAGTATGAACAACCATGAATCTTTTTCTTGTTTATTTAGTTTACTACTTCATTTCATGCACTTTAATTTCATGTAATTAGATTAAATGGTCAAGTACAATAAGTTAGTCTTGATCCCATTAATCTTGGACTTAAAGTTAACTTTAAAGTTCAAGAACATATAAAGGAAACTTTTTAATTATAACTTTGTATACTTATGCTTGATCTAGACTTTTGACTCTTGGATCTTCAAGATCTAACTAAGAACTATGTTCTATATTTTAAGATCTTGATTAGTTAGTTAACTTTCAAGTTTATAGTTCAATATTTCTTTTAAAGTTCATGTATGTGCTAGATCTAAGACTTCGATGTAACTTTGGTTCATCAAACTTCATACAACTCTTAAGTGAGTTGTGCTTCATGTCTTAGACTTGCACTAGGGTTATGATGGTCAAGACTTGGTTAAGATGATGTAGATACATCAATGAGTTGTACACTTGAAGCTATATGCATCAAGGATGAGAACCATGATGAACATCAAGCACCAAGACCACCGGAACCCTTTTAAACTTACTGTTTCTGTCCAAAAGCTACTGATCTGATGTTTCTGTAACATACCAGTAATTCTGGGCTGTTCTAACCTTGATTTTTAGATAGAAATTTTCGATTAGATAACTTTTCATATAGGACTCGTCTTAATCCGAGTTACGGTTTAGGATTTATGGCCCTCCGATCGTCACTATGTCCTTTAACGTTGTGCAGAAATTTCTGACCTACTCGCACTTAGACCGTCGCCACGGTCAAACGAAGACGAGTTTGCTTCTAGAATTTTTACCACACTTAAGGGACTCATAGACGGAGCCATGGCCACTGGTCTCACCTTAATTCAGTAAGGGTAGAGGCCGTGGTGACTGACTGAAGTCATACTTTGTTTTAAACTACTTTCATAAACGAAACCTACTTTACGCCTTTTGTTTAATGATGAATGATGATGACCCTTAAGACCTTATTTACATACTTTTAAACCTATTAATACGATTTACTGACTTAGTACTATTTGACTTAGGTTGAGGACTTTCGGACCGTTTACTTGCACACTTTTACCGGACCGACTTTACGACTACATTATCATTGTGAGTTATAGCATTCCCTTTTTACTTTAACTTATTTTGGGAACTGAGAATACATGCGGATTTTATATTTTACATACTAGGCACGAGTACTTAAACTATATATGTGTGGGTTATACAACGGCATAAACATTCCCTTTAGCTCGGTAACGTTTAATCATTGGTTTTTGAACCGTGAACGCGAATCTTAGATATGGATCCATAGGGGTTGACATCCCCACTCGGGCTAGTAGCGCTAGCATTTAACGAGTGTTTAATACTTCATAAACATATGCACTTGCCAAGTGTACTTTCAGGGGGGTATAAACGTTAAGTTAGTTACCAAGTGCCCACGGTTAACATATACTTTATCATACTGTTTTGAAACGCTCTTTGTAGCACTGAAATCTCGTGGCCTACCTTACTTACTGTTATACTTAAACTATAGCTCACCAACCTTTGTGTTGACATTTTTAAGCATGTTTTTCTCAGGTGCTTGAGGTTAGCTTCCGCTGTGTACTAGTCGTGCTGTAGACACCCGCTGCTTAGAGTTGTCATCGCATGAACTACTTTACCTTGCATTCAAACTTTATTACTTTTGAACTATGACTTGTAACGACCATTGTGGTCACATACACTTATTATTTGCTTCTACTTAGTGAAGCATGCTTTTGAAATGTAAAACATTTGATGTCGGTTATGACATCACCTTTTTATCGTGAATGCAACTTCTTTAATTACAGCATATAGTACTTAACCTTGTAATGATCCTGTTGTTGATGATTCATACACGATGGTTTTGTACGGAGCATCACTTTGCGTGTACGTACTTTTCTGCAATATTGAACCTCAATATTGATACGTGAGCACTCCTAACTTAACTTTTATATATTATTCGTGTATCCCTGACTAGTGATCGAGCTTATAGGATTATGCATGCTTGTACGTTTGATATTGTCATTAGATAGGTTATGTTGAATCCTGAATTAGATACATATGCTACTGAGATAAGGTATATGATATTCATGTCGTTGGAAAGCTAGTGAAAAATTAAGAACTTTTCATTTAGATAACGAATGATTTCGATGAACGGATTATAAGTTATAGTCAATTAGATTATCTATGATTTTATGTATTATTGTTAAAATGATTATTATTATTACTATCGTCGTTATTATTATTATTATTATTATTATTATTATTATTATTATTATTATTATTATTATTATTATTATTATTATTATTATTTTTATTTTTATCATTATTATTATTATTATTATTATTATTATTTTTATTATTTTTATTATTATTATTATTATTTTTATCATTAAGGAGTTATTAGTAATATCATTATAATATTTATTATTATTAGAATTAATATTAGTAGCATTTAATTATTATGACTAATATTGTTATAATTATGAATGTGATTTAAAAGAAGACTAAAAGCTATTAAACGAATCAATTAGGAAATAACGAGTATACGTATCATGATGAAATAAAAATATTGTAAGTTATTGATTTAGATAAAAATATCATTTTTATTATTTTTATCACTATTATTATTATTATTATTAAAAGTAGTATTAATATTGAAATTATTATTTTTACTAAAATTATCATTTTGAATAAAAATATCATTGTTATTATAGAATATCATTATTATTATCATTTTGGTATTATTATTAAAAAATATCATTTTTAAATAGAATTAATATTGTTATATAAAAATATTATTATTATTTAAAAGTATCGTTATTATCAAAAATTTTACGATTAGAATTATCATTTTATCATAATACCATCTTTAGTAAATATAAATATTATTATTAGTAGAATAATAATAATTATTATTACAAAATACTACAACTTTTACGTACTATTGTTATTATCGATGTTATTTTATCAAATAAATATATGATACAAAGATATTTTACTACGTGTAATATAATTACATTAATAATATTTATCATATTATTTTTATGATATTAAATGAGCTCTATAAATTTTATTACTTAAGATATATAAAAGTATATTTTTATGATATAAATTTTAATAAAAATTTTATTTATTAATAAATAAATTATATTATTTACTCTAATAAAATCTGTTAAAAATATTTAAATATATAAAACGACTGTATTTAAACTATATAATAATCATGTATAGATTTTAGAAGTCATTTGGGTCAAGATGACTTTTGTTGACTTTTGCATATTAGTCTCGAGCATTAGGATGGTGGTATACTATGACTTGACCTAAATTGTTAGACAAATATTGACCAACATATAAATATATATAATTAATATAGGTTCGTGAATCCGAGGCCAACCTTGCACTTGTTCAATGCCATCATATGCTTAATTACTACGAAATACAATATTGTGAGTTCATTTGCTCCCTTTTACTCTTTACATTTTTGGGACTGAGAATACATGCGCTGTTTTTATAACTATTCTATTAAATGCTTTTGAGATATATTTTGAACTGAGAATACATGAACTGTTTTTATAAATGATTGACGAAATAGACACAAGTATTCAAAACTACATTCTATGATAGAATTATTTGGATTCAGAGGTTCGATTTATATAAAGATTGTATTATCGACCATCGGTGAGATGATTTTGTCATTGCACTACGCATTAGCTACCGAAATGGTGTGTTGTTTTGAAAGGTTCTGGTGTTCTTCATATGAATGATTTTTACAGCAGTGAGCAGACCTGCACAGATTGTTTTCTAAATAAGAGTATCTTGTGGTCTATTATATACTTGGAAAAGATTGTTTATGATAAACTTATGAACTCACCAACCTTTTGGTTGACACTTTAAAGCATGTTTATTCTCAGGTATTAAAGAAATCTTCCGCTGTGCATTAGCTCATTTTAAGAATATTACTTGGAGTCATTCATGGCATATTTTAAAAGACGTTGCATCCAAGTCGTTGAGTTCAATAAAGATTATTATTAAGTAAATGACAGATTAGGTCATTTATAGTTTAGATATATTACGAAATGGTATGCATGTCTGTCAACTTTCGATGAAATGAAAGTTTGTCTTTTAAAAACGAATGCAATATTTGTAAAATATATCATATAGAGGTCAAATACCTCGCAATGTAATCATATGTTATTGTATTCGTCCTTATGAATTAGGACGGGTCGTCTCGGTCAGGATGTGATTCGATGAGTTCAATTGAAACCCCTAGTTAGGAGGGTATTTTAGGGATGAAGTTTATGTAAAATTGATTTATTAGCTAATCCTTTTAGTGGATGATTAACGACCGCTGGATCAAGGGGTATTATAATGTAATTTTCTAATCTAATGGCAATTAAGGGGGTTTTGAAAACATTTATTAGCTAATCGAGACTCTCTTTTAATGTACGGAGTATAATATAGTGATGTAGTTCTTGAATAAATATGGTTATATATGGATAGAGTTGTAATCTCTTGAATCCAATAATTTGCTTGAAATCCAACGGACCAATCAGAGCGCGACATGTGACGCGACAATCACATGTGATTGAAAAAAAAATTTAAATTTTTTTTAAATAATTTTTTTTTTAAAACTTTTTTTTTTTTTTTGAAATTTTTTGTTTTTTTAAATTTAGCATTTCAAATCCAATCAAATGCGATTGTAAAGCCCAATCACATGTGATTATAAAAAACAATAATAAGTGATTCTGCATGTCAAATCCAATCACATGTGATTGAAAAAAAAAATTCAAATTTTTGTTTAAAAAAAAATTCAAATTTTTTTTCAAAAAAAAATTTCAATCGGAAAGCGACTTTAATTTGGTGATTTGATCAAGTTTGTTAGCGTTTCTTGATCATATCTTCAAAATTTCAGACTTTAATTCGGTGATTTGATCAAAAACTTGGTGTTTAAAGGTTTTAGCACAAATTAACTGAAAATCGTCATTTTACTAAAAAAAAATATTTCAATCACATGTGATTGAATTTGACATGCAGAATCACATGTGATTGGGTTTTACAATCACATGTGACTGGCATGCAGAATCACATGTGATTTACTGCATGTCAAATCCAATTACATGTGATTGGAAAAAAAAATCGAAAAAAAATATTTGGGAAAAAAAAATTTCGAAATTTTTTTTTTCGAAATTTTTTTTTTATTTTGAAATTTTTTTATTTTTTATTTTTTTTCAATCACATGTGATTATCGCGCCACGTATCGCACTTTGATTGGTCCCTTGAATCTCAACTTAAAATTTAGTTTCATTTGAATATTCCTCTATATGGATATTGTTGATTCTTAAAAAACTTATGTATAATATATTGTCGTCAGAATAATATGCGACTAAGAAAAAATAACAATTCAATTTCAATATGTGAGTATTTGTTGGTTGTTTGTTAAACTGTATCTTCTAAACAATCAAAAGAATGGTAACCGACAATAGCAATCATAACTAATGTGTAAATTTGATGGCAACCATAAATTTTGGTTACCGTATGTAATTTTTTTATTTTGTCATTAACTCCTAAAACTTACTCTTTGATTTACACATGATTGTAAGATTAATAATTTTAGTTAATAGTTTCACTTCATATAATTGTTCTTGAAATTTCTATCAACTGAATACTTTGGAATGATATCAACGAGCCTTGGGGGTTAGCTGTGCTCGCTGCGGTTAAAGTGCGGTTGACCATGTAAGAGCTTGCCGACAGTGGCGGAACTTGAACTCGGGTACAGACGGGGCGGTGTAAAAATTTAATAAAATTTTCATTGTCAGCAGGGGCAAACACTAAAAAAAACCTTATTTTTTTGTAATTTTTTTTTTAGTGTAAAATTTTTTGTTCCGTAAAATCCAGGTGGGGCGGATACCACCTTTGGATTTCACTAAGTACCGCCCCTGCTTGCCGATGTTTATAGGAAAAAAATAATTCGAGAAAAAAAAGCCCAAGTGACTTGAACCCATGACCATCAAGTAGACATACAAGGCACCTAACCATCCTTCCATTGATGTTTTTATCTTTTACTTACGACATTATTTATTTATGATTTAAATAAATCGGCTTTTAAGATTTTATAAAAAAATTAAAATTAAAAAGTCCATTGAATTTCAAACCTGCAACCACTCACTAAGTAGCACACATGACCACTCTATCAAACATTTAATTTTGTTGAATACTTAAAACTAATAATAATACATATATATATATATATATATATATATATATATATATATATATATATATATATGTATTATTATATATATATATATATATATATATATATATATATAGGCAGGATCAATGGGAAAGTAACCAATCGGGGGGAAGCGGGGGGAAGCAAAATTTTTTTTTTCTTTTTTTTTTTTGAAATTTTTTTTCCGGCATCAAGATCACACGAAAATATGAACAATTAGAAGAGACACTCCATGATGAATGTTATTATTTAGGCGGAAAAACGATCAACAAAAATAACATTCAAGATAATATTGTTCGTGAAGAATATGAACGTTTTTTTTTTTCATGTTTTGTGAAGTAAAATTTAGCCCGATTTAGAGTTTAGGGTTTGGTGTTTTGGGTTTATTCCATAAACCCAAAACACCAAACCCTAAACCCAAAACTCTAAACCGTTCGTGTTAAAAACTCAATCTAAATCCTAAATCTAAACCCTAAATCTAAACCCTAAACCCTAATTTTCTAAACCCTAATATCTAAACCATATAAATCCTAATATCTAAACCCTAATATCTAAACCCCAATAGCTAAAACCTCAAAATACGCTCGAAAAACACGATAATTGTTATATATTACTTCTTCGAGCGTTTTCCTGCCAAAATAAAAACATTTATCACAAAGTGTCACTACTAAATGTTCATATTTTCATCTCATCTATAATGTTCGTGAACAAAGTTTTTTTTTAAAACGAAAAAAAAAAAATTTTTGCTTCCCCCCGATTGGTTACTTCCCTCTTGATCCTATGTGTATATATATATATATATATTGAAAGGATCCCTAGAGAACTAGAGTATGTAGAGAACCCATAGAACTCATAGATTGAACTTCAATTTATGTGGAGATTGAACTTCAATCTATGAGAAAAAAAAAATCTGAAAAAAAAACAGTCAATCTGCACAGAAAAAAAAGTTAGTTTGCAAAAAAAAAAAAAAAAATGCAAAAAAACCTCAATCTGCACAGAAAAAAAAGTCGATCTGCAGAAAAAAAAACAGCACAAAAAAAAACGCAGATTGACTCAATTTGCACAGAAAAAAAGTCAATCTATAAAAAAAAAATGAAAAAAAATAAATCTGCACGCAGATTGACTCAATTTGCACACAAAGAAAGTCAATCTGCGCAGAAAAAAAAATCTGCAAAAAAAAAAAAAAAAAGTCAATCTGCAGCAGATTGACTCAATCTGCAGCAGATTGACTCAATCTGCACGAGTTCCATGGGTTCTCTACTACCTTTGGTTCTCCATGGATCCTCACCCTATATATATATATATATATATATATATATATATATATATATATATATATATATATATATATGGGCAGGATCAATGGCGAAGTAACCAATCGGGGGGAAGCAAATTTTTTTTTTTCGTTTTTTTTGAATTTTTTTTTCCGGCATCAAGATCACACGAAAATATGAACATTTAGAAGAGACACTTCGTGATGAATGTTATTATTTAGGCGGGAAAACGATCGACAAAAATAACATTCAAGATAATATTGTTCGTGAAGAATATGACCGTTTTTTCTTCTTCATGTTTTGTGAAGTAAAATTTAGCCCGATTTAGAGTTTAGGGTTTAGGGTTTGGTGTTTTAGGTTTATTCCATAAACCCAAAACACCAAACCCTAAACCCTAAACTCTAAACTCTAAACCGTTCGTGTTAAAAACTCGATCTAAATCCTAAATCTAAACCCTAAATCTAAACCCTAAACCTTAAATTTCTAAACCCTAATATATAAATCCTATAAACTCTAATATCTAAACCCCAATAGCTAAAACCTCAACATACGCTCGAAAAATACGATAATTGTTATATATTACTTCTTCGAGCATTTTTCCGCCAAAATAAAAACATTTATCACAAAGTGTCTCTACTAAATGTTCATATTTTCATCTCATCTATAATGTTCGTGAATAAAGTTTTTTCAAAAAATGAAAAAAAAAAAAGTTTTTGCTTCCCCCCGATTGGTTACTTCCCTCTTGATCCTACCACTATATATATATATATATATATATATATATATATATATATATATATATATATATATATATATAATAAAATTGGAACTTAGAAAAGAAAATTGAAAGGGCAGGCAAAGGCTTGAAACCCGCGACCAACTGGTTGCACATGGGCGGTCCAAACCATTGAGCCAGCAATTCATCCTTGTTATTAAGAACAACTATTAGTAACAAGTCATGCAAAAATAATGGTTTTTAAAGTCAAAATTGTTGAGTCAATTTTGACTGCTTATGTTCAATTTTTTCAAATTGGATATATATACAATTTATGAATTCAAGAATAATTATTATATGAAATGGATGTTGGTAGTCGTATTAATTCATGCGTACGTAATGTATGATACTATTATTGATTACGATTGTTGGTAGCTGTTTCATCGATTAATAGTATGAATTAAATGGGCATTGTATTTACTCATAACTATATGAATTCAAGAAATTTATTTTTGTGATCGAAGACGTCACTAATGAACAAGAACCACAACAAATTTTATATGACAAATAGTAGTTTCTGATGGTTATTAATTAACTTGATGGTAACTTTTATGTTAACTTAGATAACCGGCTCCATGAATGATTATTTAAGATGACCTAAAAGTTTAAGAAATACCATTACACGATTGTTTAAGTTTTCACTTGATGAACCCAACGACTATTTGTAAGTGAGCTTGAACACTGGAATATATATTAAGCATAATTAGCATGCATGTTAAGTTTACGCTCAACGGTGTTATTTAATATGCATGAATGCTTAGTGTAGTTAAAGATATCAAATTAATCTATTATCAACTAAACCAATGTGAGGTTGATAATTGAGCACGATATCTTATATGTCTATTATTTAGGTGTTCATAATAGATTTTTTTGTTTTACTAATATTCTTGACTTTACTTATTTATATCTCATTAATGTTATTTTGGTTCGCATAGAAAACCTCCCTAGCGAAAACTACATTGCGTCCCCAATGAGTAAAACCCTGTGTGACGAGCTCCCGAGCGACGAGACCCATAACCGGGTGAATTGCGCACATTATTAGCTTTATTTGAGTATACATTTAATTTTCAATCTATGTCAGCATCTACCTCAACTTCTAACATGGGTCACTTATATGGAATCGAACCGTTAATTAGTACTAACTTCTCAACGTGGAGAGATCAAGTGAAACTTACTCTCAGAGTAATGGACCTTGATCATATGCTTCATATCGATCATCATGTTGCACTTACTAATGCTAGTATATCATATCAAAAACGTTCGTATGAACAGCGGGAGCGATCTAACCGTATGTATCTCATGATCATTAGGAACTCCATATTTTTTTCTTTTTGAGTCATCCTGACTTTGAGAATGCAAAGGAATAATTAAGCTTCGTAGAGGAACAATTTAAGAGGATTTTAAAAGCCTATGCAAGTACTTTGATCCTCAAAATGTTGACTACCAAGTATGATGGGGTTAGTGATGTACTGAGCATATAATGATGATGAGTCATATGGCGAACTAACTGAAAGGCATGAACATGGAAATGAGTGAAGGTTTTTTAGTTCATTTCATTATGACATCTCTCCCTATATCGTTTGGTCCTTTCAAGATCAATTATAATGCACAAAAGGAGAAATGCACAATGAGTGAACTAATTGCCATGTAAGAGGGAGAATGCCTTAAAGTAGAAAAACTTGATGTTGCTCACATTGCTACTACAAACTGCAATAAAAGAAAGGGCTCGTGGAGGGGGAAAGGTTCAAGTGGAGATAATCATATTAAAATAAGTCCAGAAAACATGTCCAAGTGCTAGCTCATTTCAAGGCGGTCCAAAATGCAAATATTTCCATAAGAAAGGGCATATTCAAAGGGATTGTCCGAAATTCAGGGGATTGTTAGCAAATAAAGGTATATTTGAATATTTTATGATTAATTAAACTTTTATTGTTAATGTCCCTATTAATTCATGGTGGATTGACTCTGGATTCATGGTTCACATTGCTAATTCTTTACAGGGATTCCATACAATTCGGAGATTGGAAAGAAAACAACAGACGGTTAAAGTTGGGAATGAAGTTGATTTAAATGTTGACGTTGTTAGAACCCTTTCATTAATTTTGGAGGGTGGATTTTGTTTAAATCTGTATGGAACTCTTTATGTACGTAGCATGACTAGAAATGTAATATATCCATGTAAAATGATTACTGATGACTTTATATTTACATTTGGATACAATAATGTATATATCAGTTTGAATTCTAATGTTATTAGAAATGGTTGTCTTAAGGGAAATCTCTTCAAGTTGTGTTTAGATAATCATTTTTTTGGAATCTGTATCATCATTTGATGCTAATGAGAATTTTAACGCCCCGAAATGACATAATTTTTTTTTATAGTAACTGCTCAGACCAAGTGATATGCCGCGGTGATACATCCTTGGTCGCGGCGCGGTAAATCAAATGATTTCAGACTGTGTTGACAGCCCTCCTGGAATCAAAATATTTGATATGTCGCGGCGAGACATATATGGTCGCGGCGCGACCTTACACGGTTGCTGGTACTGTTATGCAACTTGATACAAAAATCACATTTTCACCATTTCATCATTACCCAACACATTTAAACAACATAATACATAATCAAACTTAATTAAAACAGTTTCTTACATCGTCAAACATTACAGAAATCTTTTAATCAAGAGCAACGGATTTACACATCTTAAATATGCCATTTGGTCCCAAAACATAAAAGAAACATAATTTTCAAATACAAAAGACTTGGTGTTGATAAGCGGTATCATTAAAGCTAGATTCGAAATAGGGACTTGCATTACCACTTACTATATGACCGATAATGCTAAAAACGAACATATATTTCATAGCATTATCCCTTAAGAAAGACAAGCTTTTAGTTGCAATTGTTCTATTTACACGTGATATTCGTTTAAATAATAAAAGGTGAAGACAACGGACAGATTCGACGAATTGAAGATGCAAACGACCAAAAAGCTCAAAAATACAATGTACAATCAAAGTGGTTCCAATTATTGATAAGAAACGTCTCAGAATTACAAGAGTACAAGATTCAAAACGCAAAGTACAAGATATTAAATTGTACGCAAGGACGTTCGAAAATCCGGAACCGGGACCAGAGTCAACTCTCAACGCTCGACGCAACGGACTAAAAATTACAAGTTAACTATGTATATAAATATAATATAATATATAATTAATTATATAAATTATATATATATATATATATATATATATATATATATATATATATATATATATATATATATATATATATATATATATATTATATTTATATAATAAAACGTCGGCAAACAAAGATCCAAAAGGTGTGAGCTGGATCCGATATCTCCGCGACTCACGGAGTTCTAAGAGCAAATGGGCCGCGACTCGCAGAGCCCCAAATTCCTTTTATCCTTTTATCAATCTCTCTATCAACATATATATATTTCCACAAGTTCTAACGCATTCTGAACGTTTTATATATCCTTTTATCAATCTCTCTATCAATATATATATATATATATATATATATATATATATATATATATATATATATATATATATATATATTTATATTTATATTTTAATTTTAATTTTAATTTCTAATAATAAGGGTATGTTAGCGAATGTTGTAAAAGTGTAAGTCGAAATTCTGTCCGTGTAAAGCTACGCTATTTTTAATCATTGTAAGTTATGTTCAACCTTTTTAATTTAATGTCTCGTAGCTAAATTATTATTATGCTTATTTAAGTCGAAGTAATCATGATGTTGGGCTAATTACTAAAATTGGGTAATTGGGCTTTGTACCATAATTGGGGTTTGGACAAAAGAACGACACTTGTGGAAATTAGACTATGGGCTATTAATGGGCTTTATATTTGTTTAACTAAATGATAGTTTGTTAATTTTAATATAAAGATTTACAATTGGACGTCCCTATAAATAACCATATACACTCGATCGGACACGATGGGTGGGGTATTTATATGTACGAATAATCGTTCATTTAACCGGACACGGGAATGGATTAATAGTCTATGGAATTATTAAAACAGGGGTAAAATTATGTACAAGGACACTTGGCATAATTGTTAACAAAGTATTAAAACCTTGGATTACACACAGTCGATATCCTGGTGTAATTATTAAACAAAGTATTGAGACCTTGTTACAGTTTAAGTCCCCAATTAGTTGGAATATTTGACTTCGGGTATAAGGATAATTTGACGAGGATACTCGCACTTTATATTTATGACTGATGGACTGTTATGGACAAAAACCAGACGGACATATTAAATAATCCAGGACAAAGGACAATTAACCCATGGGCATAAAACTAAAATCAACACGTCAAACATCATGATTACGGAAGTTTAAATAAGTATAATTCTTTTATTTCATATTTAATTTCCTTTATTTTATATTTAATTGCACTTTTAATTATCGCACTTTTATTTATTGTTATTGTATTTAATTGCACTTTTAATTATCGTACTTTTTAATTATCGCAATTTTATTTTATCGCACTTTTATTTATCGTTATTTACTTTACGCTTTAAATTAAGTCTTTTATTTATTTAATATTTTACATTAGGTTTTAACTGCGACTAAGTTTTAAAATCGACAAACCAGTCATTAAACGGTAAAAACCCCCTTTTATAATAATAATAATACTACTACTTCCTATATATATATATATATATATATATATATATATATATATATATATATATATATATATATATATATATTATACAAATATAGTTTTAAAAATATAGCGTTAAACTTCACTAGCTTTCCCTGTGGAACGAACCGGACTTACTAAAAACTACACTACTGTACGATTAGGTACACTGCCTATAAGTGTTGTAGCAAGGTTTAAGTATATCCATTCTATAAATAAATAAATATCTTGTGTAAAATTGTATCGTATTTAATAGTTTTTCCTAGTAAAAAATAAAGCTATTTCATATACACCTCTGCGCACATCAAGTATTTTTGGCGCCGCTGCCGGGGAACGCCGAAGCGAAACGCCACACACATAAAAAAAAAAATTATTAAGTTTTAATTAGTTTTTGTAAAATATATACTTTTTAAATATTAAAAAAAAATATAAAAAATTAAAAACCGAATAAAAAAATAAATATATAAATTTATTTTTAAGATTTTTAAAATTATAAAGTATTTTATTTCTATTTTAGTTTTTAAAATATAACTTTTATTTAATTTATATAAATATTTTAATTAAATTAAAAATAGAAAAGAAAAAAATATAAAAAAAACTGAAACTATTGAATTTATACCTGCACCTCATTTGAATTTTCAAACCCCGCGACTCGCGGAGTTTTTCTGGTACGTGGCACCGCGACTCGCGGAGCCAACCTGACACGAACAGAAACCCTATTCTGCATTAATTACGGTGTAATTATTATTATTATTATTATTTAATTAAAACCCTAATTAGGGTTAGTATTTTAAATAATTAATTAATTTAGTTTTATTTATTTAATTTGTATCTTAAGTTTAATTAGTTTAATTAGTTTATAAAATTAATAGTTTTATAAAATAAATAATATAAAAATAATATTTTTATAAAAATTGTACTTTTTACAACTTTTAGTTTATTTTTATATTTTGTCCCTTTTTATTCGTTTTTAGCGTAATTTTTGTATTTTTCGCTCATTTTTAGTTTTAAGTTCTAGTATTTTGCCTTAGCTTATTTTTTTTACTTCTAGATTTTTAGGTTTTGCCGTAAAATCCCTTAAGTGCTTTCTCTTTAGACTAAAATTTAGATGCTTTAGAATTTTGCGACGCCTATCTAAGTTTTAGTATTTTTTTTAAAGATATTGCCATTTGGGATATAGTTTTACTTGTAAGCTTTAATATTTTTAGACGCAACTTTTAATTTTTAGTTTTTAGTTCCTTCTTAAGTTTCGACGCACTACTTTCTTATTTTTATTTTTTGACGCCTTTTACCTATGTATCAATTATCACTCCAATTAGTAATCTCAATTTGCAATTTTAATTTTAAGTTAGTGATAGTAATAAGGTTGGGTTAGTCGAGTGTTTTAAAGTTTTATAAGTCACTCTTTTTCTTTCTTATTTTTCAACGCCTTTTATTTTTCAACCCTTTTCTTTTTCGACATTTTTTGACGCGCTCTTTTTCTTTCTTATTTCTCGACATTCTAGTTTTAGGACATAGATTTTTATTCTACTTCTTCTCTAAATTTCTTAAAATTACGAAAATTTATTTTAAGTGGTTAAATTGATAGACATCAAAATTTTCTGGTTCGTAGTAATAGTTGGATTTGTACGTGGACCGGGTTATTGGAGCCAAACAGCACTCAATTATATTGAGACCAAACGAATCCTGCCCCTCTGCTGCATCTTTTGGCTATTCGAAACGTGGGCAAAATCAGAAAAGTCTATTAATTGGATAACTTATATAATTTTTCTTTCCTTTTAAAAACTAATAGGATATTCAGTGAATGCACCGAGCAAGACGTTCACCACCTGTAACCAGATCAAGACATCTAGCAAATATTGTCGCCGTTGATTTTCCTTTAGAATCGTCATCCAGTCGACCAAGTACTCCAATTCAAATTTTCGATAATCCATTTTTTGAACCCGACCTCACAATTGAGAATCCGGAGAATATTCAGGGACAATTCATAGATCCTGAACCATTAATTTTTCCTCCGGAACCACCAATCTTTCAAACAGAGATTGTTGAGGAACGAACCATTAAATCAAAATCCTCTAGTGATTCAGATTCAACAAATTCAATTATGGAAAATCTGGAACCTCTAAGTATGGAAGACCGAATGCGAGCTAAACGCACTGGCCAAGGTCACACAATTACTCATCCTGACATTAATGCGCCAGATTATGAAATCAAAGGACAAATTCTACATATGGTGACTAATCAATGCCAATTTAGTGGTGCACCGAAGGAAGATCCAAATGAACATCTTCGTACCTTTAATAGGATCTGCACACTATTTAAAATCCGAGAAGTTGAGGATGAACAGATATATCTCATGTTATTTCCCTAGACTTTAAAGGGAGAAGCCAAAGATTGGTTGGAATCGTTACCGGAAGGGGCGATCGATACATGGGACGTTTTAGTTGAAAAATTTCTTAAACAATTCTTTCTGGCATCTAAAGCCGTAAGACTTCAAGGAGAAATTGTTACTTTCACACAGAAACCGAATGAAACTCTATATGAGGCGTGGACCAGATTTGGAAAGTTATTGAGAGGATGTCCGCAATATGGTTTAGACACCTGTCAAATAGTACAAATATTCTACCAAGGATGCGACATCACTACAAGGAAAGACATCGATATAGCAGCTGGTGGTTCTATTATGAAGAAAACCGAAACTGATGCTTACAAAATTATTGATAACACTGCTTCCCACTCACATGAGTGGCACCAAGAAAAAGATATCGTTAGATCATCTAAAGCAGCTAGAGCCGATTCTAGCCATGACTTAGATTCCATTTCCGCAAAGATAGATGCTGTCGAGAGACGAATGGAAAAGATGACTAAGGATATACACTCAATACGAATTAGTTGTGAGCAGTGTGGAGGACCACATTTGACAAAAGATTGTCTTAGTATTGAGCTAACAATGGAACAAAGAGAGAATATTTCATACATAAACCAAAGGCCTGGAAATAATTATCAGAATAATTATCAACCGCCAAGACGAATTTACAATCAAAACCAGAATCATAACCGAAATGTTCCATACAACAACCAACAAGGTCCTAGCAATCAACAAGTATCCAATAATACTTACAATCAGCAAAGACCTAATTTTCAAAATAAACCACCACAAACCGATGATAAAAAGCCAAATTTAGAAGATATGATGACGAAGCTAGTTGAAACTCAAACGCAGTTTTTCACATCTCAGAAACAAACTAATGAACAAAATGCTCAAGCATTTAGAAATCAACAAGCTTCTATTCAAAATCTGGAACAAGAAGTAAGTAACCTAGCAAGGTTAATAGGTGAAAGAAAACCGAGAAGTTTACCTAGTGATACAAATGCTACCCCCCGGAATGAAACAGCTAAAGTCATTACCACAAGAAGTGGTATTACACTTAAACCACCTGAAATACCTGTAATTTCTGATGAAGTTATTCCTTCTCCACAAGAACCACAACCTGAGCAAGATAAGGAAACAGAACCGGTAGTTGAAAAGGTTAACGAAGATAACACAGTTAAGGCTAAACCTTATGTTAAACCATACCAACCACCACTTCCTTATCCGAGTAAAATGAAAAAAGAGAGACTTGAAGCCGAGCAATCCAAATTCTTGGATATGTTTAAACAGATAAATGTAAATATTCCTTTCATTGATGTAATTTCAGGAATGCCTAGATATGCTAAATTCTTGAAAGATCTAATCTCAAATAGAAAGAAAATGGAAGAACTCTCGGCTGTTACTATGAATGCTAATTGTTCAGCAGTGCTGTTGAATAAGATACCAGAAAAATTATCAGATCCAGGAAGTTTCACAATTCCATATTTTCTGGGTAGTCTTAGTTCAATAGAAGCATTGGCAGACTTAGGTGCTAGTATAAATTTAATTCCGTATTCACTATACGCTAAACTAGACCTTGGAGAATTGAAACCAACAAGAATAAGTATACAACTAGCCGATCGATCAATAAAATATCCTAGAGGGATAATGGAGAACATGCTAGTTAAAGTTGGTACCTTAGTATTTCCAGTAGATTTTGTTGTTCTGGACATGGAAGAAGATTCTCAAGTTCCTCTCATATTAGGAAGACCATTCTTAAACACGGCTAAAGCAATGATAGACGTGTTTGGTAAGAAACTGACCCTAAGTATAGAGGACGAGAGTGTTACCTTTTCAGTTGATAGAGCAATGCAACAACTGCAATCTACAGATGATACATGTTATTATATTCAAACTATAGAATCACATGCAGAATTGTTAGAAGAATTTTCAGAATTACAAGGAACAGGAGAATGTTCTTTAGGAGAAGGTACTGAACCAATTGATGAAACTGAAATGTTAGCTACACTAATGGCTAATGGATATGAATCAACAACAGAAGAAATTCAAATGCTAAAAGAAGAAGACAGATATCGATATAAATCATCGATAGAAGAACCTCCAACATTAGAGTTAAAGCCACTTCCAAATCATTTGGAATACGCTTATTTACATGGTGAATCTGAATTACCTGTAATAATATCGTCTTCTCTTACTGAAAATGAGAAATCACAACTCATTTCTGTGCTAAAAGCTCATAAACCAGCTATTGCATGGAAAATTCATGATATTAAAGGAATAAGTCCTTCGTATTGCACACATAAAATTCTTATGGAAGAAGGTCATAAAACGTATGTGCAACGCCAACGAAGACTAAATCCTAATATGCAAGATGTTGTTAAGAAAGAAATTATTAAACTGCTAGATGCAGGTTTAATTTATCCAATTTCTGATAGTCAATGGGTAAGCTGAGTTCAATGCGTGCCTAAGAAGGGTGGCATGACTGTCATTACAAATGAGAAAAATGAGCTTATTCCTACTAGGACTGTAACAGGATGGCGTGTGTGTATTGATTATAGAAAATTAAATGACGCCACCAGAAAAGATCACTTTCCCTTACCTTTCATTGATCAAATGTTGGAAAGGTTAGCTGGAAATAGTTACTATTATTTTCTTGATGGTTTTTCCGGATATTTCAAATTCCAATTGCACCCGAGGACCAAGAGAAAACCACGTTCACGTGCCCTTATGGTACTTTTGCTTACAAACGCATGCCATTTGGACTTTGCAACGCCCCTGCAACCTTTCAAAGGTGCATGATGGCGATTTTTCACGACATGATAGAAGAATGCATGGAATTTTTCATGGATGACTTTTCAGTCTTCGGTGATACATTTGAATCATGTTTAGTTAATCTTGAACGAATGCTTATTAGATGCGAACAATCAAATCTAGTACTTAATTGGGAGAAATGGCATTTCATGGTTAAAGAAGGCATCGTTCTTGGTCATAAAATTTCAAATGAAGGAATTGAAGTGGATAGAGCTAAAGTAGATGTAATTGTTAAACTTCCACATCCCACCAATGTTAGAGGAGTTAGGAGTTTTCTAGGGCATGCCGGTTTTTACCGACGCTTCATAAAAGATTTTTCTAAAATTGCCACTCCTATGAATAAACTCCTAGAAAAAGATGCTCCATTCATCTTTTCATATGAATGCATCAAATCTTTTAATATTCTTAAAGAAAAACTCACTAATGCGCCGATCATGATAACACCAAATTGGAATCTACCGTTTGAACTAATGTGCGATGCAAGTGATTTTGCAATGGGAGCCGTTTTAGGACAAAGGATTGAAAAACGATTTCAACCTATATATTATGCTAGTAAGATGTTACAAGGAGCACAAACAAATTATACAACTACTGAAAAAGAACTCCTTGCTATTGTCTTTGCTTTTGACAAATTTCGTTCATATCTCGTTCTAGCAAAAACGGTGGTCTATACTGACCATTCTGCTCTTAGATACCTATTTTCGAAACAAGATGCCAAACCACGATTAATCCGTTGGATCTTACTATTACAAGAGTTTGATATTGAAATCCGAGATAAAAAGGGAGCAGAAAATCTCGCAGCTGATCATCTTTCTCGTCTTGAAAATCCCGAATCAGAAGTTCTAAATGAATCGGCCATACAAGACAACTTTTCTGATGAATATCTATTGAAGATAGATTATAATGAAATTCCATGGTTTGCAGACTATGCAAACTATTTAGTATGTGGATTCCTTGAAAAAGGATTATCGTACCAAAAACGAAAGAAATTCTTTAGTGATATAAAACACTATTTCTGGGAAGATCCACATCTGTTTAAAAGTTGTCCAGATGGAATAATACACTGATGTGTATTCGGAGATGAAATTAGTAAAATCTTAAACCATTGTCACACAGGACCAACAGGAGGGCATTATGGGCCTCAACTAACAGCAAGAAAAGTTTATGATGCTGGATTCTATTGGCCTACAATTTACAAAGACGCACACCTTCTTTGCAAATCCTGTGATGCTTGTCAAAGGGCTGGAAAAATAAATCAACGTGATGAAATGCCACAAAATGTCATTCAAGTATGTGAAGTATTTGACATTTGGGGTATTGACTTTATGGGTCCATTTCCAAAATCTCATAATAATTTATACATTCTCGTAGCCATTGATTATGTATCTAAATGGGCAGAAGCACAAGCTCTCCCAACTAACGATGCGCGAGTTGTAGTCAACTTTTTAAAACGTCTTTTTGCAAGGTTTGGAACACCGAAAGCTTTAATAAGTGATCGGGGAACTCATTTCTGTAATAATCAACTTGAGAAAGTTCTTAAAAGATATGGAGTAACTCATAAAATCTCCACTGCATATCATCCACAAACAAGTGGACAAGTTGAAAATACCAACCGAGCTTTAAAACGTATTCTAGAGAAAACCGTAGGATCAAATCCGAAGGAATGGTCCATTAAATTGGAGGATGCACTCTGGGCTTTTAGAACAGCCTACAAAACTCCAATTGGAACCACACCTTTTAGACTCGTTTACGGAAAAACAAGTCATCTTCCAGTAGAAATTGAACACAAAGCATTTTGGGCTTTGAAGACATGTAATCTTGATTTACATGAAGCTGGACGTCTACGATTAAGTCAATTAAACGAATTAGAAGAATTAAGACATGAAGCATACGAAAATTCGTTAATCTATAAAGAAAGAACGAAGAAATGGCATGATAAAAGAATCAGAAGTTCAAAAGAATTTAAAGAAGGAGACAGAGTTCTTCTTTTTAATTCACGATTCAAGCTATTTCCTGGAAAATTGAAATCAAGATGGTCTGGACCATTCATAGTCAAAAGAGTTTTCCCATACGGAACAGTAGAATTAATAAATTCAAATGGGATTGAATTTAAAGTTAATGGTCACAGAGTTAAACATTACATAGATAGTCCAATGGAAGTTGACAACGAAGTTAATCACAATTTCAACACCACAGCTAACTAAGTGTGGGGAGAATCAAGTCTTTTAAGGATAATATGTATTTCTATTAGAGTTAGATTTTCTGTTTTCGTGTAGTTCTCGAAAATGGAACTCGAATGGTCTTTCCCTACCAGACCCTAAAGAACTAGTCTTATCCCCCCATTCTGAATTTTTATTTTTTTTTAGATTTTTACGAAATGAAGAGTTCCTGTGAACTAAACCATGGTCTAATGCTACACGCTTTGATTACTAAACGTAATAATGACACACTTCCAAGTGAACTGGTATCAGTAATCAGAGAAAAATTGGACGGAGTAAGAAAAGAATCCAGATGCAAAAATAATAAGTTACAATTTGGTAAAGGAAAATCAAAATCCGCAGCGAAAAGAAGAGCACGACACCTTGAAAGATGTCACAAATGCGGAAAATGGTCACACGAAGGTAAATGTTCAAATAATCAAACCTATTCAAACACCGAATTTGTTACTTTATGCAGAGATGGACCGTTCATATGTTTAGAAGAAAAAACATTAAATACTCGAGGTTACGCCTATGTAGCCATGGAAAACCAATTAGTCCGACTATCTTATGAGTGGGCTAGAGCATATCACTAAGAAATCTATTTCACGGGTAAGTTTGTATAGTTTTTATTTTTATTTTTAACCTTTTGATAATAAACGCTAATTTGTTCTCTATAAAGTATTAAATTGGTATTCAATAAAATTAGGTCTTGCGACCGAAATTATTGATATCATACAAAAATTTATTACATCACTGCGAAATTTAACGTTTATTCTTAAGGTATAAATATCTTTAATCAATCAACTCAAAATATTTCAAAAATTCGTCATGAGTTAAATTAGGTTATGGAACCGAAATTACTTTACCGAAAAGAGGGGCGTATATTTTTGATAATATTTGATTGATTAAAGTGGGATAAAAGACCAAAAAGATTTTTACTTTTATTTTTACCATGATTTTTAAAATTAATATATAAATATTAATTTAATATTGTAAACTTATTTAAAATTGTAAATATTTGAAAAATTAATATAAGTTTGTATGTATAAAAATAAAAATATAATTTAAGTTTGGTGTGAATTTTTAAAATATGAATTTTTAATTTTATGCATTTTAAATTTAAGTTGTGTGAATTTAAAAACAAAAATTTACTTTATCTAATTAAGTTAAAAATATGATTTTTAAAAAAATTCGTCGTAAGTTGAAGACTAGGTCGTTGAACCGAAATTGCTTTACCCGAGGGCGGGACGAGAATTTTTATTATCATTATTTTTAATCTTATTAATTTAAAGTATGCCAAAAACATTAAAAAAAACCCATAAATCTTTGCTTTTAAAACCGCGCTTTAAATTGACAAATTTTAAAATTTTGTCGAGGGACGGACTAGGATATCGTTCCGAAACAACCTCGTCCTAAATAACAAGGGAAACAAAATTTTAAATTAATTAATTAATTGTTTTATAAGTTAAGGTTTTTATAAAAAAAAAGTTAAAAAAAAAAGAATAAAAATATCCAATATGTTTGGAAACTTTGGTAAAATTTAATCAATTTTTCTACGCTAATCACCCTCAATAATTTAAATTGTTACTGATTTCTTGCAAATGAGGGCATTGCAAGATCTTAAGTGTGGGAAGGGGTTAAATTCTTTCGGATTTAAAAAAAAAAATTTATTTAAACACTTGGTTACCATTAAAAATACAAGTAACACAGTAGTTGTATTAGAATCTAGTGCTCTCTGATAACAAAGAACAGCCCTAGGCTTATATACTGACTACCCAATTCTAGTAAAATTTTTCAAAATTTTCAATTAAATGAACTCAAAATCATGTTTATACATATTTATGAA
Source organism: Rutidosis leptorrhynchoides (assembly GCF_046630445.1). Lineage (NCBI taxonomy): Eukaryota > Viridiplantae > Streptophyta > Magnoliopsida > Asterales > Asteraceae > Rutidosis > Rutidosis leptorrhynchoides. Next base: position 129,847,165 of record NC_092333.1, on the reverse strand, counting down.
CGATAAAACTAGGTATTAACACCGAAATTATTGTTACCTTGGAAAGGACATAAATTGAGAAACAACCCAAAATGTTAGAATTCATTTAAGAATGGAATAGAGGAAAATAAAAAGGCAAAGAAAGGAAAATAAAAGCCAAGTGTGGGAAATATTTACCAAGTTATTCAAATTATATATCACACATTTTTGTACAAATAATTGAAGATACTTTTTTTTTTGAACGAAAATAATCAGTTTTACCCGATTTATTGTAATACTTTTGAAAGAAAAGATGGATCTACACGATGAATCAATTCCATCATTAAAAGGAAGTAAAGTCTTCTGAAAAAGACACGTGCTTCTTGATTTAGGTCATGAAGTTGTCGTCCAGACCAGCTGTAGGTTGACGAAAAACCTAGAAAAGTCATCACTAAAATCAGCAGGAAATCCACGGACCTCAGCATCAAATAGGGTCGCCAAGTGGTCAGACTTATCCTAACCATGAGAGGATCTGACTCGTAAAATGGAGAGGACACCGTGCAAATTAGCTGGATAAGACTAATGAATCAGATCCCCAGAAAGGATAATCTCCTTAAAAGATCAAAAATCAGCTTTTAAGACTGATATTACTCAATCCTTGAGATTGACTTTAAAGATTGAGAATTACAAACTCATGGAATTCGATGATATCTAAACTCGAGCTTGAATGAGAAAATATTTTGATCAAAATTACAAACCGATTTGTTTTCTGAAAACCCATTTTCAATGCGTTCATTACCATTGAACGTAAAATCCTAGAAATTCACCTGGAATTCATTAGGTCACCTGAACCAATTCGGGTGTCAACCGTAAGAACGGTGGTTGCATAGCATGGTCAAAGACAGGACCTTGTGCCAGACCGGAAAATTATAAGGGTGAGCTTTACTATTACTCCTACCAAGGATAGTAATTGCGTCCGACACGTTATAGACCATAATTAAAAGCATGTCAGGGGACATTGCCTTAACAATTTCTTGTTCATCGCTTTCCTTTACAACCGAACGGTAGTTTACCGAAAGGTAATATACGGAACAAGTAAACTGGATGTGTGCTTTCCGATACAGGGATAGCAGTGGATTACACGAGCCTAAAAGTTTTAGCCAAAATATTGATCCATAAATATATTTTGCAACACCGATGGTGAATCAAATCAGAAAACTTGTCTAGGGTAAAATCTAGCATGAATTTTCAAAAGATCAAATGTTTTCATAAAGATCCAATTTCCTAAAGGATCTAAATTTTTATAGTCATGTGAGACTGTAAACTACATCGTTACTACCATTGTTTATACCGCCGTAAAGAAATCACTGATGTACAAAGTGTGAAGAATAAAGAAGTGATTCAAGTATGTTTGTATTTCAAGACTATATTGCTTGAGGACAAGCAACGCTCAAATGTGGGAATATTTGATAATGCTAAAAATGAACATATATTTCATAGCATTATCCCTCAAGAAAGACAAGCTTTTAGTTGCAATTGTTCTATTTACAAGTGATATTCGTTTAAATAATAAAAGGTGAAGACAACGGACAGATTCGACGAATGGAAGACGCAAACGACCAAAAAGCTCAAAAGTACAAAGTTTAATCAAAGTGGTTCCAATTATTGATAAGAAACGTCTCAGAATTACAAGAGTACAAGATTCAAAACGCAAAGTACAAGATATTAAATTGTACGCAAGGACGTTCGAAAATTCGGAACCGGGACCAGAGTCAACTCTCAACGCTCGACGCAACGGACTAAAAATTACAAGTTAACTATGTATATAAATATAATATAATATATAATTAATTATATAAATTATATATATATATATTATATTTATATAATAAAACGTCGGCAAACAAAGATCCAAAAGGTGTGAGCTGGATCCGATATCTCCGCGACTCATGGAGTTCTAAGAGCAAATGGGCCGCGACTCGCGGAGCCCCAAATTCTAAAAATGCCTATAAAAGCTAACGCATTCTGAACGTTTTATATATCCTTTTATCAATCTCTCTATCAACATATATATATACATATATATATATACATATATATATATATACATATATATATATACATATATATATACATATATATATATATATACATATATATATATATATACATATATATATATATATATATATCCTTTTATCAATCTCTCTATCAACATATATATATATATATATATATATATATATATATATTTTAATTTTAATTTTAATTTCTAATAATAAGGGTATGTTAGCGAATGTTGTAAGGGTGTAAGTCGAAATTCTGTCCGTGTAAAGCTACGCTATTTTTAATCATTGTAAGTTATGTTCAACCTTTTTAATTTAATATCTCGTAGCTAAATTATTATTATGCTTATTTAAGCCGAAGTAATCAGGATGTTGGGCTAATTACTAAAATTGGGTAATTGGGCTTTGTACCATAATTGGGGTTTGGACAAAAGAACGACACTTGTGGAAATTAGACTATGGGCTATTAATGGGCTTTATATTTGTTTAACTAAATGATAGTTTGTTAATTTTAATATAAAGATTTACAATTGGACGTCCCTATAAATAACCATATACACTCGATCGGACACGATGGGCGGGGTATTTATATGTACGAATAATCGTTCATTTAACCGGACACGGGAATGGATTAATAGTCTATGGAATTATTAAAACAGGAGTAAAATTATGTACAAGGACACTTGGCATAATTGTTAACAAAGTATTAAAACCTTGGGTTACACACAATCGATATCCTGGTGTAATTATTAAACAAAGTATTAAGACCTTGTTACAGTTTAAGTCCCCAATTAGTTGGAATATTTGACTTCGGGTATAAGGATAATTTGGCGAGGATACTCGCACTTTATATTTATGACTGATGGACTGTTATGGACAAAAACCAGACGGATATATTAAATAATCCAGGACAAAGGACAATTAACCCATGGGCATAAAACTAAAATCAACACGTCAAACATCATGATTAAGGAAGTTTAAATAAGCATAATTCTTTTATTTCATATTTAATTTCCTTTATTTTATATTTAATTGCACTTTTAATTATCGCACTTTTATTTATTGTTATTGTATTTAATTGCACTTTTAATTATCGTACTTTTTAATTATCGCAATTTTATTTTATCGCACTTTTATTTATCGTTATTTACTTTACGCTTTAAATTAAGTCTTTTATGTATTTAATATTTTACATTAGGTTTTAACTGCGACTAAGTTTTAAAATCGACAAACCGGTCATTAAACGGTAAAAACCCCCTTTTATAATAATAATAATACTACTACTTCCTATATATATATATATATATTTATACAAATATAGTTTTAAAAATATAGCGTTAAACTTCACTAGCTTTCCCTGTGGAACGAACCGGACTTACTAAAAACTACACTACTGTACGATTAGGTACACTGCCTATAAGTGTTGTAGCAAGGTTTAAGTATATCCATTCTATAAATAAATAAATATCTTGTGTAAAATTGTATCGTATTTAATAGTTTTTCCTAGTAAAAAATAAAGCTATTTCATATACACCTCTGCGTACATCAATGACCAAAGCTCCGTTATCCTTACATAGGCTCCTTACCTTCTCGATGTCCTTTCGTTCCTATAAACACATAAAACAACATGGGGGTAAGCTTTTACGCTTAGTGAGTTATGGGCAAATAAAATAGCACATATCATTGAGCGTAATCATTTCTTCACTTAGCCTTTCCAACCCAAATGGTTGCTTACTTACTTTCGGATCCGACTCCTTTCCTTACTATAGACATAACTTACTAAGGCCAATCCTAGTAATTATGTCTAGGCTAACATAACCATAGGCATACACATATGCCTAAGCTACCTTAATCACATTGCATACGTACATACATGGACACCCAAGGCGTCTAAGCTAAGTCATACCATAGACAAAATCATTAAGCAAGCTTAGTGACCTTGCCTAAGCTAATCATCAACCATAGATACAATTATTAGGCATGCCTAATAATTCTATCTAAGCTATCCACCTAGTTCTCTTAGTCATTTTCCTCTTGCACGGATGCAATCCGGAAACACTAAGTCACTCTTGACCCGCCCAATTTACCCCCTATAAAATCACCTTGATTAAACGAGGTTCCTTGATCACTTGAAGCTCCTTTGCCTTGATCACTTGAAGCTCATTCACTTAAATCTCATATGCATTTTCATTGAGGCATTTCATCAAACACCTAGTGTGTATGACTTGATTCTAAGCTATAAATAACATCAAATTCATCATATTCACAACATACACTCAAAATGCAAGTCCATACATGAACTTATCTCCAACATCAATTACAAATTCGTTTTTAATCATATAAGTGTGCACATTCTCAACATACAACAACTTTTAAGCTTGAGATTCATCTAAAACACCCAATTCTAGTGATACTTATACATAGAAGTTCATACCTTAACTTTGGGGATTTAAGAACCCTAATTGTGTACAATGGAGAAGAAATTGAAGAATTATAACTTACTAGGATGATTAGAGCACCCTAGATTACATTAATTTCCACTTGCATGTACAAAAATCCTTCCAATTGAAGATTTCTTCTTCTCTTCTTGTTTGGGTCGACACACATAAGCACACACACTCTCTGAGTTTATTTTTCTTGCAACTGATACAAAATTCAGCATTTTAACTCTTTTACTAATTAACTTTGCCTTATATGCACTTTCTACCCTCCCCACCAAAACCATATTATGGGAGGTCCTTAAATCTAACTTTGCATCTCTAGTCCTTTCCAACTTAACTAACAAACTTAAATATCATCCACTTATATTATACAAAATAATACCAACAATATATATATCCATATTAAATTACATAAAATAGTACCTTAATTAATTGGGATGTTATAACTCTCCCCCCGTTGGATTGTTCGCGTCCTCGCGAACCACTCTTGGTGCAAAGATGGATAATACTTCATAAGCCATTCCTCGGGTTCCCACATACATTCGGAACCCTTTCTAAATTGCCATAACACCTTCAATAATGTCACCGATTTATTTCTTAATCGCTTAACCTTTTGATCCACAATCTTTATTATTTTTCCGTATATCTTAACTTATCATCGACCTCAATCTCATTTAATGGAACATATGTTGATTCATCCGCCAAACATTTTCTTAATTTTGAAACGTGAAACGTGTCATGTATGTTACTCAACTCATCGGGCAAGGCTAACCGGTAAGCTACCTTCCCGACTTTCGCAACTATCTCAAATGGTCCCACAAACCTTGGACCCAATTTTTCCATTTTTCTAAAACGAATTATACCCTTCCACGGGGAAACTTTAAGCATTACCTTATCACCCACTTCAAATTATATCGGTTTCCCTCTTTTATCCGTATATGACTTTTGTCGATCTTGTGCCGCTTTCACTCTTTCACGAATTTGATCTATCATTTCAGTTGTTTGTTGCACTACTTCCGTGCTTCCTAATTCCCTTTGACCCACTTCACCCCAACATAGTGGGGTCCTACACCTCCTCCCATACAACATCTCATAAGGGCCATTCCGATGGTTGAATGATAACTATTATTATACGAAAATTCGACTAAAGGTAGGTGAGTATCCCAACTACCACCAAAATCAATGACACACTCCCTTAACATATCCTCAAGAGTTTGGATAGTTCGCTCACTTTGACCATCCGTTTGTGGGTGAAACGCGGTACTTACATGCAACTTGGTGCCCATCTCTTCTTGAAACTTTCTCCAATATCGTGAGGTAAATCGGGTGTCACGGTCCGAAACAATGGAAACCGGAACTCCATGCCTTGCAACAACCTCCTTCATATATAATTTGGACATTGCTTCCGACGATGAAGCTTCTCTTATTGCTAAAAATAACACACTCTTAGTCAATCTATCAACAATAACCTAAATGGTGTCGTGATGTCGAGGGGTCTTAGGCAACTTAGTCACTAAATCCATCGTGATATGCTCCCATTTCCATACCGGTACCTCTAATGGTTGAAGTTTACCATACGGCATTTGATGATCGGCTTTCACTTGGAGGCAAGTAAGACACTTATGAACATACTTTACTATATCTCTCTTCATTCTTGGCCACCAATAGTCTTTCCTTAAGTTCCTATACATTTTCATAGCACCGGGGTGAATCGAATACTTAGATTTGTGAGCTAAGTCAAGGAGCTCATTTCTAACACCACTTTGTAAAGGTACCCAAATTCTTCCATATCTAAGCTTTAGACCACGGGAATGTAGTGACCCGAACTTTTCCATGTTTATATATATTAATTGAGATTGATATTTACATGACTAAATGTTTCCAACGTGTTAAGCAATCAAACTTGTTAAGACTTGATTAAATGAAATAAGTTTCATATAGACAATTGATCACCCAAGTTGACCGGCGATTCACGAACGTTACAAATTTGTAAAAACTACATGTTGTGGTATATATAGACATATATATGGTTGACATGAGATTATGATGAGTAAGTATCTCACTAAGTATATTAACAATGTGTGATATACATAAGAAATGAGATTACTAAGTTAAGAAACTCGAAATGATATATATAACGATTATCGTTATGATAACGTCTACTAAATATATATGTATCATATTAAGATATTGATACACTATAGTTAACATGATAAAATGATATTTAAATATATTATTAAGTGTGTTAACAATGAACTACATATGTAAAAACAAGACTACTAACTCAAGAATTACGAAACGAGACTTATATGTAACGATTATCGTTGTAACGATATTTTAATGTATATATCATATTAAGAGATATTCATACATCATAATATCATGATAACATAATAATTTAACATCTCATTTGATATAATAAACATTGGGTTAACAACATTAATTGAGATCGTTAACTTAAAGGTTTCAAAACAACACTTACATGTAACGACTAACGAAGACTTAACGACTCCATTAGAATGTATATACATGTTGTGTTTTGATATGTATTCTTACACTTTTTAAAGACTTCAAGACACATATCAAAGTACTTCTACTTAACAAAAATGCTTACAATTACATCCTCGTTCAGTTTCATCAACAATTCTACTCGTATGCACCCGTATTCGTATTCGTACAATACACAGCTTTTAGATGTATGTACTATTGGTATATATACTCCAATGATCAGCTCTTAGCAGCCCATGTGAGTCACCTAACACATGTCGGAACCATCATTTGGCAACTAGCATGAAATATCTCATAAAATTACAAAAACATTAGTAATCTTTCATGACTTATTTACATGAAAACAAAATTACATATCCTTTATATCTAATCCATATACCAACGACCAAAAACACCTACAAACACTTTCATTCTTCAAATTTCTTCAACTAATTGATCTCTCTCAAGTTCCATCTTCAAGTTCTAAGTGTTCTTCATAAATTCCATAAGTATAGTTTCATAAAAATCAAGAATACTTCCAAGTTTGCAAGTCTAATTCCAAGATTTCTAATCCATTCCAAGTAATCATCTAAGATTAAGGAACCTTTGTTATTTACAGTAGGTTATCTTTCTAATTCAATGTAATATTCATATTCAAACTTTGATTCAATTTCTACAACTATAACAATCTTATTTCGAGTGAAAATCTTACTTGAACTGTTTTCGTGTCATGATTCTGCTTCAAGAACTTTCAAGCCATCCAAGGATCCTTTGAAGCTAGATCCATTTTTTTCATTTCCAGTAGTTTTATCCAGAAAACTTGAGGTAGTAATGATGTTCATAACATCATTCGATTCATACATATAAAGCTATCTTATTCGAAGGTTTAAACTTGTAATCACTAGAACATAGTTTAGTTAATTCTAAACTTGTTCGCAAACAAAAGTTAATCCTTCTAACTTGACTTTTAAAATCAACTAAACACATGTTCTATATCTATATGATATGCTAACTTAATGATTTAAAACCTGGAAACACGATGAACACCATAAAATCGGATATACGCCGTCGTAGTGAAACCGGGGGCTGTTTTGGTTTGGATAATTAAAAACTATGATAAACTTTGATTTAAAAGTTGTTCTTCTGGGAAAATGATTTTTCATATGAACATGAAACTATATCCAAAAATCTTGGTTAAACTCAAAGTGAAAGTATGTTTTTCAAAATGGTCATCAAGATGTTGTTCTTTCGACGGAAATGACTACCTCTTTAGGAATTGACATGTAACTTAAATTTCTGACTATAAACCTATACTTTTTCTGTTTGGATTCTTAAATTAGAGTTCAATATGAAACCATAGCAATTTGATTCACTCAAAACGGATTTAAAATGAAGAAGTTATGGGTAAAACAAGATTGGATATTTTTGATCTTTTTAGCTACGGGAAATGTTTAACAAATCTATACAAATCATATCCTAGCTAACTTATATTGTATTATACATGTATTCTAATATATTATGCAATCTTTGGATACCATAGACACGTATGCAAATGTTTTGACATATCATATCGACCCATGTATATATATTATTTGGAACAACCATAGACACTCTATATGCAGTAATGTTGGAGTTAGCTATACAGGGTTGAGGTTGATTCCAAAAATATATATGCTTTGAGTTGTGATCTAGCCTGAGATGTGTATATACTGGGTCGTGGATTGATTCAAGATAATATATCAATTTATTTCTGTACATCTAACTGTCGACAACTAGTTGTAGGTTACTAACGAGGACAGCTGACTTAATACACTCAAATCTTTAAAACATAATAAAAATGGTTGTAATTATATTTTGATCATACTTTGATATATATGTACATATTTGTATAGGTTCGTGAATCGATCCGTGGCCAAGTCTTATTTTCGAGGAAGGAAATATCTGTGAAAGTGAGTTATAGTCCCACTTTTAAAATCTAATATTTTGGGATGAGAATACATACAAGTTTTATAAATGATTTACAAAATAGACACAAGTACGTGAAACTACATTCTATGGTTGAATTATCGAAATCGAATATGCCCCTTTTTATTAAGTCTGGTAATCTAAGAATTAGGGAACAGACACCCTAATTGACGCGAATCCTAAAGATGGATCTATTGGGCCTAACAAACCCCATCCAAAGTACCGGATGCTTTAATACTTCGAAATTTATATCATATCCGAAGGGTGTCCTGGAATGATGGGGATATTCTTATATATGCATCTTGTTAATGTCGGTTACCAGGTGTTCACCATATGAATGATTTTTATCTCTATGTATGGGATGTGTATTGAAATATGAAATCTTGTGGTCTATTGTTACGATTTGATATATATAGGTTAAACCTATAACTCACCAACATTTTTGTTGACGTTTAAAGCATGTTTATTCTCAGGTGAATACTAAGAGCTTCCGCTGTTATATACTAAAATAAGGACAAGATTTGGAGTCCATGTTTGTATGATATTGTGTAAAAATTGCATTCAAGAAACATATGTCGATGTAATATATTTCTATTGTAAACCATTATGTAATGGTCATGTGTAAACAGTATATTTTAGATTATCATTATTTGATAATCTACGTAATGCTTTTAAAACCTTTATTGATAAAATAAAGGTTATGGTTGTTTTAAAAATGAATGCAGTCTTTGAAAAACGTCTCATATAGAGGTCAAAACCTCGCAACGAAATCAACTAATATGGAACATTTATAATCAATATGAACGCGACATTTCAGGGAATCTACCATGAAATCATTAACTTGCCCTTTGATCCTTTATTTCCTCACATTTTCGGGGGTTAAAGCTTCATCTTGCGCTACACAGATACTATCGAATATTTGTGGTGATATTACCATGACCAAACTCGTTATCTTAATCGATTGGTGGATCGACTTCCTACTAAGAGCATCTGCCACCACATTAGCCTTTCCGGGGTGATACAAAATTTCACAATCGTAATCTTTCACCAAGTTGAGCCCTCTCCTTTGCCTATCATTCAAATCTCTTTGATCGAACAAATACTTTAAGTTCTTATGATCGGTATAAATGGAGAACTTTACACCATAAAGATAATGACGCCATATTTTCAAAGCAAAAACCACGGCCGTTAATTCTAAATCATGGGTGGGATAACGTTTTTCATGCGTTTTCAATTGACGAGAAGCATAGGCTATGACTTTCCCATTTTCCATTAGCACACACCCCAAACCTTTCTTAGAAGCATCGCAATAAACCATCATATTCTCATTCCCTTCCGGTAAGACTAGTATAGGAGCTTGAACAAGATTCTCCCTAAGGAGTTGAAACGCTTGTTCTTGCTTTTCTTCCCATTTCCATTGCACATTCTTACGTTTTAACTTTGTGAGTGGGGTGGCTATTCTAGAAAAATCTTGTATAAACCGTCGATAATACCCCGCTAATCCTAGAAAACTCTTAACTTCGGTGGGATTCATAGGCGGTTCCCATCTCATTATCGCTTCAATCTTCGTCGGATCAACACAAATACCCTTCTTATTAATGACATGTCCTAAAAAATTGAACTTCACGAAGCCAAAATTCGCACTTAGAGAACTTTGCAAACAACTTTTCTCTCCTTAAAGTTTCTAACACTTGTCGTAAATGCACCGCATGCTCCTCTTCCCCCTTAGAATACACTAAAATATAGTCAATGAATACTATCACAAATCTATCGAGCATTGGTTGACAAACTCTATTCATCAAATCCATAAATGCGGCCAGAGCATTAGTTAGCCCAAAAGGCATAACCACGAATTCATAATGACCATACCTCGTGCGAAAAGCCGTTTTAGGGATATCTTCTTCTTTCACCTTTAATTGATGATAACCCGACCTTAGATCTATCTTTGAAAAGAAACATGCACCTTGTAATTGATCAAACAAGTTATCTATCCTCGACAATGGATATTTATTCTTAATAGTGACCTTATTCAATTCACGATAATCGATAAACATTCTCATTGTTCCATCCTTCTTTTTCACAAACAAAACCGGAGCTCCCCAAGGTGAGCTACTAGGACGTATAAAACCTTTATCTATTAAATCTTGTAGTTGAATCATCATTTCCCACATTTTCGACGGAGCTAATAGATAAGGTGCTTTGGCAATTGGCGTGGCTCTGGGAATCAACTCTATTCTAAACTCTACTTCTCGATCGGGAGGAACACCGGGCAATTCATCCGAAAACACATCCGGAAACTCATTAACTATCGGTACATCACTTATTCCAGCAACCTTCTTCGAATCATCTATCACATGTGCCAAAAAAGCGCAACACCCATGGGACAAAAATCGTTTAGCTCTAGCATATGTGCATATAGGAATAGCACGTCTAGCCCGTTCCTCATAAATCCAAATAACCTTCCCACTTGGTGATTGAACTAACACAATTTTCTTACGACATAGTATTATTCCTTCATTGTCATCTAGCCAATCCATACCTATAATTACTTGAAATTCTCCCATATGCATGTGTATTAAATCTATAATAAACTTCTCATCATCCAAAATAATTTCACATCCTTTGATAACACTATACACCATAACGGTTTTATTGTCAGCTATCTCAACCTCTAGAGGATGCTCTAACATACTTGGGGTCATATCAAAATATTTACAAAAAGAATAAGAAACGAATGAACGCGTAGCACCAGAATCAAACAAAACATGCGCAGGTAAAGAGTTTACAATAAAGGTACCTGACACCACATTTTGGGATTCCTTCGCTTCGAGAGCGGTAATCTGATGAGCTCGAGCTCTTGGTCGGCTATCACTTGTCTTTGGTTCCATTTTAACTTCCTTCTTAACACCACCACTTGCCAAATCTTTCTTATACTCTGGACATTCGGCCTGAAAATGACCCTTTTCAAAACAATAATAACAGTGTTTTCCCTTCTTAGGACATTCGGCAGCTCTATGACCCAGCTTCCCACATGAATAACAATCTGTAGTACCCGCTTTACACTCGCCCGTATGATTCTTACCGCACCTATTACACGTCTTCACTTCTTTACCGCCACTCTTCCCCGGCATGAAACCCCCTTTTGATTTGTACGGGGACTCAGATTTAAACTTACCTTTCTTCGGGCACATATTTTGCATTGACTTAATTTTCGTTTAAACGTGGCTTTCTTCTTAAGTTCATGTTCCCTCATAAGAGCCCTATTCATCATCTCGGCTAAAGTCTTATACGTACCCTTATCAATAAACTCACTTATTTTGGGGTTTAACTTCTCATGATAGTGATCCATCATCAACTTAGGACTTGAAACAAAGTCCGGGCAAAAACGAGACTTATCATTAAACTTGGCATTAAACTCGGCATTAAACTCGGTCACCGATTTACTCCCATGCTCGATATTCATGAATTCGGACTTTAACCTACTAACTTCGGCGGGTGGAGCAAATTGGTCCATAAACATCTCACGAAACTTTTCCCATGGAAAACTTGTTGCCACATCCCGCCCATGTGACTTAACTATGAGGTTCCACCATTCATAACCACTTCCCTTCATTTGGTGTGCCACGTAAATTACCTTTAAGTGTTCGGGGCATTCACACAACATGAAAGTTTCCTCTAACTCATCGATCCACCTTTGACTAACAATCGGGTCAACCTTACCATGAAATTTCGGTGGATGGCAATTTGCAAAATTCTTGTACTCAAAGTGTTCGTCCTTCTTTTTCGGGGCTTCTACTTCATCTTGCCTTACCCCACTTCCCCCTTCTCCTCACATAGGATTATTAGTCATAAGAGTCTTTAACTTTTCATCTAATTGATCATTAATAAATGTCTTTATCCTCTCTAGAAGGGTTGGGGTGTATCGCACCAAAGCTTGCCCTATTTGTCCCGAAATATCATTTGCCATGGTAACTTCATCGGATTCAGATTGTGAGCCTTCAACAGACTCCATTGACGGGGTGTGGAAGTACTCATCGTCCTCATCATTACCTCTATTGGAAGATACAATAGCCATTCTGAAACAATATATATAATTCATTAGTTCAAACTCATGTATCAACAATTAATCATAACTTAAATGAGATTGAGTATACATTTAATTTTCAATCTATGTCAGCATCTACCTCAACTTCCAACATGGGTCACTTATATGGAATCTAACCGTTAATTAGCACTAACTTCTCAACGTGGAGAGATCAAGTGAAACTTACTCTTAGAGTAATGGACCTTGATTATATGCTTCGTATCGATCATCATGTTGCACTTACTAATGCTAGTATATCATATCAAAAATGTTCTTATGAACAGCGGGAGCGATCTAACCGTATGTATCTCATGATCATTAGGAACTCCATATTTTTTTCTTTTTGAGGAGTCATCCTGACTTTGAGAATGCAAAGGAATAATTAAGATTCGTAGAGGAACAATTTAAGGGGATTTTAAAAGCCTATGCAAGTAGTTTGATCCTCAAAATGTTGACAACCAAGTATGATGGGGTTAGTGATGTACTGAGCATATAATGATGATGAGTCATAAGGCGAACTAACTGAAAGGCATGAACATGGAAATGAGTGAAGTTTTTTAGTTCATTTCATTATGACATCTCTCCCTTTGTTGTTTGGTCCTTTCAAGATCAATTATAATGCACAAAAGGAGAAATGCACAATGAGTGAACTAATTGCCATGTAAGAGGAAGAATGCCTTAAAGTAGAAAAACTTGATGTTGCTCACATTGCTAATACAAACTACAATAAAAGAAAGGGCTCGTGGAGGGGAAAGGTTCAAGTGGAGATAATCAATTAAAATAAGTCCAGAAAACATGTCCAAGTGCTAGCTCATTTCATGGCGGTCCAAAATGCAAATATTTTCATAAGAAAGGGCATATTCAGAGGGATTGTCCGAAATTCAGGGGATTGTTAGCAAAGAAAGGTATATTTGAATATTTTATGATTAATTAAACTTTTATTGTTAATGTCCCTATTAATTCATGGTGGATTGACTCTGGATTCATGGTTCACATTGCTAATTCTTTACAGGGATTCCATACAATTCGGAGATTGGAAATAAAACAACAGACGGTTAAAGTTGGGAATGAAGTTGATTTAAATGTTGACGTTGTTAGAACCCTTTCATTAATTTTGGAGGGTGGATTTTTGTTTAAATCTGTATGGAACTCTTTATGTACGTAGCATGACTATAAATGTAATATATCCATCTAAAATGATTACTGATGACTTTATATTTACATTTGGATACAATAATGTATATATTAGTTTGAAATCTAATGTTATTAGAAATGGTTGTCTTAAGGGAAACCTTTTCAAGTTGTGTTTAGATAATCATTTTTTTGGAATCTGTATCATCATTTGATGCTAATGAGAATTTTAACACCCCGAAACGACATAAATTTTTTTAAAGTAACTGCTCAGACCAAGTGATATGCCGCGGAGCGACATCCTTGGTCACGGCGCGGTAAATCAAATGATTTCAGACTGTGTTGACAGCCCTCCAAGAATCAAAATATTTGATATGTCGCGGCGCGACATATATGGTCGCGGCACGACCTTACACGGTTGCTGGTACTGTTCTGAAACTTGATACAAAAATCACATTTTCACCATTTCATCATTACCCAACACATTTAAACAACATAATACATAATCAAAATTAATTAAAACAGTTTCTTACATCGTCAAACATTACGGAAATCTTTTAATCAAGAGCAATGGATTTACACATCTTAAATATGCCATTTGGTCCCAAAACTTAAAAGAAACATAATTTTCAAATACAAAAGACTTGGCGTTGATAAGCGGTATCATTAAAGCTAGATTCGAAATAGGGACTTGCATTACCACTTACTATATGACCAAAGCTCCGCTATCCTTACATAGGCTCCTTACCTTTTAGATGTCCTTTCGTTCCTATAAACACATAAAACAACATGGGGGTAACCTTTTACGCTTAGTGAGTTATAGGCAAATAAAATAGCACATATCATTGAGCGTAATCATTTCTTCACTTAGCCTTTCCAACCCAAATGGTTGCTTACTTACTTTTGGATCCGACTCCTTTCCTTACCATAGACATAAAATTACTAAGGCCAATCCTAGTAATTATGTCTAAGCTAACATAACCATAGGCATACACATATGCCTAAGCTACCTTAATCACATTGCATACGTACATACATGGACACCCAAGGCGTCTAAGCTAAGTCATACCATAGACAAAATCATTAATCAAGCTTAGTGACCTTGCCTAAGCTAATCATCAACCATAGATACAATTATTAGGCATGCCTAATAATTCTATCTAAGCTATCCACCTAGTGCTCTTAGTCGTTGTCCTCCTGCACGGATGCAATCCGGAAACACTAAGTCACTCTTGACCCGCCCAATTTACCCCCTATAAACTCACCTTGATTAAACGAGGTTCCTTGATCACTTGAAGCTCCTTTTCCTTGATTAACACCTATATATGAGCTAATCTCGTCATTAACATAATTCAACGAAATTACATCTTTCAAAAACTTACAACACTTTCATATACCTACACATTTACCTTAATCCCCTTTTTTTAACCCCACTAATCACATGAACACTTACATACGTGACATTATAATTCTTTCAAGCATTACATCAAACATCAAATGTGCATAAACCCATTTCAACTACTAACATCCTTAAAATCATCATACATCCAAATATCATTACTTACAACAACATCAACAATTTACACATAAACTTTCTTCTCTACAAATTAACTAAATCTCATATGTATTTTCATTGAGGCATTTCATCATACACCTAGTGTGCATGACTTGATTATAAGCTATAAATAACATCAAATTCATCATATTCACAACATACACTCAAAATGCAAGTCCATACATGAACTTATCTCCAACATCAATTACAATTTCATTTTTAATCATACAAGTGTGCACATTCTCAATATACAACAACTTTTAAGCTTGATATTCATCTAAAACACCCAATTCTAGTGATACTTAGACATAGAAGTTCATACCTTAACTTTGGGGATTTAAGAACCCTAATTGTGCACAATGGAGAAGAAATTGAAGAATTATAACTTGCTAGGATGATTAGAGCACCCTAGATTACATTAATTTCCACTTGCATGTACAAAAATCCTTCCAATTGAAGATTTCTTCTTCTCTTCTTGTTTGGATCGACACACAAGCACACACACTCTCTGAGTTTATTTTTCTTGCAACTGATACAAAATTCAGCATTTTAACTCTTTTACTAATTAACTTTGCCTTATATGCACTTTCTACCCTCCCCACCAAAACCATATTATGGGAGGTCCTTAAATCTAACTTTGCATCTCTAGTCCTTTTCAACTTAACTAACAAACTTAAATATCATCCACTTATATTATACAAAATAATACCAACAATATATATATCCATATTAAATTACATAAAATAGTACCTTAATTAATTGGGATGTTACAACTCTCCCCCCGTTGGATTGTTCGCGTCCTCGCGAACCACTCTTGGTGCAACGATGGATAATACTTCATAAGCCATTCCTCGGGTTCCCACGTACATTCGGAACCCTTTCTAAATTGCCATAACACCTTCAATAATGTCATCGATTTATTTCTTAATTGCTTAACCTTTTGATCCACAATCTTTATTGGTTTTTCTGCATATCTTAACTTATCATCGACCTCAATCTCATTTAATGGAACGTATGTTGATTCATCCGCCAAACATTTTCTTAATTGTGAAGCGTGAAACGTGTCATGTATGTTACTCAACTCATCGGGCAAGGCTAACCGATAAGCTACCTTCTCGACTTTCGCAACTATCTCAAATGGTCTCACAAACCTTGGACCCAATTTTCCCCTTTTTCTAAAACGAATTATAACCTTCCACAGGGAAACTTTAAGCATTACCTTATCACCCACTTCAAATTCTATCATTTTCCTTCTTTTATCCGTATATGACTTTTGTCGATCTTGTGCCGCTTTCATTCTTTCACAAATTTGATCTATCATTTCGGTTGTTTGTTGCACTACTTCCGTGCTTCCTAATTCCCTTTAACCCACTTCACCCCAACATAGTGGGGTCCTACACCTCCTCCCATACAACATCTCATAAGGCGCCATTCCGATGGTAGAATGATAACTATTATTATACGAAAATTTGACTAAAGGCAGGTGAGTATCCCAACTACCACCAAAATCACTGACAGACGCCCTTAACATATCCTCAAGAGTTTGGATAGTTCGCTCACTTTGACCATCCATTTGTGGGTGAAACGCGGTACTTACATGCAACTTGGTGCCCATCTCTTCTTGAAACTTTCTCCAATATCGTGAGGTAAATCGGGTGTCACGGTCCGAAACAATGGAAACCGGCACTCCATGCCTTGCAACAACCTCCTTCATATATAATTTAGACATTGCTTCTGACGATGAAGCTTCTCTTATTGCTAAAAATAATGCACTCTTAGTCAATCTATCAATAATAACCCAAATGACGTCGTGATGTCGAGGGGTCTTAGGCAACTTAGTCACTAAATCCATCGTGATATGCTCCCATTTCCATACCGGTACCTCTAATGGTTTAAGTTTACCATACGGAATTTGATGATCGGCTTTCACTTGGAGGCAAGTAAGTCACTTATGAACATACTTTACTATATCTCTCTTCATTCCTGGCCACCAATAGTCTTTCCTTAAGTCCCTATACATTTTCGTAGCACCGGGGTGAATCGAATACTTAGATTTGTGAGCTAAGTCAAGGAGCTCATTTTTAACACCACTTTGTAAAGGTACCTAAATTTTTCCATATCTAAGCTTTAGACCACGGGAATCTACCATGAAATCATTAACTTGCCCTTTGATCCTTTCTTTCCTCACGTTTTCGGGGGTTAAAGCTTCATCTTCCGCTACACGGATACTACCGAATATTTGTGGTGATATTACCATGACCAAACTCGTTAACTTAATCGGTTGGTGGCTCGACTTCCTACTAAGAGCATCCGCCACCACATTAGCCTTTCCGGGGTGATACAAAATTTCACAATCGTAATCTTTCACCAAGTCGAGCCCTCTCCTTTGCCTATCATTCAAATCTCTTTGATCGAACAAATACTTTAAGTTCTTATGATCAGTATAAATGGAGAACTTTGCACCATAAAGATAATGACGCCATATTTTCAAAGCAAAAACCACGGCCGTTAATTCTAAATCGTGGGTGGGATAACGTTTTTCATGCGTTTTCAATTAATGAGAAGCATAGGCTATGACTTTCCCATTTTGCATTAGCACATACCCCAAACCTTTCTTAGAAACATCGCAATAAACCGTCATATTCTCATTCCCTTCCGGTAAGGCTAGTATAGGAGCTTGAACAAGATTCTCCTAAAGGAGTTGAAACGCTTGTTATTGCTTTTCTTCCCATTTCCATTGCACATTCTTACAGGTTAACTTTGTGAGTGGGGTGGCTATTCTAGAAAAATCTTGTATAAACCGTCGATAATACCCCACTAATCCTAGAAAACTACTAACTTCGGTGGGATTCATAAGCGGTTCCCATCTCATTATCGCTTCAATCTTCGTCAGATCAACACAAATACCCTTCTTATTAATGACATGTCCTAAAAAATTGAACTTCACGAAGCCAAAATTCGTACTTAGAGAACTTTACAAACAACTTTTCTCTCCTTAAAGATTCTAACACTTGTCGTAAATGCACCGCATGCTCCTCTTCCCCCTTAGAATACACTAAAATATCGTCAATGAATACTATCACAAATCTATCGAGCATTGGTCGACAAACTCTATTCATCAAATCCATAAATGCGGCCGGAGCATTAGTTAGCCCAAAAGGCATAACCACGAATTCATAATGACCATACCTAGTGCGAAAAGCCATTTTAGGGATATCTTCTTCTTTCACCTTTAATTGATGATAACCCGACCTTAGATCTATCTTTGAAAAGAAACATGCACCTTGTAATTGATCAAACAAGTCATCTATCCTCGGCAATGGATATTTATTCTTAATAGTGACCTTATTCAATTCACAATAATCGATACACATTCTCATTGTTCCATCCTTCTTTTTCACAAACAAAACCGGAGCTCCCCAAGGTGAGCTACTAGGACGTATAAAACCTTTATCTATTAAATCTTGTAGTTGAATCATCATTTCCCTCATTTCCGATGGAGCTAATCGATAAGGTGCTTTGGCAATTGGCGTGGCTCTCGGAATCAACTCTATTCTAAACTCTACTTCTCGATTGGGAGAACACCGGGCAATTCATCCGGAAACACATCCGAAAACTCGTTAACTATCGGTACATCACTTATTCCAGGAACCTTCTTCGAATCATCTAACACATGTGCCAAAAACGCGCAACACCCATGGGACAAAAATCGTTTAGCTCTAGCATATGTGCATATAGGAATAGCACGTCTAGCCCGTTCCCCATAAATCCAAATAACCTTCCCACTTGGTGATTGAACTAACACAATTTTCTTACGACATAGTATTATTCCTTCATTTTCATCTAGCCAATCCATACCTACAATTACTTGAAATTCTCCCATATGCATGGGTATTAAATCTATAAAAAACTTCTCATCATCCAAAATAATTTCACATCCTTTAATAACACTATACACCATAAAGTTTTATTGTCAGCTATCTCAACCTCTAAAGGATGCTCTAACATACTTGGGGTCATATCAAAATGTTTACAAAAAGAATAAGAAATGAATGACCACGTAGCACCGGAATCAAACAAAACATGCGCAGGTAAAGAGTTTACAATAAAGGTACCTGACACCACATTTTGGAATTCCTTCGCTTCGAGAGCGGCAATCTAATGAGCTCGGGCTCTTAGTCGGCTATCACTTGTCTATGGTTCCGTTTTAACTTCCTTCTTAACACCACCACTTGCCAAATCTTTCTTATACTCTGGACATTCGGCCTGAAAATGACCCTTTTCAAAACAATAATAACACTATTTTCCCTTATTAGGATATTCGGCAGCTCTATGACCCGGGTTCCCACATGAATAACAATCGATAGTACCCGCTTTACACTTGCCTGTATGATTCTTACTGCACCTATTACACGTCTTCACTTCTTTACCGCCACTCTTCCCCGGCATGAAACCCCCTTTTGATTTGTACGGGGACTCAGAATTAAACTTACCTTTTTTCGGGCTCATATTTTGCATTGACTTTGAATCTTGATCCAATTTTTATTTAAACGCGACTTTCTTCTTAAGTTCATGTTCCCTCACAAGAGCCCTATTCATCATCTCGGCTAAAGTCTTATACGTACCCTTATCAATAAACTCACTTATTTCGGGATTTAACTTCTCATGATAGTAATCCATCATCAACTTAGGACTTGAAACAAAGTCCGGGCAAAAACGAGACTTATCATTAAACTCGGCATTAAACTCGGTCACCGATTTACTCCCATGCTCGATATTCATGAATTCAGACATCTCTCCCTATGTCGTTTGGTCCTTTCAAGATCAATTATAATGTACAAAAGGAGAAATGCACAATGTGTGAACTAATTGCCATGTAAGAGGAAGAATGCCATAAAGTAGAAAAACTTGACGTTGCTCACATTGCTACTACAAACTTCAATAAAAGAAAGGGCTCGTAGAGGGGAAAAGGTTCAAGTGGAGATAATCATATTAAAATAAGTCCAGAAAACATGTCCAAGTGCTAGCTCATTTCAAGGCGGTCCAAAATGAAAATATTTCCATAAGAAAGGGCATATTCAAAGGGATTGTTCTGAAATTCAGTGGATTGTTAGCAAAGAAAGGTATATTTGAATATTTTATGATTAATTAAACTTTTATTGTTAATGTCCCTATTAATTCATGGTGGATTGACTCTGGATTCATGGTTCACATTGCTAATTCTTTACAGGGATTCCATACAATTCGGAGATTGGAAAGAAAACAACAGACGGTTAAAGTTGGGAATGAAGTTGATTTAAATGTTGACGTTGTTAGAACCCTTTCATTAATTTTGGAGGGTAGATTTTGTTTAAATCTGTATGGAACTCTTTATGTACGTAGCATGATTAGAAATGTAATATATCCATCTAAAATGATTACTGATGACTTTATATTTACATTTCGATACAATAATGTATATATTAGTTTGAATTCTAATGTTATTAGAAATTGTTGTCTTAAGGAAAACCTCTTCAAGTTGTGTTTAGATAATCATTTTTTTGGAATCTGTATCATCATTTGATGCTAATGAGAATTTTAACGCCCCGAAACGACATAATTTTTTTTTATAGTAACTGCTCAGACCAAGTGATATGCCGCGGCGCGACATATATGGTCGCGGGGCGACCTTACACGGTTGCTGGTACTGTTCTACAACTTGATACAAAAATCACATTTTCACCATTTCATCATTGCACAACACATTTAAACAACATAATACATAATCAAACTTAATTAAAACGGTTTCTTACATCGTCAAACATTACGGAAATCTTTTAATCAAGAGCAACGGATTTACACATCTTAAATATGCCATTTGGTCCCAAAACTTAAAGAAACATAATTTTCAAATACAAAAGACTTGGCGTTGATAAGCGGTATCATTAAAGCTAGATTCGAAATAGGGACTTGCATTACCACTTACTATATGACCAAAGATCCGTTATCCTTACATAGGCTCCTTGCCTTCTCGATGTCCTTTCATTCCTATAAACATATAAAACAACATGGGGGTAAGCTTTTACGCTTAGTGAGTTATAGGCAAATAAAATAGCACATATCATTGAGCGTAATCATTTCTTCACTTAGACTTTCCATCCCAAATGGTTGCTTACTTACTTTCGGATCCGACTCCTTTCCTTACCAAAGACATAACTTACTAAGGCCAATCCTAGTAATTATGTCTAAGCTAACATAACCATAAGCATACACATATGCCTAAGCTACCTTAATCACATTGCATACGTACATACATGGACACCCAAGGCGTCTAAGCTAAGTCATACCATAGACAAAATCATTAAGCAAGCTTAGTGACCTTGCCTAAGCTAATCATCAACCATAGATACAATTATTAGGCATGCCTAATAATTCTATCTAAGCTATCCACCTAGTGCTCTTAGTCGTTGTCCTCTTGCACGGATGCAATCCGGAAACACTAAGTCACTCTTGACCCGCCCAATTTACCCCCTATAAACTCACCTTGATTAAACGAGGTTCCTTGATCACTTGAAGCTCCTTTGCCTTGATTAACACCTATATATGAGCTAATCTCGTCATTAACATAATTCAACAAAATTACATCTTTCAAAAACTTACAACACTTTCATATACCTACACATTTGACTTAATCCCCTTTTTTTAATCCCATTAATCAAATGAACACTTACATACATGACATTATAATTCTTTCAAGCATTACATCAAACATCAAATGTGCATAAACCCATTTCAACTACTAACATCCTTAAAATCATCATACATCCAAATATCATTACTTACAACAACATCAACACTTTACACATAAACTTTCTTCTCTACAAATTAAGTAAATCTCATATGCATTTTCATTGACGCATTTCATCAAACACCTAGTGTGCATGACTTGATTCTAAGCTATAAATAACATCAAATTCATCATATTCACAACATACACTCAAAATGCAAGTCCATACATGAACTTATCTCCAACATCAATTGCAAATTCGTTTTTAATCATACAAGTGTGCACATTCTCAACATACAACAACTTTTAAGCTTGAGATTCATCTAAAACACCCAATTTTAGTGATACTTAGACATAGAAGTTCATACCTTAACTTTGGAAATTTAAGAACCCTAATTGTGCACAACGGAGAAGAAATTGAAGAATTATAACTTGCTAGATTACATTAATTTCCACTTGCATGTACAAATATCCTTCCAATTGAAGATTTCTTCTTCTCTTCTTGTTTGGGTCGACACACACAAGCACACACACTCTCTGAGTTTATTTTTCTTGCAACTGATACAAAATTCAGCATTTTAACTCTTTTACTAATTAACTTTGCCTTTTATGCACTTTCTACCATCCCCACCAAAACCATATTATGGGAGGTCCTTAAATCTAACTTTGCATCTCTAGTCCTTTCCAACTTAACTAACAAACTTAAATATCATCCACTTATATTATACAAAATAATACCAACAATATAAATATCCATATTAAATTACATAAAATAGTACCTTAATTAATTGGGATGTTACAAGAATGTAAGTCAAAATAGGAGAAAACAAGATCTCGAAACCTCATCAAAGTTATGCCATCAATGTTTAGGCCATATTGCACGAGAAAAGATGACTAGAGTCGTGAAAGATGAAGTTCTACCTCATCTTGTTTGATTTTGAAAAATGTATAGAATGTATAAAGAGAAAAGTGACCAAAGAAAATAAGAAAGGTACCACATGAAGTACCATATTATTAGAACTAGTCTATACCGACATATAGGCCTTTTCTCTCGGCCATTGGTGGTCTTAAATAAATCATTACCTTCATTGATGATTATTCACATTACATGTACCCATTCTTAGTCAATGAAAAATTTAAATCACTTGAAATGTTCAAAACATTTAAAGCGGAATTGAAAATCGACTTGACCGGAGAACTATAGTGGTGATATTGGAAAGGGGAGGTGACTATTATGGTAGACATACTGATTTTGGTCAAGCTCCTAATTTTTTCTTTAAATTTTGTAAAGACCATGGGATTATTAACCAATATACACTGGGAGCGATTCATTTAGAAGAATTGACCTACAAGAGGCTTGAGATAAGACACCAATAGTTCATGTGCCCATCCCGATCAATACGCCATTTGACACCTTGAATGATCACTTAACTTCTCAAGATCATCCAAATAATATCAGGAAAATGAATCTAATCCCGTGACCTAATGTTGAACCACAAGAAACTCAACAGCCGTTGCGTAGGTCACAACAACAGAGGCATCCCGCGAATTTTAACAATTACTATACCTATTTGAATGAGGTTGATTTGACTTAGGGAAATGCATTGAACCTGATTCATATGAAGAAGCCATTACTTGTGACTAAGTAGCTCAATGGAGAAAGCAATGAATGATGAGTTGAACTCAATGAGCAAAAACAACGTTAGGGAACTTGTTGAACTACCAAAGGATGCCAAAACAAGTTACATGCAAGTGGGTCTTTAAGACTAAACTTGATCTAAATGGAAATGTTGAGCGACACAAAGTTCGTTTGGTTACAAAAGGTTATAATAAAAAAGAGGGTACTGATTATAAGGACACCTTTTTGCATGTATTGAAAAAAGACTCCTTAAGGATCGTAATGGCCTTAGTAGCTCATTTGGACTTACAGTTACTTCAAATGGTCGTAAAAACTATGTTTCATAATGGAGATTTACATGCACATGTGCTCATGGCCCAACCTAAGGTTTTATATCTGAAGTTCATGAACACTTAGTTTGTAAACTCAAGAAATCTAGTTTTGGGCTTAAGCAAGAATCTTGTCAATGGTACTTAAAATATGATGAAGTAATGAAGAAACACAACTTCATCAAAAAAACAGGTAGATCAATGCGTGTACCTCACGATGATTGGGCCAAAATTATTATACTTGTGGTTTATGTTGATGATATCCTTTTGGAAAGTAATAAGATTGATTTGTTGCATGATTCAAAGTGTTTTCTTTCAAGAAACATTGACATGAAAGATCTTGGAGAAGCCTCTTATGTTATAAGAATTGAAATTCACCATGATCGAGCCAATGGGACGTTAGTATTATCCCAGAAGTCATATATTGAATGAGTACTCAATCGTTTAAATATGAAACATTTCTCCCCTATGATCGCTCCTGTGGTTAAGGGTGATGTTTTTCGAATCTCATCAATGTTCGAAAACTAAGGCTGAACATGAGGAAATGAAGCAAATTCATTATGCTTCCGAAGTAGGAAGCTTAACGTATGCTAAGAAAGTTGCTAAGTATTACGATATTTACAAGGAACAAAAGAGTACAAGTTAACCTACACTAGATCCGAAAACCTTGAAGCTATTGGATACTCGGATTTAGACTTTGCTTTGAAAAATACAAAGATAATTGTAGGTTGACTATGAGATATATTTTCATGTTGTCAGGTAGGCCTATTTCTTGGAAGAGTCAGAAGCAAGTGCTAACCATGACCTCAATAATGATGGCTGAATATGTCACAATTTATAATGCGATATGTCAAGAAATGTTGTTGAAAAATTGTTCGGTGGACTCAAAATTGTTAATTCTATCTCACGGCCATTTAAGATTTACTACGATAATAGTGCAATTGTGAGCTTCTCGAACAGTAACAATTTAATTGGAGATGGTTTATGCCTTGATACAAAGAACTTATTCGTACGTGAAAGAGTGGAGGAACAACATATATATAGCAAGCACATTAGAACTCTTGAAATTCTTAAGGATCTGCTAACTAAAGGTCTATCACCCAATGTATTTACAAATCATGTGATTAAAATGGGATTTCATTGAGACCTTATATGATATTGTGGTTAGTGTACTATTTCACGATAACGTTTAATTCTTAATGAAAACACTTTAAGACAATATCCTACACTATAATTCCTTGTTTGTCTATATTTACTTTAAATGTGTACACTTATATTTTATTATAGGCAAACTAATTTGTGTAGCACATTATGTTCTTGTCATTTTAGCTTAAAATAATAATACATTTTATATTAATATCATTAGTATAATTGATGGTGGGAAGTTGTGATGTGGTCCAGCGGTTGGTGGCATGCCTCCTTTAGGGGAGGTCAAGAGGTCGACCCCCGTTAGCTACATATTAACCCACAATTCTATCCCTGCCATGAAGTCCCACCCATGGCACCTTTTCTACATCGCGTTGGGGAAGTAAAGGGGAGGGGGTTTTACCATTCATGCTCCATATGGGATTGGTGCAGGTTTCCTCCTGGGCACGCAGTTGGGGGGCGGGTATAAATGTGTAGGAGATGAATGTGTGAGTGGTTAAGTCCCCCTGGGTGATCCTAATAGCTATCTAAAAAAAGGTATAATTAATGGGGGTCCTGTGTCAAACACGACACGTTACGCTGTATCTTTTTGCTTTGGTATTATATGAAATTATGAAAATTCTGACAAACATGACCAAAATGATAATTCGGCCAAGTGGAAGAATGTTAAATGAATCCCTAATTTAATTGGCCTTTTACTAGTTGTCCCCTTAAATTTGCCTAAATAACAATAACTACCCTCACTAAGAATGATAATTATTTAATGGAAATAAATGTTCTAACTATATAAAATAAGTAGGGCGCGGCTTTTTTCTGCATATTGTCTGATATCGGCTAAAAAGTCACGTTTTTACCCCTGTTATTAGCCCCATTGATGTGCAAAAAGTGTGTGCTTTGCAGTGCTTAATTTTGTTTCAACTTTTAAATTTATATTGCCTTAATTACTTATCACTTTTAACACCCTCACGAGCAACAAAACCCGATCAAAGTAGTATAGTAATTAGTAAGTTGGGAATCGTTCCACAAGGAATATGGAAGCTGATAAGAGTTGTCTTTTAAATCTACCTCTTAGGAAAGAAATCAATTTATTATATATTATATTATAAGATTATAATTTATTAAGAGCTTTTGATAAGACTATCTTAAAAAAAATAGAATACGAAGTGAACCGAATAAAAATATATTTAAATAGAAGTGGTTACTTGGACTTGTAGATTATGAGCGATTCATTATTAAATAGTTTCATTACTCATATTAATAATGAGCAAAATAACAATCATAGACCAATCATTATCCCTAAAAGGTTAAGCTAAATATCAGATAAAGTTCACAAAGTAGGACTTAAAGCATATATTAACTAAGTGGGTGTTCAAAGTCAATATCCTAACTTATAGTATTCAAATAATCACATGATAAATGCATTCCTAATCTTGTGGTGTACACTAAGGCAACATTCAATCAAACTGACAAATAGATAAGATGATAAAACTAATCAGATCAAATCAAGTTACTAGCTAAAAATCAATCTTTGACTAAGCTTTCATGCAATTGACAATTGAATTCACATAAGCAAAGGTTCTTCGACTAAGTCTAACAATAGTGAGTTTATTATATGAGCATAATTAATGTTTATCTGATTCATTACTACACATGATCTTTAGCTAAATTCCATGCAATCCAAATACCTTTTGGTGTGATTAACCTAGAAGATTGGATGAATCGAGTAAAAGCTTACTTAGAATTAATTACTAGTTAATCCTAACTCTTATTACTTAATCATTAAGCATGCAAATAAAGATCTAGAACATGGCAGCGGATAGACAGATGAAACAACAATCACAGAAACATAATTATACAGTTCTGAAAAAAACCAGAAACTGTACAAATTGATGCTCGAAGTCGGCGGCTCTGAACAACCCAACCGGCGGCTAAGGTCAGCTCAGCCGGCGGCTTCATCTTAAATCCTATAGAAATCACAGTTTCGTCCAAATAACCACTATGAACATTTAGTTCATAGTTGGAGATGAACTGAAGCAAATAAACAGAAAAATAAACATAATTCAAGTAGATGTAGGAATTAAAAGTAGATATACCTTAATAAAAGAAGAAGAAACTTGAATAAACTCGAATAATCTTGATTACAAAGAGTATAAAGACTAAAAACTAACCCTAAAACCTAATATATTCTTAACATGAAAGTAGATAATAAAAAGTACATTGAAAAACTGAACCAGAGGCCTCTACTTATAGTTTCGAAAACCGACACCTTAGCTGGCGGCTAAAATGGCTTAGCCGGCGGCTCTATTGACTTGGGCTTGAAGCACACGAAACAAATCTTTTGGAGCAAGAAATTTCCAAAAATGGGTCCGAGTCAGCAGCTAAAAAGGTTTAGCCACCGGCTATGGTGCTTGGAGAGCAAGGAAAACTTAGTCAGCAAACTTTTGACTTTTTGACCCAGAGCCGCCGGCTTAATGGCCTTATTCGGCGGCTGACACTTTTCCAAATCCTGTGGCTACCTCCATCAAAGTGTAGATCTTTCTCTCGTTGTCATTTTGACTGGTGGCTTGCCTTAAACGGAGTCCGGATGCTCAAGATATGGCAAAAATTGTAACAGCGCGCAGATTTTTCAACTTTCTTCAGATTTTCTTCAATATTTAGCTCAATTTGCACCAACTTCTTGCATATGATTCTATAATCAACATTAACATAATAAAACATCAAAAGTTTATAATATTGACTAAAAATATATAAATTATGCTTGATAACGTCCAAATTAATGGTGTAAAATATGTATAATTTAGGACGTATCAAATCCCCCACACTTAAGCTTTTCTTGTCCTCAAGAAAATAAAGATTTAAACATTTTAAATATATACTCCCTTAGGCATTTTTACCCAACATAGTATTTAATGAGATTTTTTGACAATACATTGGTTAATCTTTGGTTTTCAACTGGAAATTATCTTCAAAGACTAACATTTTTTATGATTTTCACCTAGGTAATGTATCAAAAGAAATATTAAATGGGTATTTTATATTGGAATTTGGTTTATTGGGGTGGTCATGACACAAGATATAAAATGGGTGTAAAAGCGGAAGCAAAATGCAAAGTTAAAAAGATGTCTAATTATTAAAGTTTAGTTATTATTATAAGAACTATTCTGAACCAGACCAAGGAGTACCGGTCCTAATGTTCAGTAATCCAAATTTATACAACAGTTGGTCATCATTGGACTCTTTTATTTTCTAACAGGAGCTTTTAAAAGTGTGTGGTTCTCATTGGAACTCTTTTCTCTCGCTCTCATCACTCTTATTGGTCTTCATGGGCTCTTTTAATTTTTCATTTCTTTTGCTTTCATACTTTTCAAATAGCTTCACATTTGGCAATTTTTATAAGTTGACTCTCATTGGGACTTTTTTGCTGCCTCAGTGGTCCATGCTTATTATGTCATATGGTAGTGGCTATAAGTTTACAATCGTTTCACAATATTTGGCGTTTACTTCATATCTTAAACAAGTAGTCCGATCTCGAAGTTGAGAGTAGTTCTATTAGCTTTAAGTTTAGATCAATGAAAAGACATAAGTTTGACTAAGAATTTATACTTCCAAAAATAGAGTTTAAATTTTTTTTAAAGTTTCGCATAATCATCGAAAGAAAACTTAGATTGTAATGTGAAATGTTTTTTTTTAGCAGAACAAGATTCAGCTTAAGAATTCACGTCTCTCTCCTCACACTTAAAATCATGCAATATCCTAACTTGTATGAACTTATACTACAATGATAAAATAAATGAAGACATAAATGTAAAAGGGAGCAAGAACATCACCGGGTTTTATGAGCAAACAAGTGAAAATATGAGCGCGAAGATAAGTATGCACTAGTCAGCTTCGAACACTACTTATAGAAGGCCAACATACGAAACATAACACAAAGCATGCTTATTTATTAATGAGTCATAAGCTTGACTCAACCCTATTTAAATTTTTCCTTAGTGGGGTTTAACTTTCCCCACACTTATCGGGCGGCATATAAAATTGGTGGAAAATGTTCCATGAATCAGTAATGTTAGCCAATCATTTATACCTCGTGTTGTAAAGATAAAATATAAAAGTTTAATTTTTATTTTTTTAAGATTTTAAAAACAACCCGAGTGTCAATAAATGATTCTCCGTTGTGTGTGGCTTGCGGCAATAGGTTTGTTTTCTTCGACGGTTCTTGCCAAAATAGGTCTTTAAATACCATATTCCATTTGCAGATTTGTTGAGGATATTCAAATTCCAACGGAGCTATACACACTACAAGTGGTTTTTCTAATACAAGCTCATCCTCATTGTGATCATTAGTTGAGACGAGTCCTAGTATCGTTCTCAGTTCAGCCTCGGGATCAATATCTTTACCAATTTGGGTGACATCTAATGTATCTATATCAATTAATGTCCTCAATTCATCTTCAAAAGATGAATCAACGATGTCATCCATAGAAGTGCATGAATATCAAGTGATAGAAGCACTGATATTGAATTCGAAGCAAACTTCTCCTCCTTCTCAGCCTTTTGTTCAAACTATTCAACGTCTACCGCCATCCATATTTTAAGTTTAGGGAGATAACCGAATTTCAATTGATACTTACCACCGTCCAATTTATGAATATGCTTAGAACCTTGATGCGATCACACCACAAAAAAATAAACAAAAGAAAAGAAAAGAAAGAAAAACAAGTAGCTTTCGCGAAAATAACTTCCCACGAAAGGATCGAATAACTAAGAGTAACTAAATTTTAGATATTTTATGAAGGGAATTAGAAGAATATATTTTAATTAATAAATATGAAAGATAAGGAGTTTAAGAGGATTGAAACTAGGAAAGAAATTTAAAAGAGAAGATGTAATTAATTAAATAATTATATTTTTATATATAGATATATAAGATGATTTATAAAATGTAGGTTTAGAATTAGATATAGATTTAGGAAAGGAATAAGATGATTTATATTATATAATTATTTAGAAAAATTATATTAAAGATTAAGATATATTTTAGTATTATATTATATAGTTATATAGATATTTTATATAACAACTTTTATCGCTAACAGCAAATAATTAAATAAACTTTCAATTTATCCGTCCTTCAATACGAAGTGCTAAAGTAGATCTATTGGAGAGGCAGGACCCTTTAAATCAGAAATCCAACAACCAAGTCCAAGTAGAAATTTTCGAACCACCCCGAAAAGAATTCTTGATAAATCAAAAATAAATTCAAAATTTCGTATTTACCGCAATCCCCGGTAGCGACGTCAAAAAGTTGATGTGCAAAAAGTGTGTGCTTTGAAGCGCTTAATTTTGTTTCAACTTTTAAATTAATATTACCGTAATTACTTATCACTTTTAACACCGTAACGAGCAACAAAACTCGATCAAAGTAGTATAGTAATTAGTAAGTCAGGGACTACAGAAGCGGATAAGAGTTGTCTTTTAAAACTACCTCTTAGGAAAGAAATAGTTTTATTATTATTATATATATTATATTATATTACAAGATTATAATTTATTAAGAGCTTTTGATAAAACTATCTTAAGAAAAATAGAATATGAATTGAACCGAATTAAAATATATTAAAATCGAAGTGGCTACTTAGACTTCTAGATTATGAGGGGTTCATTATTAAATAGTTTCATTACTCATACTAATAATTAGTAAAATAACAATCATAGACCAATCATTATCCTTAAAAGGTTAAGCTAAATATCACATAAAGTTCATAAAGTACGACTTGAAGAATATATTAACTAAGTGGGTGTTCAAAGTTGATATCCTAACTTATAGTATTAAAATTACAGATGATAAATGCATTCCTAATCTTGTGGAGTGGACTAAGGAAACATTTAGATATTAGCTGATAAACCTAATAAGACCAATTCAAGATATTAGCTGAAAATCAATCTTTGACTAAGCTTTCATGCTATTGACAATTGAATTCACATAAGCAAGGGATTTCGACTAAGTCTAACAATAGTGATTTTTTTAGATGAGCATAATTAATGTTTATCTGATTCATTACTACACATGATCTTTAGCTAAATTCCATTCAATCCAAATACCTTGTTTGGTATGACAAACCTAGAAGATTAGATGAATCGAGTAAAAACCTACTTAGAATTAATTACTAATTAATCCTAACTCTTATTACTTAATCATTAAGCATGCAAATAAAGATCTAGAACATGGCAACAGATAAACAGATGAAATATCAATCACATAAACATAATTATACAATTCTGAAAAAACCAGAAACTGTACTAATCGAAGCTCAAAGCCAGCGCCTCTGAGCAACTCGGCTGGCGGCTAAGGTCAGCTCAGCCGGCGGCTTCTTCTTAAATCCCAGAAAAATCACATTTTCGTCCAAATAACCACTATGAACATTCAGTTCATAGCTGGAGACGAACGGAAGCAAATAAATAGAGAAGTAAACATAATTAAAGTAGATGTAGGAATTAAAAGTAGATGTACTTTAATAAAAGAAGAAGAAACTTGAATAATCTTGATTACAAAGAGTATAAAGACTAAAAACTAACCCTAAAACCTAAAATATTCGTAACTTTAAAGTGGATAATGAAAAGTACATTGAAAAACTGAACCAAAGGCCTCTATTTAGTTATCGAAAATCGACACCTTAGCCGGCGGCTCCACTGACTTGGTCTTGAAGCACACGAAACAGATCTTTCGAGCAAGAAATTTCCAAAATTAGGTCCGAGCCGGCGGCTAAAAAGGTTTAGTCGGCGGCTAAAAAGGTTTAGCCGGCGGCTATGGTGCTTGGAGAGCAAGGAAAACGTAGCAGGCAAACTTTTGACTTTTTGACCCATAGCCGCTAGCGTAATGGCCTTAGCCGAACACTTTCT
Organism: Rutidosis leptorrhynchoides; assembly: GCF_046630445.1. Lineage (NCBI taxonomy): Eukaryota > Viridiplantae > Streptophyta > Magnoliopsida > Asterales > Asteraceae > Rutidosis > Rutidosis leptorrhynchoides. Next base: position 129,814,719 of record NC_092333.1, on the reverse strand, counting down.
CAAAGCTGGTGGGTTCCTCCATCAAATCGTAGATCATTCTCTCGGGGTCCTTTTGATAGTTGGCTTTCCTTAAACGGAGTCCGTATGCTCAAGATATGGTCAAAACTGTAACAGCGCGCAGATTTTTTAACTTTCTTCAGATTTTCTTCAAAATTTTGCTCAATTTGCACCAAATTCTTGCATATGATCTTATAATCAACATTAACATTATAAAACATCAAAAGTTCATAATATTGACTAAAACATATAAACTATGCTTGATAACGTCCAAATAAATGGTGTAAAATATGAATAATTTTGGACGTACCACCCATTTATGATAAACTAATTGACTTTATCATTAAAATAAGCATTTATTTGCTTATTTGGTATATTATGTCATTACGAAGGCTATGTTTCAAGAATCACTAAAAAAGGATGAAAAACAAGCAAAACTGGGAAAGTCGATCCACTCGCGTTTAAATTAACTATTCAATAAATTTGAAAAATATGATTTAGTTGATCTTATATTATACGATATCTAATTACGAACGCGTCGCAAGAATCGCTTAATACGGACGAGAAACGAAGAAGTTAGAGCTAAAATGGTTAAACCAAGTTACGACCCTGAAAATCAAGATCAATGCCACACGGGATGACACTCCAGCCACACGGCCTGCCATGATTTCAGAGCCACATGACCCCTTACACGCGCTGCAAATTCTACCCAGCCACTTTACACGGCTTGCGAGGTAGCCCGTATACAATCTAAGCCACATGGCCTGCTACTCCAACCACACGACTTTCCGGGTAGCTCTTGTACATTCCAAACCACACGGGCTGCCGAGGCCCCCACATTGCTTGCCGTAGTTCAGGGAAATTACGATTTTACCTTCAGCTTTGCCAATAAATAGTGGGCTTGATATTCATTCCATTCCATCTAACCAAATCAACTTCAACCACCTCCAAACTTTCACATCCACTTTTACTCTCTCTCTCTCTCTCTCTAGAGTCTCTCTCTTATTTCTCTCTCTACTTTCTCTCACTTGATTAAAGAGAGAAAATTATGAGATTTATGTAATACTTCGGAGTAGAAGCTAGTTTAGCAATGTAACACTTTGGATATTTTGATGAAATACAATTATTATTCGGAACGCAATATTTATAGGTAATATCTATCATTTCTTTTATTAATTTATCATAATGTTCTTGTTTGATGTTTGTGACTTATTATTATTATAAATGCGTATTGCCATAATGTGCGAGTAATTACTTGATTGTTTGCCATGATTTAATAATATTAGCTATGGATGATTATCGTTTCGTATTTGCTTTCTATCTATGATTTTAAACCTCATTATAATCGTCCTTCCACCAATAAACGTGATTAAAAGCTTTATAAAGTCGACAATTATAAGGGTGATTAGTTATCTATATTCATACATTAGTCAAAACCCATCGGAAACACTATAAAGTACATGGAGAATTATCGTCGGACCAGATCAAGACATTGATCATGAGTGCAAGACTCGCAGAAATACTGTTACAACAGTAGAGTACAGTGTTGATGTACTACACGACCACTTGAGCATCGTCAAAGATGTGCCGCTTGTATCCTTTACCGAATAAGCGTCGGGAGTTGAGCATAGTCCATTCAATCAGAATCACGATAACCTAGTTCCTTGTGACATGCTAATCGAGAAATCAATTAGTAGGAAATCTAGTATTTACACCAAGGTATATATATCCAATGAGTGTCTCGAATCATCCCAACACTTCGTTATCTTTAATCATGGTGAACCACTTCTTCTCTGTCCTTAGCTGTTGCATGCTAGTTAGCTTATTTATTTTTATTGTCTTAATATTTTATATATAATTATAAGAACAAATCAACCCAACTATAGCCTTTAGACAAGTTGATATTCCGGATAAAGTGGTGTCTAGAATAAACCAGTTAAACTTGGTTGTTGAATTTTTCGAACAGTCGCCAATTTATTGGGATCATAAGGATCCTGCCTCTCCAAAAAATGTGTACCTGGATATTTATCTTGGATACTAAATTGTGTACGAACCTCATCTTAATCACAAGCTTACCTAAATAAGCTTCATTTCAAATTCTACCGCTCAAAGAACGACCCTAGGTCATATTTGCCCCTTGCTAATCCATAGGAAGGAAGAATATACTTAGGCCCAGTACATATAAATTAAATCAACTAACACCCCTCGCTCTGTCTACCTCATTACACGACAAACGTAACCGAATTTTTGAGCGATATCATTGTCATTAACGTATTTTTCTCAAGAACACCAAATAATTACAGAAAAAAAAAAAAAAAATCCTTCCATTGGATTGTTGACATTATTGCAAAAATTGATTAACTTTAACAATTATGATTTCATCATCAAATCTCAATTCTAAATCGATTTTTCATCAAGTAAATTTTCCTTTAATGTTCTTGTTATATGTGATTACATAATTGATTGATCCTCTATGATGATAAACTAATCAACTTCGTATCCTAACTGACTTTTTATTTGAACTAAATCCTATCCTATATAATGATGATATTATCCGTTAGTAATGTAGTGGGGGTGGGTACCAAGTTGCAACAAAGGAAATTTAGTTCAGGTGAGCACCTGGAATGCACCAAGAAAGTAGAACTTAATCCTTTTGAAGTTGGATTTCTACTGTACCAAATGATGTTGACAAATCTTAAAACATTTTAGAGCTACAAATTACATTGGAACGATGTGGCATATGGTGTTGAAAAGCACATACAATTACTTTAAAAAATATATGGATGTTATCTACAACTTTATATTTGATATTTTATATATATTTAATTTGTAAAATTATAATAAATTGGGTTTAAACTTATATTATTATTCAAAGTATAATTAAGAATATAATAGTAAATTGAATGTAGATGGATCAAAAACAGGTGTGTGAGGATCACCTCCCATTATTAAGACGTAAGTTAGATATTCTTTTTAAAATTACGGTTTATCACAGGCCATGGCTCACGATTTACGTTTACATGAGTAAATGTGTTGAGTTATTTGGTAATATAATAATAATAAGTTAAAAAATAGCCTTAATGACTATAATTAGTAATGTCTAGCATTCAAATACTCAAAAAAGAAGGTTGATGATGGCCTACGGTACTTCTTATCTGAAGAGAACACGCTTTTTCGACATCGGGTTATTTTCGCTTACTTTGTCAAAATTTTACTCCGTATTATGGTGTATCAATTATTAAATCAAGTGATCAGTGACACCATACTTGTCACTTCCGACCAAGATTTTGGTGCAATCATTTAGTACGATGAACCTCCAACGGAACAGTATCATTCATCTCCATTATTACATTTTTTTTCGACGAAGATATATATATATATATATATATATATATATATATATATATATATATATATATATATATATATATATATATATATATATATATATAAAGATCATAAAGATCCATTATTACATATTTAAAGGCTCCATTATTGATTCATTAAATAAAGTGCTTTTCTAATACGGAGTAATATATAGTCTAATCTAATAAAGAGCTATCTTTAAAAATGAATTTGTATATAAAATATACGGAAGAGTAAGGGCATGTTTACCATTTACTTCATTCAGTCACGTATGAATAAAGATGACATGTAGAAATTAATAATCCTATTTACTTATTATGTTGAATAAATACGTTGAATGATAAAAATAACTATTATACCTCAGACAAAATAATTGAAGTATTAGTTGTTTTAAATGGTAAAACTAATAATATATTTCATCATCATATAATATATTAGAGTAGATGTTTAATATAAATGGATCATTTGAACAATATTTGATTAGCTTCTTTGATAGGTTTATCCACTTTCAAACAAATAAATATGAATGTGAATCCACCTGAAGTTACAAAGTTAAAACTAAATAGACGATAAAACAATGTTTACAGCAAGTAGTTTAAAAATATGTACAACAACTAATTACAAGTAATGCTTACAACCAGTAGTTAACCAAAAATTACTTGCATAGCTTGCATAAATTGCTTCCAAAAATATAAGTAAACACCAAAGACCAATTATATATTTCTTGCAATTCCATCACAAAAATTTGATATGTATTGCGCACTTTGAGCATCCCCTCGTGATTCGGGTTCGTCTTCCCCACCTTCTACATGTTCTTCTACGTCTCCTTCTCCTTCATTCTCTTAATCATTCTCGTCGCACTTAATGAAAAGCTCATCATGTATATTCCACTTTTTTAATAAATTTATGTATCGCAAAAACAAACAATTACCACATTTCTTTGAACCATGAATGAATAAGGAGCCATCTCTCTTAGGATTGGAAATCTTTCTTTCAAAACTCCGTAAGCACGTTCAATAACATTTCTAAGTTTTGCATGTCCATGATTAAATTTTTCTTCGCTACTTAAAGCACGACGATGTCGAAAATCGGCCAACCAATATCTTTTGTTACGATAAGGAGCTTAAAACCCACGAGTATTTGCATATGCGGCATCACATAGATAATACTTATCTGTAATGAAATGAGAGTGTAAAAAATTTCAAATAATTAAAATTATAATTTAAAAAAGATACATACTTTGTAGAGGAATTGGTAAACCAGAAGTGGGATCTAATAAAACTTCATTCAGTCTTCTTGATTCTTGAATCATGAGCTATGTCTACCCATCCAGCCCACACATATGTAAATACCATATTGAAGTCACATATCCCTAAAATGGATTGATAACATCGACAACCACCTAGCCCTTTATAAGCAGATTGTTGATTAGCAGGAACAATCGCATGTACAAGAGTCCCATCTAGTGCACCTATTGCTCCCTTAATTAAAGAAGAAAGAACATACAACATGTTAACATACTCTCAAGAAGTCTAAATAGTCTAAATATTAAATATCTTTATCCATGATCAAGTAAAACAATATATTAAAGTAGATAGATAGACCATGCCAAATTATCAAAAGACTTCTATTGTGTAAATGACTGATAAGGATGATATGACATGAAAAATACATACCGAAAATACTTCTCTCAAATATCTATGTCGATCTGACGCGGTCGGGCTAACATTAAGTGATGACGGCCCCATAACTTTTCACAAACTACATCATTCCATGTAAAACTTCATGAAAACATATATGAATAGTTCATAACGAGTGTTGAAATCTATATGTAATTTCTCTAAATCCATCATTTTGTCCAAAGATGGTTAGAAATTTTTCCATCTTCTCCTCGACACTTATATACCTAATATTTTGCATCCAATTTCTTTCTTTGAAAATGTTGCATAAAAAAACATACGCATCATGTGAGAGACGCATCATTTGGTGATATTGTGTGTTGGATCTATTTAATAACTCTTGTATGTATGCATGTCCAGTTAACGCTGAAGTGGTATCTCTGCACCTTTGTATTCTTAATGAGTAATATACAACTACCAATCAAATTGCTGAAGTGGTATCTCTGCACCTTTGTATTCTTAGGTAACAATATAGTTTTCATCCTTCGTGCTAAGAATAAAAATCTCTTATAATATTTATATACAACTACCAATCAAATTGCTATAAAATTGACCACCATTACTTATATTTGTAGAGCTAACAAATTCAGTAATCAATTTTTGAAAATCATAATAGAAGTTAACTAACAATATAAAATATATAAAACCCTAAAATATAGAAAAATACTTACGAGTATTTGTAGCAAAAAGATGTGAATATTTAAAGAACCTATAAGCTATACAGCTCTTTGGTGTTCGAAGCTTCGTCAGAGCATCGTGTTGGTTGCGATGAATTTTTCTACTAATCATACGAGCATTGAGAGAAGGTAGGGTGTAGGGTACTCTTGGAACAAGAATGGCTGTATTTGGAGTAGAGGGGTTTGTTGTAACGACCCGACTTTTTCGACTTGCTTTTGTGCTTGTTACTTTCTGCGAAACTGCGTATTTGTGCGTACTGAGCTATATTATATTCCAGGATCTTATTTCATGATTAATTACCTTCGTTTATACCATACAACGTGCCATTAAGTACTTAGTTACTTAACTTGATCCCCCAATGCTTTTATGACCGTTAGTGTCACTTGAAGTTGAAAACGAGCTATGTATTTTGATACACGTTTGACTTTGGTTATAATTGGAATATTATGACTACGTAATACTAATTGTTATTTTAACAATTACTTGGGTTATTGGTTGCTTAATTACGCTTAGTAATTTACTTATGCTCACTAGTTAGTCTTGTTGGACTGTCTACCTTGTTGGACTCAAGCCCACCCTACTCTAGCTAATGAACTATTTAATTAGTCCAATTTTAATAAGTTTATGACCCATATAAATGTAAGACAAATGCTCATTTATTAGAGGGAACATACTAGCATTTTTGTTAACCATAATCACAATTTTTGCATGGGATCCCAACATAAGCACCAACTTTAGACAACCATTAACTAAAAAACAAAAGTTGTTCCCCCCTTGTCCCCCTAAACCTACGGCCAACCCACCCCCATCCCCCTATAAATACCACACAAACCTCACCCATTTTACACTAGATCTCATTCACAAATTACACACACTTACTCTCTAATTCTCTCTCTAGTCTTTCTCACTCTAAAAAGTGTAAGTTTTAAATTTTCTTCTTTTTCTTCTTCTTCTCTTCTCAATGTCGACATCATCATCATCATTAAAGGATCTAGCTTTTTAGCTTTTTGATCTTGTTATATCTTGTAGATTCAAACTTGGGTTTGAATCCTTCAAGAACATGAAAGATTCAAGCTTTCTAGCTTTGAATCTTCATTTACTTGTTAGATCTAGTTTTTCTAGCTTATGATTTCTTTATTTTGTTATAAAGATCAAAACTTGTGTTTATGATCTTCATGTAACTTGAAGATCTAGTCTTTTGCTTTAAGGATCTTCAAGAATATTAAAGATCCAAGCTTTCTAGCTTAGGGTTTCATTATTTTGTTAAAGATCTTAGCTTTTTAGCTTATGGACTCATTTCTTTTACTAGATCTTAGCTTTCTAGCTTATGGTCTCATTAATCTTGTAAAGATCCAAGCTTTCTAGCTTAGGGTTTTCTTAATACTTGAGATCTAAGTTATTATTGTAGATATCACTTACTTGGAACCTTTTTGTGATTGTTGTGATGATAAAGATCAAGTCTTCATCATCTCATATGATGAATATGCATAAACTTGTGTAAAAAGGACAAGGTTGAAGCTTTATTGGGTTTATGCAATAAAGAGGCAACCTTGATGTTCAAAAACTTATAGAATGATAGCTTTTACTCTTAGTTGTGTGTTGGTGGTTGAAACTTGGTCAAAGTGATGCTAAAACATCAAAGAGTTGTACACTTGAAGCTTATGTAGTGACCAGAACTTTTCCATGTTTATATATATATTAAATGAAATTGTTATTTACATGATTAAGTGTTTCCAACATGTTAAGCAATCAAACTTGTTAAGACTTGATTAATTGAAATAGGTTTCATATAGACAATTGACCACCCAAGTTGACCGATGATTCACGAACGTTAAAACTTGTAAAAACTATACGACGACATATATATGGTTATATATATAGTTAACATGATTTTATTATAAGTATGTATCACATTAGGTATTTTAACAATGAGTTATATACATAAAAATGAGACTATTAATTTAAGAAACTCGAAAACGATATATATAACGATTATCGTTATAACAACGTCTTACTAGGTACATATGAATCATATTAAGATATTGATACACTTGGTTAATTATGTTAAATGATAAGTAAATATATTATTAAGTGTATTAACAATGAAATACATATGTAAAAATAAGACTACTAACTTAATGATTTCGAAACGAGACATATATGTAACGATTATCGTTGTAACGACATTTAACTGTATATATATCATACTAAGATATATTATATATCATAATATCATGATAATATAATAATTTAACATGTCATTTGTTATAATAAACAATGGGTTAACAACATTCAACAAGATCGTTAACCTAAAGGTTTCAAAACAACATTTACATGTAACGACTAACGATGACTTAACGACTCAGTTAAAATGTATATACATGTAGTGTTTTAATATGTATTCATACACTTTTGAAAGACTTCAAGACACTTATCAAAATACTTCTACTTAACAAAAATGCTTACAATTACATCCTCGTTCAGTTTCATCAACAATTCTACTCGTATGCACCCGTATTCGTACTCGTACAATACACAGCTTTTAGATGTATGTACTATTGGTATATACACTCCAATGATCAGCTCTTAGCAGCCCATCTGAGTCACCTAACACATGTGGGAACCATCATTTGGCAACTAGCATGAAATATCTCATAAAATTAGAAAAATATGAGTAATCATTCATGACTTATTTACATGAAAACAAAATTACATATCCTTTATATCTAATCCATACACCAACGACCAAAAACACCTACAAACACTTTCATTCTTCAATTTTCTTCATCTAATTGATCTCTCTCAAGTTCTATCTTCAAGTTCTAAGTGTTCTTCATAAATTCCAAAAGTTCTAGTTTCATAAAATCAAGAATACTTCCAAGATTGCAAGTTTACTTCCAAGTTTTCTAAATCCATTCCAAGTAATCATCCAAGATCAAGAAACCTTTGTTACTTACAGTAGTTTATCTTTCTAATACAAGGTAATAATCATATTCAAACTTTAATTCAATTTCTATAACTATAACAATCTTATTTTGAGTGAAAATCTTACTTAAAATTGTTTTCGTGTCATGATTCTGCTTCAAGAACTTTCAAGCCATCCAAGGATCCTTTTAAGCTAGATCTATTTTTCTCATTTTCAGTAGGTTTATCCAAGGAACTTGAGGTAGTAATGATGTTCATAACATCATTCGATTCATACATATAAAGCTATCTTATTCGAAGGTTTAAACTTGTAATCACTAGAACATAGTTTAGTTAATTCTAAACTTGTTCGTAAATAAAAGTTAATCCTTCTAACTTGACTTTTAAAATCAACTAAACACATGTTATATATCTATATGATATGCTAACTTAATGATTTAAAACCTCGAAACACGAAAAACACCGTAAAACCAGATTTACGGCGTCGTAGTAACACCGCGGGCTGTTTTGGGTTAGTTAATTAAAAACTATGATAAACTTTGATTTAAAAGTTGTTATTCTGGGAAAATGATTTTTATTATGAACATGAAACTATATCCAAAAATTATGGTTAAACTCAAAGTGGAAGTATGTTTTCTAAAATGGTCATCTAGACGTCGTTCTTTCGACTGAAATGACTACCTTTACAAAAATGACTTGTAACTTATTTTTCCGACAATAAACCTATACTTTTTCTGTTTAGATTCATAAAATAGAGTTCAATATGAAACCATAGCAATTTGATTCACTCAAAACGGATTTAAAATGAAGAAGTTATGGGTAAAACAAGATTGGATAATTTTTCTCATTTTAGCTACGTGAAAATTGGTAACAAATCTATTCCAACCATAACTTAATCAACTTGTATTGTATATTATGAAATCTTGAGATACCATAGACATGTATACAATGTTTCGACCTATTATGTCGACACATCTATATATATTTCGGAACAACCGTAGACACTCTATATGTGAATGTTGGAGTTAGCTATACAGGGTTGAGGTTGATTCCAAAATATATATAGTTTGAGTTGTGATCAATACTGAGATACGTATACACTGGGTCGTGGATTGATTCAAGATAATATTTATCGATTTATTTCTGTACATCTAACTGTGGACAACTAGTTGTAGGTTACTAACGAGGACAGCTGACTTAATAAACTTAAAACATCAAAATATATTAAAAGTGTTGTAAATATATTTTGAACACACTTTGATATATATGTATATATTGTTATAGGTTCGTGAATCAACCAGTGGCCAAGTCTTACTTCCTGACGAAGTAAAAATCTGTGAAAGTGAGTTATAGTCCCACTTTTAAAATCTAATATTTTTGGGATGAGAATACATGCAGGTTTTATAAATGATTTACAAAATAGACACAAGTACGTGAAACTACATTCTATGGTTGAATTATCGAAATCGAATATGCCCCTTTTTATTAAGTCTGGTAATCTAAGAATTAGGGAACAGACACCCTAATTGACGCGAATCCTAAAGATAGATCTATTGGGCCTAACAAACCCCATCCAAAGTACCAGATGCTTTAGTACTTCGAAATTTATATCATATCCGAAGGGTGTCCCGGAATGATGGGGATATTCTTATATATATGCATCTTGTTAATGTCAGTTACCAGGTGTTCACCATATGAATGATTTTTATCTCTATGTATGGGATGTGTATTGAAATATGAAATCTTGTGGTCTATTGTTACGATTTGATATATATAGGTTAAACCTATAACTCACCAACATTTTTGTTGACGTTTAAAGCATGTTTATTCTCAGGTGAATACTAAGAGCTTCCGCTGTTGCATACTAAAATAAGGACAAGATTTGGAGTCCATGTTTGTATGATATTGTGTAAAAACTGCATTCAAGAAACTGATTTCGATGTAATATATTTGTATTGTAAACTATTATGTAATGGTCGTGTGTAAACAGGATATTTTAGATTATCATTATTTGATAATCTACGTAAAGCTTTTTAAACCTTTACTTATGAAATAAAGGTTATGGTTTGTTTTAAAAATGAATGCAGTCTTTGAAAAACGTCTCATATAGAGGTCAAAACCTCGCAACGAAATCAATTAATATGGAACGTTTTTAATCAATAAGAACGGGACATTTCAGTTGGTATCCGAGCGTTGGTCTTAGAGAATCAGAATTTTGCATTAGTGTGTCTTATCGAGTTTGTTAGGATGCATTAGTGAGTCTGGACTTCGACCGTGTTTACTTGAAAAATGATTGCTTAACAAATTTTGTTGGAAACTATATATTTTTAACATGTGAATATTATGTGATATATTAATCTCTTAACGCGTTTGATATAATGTGATAGATGTCTACCTCTAGAACAAGTCCCATTGACTCACCTAATAATAATGAAGAGTCAAATGTAAATTGGAATGATTCGTGGACTGATTCACAAGTTCCCGAAGAGGAACCGGAAGAAGAGTCGGAACCGGAAGAAGAATCAGAACCGGAAGAGGAGGAACCGGAGGAGGAAATAGAACCGGTGGGGGAAATAATAAAATCGTTAAGTAAAAGAAAATCCTCAACCAACTGACCAAGGTTAATTATGGTCAATGGTGTTTCCGCTAAGGAAGCAAAATATTGGGAGGATTACCAATTCTCCGATGAATCGGATTCTGACGAGAATTCCGATGATGTTATAGAAATTACCCCAACTGAATTTAAAAAGGCAAAAGAAAATAATAAGGGAAAGGGCATAAAAATAGAGAAATCTAATTCCAACCCCGATGAACTTTATATGTATCGTCAACCCCCGATGAAATGTCCCGTTCTTATTGATTAAAAACGTTCCATATTAATTGATTTCGTTGCGAGGTTTTGACCTCTATATGAGACGTTTTTCAAAGACTGCATTCATTTTCAAACAAACCATAACCTTTATTTCATCAATAAAGGTTTAAAAAGCTTTACGTAGATGATAAAATAATGATAATCTAAAATATCCTGTTTACACACGACCATTACATAATGGTTTACAATACAAATATGTTACATCGAAATCAGTTTCTTGAATGCAGTTTTTACACAATATCATACAAACATGGACTCCAAATCTTGTCCTTATTTTAGTATGCAACAGCGGAAGCTCTTAGTATTCACCTGAGAATAAACATGCTTTAAATGTCAACAAAAATGTTGGTGAGTTATAGGTTTAACCTATATATATATCAAATCGTAACAATAGACCACAAGATTTCATATTTCAATACGCATCCCATACATAGAGATAAAAATCATTCATATGGTGAACACCTGGTAACCGACATTAACAAGATGCATATATAAGAATATCCCCATCATTCCGGAACACCCTTCGGATATGATATAAATTTCGAAGTACTAAAGCATCCGGTACTTTGGATGGGGTTTGTTAGGCCCAATAGATCTATCTTTAGGATTCGCGTCAATTAGGGTGTCTGTTCCTTAATTCTTAGATTACCAGACTTAATAAAAAGGGGCATATTCGATTTCGATAATTCAACCATAGAATGTAATTTCACGTACTTGTGTCTATTTTGTAAATCATTTATAAAACCTGCATGTATTCTCATCCCAAAAATATTAGATTTTAAAAGTGGGACTATAACTCACTTTCACAGATTTTTACTTCGTCGGGAAGTAAGACTTGGCCACTGGTTGATTCACGAACCTATAACAATATATACATATATATCAAAGTATGTTCAAAATATATTTACAACACTTTTAATATATTTTGATGTTTTAAGTTTATTAAGTCAGCTGTCCTCGTTAGTAACCTACAACTAGTTGTCCACAGTTAGATGTACAGAAATAAATCGATAAATATTATCTTGAATCAATCCACGACCCAGTGTATACGTATCTCAGTATTGATCACAACTCAAACTATATATATTTTGGAATCAACCTCAACCCTGTATAGCTAACTCCAACATTCACATATAGAGTGTCTATGGTTGTTCCGAAATATATATAGATGTGTCGACATGATAGGTCGAAACATTGTATACGTGTCTATGGTATCTCAAGATTACATAATACAATACAAGTTGATTAAGTTATGGTTGGAATAGATTTGTTACCAATTTTCACGTATCTAAAATGAGAAAAATTATCCAATCTTGTTTTACCCATAACTTCTTCATTTTAAATCCGTTTTGAGTGAATCAAATTGCTATGATTTCATATTGAACTCTATTTTATGAATCTAAACATAAAAAGTATAGGTTTATAGTCTGAAAAATAAGTTACAAGTCGTTTTTGTAAAGGTAGTCATTTCAGTCGAAAGAACGACGTCTAGATGACCATTTTAGAAAACATACTTCCACTTTGAGTTTAACCATAATTTTTGGATATAGTTTCATGTTCATAATAAAAATCATTTTCTCAGAATAACAACTTTTAAATCAAAGTTTATCATAGTTTTTAATTAACTAACCCAAAACAGCCCGCGGTGTTACTACGACGGCGTAAATCCGGTTTTACGGTGTTTTTCGTGTTTCCAGGTTTGAAATAATTAAGTTAGCATATCATATAGATATAGAACATGTGTTTAGTTGATTTTAAAAGTCAAGTTAGAAGGATTAACTTTTGTTTGCGAACAAGTTTAGAATTAACTAAACTATGTTCTAGTGATTACAAGTTTAAACCTTCGAATAAGATAGCTTTATATATATGAATCGAATGATGTTATGAACATCATTACTACCTTAAGTTCCTTGGATAAACCTACTGGAAAAGCGAAAAATGGATCTAGCTTCAACGGATCCTTGGATGGCTCGAAGTTCTTGAAGCAGAATCATGACACGAAAACAAGTTCAAGTAAGATCATCACTTGAAATAAGATTGTTATAGTTATAGAAATTGAACCAAAGTTTGAATATGATTATTACCTTGTATTAGAATGATAACCTACTGTAAGAAACAAAGATTTCTTGAGGTTGGATGATCACCTTACAAGATTGGAAGTGAGCTAGCAAACTTGAAAGTATTCTTGATTTTATGTAACTAGAACTTGTAGAATATATGAAGAACACTTAGAACTTGAAGATAGAACTTGAGAGAGATCAATTAGATGAATAAAATTGAAGAATGAAAGTGTTTGTAGGTGTTTTTGGTCGTTGGTGTATGGATTAGATATAACGGATATGTAATTTTGTTTTCATGTAAATAAGTCATGAATGATTACTCATATTTTTGTAATTTTATGAGATATTTCATGCTAGTTGCCAAATGATGGTTCCCACATGTGTTAGGTGACTCACATGGGCTGCTAAGAGCTGATCATTGGAGTTTATATACCAATAGTACATACATCTAAAAGCTGTGTATTGTACGAGTACGAATACGGGTGCATACGAGTAGAATTGTTGATGAAACTGAACGAGGATGTAATTGTAAGCATTTTTGTTAAGTAGAAGTATTTTGATAAGTGTATAGAAGTCTTTCAAAAGTGTATAAATACATATTAAAACACTACATGTATATACATTTTAACTGAGTCGTTAAGTCATCGTTAGTCGTTACATGTAAGTGTTGTTTTGAAACCTTTAGGTTAACGATCTTGTTAAATGTTGTTAACCCAATGTTTATAATATCAAATGAGATTTTAAATTATTATATTATCATGATATTATCATGTATGAATATCTCTTAGTATGATATATATACATTAAATGTCTTTACAACGATAATCGTTACATATATGTCTCGTTTAAAAATCATTAAGTTAATAGTCTTATTTTTACATATGTAGTTCATTGTTAATATACTTAATGATATGTTTACTTATCATAATATCATGTTAACTATATATATATATATATATATATATATATATATATATATATATATATATATATATATATATATATATATATATATCCATATATATGTCATCATATAGTTTTTACAAGTTTTAACGTTCGTGAATCACCGGTCAACTTGGGTGGTCAATTGTCTATATGAAACCTATTTCAATTAATCAAGTCTTAACAAATTTGATTTCTTAACATGTTGGAAACACTTAATCATGTAAATAACAATTTCATTTAATATATATAACGATGGAAAAGTTCGGGTCACTACAGTACCTACCCGTTAAATAAATTTCGTCCCGAAATTTTAAGCTGTTGAAAGTGTTGACGAATCTTCTGGAAATAGATGTGGGTATTTCTTCTTCATCTGATCTTCACACTCCCAGGTGAACTCGGGTCCTCTACGAGCATTCCATCGAACCTTAACAATTGGTATCTTGTTTTGCTTAAGTCTTTTAACCTCACGATCCATTATTTCGACGGGTTCTTCGATGAATTGAAGTTTTTCGTTGATTTGGATTTCATCTAACGGAATAGTGAGATCTTCTTTAGCAAAACATTTCTTCAAATTCGAGACGTGGAAAGTGTTATGTACAGCCGCGAGTTGTTGAGGTAACTCAAGTCGGTAAGCTACTGGTCCGACACGATCAATAATATTGAATGGTCCAATATACCTTGGATTTAATTTCCCTCGTTTACCAAATCGAACAACGCCTTTCCAAGGTGCAACTTTAAGCATGACCATCTCTCCAATTTCAAATTCTATATCTTTTCTTTTAATGTCAGCGTAGCTCTTTTGTCGACTTTGGGCGGTTTTCAACCGTTGTTGAATTTGGATGATCTTCTCGGTAGTTTCTTGTATTATCTCCGGACCCGTAATCTGTCTATCCCCCACTTCACTCCAACAAATCGGAGACCTGCACTTTCTACCATAAAGTGCTTCAAACGGTGCCATCTCAATGCTTGAATGGTAGCTGTTGTTGTAGGAAAATTCTGCTAACGGTAGATGTCGATCCCAACTGTTTCCGAAATCAATAACACATGCTCGTAGCATGTCTTCAAGCGTTTGTATCGTCCTTTCACTCTGCCCATCAGTTTATGGATGATAGGCAGTACTCATGTCTAGACGAGTTCCTAATGCTTGCTGTAATGTCTGCCAGAATCTTGAAATAAATCTGCCATCCCTATCAGAGATAATAGAGATTGGTATTCCATGTCTGGAGACGACTTCCTTCAAATACAGTCGTGCTAACTTCTCCATCTTGTCATCTTCTCTTATTGGTAGGAAGTGTGCTGATTTGGTGAGACGATCAACTATTACCCAAATAGTATCAAAACCACTTGCAGTCCTTGGCAATTTAGTGATGAAATCCATGGTAATGTTTTCCCATTTCCATTCCGGGATTTCGGGTTGTTGAAGTAGACCTGATGGTTTTTGATGCTCAGCTTTGACCTTAGAACACGTCAAACATTCTCCTACGTATTTAGCAACATCGGCTTTCATACCCGGCCACCAAAAATGTTTCTTGAGATCCTTGTACATCTTCCCCGTTCCAGGATGTATTGAGTATCTGGTTTTATGAGCTTCTCTAAGTACCATTTCTCTCATATCTCCAAATTTTGGTACCCAAATCCTTTCAGCCCTATACCGGGTTCCGTCTTCCCGAATATTAAGATGTTTCTCCGATCCTTTGGGTATTTCATCCTTTAAATTTCCCTCTTTTAAAACTCCTTGTTGCGCCTCCTTTATCTGAGTAGTAAGGTTAGTGTGAATCATTATATTCATAGATTTTACTCGAATGGGTTCTCTGTCCTTTCTGCTCAAGGCGTCGGCTACCACATTTGCCTTCCCCGGGTGGTAACGAATCTCAAAGTCGTAATCATTCAACAATTCAATCCACCTACGCTGCATCATATTCAGTTGTTTCTGATTAAATATGTGTTGAAGACTTTTGTGGTTGGTATATATAATACTTTTGACCCCATATAAGTAGTGCCTCCAAGTCTTTAATGCAAAAACAACCGCCCCTAATTCCAAATCATGCGTCGTATAATTTTGTTCGTGAATCTTCAGTTGTCTAGACGCATAAGCAATCACCTTCGTTCGTTGCATTAATACACAACCGAGACCTTGCTTTGATGCGTCACAATAAATCACAAAATCATCATTCCCTTCAGGCAATGACAATATAGGTGCCGTAGTTAGCTTTTTATTCAATAACTGAAACGCTTTCTCTTGTTCATCCTTCCATTCAAATTTCTTCCTTTTATGCGTTAATGCAGTCAAGGGTTTTGCTATTCTGGAAAAGTCTTGGATGAACCTTCTGTAGTAACCAGCTAGTCCTAAAAACTGGCGTATGTGTTTCGGAGTTTTCGGGGTTTCCCACTTTTCAACAGTTTCTATCTTTGCCGGATCTACCTTAATACCTTCTTTGTTCACTATGTGACCGAGGAATTGAACTTCTTCCAACCAAAATGCACACTTTGAAAACTTAGCGTACAATTCTTCCTTCCTCAATACATCTAACACCTTTCTCAAATGTTCACCGTGTTCTTGGTCATTCTTTGAGTAAATAAGTATGTCATCAATGAAAACAATGACAAACTTGTCAAGGTATGGTCCACACACTCGGTTCATAAGGTCCATGAACACAGCTGGTGCATTAGTTAAACCAAACGGCATGACCATAAACTCGTAATGACCGTAACATGTTCTGAAAGCAGTCTTTGGAATATCATCTTCTTTCACCCGCATTTGATGATACCCGGAACGTAAGTCAATCTTTGAATAAACAGACGAGCCTTGTAGTTGATCAAATAAGTCGTCGATTCTCGGTAGTGGGTAGCGGTTCTTGATGGTAAGTTTGTTCAACTCTCGGTAGTCGATACACAACCTGAATGTACCATCTTTCTTCTTGACAAACAAAGGAGCTCCCCACGGTGATGTGCTTGGTCGAATGAAACCACGCTCTAAAATTTCTTGTAATTGGCTTTGCAGTTCTTTCATCTTGTTGGGTACGAGTCTGTAAGGAGCACGAGCTATTGGTGCAGCTCCTGGTACAAGATCTATTTGAAATTCAACGGATCGATGTGGGGGTAATCCCGGTAATTCTTTCAGAAATACATCGGGAAATTCTTTTGCAATGGGAACATTATTGATGCTCTTTTCTTCAGTTTGTACTTTCTCGACGTGTGCTAGAACAGCATAGCAACCTTTTCTTATTAGTTTTTGTGCCTTCAAATTACTAATAAGATGTAGCTTCGTGTTGCCCTTTTCTCCGTACACCATTAAGGGTTTTCCTTTTTCTCTTATAATGCGAATTGCATTTTTGTAACAAACGATCTCTGCTTTCACTTCTTTCAACCAGTCCATACCGATTATCACATCAAAACTCCCTAACTCTACTGGTATCAAATCAATCTTAAATGTTTCGCTAACCAGTTTAATTTCTCGATTCCGACATATATTATCTGCTGAAGTTAATTTACCATTTGCTAATTCGAGTAAAAATTTACTATCCAAAGGCGTCAATGGACAACTTAATTTAGCACAAAAATCTCTACTCATATAGCTTCTATCCGCACCCGAATCAAATAAAACGTAAGCAGATTTATTGTCAATAAGAAACGTACCCGTAACAAGCTCCGGGTCTTCATGTGCCTCTGCCACATTAATATTGAAAACTCTTCCGCGGCCTTGTCCATTCGTGTTTTCCTGGTTCGGGCAATTTCTAATAATGTGGCCCAGTTTTCCACATTGGTTTAGAAAAACCTGGTGATTTAGAGGTTCCCGGGTCATTGTTACAACTTAAGGACTTCGGGGGTTGACGATACATATAAAGTTCATCGGGGTTGGAATTAGATTTCTCTATTTTTATGACCTTTCCCTTATTATTTTCTTTTGCCTTTTTAAATTCAGTTGGGGTAATTTCTATAACATCATCGGAATTATCGTCGGAATCCGATTCATCGGAGAATTGATAATCCTCCCAATATTTTGCTTCCTTGGCGGAAACACCATTGACCATAATTAACCTTGGTCGGTTGGTTGAGGATTTTCTTTTACTTAACCGTTTTATTATTTCCCCTACCGGTTCTATTTCTTCATCCGGTTCCGATTCTTCTTTCGGTTCCGATTCTTCTTCCGGTTCCGACTCTTTTTCCGGTTCCTCTTCGGGAACTTGTGAATCAGTCCATGAATCATTCCAATTTACATTTGACTCTTCATTATTATTAGGTGAGTCAATGGGACTTGCTCTAGAGGTAGACATCTATCACATAATATCAAACGCGTTAAGAGATTAATATATCACATAATATTCACATGTTAAAAATATATAGTTTCCAACAAAATTTGTTAAGCAATCATTTTTCAAGTAAACACGGTCGAAGTCCAGACTCACTAATGCATCCTAACAAACTCGATAAGACACACTAATGCAAAATTCTGGTTCTCTAAGACCAACGCTCTGATACCAACTGAAATGTCCCGTTCTTATTGATTAAAAACGTTCCATATTAATTGATTTCGTTGCGAGGTTTTGACCTCTATATGAGACGTTTTTCAAAGACTGCATTCATTTTCAAACAAACCATAACCTTTATTTCATCAATAAAGGTTTAAAAAGCTTTACGTAGATTATCAAATAATGATAATCTAAAATATCCTGTTTACACACGACCATTACATAATGGTTTACAATACAAATATGTTACATCGAAATCAGTTTCTTGAATGCAGTTTTTACACAATATCATACAAACATGGACTCCAAATCTTGTCCTTATTTTAGTATGCAACAGCGGAAGCTCTTAGTATTCACCTGAGAATAAACATGCTTTAAATGTCAACAAAAATGTTGGTGAGTTATAGGTTTAACCTATATATATATATATCAAATCGTAACAATAGACCACAAGATTTCATATTTCAATACGCATCCCATACATAGAGATAAAAATCATTCATATGGTGAACACCTGGTAACCGACATTAACAAGATGCATATATAAAAATATCCCCATCATTCCGGAACACCCTTCGGATATGATATAAATTTCGAAGTACTAAAGCATTCGGTACTTTGGATGGGGTTTGTTAGGCCCAATAGATCTATCTTTAGGATTCACGTCAATTAGGGTGTCTGTTCCCTAATTCTTAGATTACCAGACTTAATAAAAAGGGGCATATTCGATTTCGATAATTCAACCATAGAATGTAATTTCACGTACTTGTGCTATTTTGTAAATCATTTATAAAACCTGCATGTATTCTCATCCCAAAAATATTAGATTTTAAAAGTGGGACTATAACTCACTTTCACAGATTTTTACTTCGTCGGGAAGTAAGACTTGGCCACTGGTTGATTCACGAACCTATAACAATATATACATATATATCAAAGTATGTTCAAAATATATTTACAACACTTTTAATATATTTTGATGTTTTAAGTTTATTAAGTCAGCTGTCCTCGTTAGTAACCTACAACTAGTTGTCCACAGTTAGATGTACAGAAATAAATCGATAAATATTATCTTGAATCAATCCACGACCCAGTGTATACGTATCTCAGTATTGATCAAAACTCAAACTATATATATTTTGGAATCAACCTCAACCCTGTATAGCTAACTCCAACATTCACATATAGAGTGTCTATGGTTGTTCCGAAATATATATAGATGTGTCGACATGATAGGTTGAAACATTGTATACGTGTCTATGGTATCTCAAGATTACATAATACAATACAAGTTGATTAAGTTATGGTTGGAATAGATTTGTTACCAATTTTCACGTATCTAAAATGAGAAAAATTATCCAATCTTGTTTTACCCATAACTTCTTCATTTTAAATCCGTTTTGAGTGAATCAAATTGCTATGATTTCATATTGAACTATATTTTATGAATCTAAACAGAAAAAGTATAGGTTTATAGTCGGAAAAATAAGTTACAAGTCGTTTTTGTAAAGGTAGTCATTTCAGTCGAAAGAACGACATCTAGATGACCATTTTAGAAAACATACTTCCACTTTGAGTTTAACCATAATTTTTGGATATAGTTTCATGTTCATAATAAAAATCATTTTCTCAGAATAAAAACTTTTAAATCAAAGTTTATCATAGTTTTTAATTAACTAACCCAAAACAGCCCGCGGTGTTACTACGACGGCGTAAATCTGGTTTTACGGTGTTTTTCGTGTTTCCAGGTTTTAAATCATTAAGTTAGCATATCATATAGATATAGAACATGTGTTTAGTTGATTTTAAAAGTCAAGTTAGAAGGATTAACTTTTGTTTGCGAACAAGTTTAGAATTAACTAAACTATGTTCTAGTGATTACAAGTTTAAACCTTCGAATAAGATAGCTTTATATATATGAATCGAATGATGTTATGAACATCATTACTACCTTAAGTTCCTTGGATAAACCTACTGGAAAAGCGAAAAATGGATCTAGCTTCAACGGATCCTTGGATGGCTCGAAGTTCTTGAAGCAGAATCATGACACGAAAACAAGTTCGAGTAAGATCATCACTTGAAATAAGATTGTTATAGTTATAGAAATTGAACCAAAGTTTGAATATGATTATTACCTTGTATTAGAATGATAACCTACTGTAAGAAACAAAGATTTCTTGAGGTTGGATGATCACCTTACAAGATTGGAAGTGAGCTAGCAAACTTGAAAGTATTCTTGATTTTATGTAACTAGAACTTGTAGAATATATGAAGAACACTTAGAACTTGAAGATAGAACTTGAGAGAGATCAATTAGATGAAGAAAATTGAAGAATGAAAGTGTTTGTAGGTGTTTTTGGTCGTTGGTGTATGGATTAGATATAAAGGATATGTAATTTTGTTTTCATGTAAATAAGTCATGAATGATTACTCATATTTTTGTAATTTTATGAGATATTTCATGCTAGTTGCCAAATGATGGTTCCCACATGTGTTAGGTGACTCACATAGGCTGCTAAGAGCTGATAATTGGAGTGTATATACCAATAGTACATACATCTAAAAGCTGTGTATTGTACGAGTACGAATACGGGTGCATACCAGTAGAATTGTTGATGAAACTGAACGAGGATGTAATTGTAAGCATTTTTGTTAAGTAGAAGTATTTTGATAAGTGTATGGAAGTCTTTCAAAAGTGTATAAATAAATATTAAAACACTACATGTATATACATTTTAACTGAGTCGTTAAGTCATCGTTAGTCGTTACATGTAAGTGTTGTTTTGAAACCTTTAGGTTAACGATCTTGTTAAATGTTGTTAACCCAATGTTTATAATATCAAATGAGATTTTAAATTATTATATTATCATGATATTATCATGTATGAATATCTCTTAGTATGATATATATACACTAAAAGTCTTTACAACGATAATCGTTACATATAAGTCTCGTTTAAAAATCATTAAGTTAATAGTCTTGTTTTTACATATGTAGTTCATTGTTAATATACTTAATGATATGTTTACTTATCATAATATCATGTTAACTATATATATATATATATATATATATATATATATATATATATATATATATATATATATATATATATATATATATATATATATATATATATATATATATATATATATATCCATATATATGTCATCATATAGTTTTTACAAGTTTTAACGTTCGTGAATCACCGGTCAACTTGGGTGGTCAATTGTCTATATGAAACCTATTTCAATTAATCAAGTCTTAACAAATTTGATTTCTTAACATGTTGGAAACACTTAATCATGTAAATAACAATTTCATTTAATATATATAACCATGGAAAAGTTCGGGTCACTACACCCGAAGCCCTTAAGTTGTAACAATGACCCGGGAACCTCTAAACCACCAGGTTTTTCTAAACCAATGTGGAAAACGACGGCTCGTATTAGGGGAACATCATATATCCCTAGAAACTTGGCAAAACGAATCAAAATCGAAGAAGAAGAAACGAGCGAGTCGGAATAAGATAGTTGTATTCGTGTGGTGTAATATATGTAATATAGTGTGCTTATGCTTTATGATATATGTAAAAATTGCTTGTATTAATAAGTAATTTTTTTTATGAATCTAACTCTTGTCTATTTTACAGTTTAATAACACAAAATGGATACACAACCCAATATTTTAAGAGACCTACCTGGAGACATGATTGATGAAATCTTGTCTAGAGTCGGTCAGAATTCCTCGGCACAACTATTTAAGGCGAAATCAGTTTGTAAGACATTCGAAGAACGTTCCAAGAATGTCTTGGTTTATAAGAGACTTTCGTTTGAAAGATGGGGGATATCACATTGGGAAACCCATAAGTTACGATGTGTTTACTTTGATGCATATATTGCGGGGAACCCAAATGCTATTTTACGCAACGGGTTAAGAAATTATTTTGACTCAATGTATCCGAATATAGGACTTCATGATTTAGAAAAAGCGGCTAACATGCAACATAAAGAAGCATGCTATGCTTACGGGTTAGTAATGTTCGCTTCTCACCGAGGTGAGAAAAAGAACATCGGGCTACAACTATTAAACAAAACGTTCCCACAAGTGACGGAGTCGGTAATTGGGGTAAGAAATGAGGTTTTTAGGTTATTACGAGACTTTTGGTCATTACGTAACCCTCGTCCCTTTGACGATGTTACAACACGCTGTCTTATCAACGGCCATAACGGTTATGTTCCACAAGACCAAGGATGGGAAGTAGTCCTAGTAAAACCAGAATGCATGACTTGTTTCTGGACGTATGAATTACGTGTCTTTATTGCCTTTGCTGAACGACTTGTGTACTAGCTAGAATTATCTTCACAACTATCTTGTATCAAAGTTATTGTGTGCTATATTTCATGCTTTATGTAAAATAAGCGGTATTGTAAGTTTGTAAAATATTGTATAAAAGTTTGAACGCGAAATATTATTATAATCAGTTTTTCATATAGAATTGTAGTAGTTGAATTATATATTAGCTACTAAGTATGAACTTAACGGGTAGGTACTACCCGAATTAAAACTTTTAAAACGCTAATATGAAGAAAAAAGCTTTTATAAATGAGTTCATATTATGCTACGAAATACTATTAACTACTCTTAATATTCTGTATGATTAACTTGTTCCATTTGACTATTTTGAAGGAAATGGCACCGACTACTCGACACACCGTGAATATGAATGAAGAGGAATTCTGTACTTTTCTAGCTTCAAACATAGCCGCAGTACAGGCTGTGCTACATACCAACAATAACCTTGGATCTAGCAGTACAGGAAATCGTGTAGGATGCACCTACAAAGAATTCACTGCCTGCAAACCTTTGGAATTTGTTGGAACCGAAGGACCGATCGGATTGAAACGGTGGACCGAGAAGGTCGAATCGGTGTTTGCCATAAGTAAGTGTACTGAAGAGGACAAAGTGAAGTACGCTACGCATACCTTCACAGGTTCTGCATTAACATGGTGGAATACCTATCTAGAGCAAGTGGGACAAGATGATGCGTACGCACTACCGTGGTCAGCATTCAAGCACTTGATGAACGAGAAGTACCGTCCCAGAACCGAGGTCAATAAGCTCAAGACAGAACTTAGAGGGTTACGAACCCAAGGATTTGATATTACCACGTACGAAAGACGATTCACAGAATTGTGCCTATTGTGTCCGGGAGCGTTCGAAGATGAGGAAGAGAAGATCGACGCGTTTGTGAAAGGATTACCGGAAAGAATCCAAGAAGATATAAGTTCACACGAGCCCACCTCCATACAACAGGCATGTAGAATGGCTCACAAACTAGTGAACCAGATTGAGGAAAGAATTAAAGAACAGACGGCTGAAGAGGCCAATGTGAAGCAAGTCAAAAGAAAGTGGGAGGAAAACGGTGATAAGAATCACCAATACAACAACAACAGCAATTACAATAATAATCGTAACAATTATCCCAACAATCGCAACATCAATCGCAACTACAACAAACTGCCCAACAACAACAACAACAACAACAACAACAACTACAACAATCATCCCAACAACAATAACAACCGCAACAACAACAACAACAATCAGAAGCAGCTATGCCAAAGGTGTGAAAAGTATCACTCGGGGTTCTGCACCAAATTTTGTAACAAGTGTAAAAGAAATGGTCATAGCACGGCGAAGTGTGAGGTCTACGGACCAGGGGTTAACAGAACGAAAGGAACAAATGGTGTCGGAACGAGTAATGGCGGAGCAAGTAGTGTCGGAGCAAGTTATGCCAATGTAGTTTGTTATAAATGTGGAAAACCGGGCCACATTATTAGAAATTGCCCGAACCAGAAGAACACGAATGGACAAGGCCACGGAAGAGTTTTCAATATTAATGCGGCAGAGGCATAGAAAGACCCGGAGCTTGTTACGGGTACGTTTCTTATTGACAATAAATCTGCTTACGTTTTATTTGATTCGGGTGCGGATAGAAGCTATATGAGTAGAGATTTTTGTGCTAAATTAAGTTGCCCATTGACGCCTTTGGATAGTAAATTTTTACTCGAATTAGCAAATGGTAAATTAATTTCAGCAGATAATATATGTCGAAATCGAGAAATTAAACTGGTTAGCGAAACATTTAAGATTGACTTGATACCAGTAGAGTTAGGGAGTTTTGATGTGATAATCGGTATGGACTGGTTGAGAGAAGTGAAAGCAGAGATCGTTTGTTACAAAAATGCAATTCTCATTATACGAGAAAAAGGAAAACCCTTAATGGTGTACGGAGAAAAGAGCAACGCAAAGTTAAATCTTATTAGTAATTTGAAGGCACAAAAACTAATAAGAAAAGGTTGCTATTCTGTTCTAGCACACGTCGAGAAAGTACAAACTGAAGAAAAGAGCATCAATGATGTTCCCGTCGCAAAAGAATTTCCCGATGTATTTTCGAAAGAATTACCGGGACTACCTCCACATCGATCTGTTGAATTTCAAATAGATCTTGTACTAGGAGCTGCACCAATAGCTCGTGCTCCTTATAGACTCGCACCCAGCGAGATGAAAGAACTGCAAAGCCAACTGTAAGAACTATTAGAATGTGGCTTCATTCGACCAAGCACATCACCATGGGGAGCTCCTGTTTTGTTTGTCAAGAAGAAGGATGGTACATTTAGGTTGTGTATTGACTACAGAGAATTGAACAAACTTACCATCAAAAACCGTTATCCACTGCCGAGAATTGACGACTTATTTGATCAACTACAAGGCTCGTCGGTTTATTCGAAGATCGATTTACGTTCTGGATATCATCAAATGCGAGTAAAGGAGGATGATATTCCAAAAACTGCTTTTAGGATGCGTTATGGTCATTACGAGTTTATGGTTATGCCGTTTGGATTGACTAACGCACCAGCTGTGTTCATGGACCTTATAAACCGAGTGTGTGGGCCATATATTGACAAGTTTGTCATTGTTTTCATCGATGACATACTTATTTACTCAAAGAATGATCAAGAGCACGAAGAACATTTGAGAAAAGTGCTAGAAGTATTGAGGAAAGAAAAACTGTAAGCTAAGTTTTCAAAGTGTGCATTTTGGTTGGAAGAAGTTCAATTCCTCGGTCACATAGTGAACAAAGAAGGTATTCAGGTGGACCCGACTGTAGTGACCCGAACTTTTCCATGTTTATATATATTAATTGAGATTGATATTTACATGATTAAATGTTTCCAACATGTTAAGCAATCAAACTTGTTAAGACTTGATTAATTGAAATATGTTTCATATAGACAATTGACCACCCAAGTTGACCGGTGATTCACGAACGTTAAAACTTGTAAAAACTATATGATGACATATATATGGATATATATATAGTTAACATGATACTATGATAAGTAAACTTATCATTAAGTATATTAACAATGAACTACATATGTAAAAACAAGACTACTAACTTAATGATTTTTAAACGAGACATATATGTAACGATTATCGTTGTAAAGACATTTAATGTATATATATCATATTAAGAGATATTCATACATGATAATATCATGATAATATAATAATTTAAAATCTCATTTGATATTATAAACATTGGGTTAACAATATTTAAGAAGATCGTTAACCTAAAGGTTTCAAAACAACACTTACATGTAACGACTAACGATGACCTAACGACTCAGTTAAAATGTATATACATGTAGTGTTTTAATATGTATTTATACACTTTTGAAAGACTTCAATACACTTATCAAAATACTTCTACTTAACAAAAATGCTTACAATTACATCCTCGTTCAGTTTCATCAACAATTCTACTCGTATGCACCTGTATTCGTACTCGTACAATACACATCTTTTAGATGTATGTACTATTGGTATATACACTCCAATTATCAGCTCTTAGCAGACCATGTGAGTAACCTAACACATGTGGGAACCATCATTTGGCAACTAGCATGAAATATCTCATAAAATTACAAAAATATGAGTAATCATTCAAGACTTATTTACATGAAAACAAAATTACATATCCTTTATATCTAATCCATACACCAACGACCAAAAACACATACAAACACTTTCATTCTTCAATTTTCTTCATCTAATTGATCTCTCTCAAGTTCTATCTTCAAGTTCTAAGTGTTCTTCATATATTCTACAAGTTCTAGTTACATAAAATCAAGAATACTTTCAAGTTTGCTAGCTCACTACCAATCTTGTAAGGTGATCATCCAACCTCAAGAAATCTTTGTTTCTTACAGTATGTTATCATTCTAATACAAGGTAATAATCATATTAAAACTTTCGTTCAATTTCTATAACTATAACAATCTTATTTCAAGTGATGATCTTACTTGAACTTGTTTTCGTGTCATGATTCTGCTTCAAGAACTTCGAGCCATCCAAGGATCCGTTGAAGCTAGATCCATTTTTCTCTTTTCCAGTAGGTTTATCCAAGGAACTTAAGGTAGTAATGATGTTCATAACATCATTCAATTCATACATATAAAGCTATCTTATTCGAAGGTTTAAACTTGTAATCACTAGAACATAGTTTAGTTAATTCTAAACTTGTTCGCAAACAAAAGTTAATCTTTCTAACTTGACTTTTAAAATCAACTAAACACATGTTCTATATCTATATGATATGCTAACTTAATGATTTAAAACCTGGAAACACGAAAAACACCGTAAAACCGGATTTACGCCGTCGTAGTAACACCGCGGGCTGTTTTGGGTTAGTTAATTAAAAACTATGATAAACTTTGATTTAAAAGTTGTTATTCTGAGAAAATGATTTTTATTATGAACATGAAACTATATCCAAAAATTATGGTTAAACTCAAAGTGGAAGTATGTTTTCTAAAATGGTCATCTAGACATCGTTCTTTCGACTGAAATGACTACCTTTACAAAAACGACTTGTAACTTATTTTTCCGACTATAAACCTATACTTTTTCTATTTAGATTCATAAAATAGAGTTCAATATGAAACCATAGCAAATTGATTCACTCAAAACGGATTTAAAATGAAGAAGTTATGGGTAAAACAAGGTTGGATAATTTTTCTCATTTTAGCTACGTGAAAATTGGTAACAAATCTATTCCAACCATAACTTAATCAACTTGTATTGTATATTATGTAATATTGGGATACCATAGACACGTATACAATGTTTCAACCTATCATGTCGACACATCTATATATATTTCGGAACAACCATACACACTCTATATGTGAATGTTGGAGTTAGCTATACAGGGTTGAGGTTGATTCCAAAATATATATAGTTTGAGTTGCGATCAATACTGAGATACGTATACACTGGGTCGTGGATTGATTCAAGATAATATTTATCGATTTATTTCTGTACATCTAACTGTGGACAACTAGTTGTAGGTTACTAACGAGGACAGCTGACTTAATAAACTTAAAACATCAAAATATATTAAAAGTGTTGTAAATATATTTTGAACATACTTTGATATATATGTATATATTATTATAGGTTCGTGAATCAACCAGTGGCCAAGTCTTACTTCCCGACGAAGTAAAAATCTGTGAAAGTGAGTTATAGTCCCACTTTTAAAATCTAATATTTTTGGGATGAGAATACATGCAGGTTTTATAAATGATTTACAAAATAGACACAAGTACGTGAAACTACATTCTATGGTTGAATTATCAAAATCGAATATGCCCCTTTTTATTAAGTCTGGTAATCTAAGAATTAGGGAACAGACACCCTAATTGACGCGAATCCTAAAGATAGATCTATTGGGCCTAACAAACCCCATCCAAAGTACCGGATGCTTTAGTACTTCGAAATTTATATCATATCCGAAGGGTGTCCCGGAATGATGGGGATATTCTTATATATGCATCTTGTTAATGTCGGTTACCAGGTGTTCACCATATGAATGATTTTTATCTCTATGTATGGGATGTGTATTGAAATATGAAATCTTGTGGTCTATTATTATGATTTGATATATATAGGTTAAACCTATAACTCACCAACATTTTTGTTGACGTTTTAAGCATGTTTATTCTCAGGTGATTATTAAGAGCTTCCGCTGTCGCATACTTAAATAAGGACGAGATTTGGAGTCCATGCTTGTATGATATTGTGTAAAAACTGCATTCAAGAAACTTATTTTGTTGTAACATATTTGTATTGTAAACCATTATGTAATGGTCGTGTGTAAACAGGATATTTTAGATTATCATTATTTGATAATCTACGTAAAGCTTTTTAAACCTTTATTGATGAAATAAAGGTTATGGTTTGTTTTAAAATGAATGCAGTCTTTGAAAAACGTCTCATATAGAGGTCAAAACCTCGCAACAAAATCAATTAATATGGAACGTTTTTAATCAATAAGAACGGGACATTTCACCGGCAAAGATCGAAACCGTTGAAAAGTGGGAAACCCCAAAAACTCTGAAGCATATACGTCAATTTTTAGGATTGGCTGGTTACTACAGAAGATTCATCCAAGATTTCTCCAAAATAGCAAAACCTTTGACTGCATTAACGCATAAAGGGAAGAAATTTGAATGGAAGGATGAACAAGAGAAGGCGTTTCAATTATTGAAGAAAAAGCTAACTACGGCACCTATATTGTCATTGCCTGAAGGGAATGATGATTTTGTGATTTATTGTGACGCATCAAAGCAAGGTCTCGGTTGTGTATTAATGCAACGGACGAAGGTGATTGCTTATGCGTCTAGACAATTGAAGATTCACGAGCAAAATTATACGACGCATGATTTGGAATTAGGCGCGGTTGTTTTTGCATTAAAGACTTGGAGGCACTACTTATATGGGGTCAAAAGTATTATATATACCGACCACAAAAGTCTTCAACACATATTTAATCAGAAACAACTGAATATGAGGCAGCGTAGGTGGATTGAATTGTTGAATGATTACGACTTTGAGATTCGTTACCACCCGGGGAAGGCAAATGTGGTAGCCGACGCCTTGAGCAGAAAGGACAGAGAACCCATTCGAGTAAAATCTATGAATATAATGATTCACACTAACCTTACTACTCAAATAAAGGAGGCGCAACAAGGATTTTTAAAAGAGGGAAATTTAAAGAATGAAATACCCAAAGGATCGGAGAAGCATCTTAATATTCGGGAAGACGGAACCCGGTATAGGGCTGAAAGAATTTGGGTACCAAAATTTGGAGATATGAGAGAAATGGTACTTAGAGAAGCTCATAAAACCAGATACTCAATACATCCTGGAACGGGGAAAATGTACAAGGATCTCAAGAAACATTTTTGCTGGCCGGGTATGAAAGCCGATGTTGCTAAATACGTAGGAGAATGTTCGATGTGTTCTAAGGTCAAAGCTGAGCATCAGAAACCATCAGGTCTACTTCAACAACCCGAAATCTCGTAATGGAAATGGGAAAATATTACCATGGATTTCATCACTAAATTGCCAAGGACTGCAAGTGGTTTTGATACTATTTGGGTAATAGTTGATCGTCTCACCAAATCAGCACACTTCCTGCCAATAAGAGAAGATGACAAGATGGAGAAGTTAGCATGACTGTATTTGAAGGAAGTCGTCTCCAGACATGGAATACCAATCTCTATTATCTCTGATAGGGATGGCAGATTTATTTCAAGATTCTGGCAGACATTACAGCAAGCATTAGGAACTCGTCTAGACATGAGTACTACCTATCATCCACAAACTGATGGACAGAGCGAAAGGACGATACAAATGCTTGAAGACATGCTACGAGCTTGTGTTATTGATTTCGGAAACAGTTGGGATCGACATCTACCGTTAGCAGAATTTTCCTACAAGAACAGCTACCATTCAAGTATTGAGATGGCGCCGTTTGAAGCACTTTATAGTAGAAAGTGCAGGTCTCTGATTTGTTGGAGTGAAGTGGGGGATAGACAGATTACGGGTCCGGAGATAATACAAGAAACTACCGAGAAAATCATCCAAATTCAACAAAGATTGAAAACCGCCCAGAGTCGAAAAAAGAGCTACGCGGACAGTAAAAGAAAATATATAGAGTTTGAAATTGGAGAAATGGTCATGCTTAAGGTTTCACCTTGGAAAAGCGTTGTTCGATTTGGTAAACGGGGGAAACTAAATCCAAGGTACATTGGACCATTCAAGATTATAGATCGTGTCGGACCAGTAGCTTACCAACTGGAGCTACCTCAACAACTCGCGGCTGTACATAACACTTTCCACGTCTCAAATTTGAAGAAATATTTTGCTAAAGAAGACCTCACTATTCCGTTGGACGAAATCTAAATCAATGAAAAACTTCAATTCATTGAAGAACCCGTCAAAATAATGGATCGTGAGGTTAAGAGACTTAAACAAAACAAGATACCGATTGTTAAGGTTTGATGGAATGCTCGTAGAGGACCCGAGTTCACCTGGGAGCGTGAAGATCAGATGAAGAAGAAATACCCGCATTTATTTCCAGAAGATACGTCAACACCTCCAACTGCTTAAAATTTCGGGACGAAATTTATTTAACGGGTAGGTACTGTAGTGACCCAAACTTTTCCATGTTTATATATATATTAAATGAAATTGTTATTTACATGATTAAGTGTTTCCAACATTTTAAGCAATCAAACTTGTTAAGACTTGATTAATTGAAATAGGTTTCATATAGACAATTGACCACCTAAGTTGACCGGTGATTCACGAACGTTAAAACTTGTAAGAACTATACGACGACATATATATGGTTATATATATAGTTAAAATGATTTTATTATAAGTATGTATCTCATTAGGTATTTTAACAATGAGTTATATACATAAAAATGAGACTATTAATTTAAGAAACTCGAAAACGATATATATAACGATTATCGTTATAACAACGTCTTACTAGGTACATATGAATCATATTAAGATATTGATACACTTGGTTAATTATGTTAAATGATAAGTAAATATATTATTAAGTGTATTAACAATGAAATACATATGTAAAAATAAGACTACTAACTTAATGATTTCGAAACGAGACATATATGTAACGATTATCGTTGTAACGACATTTAACTGTATATATATCATACTAAGATATATTATATATCATAATATCATGATAATATAAAAATTTAACATCTCATTTGTTATAATAAACAATGGGTTAACAACATTCAACAAGATCGTTAACCTAAAGGTTTCAAAACAACATTTACATGTAACGACTAACGATGACTTAACGACTCAGTTAAAATGTATATACATGTAGTTTTTTAATATGTATTCATACACTTTTGAAAGACTTCAATACACTTATCAAAATACTTCTACTTAACAAAAATTCTTACAATTACATCCTCGTTCAGTTTCATCAACAATTCTACTCGTATGCACCCGTATTCGTACTCGTACAATATACAGCTTTTAGATGTATGTACTATTGGTATATACACTCCAATGATCAGCTTTTAGCAGCCCATGTGAGTCACCTAACACATGTGGGAACCATCATTTGGCAACTAGCATGAAATATCTCATAAAATTACAAAAATATGAGTAATCATTCATGACTTATTTACATGAAAACAAAATTACATATCCTTTATATCTAATCCATACACCAACGACCAAAAACACCTACAAACACTTTCATTCTTCAATTTTCTTCATCTAATTGATCTCTCTCAAGTTCTATCTTCAAGTTCTAAGTGTTCTTCATAAATTCCAAAAGTTCTAGTTTCATAAAATCAAGAATACTTCCAAGATTTCAAGTTTACTTCCAAGTTTTCTAAATCCATTCCAAGTAATCATCCAAGATCAAGAAACCTTTGTTACTTACAGTAGGTTATCTTTCTAATACAAGGTAATAATCATATTCAAACTTTAATTCAATTTCTATAACTATAACAATCTTATTTCGAGTGGAAATCTTACTTGAAATTGTTTTCGTGTCATGATTCTGCTTCAAGAACTTTCAAGCCATCCAAG
The DNA here is from genome assembly GCF_046630445.1 of Rutidosis leptorrhynchoides. Lineage (NCBI taxonomy): Eukaryota > Viridiplantae > Streptophyta > Magnoliopsida > Asterales > Asteraceae > Rutidosis > Rutidosis leptorrhynchoides. The sequence continues at coordinate 129,781,723 of NC_092333.1, read as the reverse complement.
GATCCTTTGAAGCTAGATCTATTTTTCTCATTTCCAGTAGGTTTATCTAAGGAACTTGAGATAGTAATGATGTTCATAACATCATTTGATTCATACATATAAAGCTATCTTATTCGAAGGTTTAAACTTGTAATCACTAGAACATAGTTTAGTTAATTCTAAACTTGTTCGCAAATAAAAGTTAATCCTTCTAACTTGACTTTTAAAATCAACTAAACACATATTCTATATCTATATGATATGCTAACTTAATGATTTAAAACCTGGAAACACGAAAAACACCGTAAAACCAGATTTACGCCGTCGTAGTAACACCGCGGGCTGTTTTGGGTTAGTTAATTAAAAACTATGATAAACTTTGATTTAAAAGTTTTTATTCTGGGAAAATGATTTTTATTATGAACATGAAACTATATCCAAAAATTATGGTTAAACTCAAAGTGGAAGTATGTTTTCTAAAATGGTCATCTAGACGTCGTTCTTTCGACTGAAATGACTACCTTTACAAAAATGACTTGTAACTTATTTTTCTGACTATAAACCTATACTTTTTCTGTTTAGATTCATAAAATAGAGTTCAATATGAAACCATAGCAATTTGATTCACTCAAAACGGATTTAAAATGAAGAAGTTATGGGTAAAACAAGATTGGATAATTTTTCTCATTTTAGCTACGTGAAAATTGGTAACAAATCTATTCCAACCATAACTTAATCAACTTGTATTGTATATTATGTAATCTTGAGATACCATAGACACGTATACAATGTTTCGACCTATCATGTCGACACATCTATATATATTTCGGAACAACCATAGACACTCTATATGTGAATGTTGGAGTTAGCTATACAGGGTTGAGGTTGATTCCAAAATATATATAGTTTGAGTTGTGATCAATACTGAGATACGTATACACTGGGTCGTGGATTGATTCAAGATAATATTTATCGATTTATTTCTGTACATCTAACTGTGGACAACTAGTTGTAGGTTACTAACGAGGACAGCTTGAAAGGACCCGTCCTAATCCATCCGGACGAAGTCCATATCGATTATAAATGATTCACAACAGTTGATTACATCGCGAGGTACTTGACCTCTATATGATACATTTTACAAACATTGCATTCGTTTTTGAAAAGACAATCTTTCATTACATATAAGGTTGACGACATGCATACCATTTCATAATATAACTTACTATAATTAACTTAATAATAATCTTGATGAACTCAACAACTCAAATGTAACGTCTTTTAAAATATGTCATGAATGACTACAATTAATATCTCTAAGATGAGCAAAAGCACAGCGGAAGATTTCTTTCATACCTGAGAATAAACATGCTTTAAAGTGTCAACCAAAAGGTTGGTGAGTTCATTAGTTTAACACAAATAATCATTTCATAATTTTAATAGGCCACAAGATTTCATATTTCCATTTCTCATAAACATACGTCCCATGCATAGAGACAAAAATATCATTCATATGGATTGAACACCTGGTAACCGACATTCACAATATGCATATAAGAATATCCCCATCATTCCGGGATCCTCCTTCGGACATGATATAAATTTCGAAGTACTAAAGCATCCGGTACTTTGGATGGGGCTTGTTGGGCCCGATAGATCTATCTTTAGAGTTCGCGTCAATTAGGGTGTCTGTTCCCTAATTCTTAGATTACCAGACTTAATAAAAAGGGGCATATTCGATTTCAATCATTCAACCATATAATGTAGTTTCGATTACTTGTGTCTATTTCGTAAAACAGTTATAAAAGTTGCGCATGTATTCTGAGCCCAAAAATATATATTGCAAAAGCATTTAAAAGGGATTAATGAAACTCACGCATATAAATATTGTAAAACAGTTAATAAAGCATTTGCATGTATTCTCAGCCCAAAAACATAAAGAGTAAAAAGGGCAAATGAAACTCACGCATATAAATATTGTAAAACAGTTAATAAAGCATTTGCATGTATTCTCAGCCCAAAAATGTAAAGAGTAAAAAGGGCAAATGAAACTCACCTAATGTATTTTGTAGTAAAAATACATATGACGACATTTGAACAAGTATAGGGTTGGCCTCAGATTCACGAACCTATATCATTTGTATATTCATTAATATATATATAATAGTAATCGAATAAATATTTTTATTATATTTTAATTTATATATTATGTATAGTTGATTTGTATAGTAATATTAATATGTCCATATTTATATATACGTAATTATTTAGTGTTACATTTAAAGTCGATAGTTTGTCATTTATAAATATTTATATAAATAATCTTAATAAATTTGATATATATAGTTATATGATATGAAGTTTTATTATAATTAAAGTATGTAAAGAGTATATTTATGTATAAAATATGTATCTATTTGAAAAGATAGTTTTTTTTAATAAAAAATAATGATTTACTAATTATAATAATAACTTTATTAATAATAATGCTAATAACTGTAGTTTTTAAATGAAACGAAAAGTTTGATAATAATAATAACAAAAATAATACTAACAATGATAATACTAATACTAATAATAATAATAATAACAATAACTATAATAATAATATTAATACTTAGTGATAATATTAGTAATAACTATAATGATAGTATTATTACTTAGATAAATGATAATAATATTTATTACTTCTAATACTTAGGAAATAATAACAATAACAATAAAAATAAATAATAAAAATAATGATAATAAAAATAGATATAATAGGAAACTACCTCAAAGTGATAAGCCTTTTAAAAAAAAAATAAACGCCCACGCCCAAGCTCGAACCCATGACCTCTCGTCCACCTTCTAACACCTTTAACCATTCACACTATCTCGTTTTTCTGATGTAACCCGTACAGCCTATATACTTAACTAGTTTCTTTCGGCCCAACATAAAGTCCATCAACTCATTTAAACAAGAATGGCCCAAGTATTTAATTTTTTTCTCAGCCCAACAATTAATCATTCTCTAGCCCGAAAAAAATCTGATCTAAAAGTAACATGAGATATATTTTTCCAGTAGCTTTCAAACGTAAAAAAAAATGTGGGAAACAGGAGACCGAACTCCATATTCGCGTATTACCAATTCGTCGCCATCGTCATCGATCATGTGCATCATCATCTTTATTCTCATCATCATCATCATACTTCATATTTATCGTCATCATCAAACTACCACATCATCATCATCAATGTTATAACCGTAATTGTCAACATCGTTCTTCATCATACCTTAACTCGCTATCATAATCATCACAGTCGCCATTTATCTTCATAACGTCACCACTGTTCATCGTCTTCTCCGTTTATCATCATCTTCATTTTAACAGAAACATAAACAAGTTCGTATATAACATCGACTATTCACCATATTCGTTATGGGTTTCTTCTCGACAGAAAACAATGAGTAACAATGGTGTCTTGGTGGTGGCGATTCGATGGTTGCAGCAACTATCATCGATTTACATGAGGGTTTTGATGATTCGATGGTGGTGACATTTGGTGGTTTAAAGTGGCGGATAAGGTGGTGGTTTGTGGCTTTAAAAGACTGCAGTGGTAGTGATGATTGACATGATAAAAAAAAAATATTCGAGTATGGTTTTATCAATGGTGGTGATAAAGGTGACTGGTGGGAGGTTGTGGCGAGTGGTTTTTCATGGTGGTTCCAAGGTGATGTTTACAGCGAACTGTAGTAGTAATATCATGATGATGGTGGCGGTTTATGTTGATTCAAAATGGTGATGTTTCACGATTCAAAACGAAAAGAAAAGAGAGAGAAGAGAGTGGTGTTGCGGTGGTGATGGTGTGGTTTCACTACGAAATAGTTAACCGGTGATCCAGTGGCGGTCTTGGGTGGTTTGGGAAAGTGGTCGATGGGTGATGGAGTTCAATGTAGTGAGGAGTAAAAGGAAGGTGAAGGTGGATATCCATACATATCTTTTTCTCTCTGCATTTCACTATCTATCTATATATATAAAAATAATTAATTTAATTTAATAATTAATAATAATAATATAATAATAATCTAAAGTCTTTGATTATTGAAAGGAAACAGAATGAGTACAGTACAGCAGCCGGGTAAAATTTTCTACCGACACTTTATCGCGGACAGGGTTTTGTGCTCTGTTGTTAATCAGTGGCGTATAAAAGTCCACAGAAAAATCTCAAATTTTTATTTTAAGTTTCTTTAATTATTTTAGTCATTATAGTATAAAATTCGGTCATTAAATATTAAATAAAAATTACATTAATTATTCACTCACAGCCACAAGTAAAATATAAAAAATTTTAAAATTTAACAAATAGTTCCTAAATATATTTTTAATAAGTCTATAATTTGTAAAACTCATTTTCGAATCACAGTTTATTTTAAAATAATATAAGTTTGATTTTAACTTACTTATTATCGATCGAATGACAATTGAGCGTTATTGTTACTTACAAAATAAATTCAAAACTATATATATATTCATTATACATTATTTACATATATAGTTATATTTTAAAATAATAGATATTATATATTATTTTATTTTACCTTATTAATCCTAACAATTACGTCATATAGTATTTCAATTTATATTTCAAATTCATATATTTTAAATATATATGTATATATTAATTTGCAACCAATAGTTCGTGAATCGTCGGGAGTAGTCAAGGTCAAATGCATTCATGAAAAGTGGTTCCAACATTTTGAGACTCGGTTTAATAGACTTTGCTTATCGTATTGGAATCATACAAAGATTAAGTTTAAATTTGGTCAGAAATTCCCGGGTCGTCACAGTACCTACCCGTTAAAGAAATTTCGTCCCGAAATTTGATCGAGGTTGTCATAGATTACAATAAATATGTTTTCATGACGAATATGAGTTGATAAATAGAGTTTTATCATTATTGATTAATATAGACAAAATGATTCGATTATGTAAAGCGTACAAGTGAAGCTGTCACAAAAGGTTGAGATAGAGATTTAACTTCTGACGTAGTCAGGGTTGAATTTAGAAAATAAGATGCGTCTTAACTTTTAACGTTGTCCTGGTTGAATTCCGTAATTCAAGGGATTAAAGAAAATCTTCAAAATCTATAAGATTTGATTTTTTTTCCGGCGAATAAAGAAATTAAGATTTCTATAATTAAATATGGTGATCTGTCTCGATTACTCTGTCTGATATTTCCCTTATAAATCAAACTCTTCCGTTCCATTATTCTCATCATTCCTATACTTTCTTTCTTAGTCCATACATCCAAAAGATTGTGAACTGCTTAATCCCGTTCTAATCCTTGATGTTTTCTTAATTATCATTTCTGTCATCCTTCTTTTCAATTTACCACCAGAAGAATCTGTTTACTCCTACTATTACCTTGGGGTAATACTATTCTTAATTATACCATGTCTTTATATTGTTATTCGTATTAATATCCACGGTTTGTAACCTCCGTGTTGTTATTGGGCTTTATATTTTCTCTTATATTTTGGAGCTTTGTCCCTTCGTCTCTTCTTCTTGCGATTAAACACCGCTTGTAATGGTTCAGAATTCGCAGATATAAACTTCGGAATGAACATTGTTAATGTTCTAAGAAGGAAATTGTAATGGCACAATTTGATTTGTCAAATTACCAGAATCACTGAGAATAGAACTATCAAGAATATATTTTCTTGATATGTTCGGAGGTGAAGTAGAATGAACGAGTCGTGTAACATGGCACATGATGACGTTATGATCTGTGAATCATCACGTTCCATTAGAAACTCAGCATGACTTACTCTAATATAATCACGTTGATCAAGTGTCATTATATTATACTAACTCATGCATCAGTTCCCAGCATTACTTCAATAACATTCATATTTTAAGCTCGAAAGTTTACAGAATATAGAAACTAACAGTTTCTATATGATGTAACACTGATAGCATGAAGAGATTAATGATTTCAGATAAGAATAGTTATGAAAATATCTTCAGAAATATGGAGGATATTTATAATGAAAGATACGATAATATCTTTGAATATCTAAGATCAGAGGATGATGGAGACTATTGTCTGCAAGGGTCTAGAGTAAGGAGCAAGATATTCGCTAAAGACTTCAGCAGGCATTGAATTATTTGGATTCTTTGAAGTCAAACTTATTCTTTGTGATTTGTCCACGGTTTCCTTTATAGTTTCGCAGAATCCGCTTTTCGGTACTAAATTTTCTATTGAGTGTTTCCAATATTCCATTCTTTACCATCAACTTTTGGCTGTTGAGGTCATTTACAGTTTTTGTTGCTTCATTCAACTTTTCAAAATGCAGAGCATTAATTTGCAGACTGGGTGCTTTTCAGAATTTCAGAATAGAAGATCATAGTTCTAAGAGATAAATGTTATATGGATACATATAACTGTTGATGTGGAAACGTTGCGAGATTCACAATACAGATTTGCTGATTGCCGGTAATTGGTATGGCAATTCTTGTTACAAGATGCGGATGAGTACATGATGAGACTTCAATAGATAAACATAGTGATTTGTCGAAGAGATTTAAGCCAAGGAGCAACGAGGTTGCTGGTACGTCTGCTGGTAATATGATGGAATATAAAAGAATTCTCCGGTATCAAAAGGGTAATCGTATATATCAGGATTTATAGTAAGGCTACTTCGAATGAAAAGTCGAAGTTGACCTGCTGGAGCTGTGACAAAATTGGCTATTTTGAAAAGGGATCGCAAAGTTATTTTTGCTAATAAATGCCAAAGGATCTGACGCGGCTACGTGTTAAACTTTTACTCAATTGCCGAGAGTTTCTTAGGTGCATAACTATATGCATAAATCTTTTCTTCCGTAGATGAAGTGCGGTTGATTCATCCTATCGATTGAGGTGTTTTCAAGAATCATGAAAGGTTTGAACGTAGATTGTAATCGTCAAGATACTAATGAAGTTTAGAATGAAATCAAGTGGCAAACTTGAAGAATTATTTAGTTTCATATGTTATAATCAATATTTTAATTCATTTTAATTGTCCAATGTTGATAGTCCTCAGTTGATAGTCCACAGTTAGCAGTGTATAAATAATAATTCATATATAGTTTACTATATAATATTCGAATTAATTAATACGTATCGTGACCCGTGTACATGTCTCAGAATCGATCACAACTCAAACTATATATATTATTGTAGAATCAACCTCAACCCTGTATAGCTAACTCCCGCATTACTGCATATAGAGTGTCTATGGTTATTCCAAATAATATATATAGATGGGTCGATATGATATGTCAAAACCTTGTATACGTGTTCCGACATTTAAAGTGCGTAAAATAAATAACAGAATTTAAATGACGATAAATAAAGTGCAATAATTAAATTGCGATAAATAAACTGCGATAAATAAAATGTAATCAGTTAGCTAGGAAAAATTAGCTGGAAATAGTTAGCGTGGATTCTTAACAAAATTTCTCATAGTTAATTTGTTTGTTTCTAACAAATTTTATTTTGTCCAATGTTTTCTTCATTATGCCACTTGTTGGATTATGATAAATCAAAATCCAAATATGAATTTGAATAAAAATGATTATTCTGCGGTGAACGGATACACATATCAGTGGATGTAAGTAGGATAGTAAACGACTGTTGAATCAGCTTCGAAGAATGTACAGTGTAATTTATTAATGTGAAATCTGAATATTCCTCGGGTATTACCTACCCGTTAAAATATTTTCACGATTAACACTTTGTACGAAAGAATTTTTAATTACAATCTTTATGAAAACATATATACATATATATTTTCTTCAGATGTAATCATGGATTCATTGAGTTAATATGATATTAAACTCATTTGGTTTACCGTTAGAACTAGAATATATAATCTCTAAAACATTAGAGATTTCATAATTGCCATGTCGAACGAAGATAAATGATGTAAAATGATACGTAGAATGATGATTATGCTCGGGGTACATAATGAGATGCTGAGGCGTGTGATGTTGAAACTTGGGTTGTTGGTGGTACTGGTATTGATGTTGGTGGTACTGTTGGTGCCAGTGATGTTGCTGAAGCTGGTAAATTTTTGCACCATATTTTTCCAAGACTATAACTCGGGCGTGAAGTTTGCTGACTTCTTGTATTACTCCGGGATGATTGTCAGTCGGAACGAATGGATGAATAAGGTTTAGAATTTTAGATAGAATATAATCGTGTTGAGATATTCGGGAAATGAGGGTGAAAATGGTGTTTCGGTGTGGTTCGTCGGTAAGTGCTTCAGGTTCTTCATCAAGAGGTGAATTTGGTTGATGGAAAGGATTGCCTTCTTCTCGTCTCCATTAATTAAGTCGACTACGAACTCATCATGTGAATTGGGGATGGTTAGTTGGTTGATTCATTCTGGTGACGCTGCTTTCAGAGCTTAGGTGAACGTCCACGTCGGAATAGCTGTCGGAATAACTATCGGAATAGCTATCGGAATTCGAGGGACTCGAACTGGTTAAAGGATTCATCCCGTACAATCAGATGAAGAATTTTCGATAAGAAATAGATTATAGGATGTAGATTAGTACCTTGCAATACATAATTTACATATGCATATATAATACTAAAATCCCATAAGTTACGGAGGAATCTACGGAAGCTGTCAGGCAAAGGTAACAACAACAGATATGCTAAGATATGAATTTATCTATACACTGTCTATGCAATAGCGGCAGTAAGACGTGTCTAGACTTTAAGGATGATAAACAAGTAATTTTCGACACGAAATGATAAGCAAAACTATTGAAATGCAGACACGGTCGAAGTCCAGACTCACTAATGCATCCTAACGACTTATCAGTTATACACACTAATGCAGACCTGGTTCGCTAAGACCACCGCTCTGATACCAACTGAAAGGACCCGTCCTAATCCATCCGGACGAAGTCCATATCGATTATAAACGATTCACAACAGTTGATTACATCGCGAGGTACTTGACCTCTATATGATACATTTTACAAACATTGCATTCGTTTTTGAATAGACAATCTTTCATTACATATAAGGTTGACGACATGCATACCATTTCATAATATAACTTACTATAATTAACTTAATAATAATCTTGATGAACTCAACAACTCAAATGTAACGTCTTTTAAAATATGTCATGAATGACTCCAATTAATATCTCTAAGATGAGCAAAAGTACAGTGGAAGATTTCTTTCATACCTGAGAATAAACATGCTTTAAAGTGTCAACCAAAAGGTTGGTGAGTTCATTAGTTTAACACAAATAATCATTTCATAATTTTAATAGACCACAAGATTTCATATTTCCATTTCTCATAAACATACGTCCCATGCATAGAGACAAAAATATCATTCATATGGATTGAACACCTGGTAACCGACATTCACAATATGCATATAAGAATATCCCCATCATTTCGGGATCCTCCTTCGGACATGATATAAATTTCGAAGTACTAAAGCATCCGGTACTTTGGATGGGGCTTGTTGGGCCCGATAGATCTATCTTTAGAGTTCGCGTCAATTAGGGTGTCTGTTCCCTAATTCTTAGATTACCAGACTTAATAAAAAGGGGCATATTCGATTTCAATCATTCAACCATATAATGTAGTTTCGATTACTTGTGTCTATTTCGTAAAACAGTTATAAAAGTTGCGCATGTATTCTGAGCCCAAAAATATATATTGCAAAAGCATTTAAAAGGGATTAATGAAACTCACGCATATAAATATTGTAAAACAGTTAATAAAGCATTTGCATGTATTCTCAGCCCAAAAACATAAAGAGTAAAAAGGGCAAATGAAACTCACGCATATAAATATTGTAAAACAGTTAATAAAGCATTTGCATGTATTCTCAGCCCAAAAATGCAAAGAGTAAAAAGGGTAAATGAAACTCACCTAATGTATTTTGTAGTAAAAATACATATGATGACATTTGAACAAGTATAGGGTTGGCCTCAGATTCACGAACCTATATCATTTGTATATTCATTAATATATATATAATAGTAATCGAATAAATATTTTTATTATATTTTAATTTATATATTATGTATAGTTGATTTGTATAGTAATATTAATATGTCCATATTTATATATACGTAATTATTTAGTGTTACATTTAAAGTCGATAGTTTGTCATTTATAAATATTTATATAAATAATCTTAATAAATTTGATATATATAGTTATATGAAGTTTTATTATAATTATAGTATGTAAAGAGTATATTTATGTATAAAATATGTATCTATTTGAAAAGATAGTTTTTTTTTAATAAAAAAATAATGATTTACTAATTATAATAATAACTTTATTAATAATAATGCTAATAACTGTAGTTTTTAAATGAAACAAAAAGTTTGATAATAATAATAACGAAAATAATACTAACAATGATAATACTAATACTAATAATAATAATAATAACAATAACTATAATAATAATATTAATACTTAGTGATAATATTAGTAATAACTATAATGATAGTATTATTACTTAGATAAATGATAATAATATTTATTACTTCTAATACTTAGGAAATAATAACAATAACAATAAAAATAATGATAATAATAATAGATATAATAGGAAACTACCTCAAAGTGATAAGCCTTTTAAAAAAAAAATAAACGCCCACGCCCAAGCTCGAACCCATGACCTCTCGCCCACCTTCTAACACCTTTAACCATTCACACTATCTCGTTTTTCTGATGTAACCCGTACAGCCTATATACTTAACTAGTTTCTTTCGGCCCAACATAAAGTCCATCAACTCATTTAAACAAGAATGGCCCAAGTATTTAATTTTTTTCTCAGCCCAACAATTAATCATTCTCTAGCCCAAAAAAAATCTGATCCAAAAGTAACATGAGATATATTTTTCCAGTAGCTTTCAAACGTAAAAAAAATGTGGGAAACAGGAGACCGAACTCCATATTCGTGTATTACCAATTCGTCGCCATCGTCATCGATCATGTGCATCATCATCTTTATTCTCATCATCATCATCATACTTCATATTTATCGTCATCATCAAACTACCACATCATCATCATCAACGTTATAACCGTAATTGTCAACATCGTTCTTCATCATACCTTAACTCGCTATCATAATCATCACATTCACCATTTATCTTCATAACGTCACCACTGTTCATCGTCTTCTCCGTTTATCATCATCTTCATTTTAACAGAAACATAAACAAGTTCGTATATAACATCGACTATTCACCATCTTCGTTGTGGGTTTCTTCTCGACAGAAAACAATGAGTAACAATGGTGTCTTGGTGGTGGCGATTCGATGGTTGCAGCAACTATCATCGATTTACATGAGGGTTTTGATGATTCGTTGGTGGTGACATTTGGTGGTTTAAAGTGGCGGATAATTGTGGCTTTAAAAGACTGCAGTGGTAGTGATGATTGACATGATAAAAAAAAATATATTCGAGTATGGTTTTATCAATGGTGGTGATAAAGGTGACCGGTGGGAGGTTGTGGCGAGTGGTTGTTCATGGTGGTTCCAAGGTGATGTTTACAGCGAACTGTAGTAGTAATATCATGATGATGGTGGCAGTTTATGTTGATTCAAAATGGTGATGTTTCACGATTCTAAACGAAAAGAAAAGAGAGATAAGAGAGTGGTGTTGCGGTGGTGATGGTGTGGTTTCACTACGAAATAGTTAACCGGTGATCCAGTGGCGGTCTAGGGTGGTTTGGGAAAGTGGTCGATGGGTGATGGAGTTCAATGTAGTGAGGAGTAAAAGGAAGGTGAAGGTGGATATCCATACATATCTTTTTCTCTCTGCATTTCACTATCTATCTATATATATAAAAATAATTAATTTAATTTAATAATTAATAATAATAATATAATAATAATCTAAAGTCTTTGATTATTGAAAGGAAACAGAATGAGTACAGTACAGCAGCCGGGTAAAATTTTCTACCGACACTTTATCGCGGACAGGGTTTTGTGCTCTGTTGTTAATCAGTGGCGTATAAAAGTCCACAGAAAAATCTCAAATTTTTATTTTAAGTTTCTTTAATTATTTTAGTCATTATAGTATAAAATTCGGTCATTAAATATTAAATAAAAATTACATTAATTATTCACTCACAGCCCCAAGTAAAATATAAAAAATTTTAAAATTTAACAAATAGTTCCTAAATATATTTTTAATAAGTCTATAATTTGTAAAACTCATTTTCGAATCACAGTTTATTTTAAAATAATATAAGTTTGATTTTAACTTACTTATTATCGATCGAATGACAATTGAGCGTTATTGTTACTTACAAAATAAATTCAAAACTATATATATATTCATTATACATTATTTACATATATAGTTATATTTTAAAATAATAGATATTATATATTATTTTATTTTACCTTATTAATCCTAACAATTACGTCATATAGTATTTCAATTTATATTTCAAATTCATATATTTTAAATATATATGTATATATTAATTTGCAACCAATAGTTCATGAATCGTCGGGAGTAGTCAAGGTCAAATGCATTAATGAAAAGTGGTTCCAACATTTTGAGACTCGGTTTAATAGACTTTGCTTATCGTATTGGAATCATACAAAGATTAAGTTTAAATTTGGTCGGAAATTCCCGGGTCGTCACACAGCTGACTTAATAAACTTAAAACATCAAAATATATTAAAAGTGTTGTAAATATATTTTGAACATACTTTCATATATATGTATATATTGTTATAGGTTCGTGAATCAACCAGTGGCCAAGTCTTACTTCCCGACGAAGTAAAAATCTGTGAAAGTGAGTTATAGTCCCACTTTTAAAATCTAATATTTTTGGGATGAGAATACATGCAGGTTTTATAAATGATTTATAAAATAGATACAAGTACGTGAAACTACATTCTATGGTTGAATTATCAAAATCGAATATGCCCCTTTTTATTAAGTCTGGTAATCTAAGAATTAGGGAACATACACCCTAATTGACGCGAATCCTAAAGATAGATCTATTGGGCCTAACAAACCCCATCCAAAGTACCAGATGCTTTAGTACTTCGAAATTTATATCATATCCGAAGGGTGTCCCGGAATGATGGGGATATTCTTATATATATGCATCTTGTTAATGTCGGTTACCAGGTGTTCACCATATGAATGATTTTTATCTCTATGTATGGGATGTGTATTGAAATATGAAATCTTGTGGTCTATTGTTACGATTTGATATATATAGGTTAAACCTATAACTCACCAACATTTTTGTTGACGTTTAAAGCATGTTTATTCTCAGGTGAATACTAAGAGCTTCCGCTGTTGCATACTAAAATAAGGACAAGATTTGGAGTCCATGTTTGTATGATATTGTGTAAAAACTGCATTCGAGAAACTGATTTCGATGTAACATATTTGTATTGTAAACCATTATGTAATGGTCGTGTGTAAACAGGATATTTTAGATTATCATTATTTGATAATCTACGTAAAGCTTTTTAAACCTTTATTTATGAAATAAAGGTTATGGCTTGTTTTAAAAATGAATGCAGTCTTTGAAAAACGTCTCATATAGAGGTCAAAACCTCACAACGAAATCAATTAATATGGAACGTTTTTAATCAATAAGAACGGGACATTTCAGCTTACACGCATCAAGGATGAGAACCGTGATGAGCATAAAGCACCAAGAAACCCTGCTGTTTTTCGGGGTCTGATCAGATTCCTGGCTTCTAGAAAATTGATTTTCAGATAGTTCGTTTCTAGTACATGACTTTTCGTTTAGGCCTCGCCTAAATCCGATATACGGTTTAGGATTTATAGCCTTCCGAAAGTCACTACGCCTTTGTAACGACGTGCTGAAAATTCTGACCTACTCGCACTTAAACCATCTCCACGGTCAAACGAAGACGAGTTAGGTTCTGAAAATTGGACAGCGGTTAGAGGACTCACATACGGAGCCTTGGCCGCTGACCACGCATCTTTTCGTTTTGTATAGAGGTCGTAGCAGCTGTCCGAAGTCAACCTTTTGTTTCGATCTCTATTCTTGATGAAAACTTACTTTATCTTTTACGAATGATGATGATGATGATGATGTTTAGGACTTTGCTTACATACTTTTAAACCTTTTGGGACAATATACTAACTTAGTGACCTTTGACTTAGGTTGACGACCTTTCGGACCGACTTACTACTTGCATACTTTTCATATCGACTTTACCGCACATTCACTGTGAGTTATAACTTCCCTTTTTACTTTACTATTCTTGGGACTGAGAATACATGCGTTTTTATGTTTTTACATACTAGACACGAGCACTTAAACTTTACATATGTGTGGATGATATAACGGCACAAAGATTCCCCTTAGCACGGTAACGTTTAATCATTGGTTTTTGAACCGGTGAACGCGAATATTAGATATGGATCCATAGGATCTGACATCCCCCACTCGGGCTAGTCGCGCTAGCATTTAACGGGTGTTTGATACTTCGAGGACATACGCACTCACCAAGTGTACTTTTAGGAGGTATTATTATTACGTTAAGTTAGTTACCGGGTGCCCACAGATAAGCATATACTTTTCATACTGTTTTGGAATACGAAATCTCGTGGTCTACATTACATTACTGAATACAAACTATAGCTCACCAACATTCGTGTTGACCTTTTTAAGCGTGTATTTCTCAGGTGCTTAGATGTTGTTGCTTCTGCTGTTAGACTTGTTGTCTTGGTGTTATAGACTCGCTGTTACAGACTTGCTGTGTTAGACTTCCGCTGCATTACTTAGAGATGTCTCAACCATGGAACTTTTATCATGCATTCACAACTTATGTTATTTGAATAATGAATTTGTAACGTCCTTTGTGTCACGTTATCTTTTGTAAAACGTTATCCTTTTTTAATGCAAAACTTGTTTTAAAATAGCATGTAGTATTGTACCGTGTAATGGACCTGTTGTTGACGATTCTTACATGATGGTTTTGTACGGGGCATCACATTTGGTATCAGAGCATCGGTTGTAGGGAATTAGGTTGCATTAGTGAGTCTTGACAGAGATGAGTAGGATTCGCTAATAGGACTAATCTACAACTTGCTCGTTGATGTTATGCGAGGTGTATATGAAATAGTTATATTTTTATTACGAAATACTATTAAATACGATACAATTTTACACAAGTTATTTATTTATTTATAGAGTGAATATACCTAAACCTTGCTACAACACTTATAGGCAGTGTACCTAATCGTAAAGTAGTATAGTTTTTAGTAAGTCCGGTTCGTCCACAGGGAACTTGCCAAGTTTAACGCTATATTAAAAAAAACTATATTTGTATATATATATATATATATATATATATATATATATATATATATGTATATATATAAGTAGTATTATTATTATTATAAAAAGGGGGTTTTACCGTTTAATGACCGGTTTGTCGATTTTAAAAACTTAAGTCGCAATTAAAACCTAATGTAAAATATTAAAAATAAATATAACTTAATTTAAAGCGTAAATTAAATGACGATAAATAAAATTGTGATAAATAAAAGTGCGATAAATAAAATGACAGTAAATAAAATTGCGATAATTAAAAAGTACGATAATTAAAAGTGCGATAAGATATAAAATAAAGGAATTATGCTTATTTAAACTTCCGTAATAATGATGTTTGACGTATTGATTTTAATTTATTACCATGGGTTAATTGTCCTTTGTCCTGGATTATTCGATATGTCCATCTGGTTTTTGTCCATAACAGTCCATCAGTCATAAATATAAAGTGCGAGAGTCCTCGTCAAATTATCCTTATATCCGAAGTCAAATATTTCAACTAATTGGGGACTTAAACTGTAACAAGGTCTTAATACTTTGTAAAAAATTACGCCAAGTGTCCTTGTACATAATTCACCCATGTTTTAATGAGTCCATTGACTATTAATCCATTCCCGTGTCCGGTTAAATGAACGATTATTAGTATTTATAAATATCTCGCCCATCGTGTCCGATCGAGTGTATATGGTTATTTATAGATACATCAAATTGTAAATCTCTATATTAAATTAACGAACTATCATTCAGTTAAACAAATATAAAGACCATTAATAGTCCATAGTCCAATTTCCACAAGTGTCAGTCTTTTGTCCAAACCCCAATTATGGTACAAAGCCCAATAACCCCATCTTTAATATTTAGTCCAACATCATGATTACTTCAATTTAAATAAGCATAATAATAAATTAGCTACGAGACATTAATTTAAAAAGGTTGAACATAACTTACAATGATTAATAATAGCGTAGCGTTACACGGACAGAATTTTAACTTACACACTTACAACATTCGCCACTATAACCTTATTATTATTAAACTTAAATTAAAATTAAAATTAAAATAGAAATATAAATATATCGTAGATAGATAGATAGATAGATAGATAGAAGAAGGTGTAATGAATCGATCAGAATGCGCGGCCTTTTATAGGCCCACGTTTCACTGTTGAGCTCTGCGAGTGCGGAGGTTTTCTTCATCAAAGCTCCGCGAGTGCGGAGGTCTGGAATCCAGCTCATAGATTAAATCCAAAACGTGGGCTGCGTATAATTAAAATATATAATAATATATATAATTAATTATATATTATATTATATTCTTGTGCATAGTTGACTTGTAATTTTTGGTCCATTGCGTCGCGCCCTGAAAGTTGGTTCATGTCTTGGTTCCGGATTTTTGAACGCCTTTTCGTACGATTTAATATCTTGTACTTTGTATTTCACGGCTTGTACTCTTGTAATTTTTAGACGTTTCTCATCAATAATTTGAACCACTTGGATTGTACTTTGTACTTTTTAGCTTTTTGGTCATTTGCATCTTCAATTCGTCGAATCTGTCTTTTGTCTTCACCTTTTATTATTTAAACGAATATTACTTGTAAATAGAACAATTGCAACTAAAAGCTTATCTTTCTTGAGGGATAATGCTATGAAATATATGTTCATTTTTAGCATTATCAAATATTCTCACACTTGAGCGTTGCTTGTCCTCAAGCAATATAGTCTTGAAATAAAAATACTAGAATCACTTCTTTATTCTTCACACTTTGTACATCAGTGATTTCTATACGGCGGTATGAATAATGGTAGTAACATTGTGGTTTACAGTCCCACATGACTATGAAAATTTAGATCCTTTAAGGAAATTGGATCTTTATGAAAACATTTGATCTTTTTGAAAATTCAATCTAGCTTTTACCCTAGATAAGTTTTCCGGAATAACCCTTCACCGGTGTTTGCAAAATGTTTGTGGGTTTCGTGGGTTTTAGATTTGAAAATTTTAGCTCAAAACTTATGGTTTTGTGTCACCCACTTGCTAACCTTGTATTGGGAAAGCAACAAGTCCAATATACTTGCTCCGTATATTACCTTTTGGTAAACTACCGTCCGGTTGTAAAGGAAAGCGTTGAACAAGCAACTGTTATGGCAATGTCCCGTGATATGCTTTTCATTATGGTCTATATCGTATCGGATGCAATTACTATCCTTGGTAGGAGCAATAGTAAAGATCACCCTATAGTTTTTCGGTCTGGCACAAGGTCCTGTCTTTGACCATGCTATGCAACCACCGTTCTTACGGTTGACACCCGATTTGGTTTAGGTGACCTAATGAATTCCAGGTGAATTCCTAGGATTTTACGTTCAATGGTAATGAACGCATTGAAAATAGGGTTTCAGAAAATAAATCGGTTTGTAATTTTGATCAAAATATTTTCTCGTTCAAGCTCGAGTTTAGATATCATCGAATTCCATGAGTTTGTAATTCTCAATCTTTAAAGTCAATCTCAAGGATTGAGTAATATCAGGCTTAAAAGCTGATTTTTGATCTTTAAGGAGATTATCCTTTCTGGGGATCTGATTCATTAGTCTTATAAGCTAATTTGCACAGTGCCCTCCATTGTACGAGACAGATCCTCTCATAGTTAGGATAAGTCTGACCACTTGGCGACCCTGTTTGATGCTGAGGTCCGTGGATTTCCAGCTGATTTTCGAGAAAACTTTTCAAGGTTTTTCGTAGACTCTACAACTGGTCTGGACGACAACTTTCTGACCTAAATCAAGAAGCGCGTGTCTTTTTCGGAAGACTTTACTTCCTTTTAATGATGGAATTGATTCATCGTGTAGATCCATCTTTCTTTCAAATATAATATAGTAAATCGGGTAAAACTTATTAGTATTGTCCAAAACAAAAGTACCTACAATAAGCTTGTACAAAATATGTGACATATGTTCTAAATAACTTGGTAAATTTTTCCCACACTTGGCTTTTATTTTCCTTTCTTTGCCTTTTTATTTTCCTCTATTCTATTTTAAATGAATTCTAACATTTTGGGTTGTTTCTCAATTTATGTCCTCTTCGAGGTAACAATAATTTCGGTGTTAATATCTAGTTTTATCGTTCATATATATGTATAAACATGATTTTGAATTCATTTATTTGAAAAAAAAATTTAAAAATTTTACTAGAATTGGGTAGTCAGTATATAAGACTAGGACTGTTCTTTATTATCAGAAAGCACTAGATTCTAATACAACTACTGCATTACTAGTATGTTTAATGGTAACCAAGTGTTTAAATTAAAATTTTAAAAATCTGAAAGAATTTAACCCCTTCCCATACTTAAGATCTTGCAATGCCCTCATTTGCAAGAAATCAGTAACAATTTAAATTATTGAGGGTGATTAGCGTAGAAAAATGATTAAATTCTACCAAAGTATCTAAACATATTGTTGTTTATGTTGAATGATAAATGGTGCACATCATTTGTTCATTCCTGCAGTTGTTATTTCACATATATTTTGCATCTTGTCGTCAAAATTAGTTGCTTTTACTGAACTTAATGCCAGTCTTTGAAAATGCGCTGTTTTACCCTGTTTTGTACATGACATAAACTACAAACATATATATACATATTTTTGAAGTTGGGTATATCACCCCACATTCAAAAATTATTAAAAATCTAATGATAAAAGTTAGAAAATTATAAAAACTATTATAGTATCAAAAGAAATATTAAAAGTATAAAATTACAAGTTACCAAATAAATAAAAACAGGCATAAAAGAAAATTAGGGTTGATGAGGATGGTGCCAGTAGGGATCCCATTCATAGCCATATGTGATGTAGAATGCTTGAGCTGGATCATATGTAGGGTATGGTGGTCGGGTCTGTATAGTCCAGGGAGGAAATACGGGCATTGGAGTAGGAATATAGTTTGAATTTATGTGTGCACAATGACTTATGATTTGGTTTTGATGATACTGCCAATCTTGAAATGCTCGTTGTCTAGCCATTTCATACTCAAGTTGAGCCATAAAAATTTGCATTTCTGTCATCTGGTTCCCCCCTCCCGCATTACCTTGCTGTTGATCTCTTTCGACCTGTGGATGATGGCCATCATATGGTGCTGCAGCGTTATGTCATTTCTTTAAAACCTTAGCACCATGATATACTTTCAAACCAATTATATCACGGGGTTCTGGTGCTGCAATTATTAATCCCCCCTGACTTCTATCGACACCGAGATACTCAGCAATTAAAGTAACAAAGATACCACCTCCTATTATACCATTAGGCCGTATACTCCTAACCATAGTCGATAAATAATAACTCACACAATGAGGTATACTCACAGCGCTCTGCGGGTCTCAAATACACATGAGATAAAATAAATCATTCTCATTTACTTTCTCTTTGTTCTTACCTCGCTGTGTAATTGAGTTTGCTAAGAACCTATGGATTACTTTTAGCTCAGCTCTATCAATATCAGTATAAGAGTTATTCCCCCCACGAAATCGGTTATGCCTAGTCATTCTACTCCATATTCCATTCATATCAAAATTTTCATCAACCCTCCTACCATTAACTATTAACCTTTGACAATCAGTAGATGCTAGTTCCTCAGGAGTATATATACACAAAACCTGAGCCATGTCTAGTAGAGACATATGGCGCATCACACCTCCTAATAAAAATCTAATAAAACTCCGATCGGTTAAGGTAGCTACCCGATCATTTATTTCAACACTACATAATAATTCCACATACCATTCTCTATATACACGCCTACGTATATTAAACAAACGTTCCCAATCATTAAAAGTAGAATTACCATACCTTTGTGTAAGTAATTCTCTGATTGGATCGGCCAATCCCACTGTTTCTAACGGTTCCCAATCTATTACCCTGAGTACTTCAACAACATTAGACTGAAGGGTGTGCAAGTTCCTCTGATATTTTGGATAATCTATCCAATGTCGGTCAAACCTTAAATTAGGATGTAAATCTGCCAATTCTATATTTGAATATGAAATGAATTGATGCGGTAGATTTTATCTATATTGGTCGTTAATCTCCTGTTCTTCTGCATTCTCAGGAGGAGCATTGTGAGCCTGAGATGCGGATGAAGATTCACCCCTTTCAGTCTGCAAAACACATTAAACATAATTTTTGTGTGCATCCAAATATGCATTAGTGTTAGCAAAATCATAAATCAAAACAATCATAATGACATGTTTAATCCATTTTAAACTTTATATGCATTTTCACAATATTAACAATTCTACACTTTTACAAATAAACATATATGAAAATGTATACAATGTTCTTTAGCTTTTATCTCAAATAACATGTCAAAATAATCATTACTAGCAATTAAACAAGTTCCAAATGGCATTTATATCAATTAAATTGAGTTCATGCATTTTTTACTCAAAAATTCTACTTTAATACTTAAAAATCATGTTTAGGATCAAATTTTTGATCATTTAGCAACCTAAACATGTTACACTACTCAATTTAGTATAAACTAACAATAAAATTCAGCCATAACCCGATTATATCAAAAGCCCCAATTTTGCTCAAGAACACAAACCCTAGATTACTCAAAATTTGAAGTTTAAGGCTTCTAATCATGTTAAATAGCATCAATCTAGGTTATACAAGCATAATATACAAACAATTTAAGCATAATTAAACTAGAAATCATCAAAATCAAATTAGGTATAAATTTATTCAAAAACACTAAAAATCCGAATTAAAGAGTATTTAGATGTAGAAATTACCGATCTCCTTGAGTAACTTCTTGGTAGGATCCTTCTCAACATGATTTTAGCAAAAAATTTGATGATTAACGGTGAAAAATTTCGAATTTGAGAGTGTTTCTGTGGGTTTTTTCGCAGAAAATGGGGTGTGGGTGTGTGCAAACTGGTCTGTTCGACCAGTTAACCCTTTCTGTGTTTTACAAACTCCGCGAGTGCGGATGTGGGTCCCTTTCAAGTTTCGCGAGTGCGAATTATTTGTTTTTTTATAAAAACCTTTAACTAATAAAACAAAAATTAATAAATTTTAAAAAATTTGTTTTCCTTTTTATTTAGGACGAGGTTGTTTCGGTACGTTTACCAAGTCCGTCCCTCGACAAAATTTTAAAATTTGTCATTTTAAAGCGTTTGTTTTAAAAGCAAATTTTTTTGGGTTTTTTTAAATGTTTTTGGTATACTTTAAATCAATAAGATTAAAAATAATGATAACAAAACTTCTCGTCCCGTCTTTGGGTAAAGCAATTTCGGTTCAATGACCTAGTCTTCAACTCACGACGAATTTTAAAAATCATATTTTTAACTTAATGAAATAAAGTAAATTTTTGTTTTTAAATTCACACCAAACTTAAATTTAAAATGCATAAAATTAAAAATTCATATTAATATTATTAATATTTTTATACATTAATTTTACAAACTTTATATTAAAAATATTAATTTTTAAAATATTTAAAAACCTAAATATATTGATTTAAAAAGATTTACAATATTAATTTAATATTTATATATTATTTTTAAAAACATGGTAAAAATAAAATTAAAAATCTCTTTGGTCTTTTATCCCACTTTAATTAATCAAATATTGTCAAAAATATATGCCCCTCTTTTGGGTAAAGTAATTTCGGCTATTTTACCTAGTTTTACTCCTGAAAAATTTTTGAAATATTTTGGATTGATTGATTAAAGATATTTATACCTTAAGAATAAACGGTAAATTTCGCAGTGATGTAATAAATTTTTGTATGATATCAATAATTTCGATTTCGCATACCTAATTTTATTGAATATTAATTTAATACTTTATAGCAAACGATTCAGTGTTTATTATCAAAAGGTTAAAAGCAATAAAAAAAACTGTACATACTTACCTATTATATAGAATTCTCAGAGACCTGCTTTAGCCGACTCATAGGAGAGTCGTGTGATTGGTTTTCCATAGCTACGTAGGCGTAACCTCGATTTTTCAATAACTTTTCTTCTAAACATATAAACGGTCCTTCTCTGCATAAAGTAACAAATTCGGTATTTGAATATGTTTGATTGTTCGGACATTTACCTTCGTGTGACCATTTTTCGCATTTATGACATCTTTCAAGGTGTCGTGCTCTTCTTTTTGTTGCAGATTTTGATTTTCCTTTACCAAAATGTGTCTTATGATGATCTTTTCTAAGTTCTTTCCTCACTTCGTCCATATTGCCTCTTATGAATGATACCAGTTCACTCGAAAAAGTGTTATTATTACGTTCAGTAATCATAGCGTGTAGTAGTAGACCATGGTTCAGATAAAAGGAATTCTTCATCTCGTAAAACCTAAAAGAAATAAAAATTCAGAATGGAGGGAGAAGACTAGTTCTTTAGGGTCTGCTAGGGAAAGACCATTCGGATTCCATTTTCGAGAACTACACGAAATCAGAAAATCTAACTCTAACAGAAATACATACTACCCTTAAAAGATTCGAATTTTCCCACACTTAGTTAGCTGTGGTGTCGAAATTGTGATTAACTTCATCTTCAACTTCCATTGAATTATCTATGTAATGTTTAACTCTGTGACCATTAACCTTAAATTCAATCTCATTTGAATTTATTAATTCTACTGTTCCGTATGGAAAAACTCTTTTGACTATGAATGGTCCAGACCATTTTGATTTCAATTTTCCAGGAAATAGCTTGAATCGTGAATTGAAAAGAAGGACTCTGTCTCCTTCTTTAAATTCTTTTGAACTTCTTATTCTTTTATCATGCCATTTCTTCGTTCTTTCCTTATAGATTAACGAATTTTCATATGCTTCATGTCTTAATTCTTCTAATTCATTTAATTGACTTAACCGTAGACGTCCGGCTTCATGCAAATCAAGATTACATGTCTTTAAAGCCCAAAATGCTTTGTGCTCAATTTCTACTGGAAGGTGACATGTTTTTCCATAAACGAGTTTAAAAGGTGTGGTTTCAATTGGAGTTTTGTAGGCTGTTCTAAAAGCCCAGAGTGCATCCTCCAATTTTATGGACCATTCCTTCGGATTTGATCCTACAGTTTTCTCTAGAATACGTTTTAAAGCTCAGTTGATATTTTCAACTTGTCCACTTGTTTGTGGATGATAAGCGGTTGAGATTTTATGAGTTACTCCATATCTTTTGAGAACTTTCTCAAGTTGATTATTACAAAAATGAGTACCCCGATCACTTATTAAAGCTTTCGATGTTCCGAACCTAATAAAAAGACGTCTTAAGAAGTTGACTACAACTCGTGCATCGTTAGTCGGGAGAGCTTGTTCTTCTGCCCATTTAGATACATAATCAATGGCAACGAGAATATAGAGATTATTATGAGATTTTGGAAATGGACCCATAAAGTCAATACCCCAAACGTCAAATACTTCACATACTTGAATGACTTTTTGTGGCATTTCATCACGTTGACTTATTTTTCCGGCCCTTTGACAAGCATCACAAGATTTACAAAGAAGGTGTGCGTCTTTGAAAATTGTAGGCCACTAGAACCCAGCATCATAAACTTTTCTTGCTGTAAGTTGAGGCCTATAATGCCTTCCTGTTGGTTCTGTGTGACAATGGTTTAAGATTTGACTGGCTTCATCCCCGAATACGCATCGGCGGATTATTCCATCGGGACAACTTTTAAACAAATGTGGATCTTCCCAAAAATAGTGTTTTATATCACTAAAGAATTTCTTTCGTTTTTGGTACGACAATCCTTTTTCAAGGAATCTACATACTAAGTAGTTTGCATAGTCTGCAAACCATGGAATTTCATTATAATCGATCTTCAAAAGATATTCGTCAGGAAAGTTATCTTGTATAGCCGATTCATTTAGAACTTCTAATTCGGGATTTTCAAGACGAGAAAGATGATCAGCGGCGAGATTTTCTGCTCCCTTTTTGTCTCAGATTTCAATATTGAACTCTTGTAAGAGTAAGATCCAATAGATTAATCGTAGTTTGGCATCTTGTTTTGAAAATAGATATCTAAGAGCAGAATGGTCGGTATAGACCACCGTTTTAGCTAGAACGAGATATGAACGAAATTTGTCAAAAGCAAACACAATAGCAAGGAGTTCTTTTTCAATAGTTGTGTAATTCGTTTATGCTCCTTGTAATGTCTTACTAGCGTAATAAATAGGTTGAAATCGTTTTTCAATCCTTTGACCTAAAACGGATCCCATTGCAAAATCACTTGCATCGCACATGAGTTCAAATGGTAGATTCCAATTTGGAGTTATCATGATCGGCGCATTAGTGAGTTTTTCTTGAAGAATATTAAAAGATTTGATGCATTCATCTGAAAAGATGAATGGAGCATCCTTTTCTAGGAGTTTATTCATAGGAGTGACAATTTTAGAAAAATCTTTTATGAAACGTCGGTAAAAACCGGCATGCCCTAGAAAACTCCTAACTCCTCTAACATTGGTGGGATGTGGAAGTTTAGCAATTACATCTACTTTAGCTCTATCAACTTCAATTCCTTCCTTTGAAAATTTTATGACCAAGAACGATGCATTCTTTAACCATGAAATGACATTTCTCCCAATTAAGAACTAGATTTGATTGATCGCATCTAATAAGCATTCGTTCAAGATTAACTAGACATGATTCAAATGTATCACCGAAGACTGAAAAGTCATCCATGAAAGGTTGTAGGGGCATTGCAAAGTCCAAATGGCATGCGTTTGTAAGCAAAAGTACCATAAGGGCACGTGAACGTGGTTTTCTCTGGGTCTTCGGGTGCGATTGGAATTTGAAAATATCCGGAGAAACCGTCAAGAAAACAATAGTAACTATTCCCGGCTAATCTTTCCAACATTTGATCAATGAAAGGTAAGGGAAAGTGATCTTTTCTGGTGGCGTCATTTTATTTTCTATAATCAATACAGACACGCCATCCTGTTACAGTCCTAGTAGGAATAAGCTCATTTTTTTCATTTGTGATGACAGTCATGCCACCCTTCTTAGGCACGCATTTAACTGGGCTTACCCATGGACTATCAGAAATTGGATAAATTAAACCTGCATCTAGCAGTTTAATAATTTCTTTCTTAACAACATCTTGCATATTAGGATTTAGTCTTCATTGGTGTTGCACATACGTTTTATGGCCTTCTTCCATACGGATTTTATGTGTGCAATACGAAGGACTTATGCCTTTAATATCATGAATCTTCCATGCAATAGCTGGTTTATGAGCTTTTAGCACATAAATGAGTTGAGATTTTTCATTTTCCGTAAGAGAAGATGATATTATTACAGGTAATTCAGATTCACCATGTAAATAAGCATATTCCAAATGGTTTGGAAGTGGCTTTAACTCTAATGTCGGTGGTTCTTCTATCGATGATTTGTATCGATATCTGTCTTCCTCTTTTAGCATTTGAAGTTCTTCTGTTGTTGGTTCATAATCATTAGCCATGAGTGTGGCTAACATTTCAGCTTCATCAATTGGTTCAGTTCCTTCTCCTAAAGAACATTCTCCTGTTCCTTGTAATTCTAGAAATTCTTCTAACAATTCTGCATGTGAATCTATAGTTTGAATATAATAACATGTATCATCTGCAGATTGCGGTTGTTGCATGGCTCTATCAATAGAAAAGGTAACACTCTCGTCCTCTATACTTAGGGTCAGTTTCTTACCGAACACGTCCATTATTGCTTTAGCCGTGTTTAAGAATGGTCTTCCTAATATAAGAGGAACTCGAGAATCTTCTTCCATGTTCAGAATAACAAAGTCTACTGGAAATACTAAAGTACTAACTTTAACTAGCATGTTCTCCATTATCCCTCTAGGATATTTTACTGAATGATCTGCTAGTTGTATGCTTATTCGTGTTGGTTTCAAATTTTCAAGGTCTAGTTTAGTGTATAATGAATATGGTATTAAATTTATACTAGCACCTAAGTCTGCCAATGCTTCTATTGAACTAAGACTACCCAAAAAACATGGAATTGTGAAACTTCCTGGATCTGAAAGTTTTTCTGGTAGTTTATTTAACAGCACTGCAGAACAATTTGCATTCATAGTAATAGCCGAGAGTTCTTCCATTTTCTTTCTATTTGTGATTAGATCTTTCAAGAATTTAGCATATCTTGGCATTCCTGATATCACATCAATGAAAGGAAGATTTACATTTATTTGTTTAAACATATCCAAGAATTTGGATTGCTCGGCTTCAAGTCTTTCTTTTCTCATTTTACTTGGGTAAGGAAGTGGTGGTTGGTATGGTTTAACATAAAGTTTAGCCTTAACTGTGTTATCTTCATTAACCTTTTCAACTACCGGTTCTGTTTCCTTATCTTGTTCAGGTTGTGGTGCCTGTGGAGTAGGAATAGAGTCATCCGAAATTACAGGTATTTCAGGTGGTTTAAGGGTAACACCACTTCTCGTGATAATGGCTTTAGCTGTTTCATTTCGGGGGTTAGCATTTGTATCGCTAGGTAGACTTCCCGGTTTTCTTTCACCTATCAACCTTGCTATGTTGCTTACTTCTTGTTCCAGATTTTGGATAGAAGCTTGTTGATTTCTAAATGTTTGAGCATTTTGTTCATTGGTTTCATTCTGAGATGTGAAAAATTGAGTTTGAGATTCAACTAGCTTCGACATCATATCTTCTAAATTTGGCTTTTTATCATCGGTTTGTGGTGGTTTATTTTGAAAAATAGGTCTTTGCTGATTGTAAGGATTGTTGGATACTTGTTGATTGCTAGGACCTTGTTGGTTGTTGTATGGAACATTTCAGTTATAATTTTGGTTTTGATTGTAATTTGGTCTTGGCGGTTGATAATTATTCTGATAATTATTTCCAGGCCTTTGGTTCATATATGAAACATTCTCTCTTTGTTCCATTGTTTGTTCAATACTAAGATAATCTTTTATCAAATGTGGTCCTCCACAATGTTCACAACTAGTTCGTATAGAGTGAATATCCTTAGTCATCTTTTCCATTCGTCTCTCGAAAGCATCTATCTTTGCGGACATGGAATCAAAGACATGGCTAGAATCGGCTCTAGCTGCTTTAGATGATCTAACGATATCTTTTTCTTGATGCCACTCATGTGAGTGGGAAGCAGTGTTATCAATAATTTTGTAAGCTTCAGTTGCGGTTTTCTTCATAATGGAACCACCAGCTACTATATCGATGTCTTTTATTGTAGTGATGTCACATCCTTGGTAGAATATTTGTACTATTTGATAAGTGTCTAAACCATGTTGCGGACATCCTCTTAACAACTTTCCAAATCTTGTCCACGCCTCATATAGAGTTTCATTTGGCTTTTCTGTGAACGTAACTATTTCTCCTTGAAGTCTCACGGCTTTAGATGCCGGAAAGAATTGTTTAAGAAATTTTTCAACTAAAACGTCCCATGTATTAATCGCCCCTTCAGGTAACGATTCTAACCAATCTTTGGCTTCTCCCTTTAAAGTCCAGGGAAATAACATGAGATATATCTGTTCATCCTCCACTTCTCGGATTTTAAATAGAGTACAAATCCTATTAAAGGTACGAAGATGTTCGTTTGGATCTTCCTTCGGCGCACCACTAAATTGGCATTGATTTGTTACCATGTGTAGGATTTGTCCTTTTATTTCATAATCTAGCGCATTAATGTCTGGTTGAGTAATTGCGTGACCTTGGCTGGTGCGTTTAGCCCTCATTCGGTCTTCCATACTTAGAGGTTCCAGATTTTCCATGATTGAATTTGTTGAATCTGAATCACTAGAGGATTCTGATTTAATGGTTTCTTCCTCGACAATCTCTGATTGAATGATTAGTGATTCAGGAGGAATGATTAGTGGTTCAGGATCTCTGAATTGTCCTTGAATATCCTCCGGGTTCTCAATTGTGAGGTCGGGTTCAAAAAATGGATTATCGGAAATTTGAATTGGAGTACTTGGTCGACTTGATGACGATTCTAAAGAAAAATCAACGGCGACAATGTTGGCTAGATGTCTTGATCGAGTTACAGGTGGTGAACGTATGAAAGGTGGTGAACGTTTTGCTCGGTGCATTCACTGAATATCCTATTAGTTATAAAGATAAAAATTATTTAAGTTATCAAATTAATAGACTTTTCTGATTTTGCCCAAGTTTCGAATAGCCAATAGATGCAGCAGGTAGCCAGGACCCTTTAAATCGGAAGCTCACAACTCGCCACTAACAAATCCAACTATTACTACGAACCAGAAAATTTAGGATGTCTATCAATTTAACCGCTTAAAATAATTTTTCGTCAAATTTTAAAGAAAATAAAGAAAATTCTATGTCCTAAAAACTAGAGTGTCGAGAAATAAGAAAGAAAAAGAGCGCGTCGAAAAACGTCGAAAAATAAAAGGTCGAAAAATGATAAAATGCAGCGTCGAAACTTTAAAGTCTAAAAACTAAATATTAAAACTTACGTCTAAATGTATTAAAGCTTAAAAGGAATTCTATATCCAAAACGGCAATAACTTAAAAAGTACTAAAATCTTAAAACGGCGTCGCAAAATTCTAAAGCACCTAAATCTTAGTCTAAAGAAAAAGCACTTAAGGGATTTTACGGCAAAGCCTAAAAATCTAGAGCTACTATGGCAAAATACTAAGTTTAAAACTAGTTACGAACGATAAATATATAAATTACGATTAAACGATTAAAAATATACACAATATAAAAATGGGCTTAAAGTTATAAAAATACAATTTTACAAAAATATTATTTTTATATTATTATTTTATAAAAGTATTAATTTTATAAGTAATAAAACTAATTAATACTTAATATTATAAATTAAATAAAAAAACTAAAACTAATTGATAGTTAAAGCAAAGGGGTATAAAATACTATTAAATTTTAGAAGGAAATACTATTAAATACGATACAATTTTACACAAGATATTTATTTATTTATAGAATGGATATACTTAAACCTTGCTACAACACTTATAGGCAGTGTACCTAATCGTACAGTAGTGTAGTTTTTAGTAAGTCCGGTTTGTTCCACAGGGAAAATCTTTAAACAAAGCTTAACGCTATATTAGTTTACTTTTATAAAAATACAAATATATATATAAGTAATATTATTATTATAAAGGGGGGTTTTTACCGTTTAATGACCGGTTTGTCGATTTTAAAACTTTAGTCGCAGTTAAAACCAAATGTAAAATATTAAATAAAAGACTTAATTTAAAGCGTAAAGTAAATAACGATAATGAAATTACGAATAATAAAAGTGCGATAAAATAAACTTGCGATAATTAAAAAGTACGATAATTAAAAATGCAATTAAATACAATAACAATAAATAAAAGTGCTATAATTAGAAGTGCAATTAAATATAAAATAAAGGAAATTAAATATGAAATAAAAGAATTATGCTTATTTAAACTTCCGTAATCATGATGTTTGACGTGTTGATTTTAGTTTTATGCCCATGGGTTAATTGTCCTTTGTCCTGGATTATTTAATATGTCCATACGGATTTGTCCATAATAGTCCATCAGTTATAAATATAAAGAGCGAAAGCCTTCGTCAAATTATTCTTATTCCCGAAGTCAAATATTCCAACTAATTGGGGATTCAAATTGTAACAAGGTTTTAATACTTTGTTTAATGAATACACCAGGTTATCGACTGCGTGTAAACCAAGGTTTTACTACTTTGTTAACAATTACACCAATTACCCTTGAATGTAATTCACCCCTGTTTCAACAAGTCTATTAACTATTAATCCAGTTCCGTGTCCGGTAAAATGAATAATTATTGGTATTTATAGATATCCCGCTCACCGTACCCAGTCAAGCGTATGTGGTTATATATAAATACGTCGAATTATAAGTTTGTATATTAAATTAACAAGGTATTGTTTAGTTAATATAAAATCCATTAATAACCCATAGTCTAATTTCCACAAGTGTCGTTCTCTTATCCAAACCCCAATTATGGTACAAGGCCCAATTACCCAATTTTAGTAATTAGCCCAACATCATGATTACTTCGGATTTAAATAAGCATAATAATAACTTAGCTACGAGACATTAATGTAAAAAGGTTGAACATAACTTACAATGATTAAAAATAGCGTAGCGTTACATGGACAGAATTTCGACTTACACCCTTACAACATTCGCTAACATACCCTTATTATTAGAATTATAATTAAAATTAAAATTAAAATATAAATATAAATATATTTACGTATACATATATAGAGAGAGATTGAATTTTTGATATTTTTGCGATCAAACTGCGTTTGCTTTTATAGGGAATTGAGTTCAGGGGGTCTCCGCGACTCGCGGCATTTTTTGCCTTCAAACTCCGCGAGTCGCGGAGTTTGAAATTCCAGCTCATTCATCCTTGGCTCTTTGTTTGCCGACGATTTATTTTATTAATATAATATATATATATATATATAATTTTTAAGAATTATTTATATATTATATTATATTCGTGTGCATAGTTGACTTGTAATTTTTAGTCCGTTGCATCGAGCGTTGAGAGTTGACTCTGGTCCCGGTTCCGGATTTTCGAACGTCCTTGCGTACAATTTAATATCTTGTACTTTGCGTTTTGAATCTTGTACTCTTGTAATTTCGAGTCGTTTCTTATCAATAATTGGAACCTCTTTGATTGTATTTTGTACTTTTGAGCTTTTTGGTCGTTTGCGTCTTCAATTCGTCGAATCTGTCTTTTGTCTTCACCTTTTAATATTTAAACGAATATCACTTGTAAATAGAACAATTGCAACTAAAATCTTGTCTTTCTTGGGGAATAATGCTATGAAATATATGTTCGTTTTTAGCATTATCAAATATTCCCACACTTGAGCGTTGCTTGTCCTCAAGCAATATAGTCTTAAAATACTAGAATTACTTCTTTATTCTTCACACTTTGTACATCAGTGATTTCTTTACGGCGGTATAAACAATGGTAGTAACGTTGTGGTTTACAGTCCCACATGACTATATAAAAATTTAGATCCATTAAGGAAATTGGATCTTTATGAAAACATTTGATCTTTGAAAATTCAATCTAGCTTTTACCCTAGATAAGTTTTTCGGAATAACCCTTCACCGGTGTTTGCAAAATATTTTTGTGGGTTTGGTGGGTTTCAGATTTGAAAATTTTAGCTCAAAACTTGCAGTTTTGTGTCACCCACTTGCTAAGCTTGTATTAGGAAAGCAACACGTCCAGTTTACTTGCTCCGTATATTAACTTTCGATAAACTACCGTCCGGTTGTAAATGAAAGCGTTGAACAAGCAACTGTTAAGGCAATGTCCCCTGACATGCTTTTAATTATGGTCTATAACGTGTCGGACGAAATTACTATCCTTGGTAGGAGCAATAGTAAAGCTCACCCTTATAATTTGTAGGTTTGGCACAAGGTCCTGTCTTTGACCATGCTATGCAACCACCGTTCTTACGGTTGACACCTGATTTGGTTCAGGTAACCTAATGAATTCCAGGTGAATTCCTAGGATTTTACGTTCAATGGTAATGAACGCATTGAAAATGGGTTTTTAGAAAACAAATCGGTTTGTAATTTTGATCAAAATATTTTCTCGTTCAGGCTCGAGTTTAGATATCATTGAATTTCATGAGTTTGTAATTCTCAATCTTTAAAGTCAATCTCAAGGATTGAGTAATATCAGGCTTAAAAGCTGATTTTTGATCTTTTAAGGAGATTATCCTTTCTGGGGATCTGATTCATTAGTCTTATCCAGCTAATTTGCACGGTGCCCCCCATTGTACGAGATAAATCCTTCTCATGGTTAGGATAAATCTGACCACTTGGCGACCCTGTTTAATGCTGAGGTCCGTGGATTTCCTGCTGATTTTAGTGATGACTTTTCTAGGTTTTTCGTCAACCTACAGCTGGTCTGGACGACAACTTCCTGACCTAAATCAAGAAGCGCGTTTCTTTTTCGGAAGACTTTACTTCCTTTTAATGATGGAATTGATTCATCGTGTAGATCCATATTTCTTACAGTAAATCAGGTAAAACTTTTTAGTTTAGTCCAAAGCAAAAGTATTTTCAGTTATTTGTACAGAAATATGTGACATATGTTTAAAATATCTTGGTAAATTTTCCCACACTTGGCTTTTTATTTTCCTTTTTATTGTCCTCTATTCCATTTTAAATGAATTTTAACATTTTGGTTTGTTTCTCAATTTATGTCCTTTCCGAGGTTACAATAATTTCGGTGTTAAAACCTAGTTTTATCGTTCATAAATATGTATAAACATGATTTTGAGTTCATTTAGTTGAAAATTTTGAAAAATTTTACTAGAATTGGGTAGTCAGTATATAAGACTAGGGATGTTCTTTATTATCAGAGAGCACTAGATTCTAATACAACTACTGCTTTACTAGTATTTTTAATGGTAACCCAGTGTTTAAGATAAAAATTTTAAAATCCGAAAGAATTTAACCCCTTCCCACACTTAAGATCTTGCAATGCCCTCATTTGCAAGAAATCAGTAACAATTTAAATTATTGAGGGTGATTTGTGTGAAAATGATTAAATTTTATCAAAGTTTCTAAACATATTTGTGTTTGCTTGCTGAATGATAAATGGTGCATATCATTTATTCATTCCGTCTTGTTGTTATTTCACATATATTTTGCATCTTGTCGTCAAAATTAGTTGCTTTTGCTGAACTTAATGCCAGTCTTTGAAAATGAGTTGTTTTACCCTGTTGTGTACATAAGATAAACTGCATACATATATACATATTTTTGAAGTTTGGTATATTACCCCACATTCAAAAATTATTAAAATCTAAGAATAAAAGTTAGAAAATTATAAAAATTATTACAATATTAAATAAGTATTAAACGTATCAACATTACAAATTACAAAATAAATAAAACTAAGTAGACTAGGGATGATACTGATACCAGTAGGGGTTCCATGCATAACCATAGGTGCTATAAAATGCTTCGGCGGGGTTATACGTAGGATACGGTGGTTGAATCTCTATAGACCAGGGAGGGAATATGGGCAATGGAGTAGGAATATAGTTTCTACCTATATGTTGGCAATAAGCTATGATTTGGTTTTGATGAACTTGCCAATCTTCAAATGCTCTATGTCTAGCATTTTCATACTCTTGTAAAGCTATAAACCTTTGCATTTCTGCCATTTCATTTCCCCCTCCTACATTACCTTGCTGTTGGTTTCTCTCAACCTGTGAATGTCTACCATGGTATTGTACTGTGGCGTTATTTCGCCTCTTCAAAACTTTCGCACCATGGTATAAATTTAAACCTATTGTATCTCGGGGTTCTGGTTCTTCGATTAGTAATCCCCCCTGACTTATATCCACACCGAGATATTCAGCAATCAAAGTAATAAATATACCACCTCCTATTATGCTATGCGGTCTCATCCCCCTAACCATAGCTGATAAATAATAACCCACACAATAAGGTATACTTACAGCGCTTTGTGGGTCTCGAATACACATATGGTAAAACAAATCTTGTTCATTTACCTTTTCCTTATTCTTACCTCTTTGTGTAATCGAATTAGCTAAAAACCTATGAATTACTCTTAACTCTGCTCTATCTATATCCAAATAAGAGTAATTTCCCCCTTTAAATCGGTGATGGCTAGTCATTTGACTCCATACACCATGTGTATCAAAATTTTTGTCTATCTTTCTACCATTTAGTATCAACCCTCTACAATCGGCAGATGCTAACTCCTCAGGCGTATATATACGTAAAGCCTGAGCCATGTCTAGTAAAGACATGTGGCGCATCGAACCTCCTAACAAAAATCTAATAAAAGATCGATCGGTTAAACTAGCTACCCGATCATTTAATTCTATACTACACAACAATTCTTCACACCATACTTTATATACAGGTCTACGCATGTTGAATAACCGTACCCAATCGTTAAAAGTAGAATTACCATACCTTTGTGCAAGTAATTCCCTAATTGGCCCATCCAATTCTACAGCTTCTAATGGTCCCCATTCTATGACCCTAGGTACCTCAACAGCTTTAGAATGAAGAGTATGCAATCCCCGTTGGTATTTTGGATAATCTATCCAACGTCTGTCAAATCTCAAGTTCGGGTGCAAATCTTCTAAGTGCATATCAGAAAATGTCATTACTGGATGAGGTATATCTTGCTTGTAGTAGTTATCCACCTCCTGTTGTTCCGCATTCTCAGCAGGAGTATTGCGAGCTTGGGATGAAGATTCACCCCTTTCAGTCTGCAAAACACATCAAACACAATTTTTGTGCATCCAAATATGCATTAGTGTCAGCAAAATCATCAATCAAAATAATTACAATGACATGATCAATTTATATCAAACTTAAGCTCATTTTCATATTTTCATCAAATCTACACTTTTTCAAATAAGCATATACGAAAACGTTCGCCAAGTTCATAAGCATTCAACTCAAATAACATGTCAAAATAATCATTACTAGCAATTAAACAAGTTTCAAATGGCATTATCTTTCAAAAATCAAGTTCATGAATTTTAGACTTGAAAAAGTCCACTTTAATTCTTAAAATCATGTTTAGGCTCAAAGTGTGGATCATTTAACTACCTAATCATGTTACACTACTTAATTTAGCAACAATTCATGACAAAAATCGGCCATAACCTGTTTATATTAAAAAGCTCCAAATTTGCTCAAGAACACAAACCCTAGATTACTCAAAATTTGAAGTTTAAGGCTTTTAATCATGTTAAATAGCATCAATCTAGGTTATACAAGCATAATACATAAACAATTTAAGCATAATTACACTAAAAAGCATCAAAATCAAATTGGGTATAAAATTGCCCAAGAACACTAATTTTCGGATTAAATGGTGTTTAGGTGTAGAAATTTACCTTTTTTCTTGAGTAATTCCTTGATAGCATCCTTCTCAACATGATTTTAGTAAAAGATTTGATGATTAACGGTCAAAAATTGTGAATTTGGGGGTGTTTTTTCGGGTTTTTGCGGATTTTATCGCAGTGTTTTCGTGGGTGTTGGGTTGGGGACTGATCAGTTCGTCCCTTATATTTTTTTTCTGGATTTTAGGAACTCCGCGAGTCGCGGTATTTTACCCTTCAAACTCCGCGAGTCGCGGAGTTTGTATTTTTTTTATATATCTTAATTAATTAAAACAATTAAGTAATTAATTTTAAAATTTTGTTTCCCTTGTTATTTAGGATGAGGTCGTCTCGGATCGATGTCCTAGTCCGTCCTTCGACAAAATTTTAAAATTTGTCTTTTTGTAGCGATTGTTTTAAAAGCTAAGATTTTTGGGGTTTTTTTTTAATGTTTTTGGCATACTTTAATTCAATAAGATTAAAAACAATGATAATAAAAGTTCTCGTCCCTCCCTCGGGTAAAGCAATTTCGGTTCAAATGACCTAGTCTTCAACTTACGACGAATTTTAAAAATCATATTTTTAACTTAATGAGATAAAGTAAATTTTTGTTTTTAAATTCACACCAACTTAAATTAAAAATACATAAAATTCAAAATTAATATTAAAAATTCACACTAAACTTAAAATTTGAAATGCATAAAATTAAAAATTCATATTTTAAAAATTAAAAATTCACACCAAACTTAATTTAAAAATCCATATTATAAATTCACACCAAACTTATATTAATTTTTCAAATATTTACAATTTTAAATATATTGATTTTTCAAAGTTTACAATATTAATTTAAGATTTATATATTAATTTTAAAAACATGGTAAAAATAAAATTAAAAATCTTTTTGGCTTTTATCCCACTTTAATCAATCAAATATTATCAAAAATATGCGCCCCTCTTTTCGGTAAAGTAATTTCGGTTCCAAGACCTAATTTAACTCATGACGAATTTTTGAAATATTTTGGGTTGATTGATTAAAGATATTTACACCTTAAGAATAAACGTTAAATTTCGCAGTGATGTAATAAATTTTTGTATGATATCAATAATTTCGGTCGCCAAACCTAATTTTATTTAATACCAATTTAATACTTTATAGCGAACAAATTAGCGTTTATTATCAAAAGGTTAAAAATAAAAATAAAAATAAAAATAAAAACTGTACAGACTTACCTGTGAGATAGTATTCTTAGTTATATGATCTATCCCATTCATAAGATAGTCGGTTTAATTGGTTTTCCATGGCTACATAGGCGTAACCTCGAGCATTCAGTGTTTTTTCTTCTAAACATATGAACGGTCCGTCTCTGCATAAAGTAACAAATTCGGTGTTTGAATAGGTTTGATTATTTGAACATTTACCTCCATGTGACCATTTTCCGCATTTGTGACATCTTTCTAGGTGTCGTGCTCTTCTTTTCGCTGCGGATTTTGATTTTCCTTTACCAAATTGTAACTTATTATCTTCGCATCTGGATTCTTTTCTTACTCCGTCCAATCTTTCTCTGATTACTGATACTATTTCACTCAGAAGTGTGTCATTATTACGTTTAGTGATCAAAGCGTGTAGCATTAGACCATGGTTTAGTTCACAGGCAGTCTTCATATCGTAAAAACCTAAAAAAATAAAAATTCAGAATGGGGGGAGAAGACTAGTTCTTTAGGGTCTGCTAGGGAAAGACCATTCGAGTTCCATTTTTGAGAACTACACGAAAACAGAAAATCTAACTCTAACAGTAATACATAAACCCCCTATACTTAGTTGAAATTGTGATTAACATTATTTTCAATTGAATCATCAACAACTTGTATATCTTTGACTTTTACTTCAATCCATTTGTTGATTTTCTCCGTAACTTTCACAAATTCAACTAACATTGCCTTTTCTTTTGACGATAAATTGGATATTAATCGGTTATATAACTTAAATTTTCCTTTAATCTTAGCATCGTGAATCCGTTTATAAAGTTTCTTCGTTGAACTGTTAAAAATGGGTTCATCTAATTTCATATCATCAACGACATTCTTTGTGATTGAATCATCATTAAGTGTTTCGTTATCTTCCCCACACTTATGCGTTTTTATTGGTCTAACAGTTTTGGTTTGTGGAGATCTAAACTTTCGGTTCACAAAGGTGATCGATGTATCACCATCCCTAAGTGTCATTCTACCTTCTCTTACATCAATGAATGCCTCGGTGGTTGCTAAAAATGGGCGACCTAGAATTAGAGGAATATCAAGGTTTTCCTCCATATTAATCACTATGAAGTTTGCAACAAAGGTCAAACTTCCCACGTTAACAAGTAAATTATTTGCTATTCCAACCGGGTGTTTAATGGTTTGGTCAAATGATTGAACACCTATTTTGGTTGGTTTTAATTTACCCATGCCTAATCTTTTGTATAAGGAAAGAGGCATAATATTTGCACTTGCTCCTAAATCTGCGAGTCCATTATATACAGCACCATCATTAAGTAAGCAAGAAATGATAAATTCACCCGGGTCTCCTGCTTTAGTAAGTCGAGTTGGTTTGTAAACCTTTTTCGGGTGTTCTTTCCTTGGTTCTTTCACTTCTATTTGAATTTCTTGTTCACATTTTTATTCGTTTCTTGGAATGGGAGGTTTGTATAAGAATTCTTCTTCATCACTCAAATTTGAATCCTCCTTATATCCTAATTTTGATTTTTCATATGTTGTTGATAACATATTTATGTTTTCATTTTGAAGGTTTTCTTGGATAATGAAATTATGATTAACTTCATTGTCAACTTCCATCGGACCATGTATGTAATGTTTAACTCTGTGACCATTAACTTTAAATTCAATCCCATTTGAATTTATTAATTCTATCGTTCCGTATGGGAAAACTCTTTTGACTATGAATGGTCCAGACCATGTTGATTTCAATTTTCCAGGAAATAGCTTGAATCGTGAATTGAAAAGAAGAACTCTATCTCCTTCTTTAAATTCTTTTGAACTTCTGATTCTTTTATCATGCCATTTCTTAGTTCTTTCTTTATAGATTAACGAATTTTCGTATGCTTCATGTCTTAATTCTTCTAATTCATTTAGTTGACTTAATCGTAGACGTCCAGCTTCATGTAAATCAAGATTACATGTCTTCAAAGACCAAAATACTTTGTGTTCAATTTCTACTGGAAGATGACATGCTTTTTCGTAAACGAGTCTAAAAGGTGTGGTTCCAATTGGAGTTTTGTAGGCTGTTCAAAAAGCCCAGAGTGCATCCTCCAATTTAATGGACCATTCCTTCGGATTTGATCCTACGGTTTTCTCTAGAATACTTTTTAAAGCTCGGTTGGTATTTTCAACTTGTCCACTAGTTTGTGGATGATAAGCAGTGGAGATTTTATAAGTTACTCCATATCTTTTAAGAACTTTCTCAAGTTGATTATTATAGAAATGAGTTCCCCGATCACTTATTAAAGCTTTCGGTGTTCCAAACCTTGCAAAAAGACTTTTTAAAAAGTTGACGACAACTCGTGCATCGTTAGTTGGGAGAGCTTGTGCTTCCGCCCATTTAGATACATAATCAATGGCTACGAGAATATAGAGATTATTATGAGATTTTGGAAATGGACCCATAAAGTCAATACCCCAAATGTCAAATACTTCACATACTTGGATGACAATTTGTGGCATTTCATCACGTTGACTTATTTTTCCGGCCCTTTGACAAGCATCACAGGATTTGCAAAGAAGGTGTGCGTCTTTGTAAATTGTAGGCCAATAGAATCCAGCATCATAAACTTTTCTTGCTGTTAGTTGAGGCCCATAGTGCCCTCCTGTTGGTCCTGTGTGACAATGGTTTAAAATTTTACTAGCTTCATCTCCATTTACACATCGGCGTATTATTCCATCGGGACAACTTTTAAACAGATGTGGATCTTCCCAGAAATAGTGTTTTATATCACTGAAGAATTTCTTTCGTTTTTGGTATGATAATCCTTTTTCAAGGAATCCACAAACTAAGTAGTTTGCATAGTCTGCAAACCATGGAATTTCATTATAATCTATCTTCAATAGATATTCATCAGGAAAGTTGTCTTGTATAGCCGATTCATTTAGAACTTCCAATTCAGGATTTTCAAGACGAGAAAGATGATCAGCGGCGAGATTTTATGCTCCTCTTTTATCTCGGATTTCAATATCAAACTCTTGTAAGAGTAAGATCCAACGGATTAATCTTGGTTTAGCATCTTGTTTCGAAAATAGGTATCTAAGAGCAGAATGGTCGGTATAGACCACCGTTTTAGCTAGAACGAGATATGAACGAAATTTGTCAAAAGCAAAGACAATAGCAAGGAGTTCTTTTTCAGTAGTTATGTAATTTGTTTGTGCTCCTTGTAACGTCTTACTGGCATAATATATAGGTTGAAATCGTTTTTCAATCCTTTGTCCTAAAACGGCTCCCATTGCAAAATCACTTGCATCGCACATTAATTCAAACGGTAGATTCCAATTTGGTGTTATCATGATCGGCGCATTAGTGAGTTTCTCTTTAAGAATATTAAAAGATTTGATACATTCATCTGAAAAGATGAATGGAGCATCCTTTTCTAGGAGTTTATTCATAGGAGTGGCAATCTTAGAAAAATCTTTTATGAAACGTCGGTAAAAACCGGCATGCCCTAGAAAACTCCTAACTCCTCTAACATTGGTGGGTTGTGGAAGTTTAGCAATTACATCTACTTTAGCTCTATCCACTTCAATTCCTTCCTTCGAAATTTTATGACCAAGAACGATGCCTTCTTTAACCATGAAATGGCATTTCTCCCAATTAAGTACTAGATTTGATTGTTCGCATCTAATAAGCATTCGTTCAAGATTAGCTAGACGTGATTCAAATGTATCACCGAAGACTGAAAAGTCATCCATGAAAACTTCCATGCATTCTTCTATCATGTCGTGAAAAATCGCCATCATACACCTTTGAAAGGTTGCAGGGGCGTTGCAAAGTCCAAATGGCATGCATTTATAAGAAAAAGTACCATAAGGGCACGTGAATGTGGTTTTCTCTTGATCTTCGGGTGCTATTGGAATTTGAAAATATCCGGCAAATCCATCTAGAAAACAATAGTAACTATTTTCGGCTAATCTTTCTAACATTTGATCAATGAAAGGTAAGGGAAAGTGATCTTTTCTGGTGGCGTCATTTAATTTTCTATAATCAATACATACACGCCATCCTGTTAGAGTCCTAGTAGGAATAAGCTCATTTTTCTCATTTGTAATGACAGTCATGCCACCCTTCTTAGGCACGCATTGAACTGGGCTTACCCATGGACTATCAGAAATTAGATAAATTAGACCTGCGTCTAGCAGTTTAATAATTTCTTTTTTAACTACATCTTGCATATTAGGATTTAGTCTTCGTTGGCGTTGCACATACGTTTTATGACCTTCTTCCATAAGGATTTTATGTGTGCAATACGAAGTACTTATTCCTTTAATATCATGAATCTTCCATGCAATGGCTGGTTTATGAGCTTTCAACACAGAAATGAGTTGTGATTTCTCATTTTCAGTAAGAGAAGACGATATTATTACAGGTAATTCAGATTCACCATGTAAATAAGCGTATTCCAAATGGTTTGGAAGTGGCTTTAGATCTAATTTCGGAGGTTCTTCTATCGATAATTTATATCGATATCTGTCTTCTTCTTTTAGCATTTGAATTTCTTCTGTTGTTGGTTCATATCCATTAGCTATTAGTGTAGCTAACATTTCAGCTTCATCAATTTGTTCTGTTCCTTCTCCTAAAGAACATTCTCCTGTTCCTTGTAATTCTGGAAATTCTTCTAACAATTCTGTATGTGCATCTATAGTTTGAATATAATAACATGTATCATCTGCAGATTGTGGTTGTTGCATTGCTCTATCAACTGAAAAGGTAACACTCTCGTCCTCTATACTTAGGGTCAATTTCTTACCAAACACGTCTATCATTGCTTTAGCCGTGTTTAAGAATGGTCTTCCTAATATGAGAGGAACTTGAGAATCTTCTTCCACGTCCAGAACAACAAAATCTACTGGAAATACTAAAGTACCAACTTTAACTAGCATGTTCTCCATTATCCCTCTAGGATATTTTATTGATCGATCGGCTAGTTGTATACTTATTCTAGTTGGTTTCAATTCTCCAAGGTCTAGTTTAGCGTATAGTGAATACAGCATTAAATTTATACTAGCACCTAAGTCTGCCAATGCTTCTATTGAACTAAGACTACCCAGAAAACATGGAATTGTGAAACTTCCTGGATCAGATAATTTTTCTGGTATCTTATTCAACAGCACTGCTGAACAATTAGCATTCATGGTAACAGCCGAGAGTTCTTCCATTTTCTTTCTATTTGAGATTAGATCTTTCAAGAATTTAGCATATCTAGGCATTCCTGAAATCACATCAATGAAAGGAAGATTTACATTTATCTGTTTAAACATATCCAAGAATTTAGATTGCTCGGCTTCAAGTTTCTCTTTCTTCATTTTACTCGGGTAAGGAAGTGGTGGTTGGTATGGTTTAACATAAGGTTTATCCTTAATTGTGTTATCTTCATTAACCTTTTCAACTACCGGTTCTTTTTCCTTATCTTGATTAGGTTGTGGTTCTTGTGGAGTAGGAATAGCTTCATCAGAAGTTACAGGTATTTCAGGTGGTTTAAGTGTTGTACCACTTCTTGTGGTAATAGTTTTAGCTGTTTCATTCCGGGGGTTAGTATTTGTATCACTAGGTAGACTTCCCGGTTTTCTTTCACCTATTAACCTTGCTAGATTACTTACTTCTTGTTCCAAGTTTTGAATAGAAGCTTGTTGATTTCTAAATGCTTGAACATTTTGTTCATTAGTTTGTTTCTAAGATGTGAAAAACTACGTTTAAGTTTCAACTAGCTTCGTCATCATATCTTCTAAATTCGGCTTTTTATCATCGGGTTGTGGTGGTTTGTTTTGAAAATTAGGTCTTTGCTGATTGTAAGTATTATTGGATACTTGTTGATTGCTAGGACCTTGTTGGTTGTTGTATGGAATATTTCGGTTATAATTCTGGTTTTGATTGTAAATAGGTCTTGGCGGTTGATAATTATTCTGATAATTATTTCCAGGCCTTTGGTTTATGTATGAAATATTCTCTCTTTGTTCCATTGTTAATTCAATACTGAGACAATCTTTTGTCAAATTTGGTCCTCCACACTGCTCACAACTAATTCGTATTGAGTGAATATCTTTAGTCATCTTTTTCATTCGTCTCTCGACAGCATCTATCTTTGCGGAAATGGAATCTAAGTCATGGCTAGAATCGGCTCTAGCTGCTTTAGATGATCTAACGATATCTTTTTCTTGGTGCCACTCATGTGAGTGGGAAGCAGTGTTATCAATAATTTTATAAGCATCAGTTTCGGTTTTCTTCATAATAGAACCACCAGCTGCTATATCGATGTCTTTTCTTGTAGTGATGTCGCATCCTTGGTAGAATATTTGTACTATTTGGCAGGTGTCTAAACCATGTTGCGGACATCCTCTTAATAACTTACCAAATCTTGTCCACGCCTCATATAGAGTTTCATTTGGCTTCTGTGTGAACGTAACAATTTCTCCTTGAAGTCTTACGGCTTTAGATGCCGGAAAGAATTGTTTAAGAAATTTTTCAACTAAAACGTCCCATGTATCAATCGCCCCTTCAGGTAACGATTCCAACCAATCTTTGGCTTCTCCCTTTAAAGTCCAGAGAAATAACATGAGATATATCTGTTCATCCTCCACTTCTCGGATTTTAAATAGTGTGCAGATCCTATTAAAGGTACGTAGATGTTCATTTGGATCTTCCTTCTGTGTACCACTAAATTGGCATTGATTAGTCACCATGTGTAGAATTTGTCCTTTGATTTCATAATCTGGTGCATTAATGTCTGGATGAGGAATTGCGTGACCTTGGCCAGTGCGTTTAGCTCTCATTTGGTCTTCCATACTTAAAGGTTCCAGATTCTCCATAATTGAATTTGTTGAATCCGAATCACTAGAGGATTCTGATTTAATGGTTCGTTCCTCAACAATCTCTGTTTGAATGATTGGTGGTTCCGGATGAAAATTTAATGGTTCAGGATCTATGAATCGTCCCTGAATATTCTCCGGATTCTCAATTGTGAGGTCGGGTTCAAAAAATGGATTATCGGAAATTTGAACTGGAGTACTTGGTCGACTGGATGACGATTCTAAAGGAAAATCAACGGCGGTAATATTTGCTAAATGTCTTGATCTAGTTACAGGTGGTGAACGTACAAAAGGTGATGAACGTCTTGCTCGGTGCATTCACTGAATATCCTATTAGTTTTTAAAAGGAAAGAAAAATTATATAAGTTATCCAATTAATAGACTTTTCTGATTTTGCCTACATTTCGAATAGCCAAAAGATGCAGCAGAGGGGCAGGATTCATTTGGTCTCAATATAATTGAGGACTGTTTGGCTCCAATAACCCGGTCCACGTACAAATCCAACTATTACTACGAACCAGAAAATTTTGATGTCTATCAATTTAACCACTTAAAATAAATTTTCGTAATTTTAAGAAATTTAGATAAGAAGTAGAAAAAATTCTAAGTCCTAAAAACTAGAATGACGAGAAATAAGAAAGAAAAAGAGCGCGTCGGAAAAAGGTCGAAAAAGAAAAGATCGAAAAAATAAAAGGCGTCGAAAAATAAGAAATAAAAAAAATGACTTATAGAACTTAAAAACACTCGACTAACCCAACCTTATTACTATCACTAACTTAAAATTATAATCGCAAATTGAGATTACTAATTGGAATGATAATTGATACATAGGTAAAAGTCGTCTAAAAATATTAAAGCTTACAGGAAAAACTAAATCCCAAATGGAAATAACTTAAAAAGAAACTAAAACTTAAAAAGGCGTTGCAAAATTCTAAAGCACTTAAATCTTAGTCTAAAGAAAAAGCACTTAAGGAATTCTACGGCAAAGCCTAAAAATCTAGAAGTAAAAATAACTATGGCAAAAACTAAGTTTAAAACTAAATATGAGCTAAAAATACAAATATTACGCTGAAACGATTAAAAAGGGACAAAAATATAAAAATATACAAAAAGTTGTAAAAAGTACAAATTTTATAAAAATATTATTTTTATATTAATTATTTATTAAAACTATTAATTTTACAATTTAATTAAACTAATTTAACTAAAATATAAATTAAATAAAAAGTAAAACTAATTATAATAATAATAAGTAATTAGGGTTAATAATAATAATAATTAATAATTACTACGTATTTAATGCCAATTAGGGTTTCAGTCACGGGTGTCAGGGCTGCTCCGCGAGTTGCGGTGCCTGAAGCAGCAAACTCCGCGAGTCGCGGGGTTCCAATTTTCAACTCATGTACAGTTTAAAATTCGACGCGTTTTTTT
Organism: Rutidosis leptorrhynchoides; assembly: GCF_046630445.1. Lineage (NCBI taxonomy): Eukaryota > Viridiplantae > Streptophyta > Magnoliopsida > Asterales > Asteraceae > Rutidosis > Rutidosis leptorrhynchoides. The sequence goes on along the minus strand of NC_092333.1, from coordinate 129,737,012 downwards.
TTTTATATTTTTTTCTGTTTTCTGTTTTAAAATCTAAAATATTTATATAATAAAAACTTATATTTAAAAATTAAAATAAAAATAGAACTACTTTATAATTTTAAAAATATCTTTAAAATAGATTTATATATATTAATTTTTTTTTAAATAAAAATATTTAAATAAAACTTATATTTTTATAAAATAAAAATAAAGAAACTTTATAAAACTTAAATATTTGACAAAATCTTAAAAAAATATATATAAATTTTTGTTTTCTTTTTATATTTTCGAATAATAAAAAACGTATTTTTACAAAAGTGAATTTTAATAAAAGTAAACTAAAAATAAAAATCTTTTTTTTATTATATTTAGCGTTGCGCTTTCGGCGTTTAAGATTCCCCGGCAGCGGCGCCAAAAATACTTGATAGTTAAAGCAAAGGGGTATAAAATACTATTAAATTTTAGAAGGAAATACTATTAAATAGGATACAATTTTACACAATATATTTATTTATTTATAGAATGGATATACTTAAACCTTGCTACAACACTTATAGGCAGTGTACCTAATCGTACGGTAGTGTAGTTTTTAGTAAGTCCGGTTCGTTCCACAGGGAAAATCTTTAAACAAAGCCTAACGCTATATTAGTTTACTTTTATAAAAATACAAAAATATATATAAGTAATATTATTATTACAAGGGGGTTTTTACCGTTTAATGACCGGTTTGTCAATTTTAAAACTTTAGTCGCAGTTAAAACCAAATGTAAAATATTAAATAAAAGACTTAATTTAAAGCGTAAAGTAAATAACGATAATGAAATTACGAATAATAAAAGTGCGATAAAATAAACTTGCGATAATTAAAAAGTACGATAATTAAAAATGCAATTAAATACAATAACAATAAATAAAAGTGCTATAATTAGAAGTGCAATTAAATATAAAATAAAGGAAATTAAATATGAAATAAAAGAATTATGCTTATTTAAACTTCCGTAATCATGATGTTTGACGTGTTGATTTTAGTTTTATGCCCATGGGTTAATTGTCCTTTGTCCTGGATTATTTAATATGTCCATACGGATTTGTCCATAATAGTCCATCAGTCATAAATATAAAGAGCGAAAGCCTTCGTCAAATTATTCTTATTCCCGAAGTCAAATATTCCAACTAATTGGGGATTCGAATTGTAACAAGGTTTTAATACTTTGTTTAATGAATACACCAGGTTATCGACTGCGTGTAAACCAAGGTTTTACTACTTTGTTAACAATTACACCAATTACCCTTGAATGTAATTCACCCCTGTTTCAACAAGTCTATTAACTATTAATCCAGTTCCGTGTCCGGTAAAATGAATAATTATTGGTATTTATAGATATCCCGCCCACCGTACCCAGTCAAGCGTATATGGTTATATATAAATACGTCGAATTATAAGTTTGTATATTAAATTAACAAGGTATTGTTTAGTTAATATAAAACCCATTAATAACCCATAGTCTAATTTCCACAAGTGTCGTTCTTTTATCCAAACCCCAATTATGGTACAAGGCCCAATTACCCAATTTTAGTAATTAGCCCAACATCATGATTACTTCGGATTTAAATAAGCATAATAATAACTTAGCTACGAGACATTAATGTAAAAAGGTTGAACATAACTTACAATGATTAAAAATAGCGTAGCGTTACACGGACAGAATTTCGACTTACACCCTTACAACATTCGCTAACATACCCTCATTATTAGAATTATAATTAAAATTAAAATTAAAATATAAATATAAATATATTTACGTATACATATATAGAGAGAGATTGAATTTTTGATGATTTTTGCGATCAAACTGTGTTTGCTTTTATAGGGAATTGAGTTCAGGGGGTCTCCGCGACTCGCGGCATTTTTTGCCTTCAAACTCCGCGAGTCGCGGAGTTTGAAATTCCAGCTCATTCATCCTTGGATCTTTGTTTGCCGACGATTTATTTTATTAATATAATATATATATAATTTTTAAGAATTATTTATATATTATATTATATTCATTTGCATAGTTGACTTGTAATTTTTAGTCTGTTGCGTCGAGCGTTGAGAGTTGACTCTGGTCCCGGTTCCGGATTTTTGAACGTCCTTGCGTACAATTTAATATATTGTACTTTGCGTTTTGAATCTTGTACTCTTGTAATTTCGAGACGTTTCTTATCAATAATTGGAACCTCTTTGATTGTATTTTGTACTTTTGAGCTTTTTTGGTCGTTTGCGTCTTCAATTCGTCGAATCTGTCTTTTGTCTTCACCTTTTAATATTTAAACGAATATCACTTGTAAATAGAACAATTGCAACTAAAAGCTTGTCTTTCTTGGGGAATAATGCTATGAAATATATGTTAGTTTTTAGCATTATCACTAATATTAAAAACTAATTAAATAATTAAACCCTAATTAGGGTTGATTATTAATAATAATTAATAATACTCCGTAATTAATAATACTCCGCGAGTGCGGATTTTTTCTGCCCAGGAGCTTCGCGAGTGCGGAGTATGCAGGTTCAGAAGAGATACAGGCCAGAAATCGCAGGTTCAGTTTTAATATTTTTTTTTAATTTTTACTTTATAATTTTACGAAATTTAAAATAAGTAATTTAAATACACTTATATTTTTAAGATCTAAAAAAAATACTTTTATACTTTATAAAATATATATTTTTGTTTTACTATTTTAAAATTATTATTTTTTAAATATTTATATAAAACATATAAATAAGAAAAATTTACTTAAAAAGGGGGTTTTACTGTTTAATGACCGGTTTGTCGATTTTAAAAACTTAAGTCTCAATTAAAACCTAATGTAAAATATTAAAAATAAATATAACTAAATTTAAATCGTAAAGTAAATGACGATAAATAAAATTGCGATAAATAAAAGTGCGATAAATAAAATGACAGTAAATAAAATTGTGATAATTAAAAAGTACGATAATTAAAAGTGCGATAAGATGTAAAATAAAGGAATTATGCTTATTTAAACTTCCGTAATCATGATTTTTGACGTGTTGATTTTAATTTATTACCATGGGTTAATTGTCCTTTGTCCTGGATTATTTGATATGTCCATCTGGTTTTTGTCCATAACAGTCCATCAGTCATAAATATAAAGTGCGAGAGTCCTCGTCAAATTATCCTTATATCCGAAGTCAAATATTTCAACTAAATGGGGATTTAAACTGTAACAAGGTCTTAATACTTTGTTAAAAATTACGCCAAGTGTCTTTGTACATAATTCACCCATGTTTTAATGAGTCCATTGACTATTAATCCATTCCCGTGTCCGGTTAAATGAACGATTATTAGTATTTATAAATATCCCGCCCATCGTGTCCGATCGAGTGTATATGGTTATTTATAGATACGTTAAATTGTAAATCTCTATATTAAATTAACGAACTATCATTCAGTTAAACAAATATAAAGCCCATTAATAGTCCATAGTCCAATTTCCACAAGTGTCGGTCTTTTGTCCAAACCCCAATTATGGTACAAAGCCCAATAACCCCGTCTTTAATATTTAGTCCAACATCATGATTACTTCGATTTAAATAAGCATAATAATCACTTAGCTATGAGACATTAATTTAAAAAGGTTAAACATTACTTACAATGATTAATAATAGCGTAGCGTTACACGGACAAAATTTCGAATTACACACTTACAACATTCGCCACTATAACCTTATTATTATTAAACTTAAATTAAAATTAAAATTAAAATATAAATATATCGTAGATAGATAGATAGAAGAAGGTGTAATGAATCGATCAGAATGCGCGGCCTTTTATAGGCCCATGTTTCACTGTTGAGCTCCGCGAGTGCGGAGGTTTTCTTCTTCAAACTCTGTGAGTGCGGAGGTCTGAAATCTAGCTCATAGATTAAATCCAAAAAGTGAGTTGCGTATAATTATAATATATAATAATATATATAATTAATTATATATTATATTATATTCTTGTGCATAGTTGACTTGTAATTTTTGGTCCATTGCGTCGCGCGCTGAAAGTTGTTTCATGTCTCGGTTTCGGATTTTCGAACGCCTTTTCGTACGATTTAATATCTTGTACTTTGTGTTTCACGGCTTATACTCTTGTAATTTTTTGGACGTTTCTCATCAATAATTTGAACCACTTGGATTGTACTTTGTACTTTTTAGCTTTTTGGTCATTTGCGTCTTCAATTCGTCGAATCTGTCTTTTGTCTTCACCTTTTATTATTTAAACGAATATTACTTGTAAATAGAACAATTACAACTAAAAGCTTGTCTTTCTGAGGGATAATGCTATGAAATATATGTTCGTTTTTAGCATTATCACTCGTTTACTTGCTACTGCTTACTACTACTGCTTACTACTGCTTATCTTTACAGCTATGTGAACTTGCTGTATGCTGCTACTTTCTCGCTACTGCATGCTACTATCTGTCTTTGATTGCATGTTACTTTTGTTTAATACTGTTACGATTGCCATGCTATATAGTACTAGGATGTTGTAGTGCCTAATTACGTGCTTGCTATATGTCTTACTGACATGGAAAAAGTTATTTTTCCTTGTTCATATGTCAGACATGCCACCCATGACCTTTGAATTTGAGAGTGACTCAGATACATCTGCTACCTCGCCTACTATTGTTGCTGACTCACCAGTATCCTTCGGCGACTCTAGCGATTCATCTTCCGGAGATAGTGGACACGCGCTTGACCTGATGGATGCTTCAGATGGAGACGAGGATCCTGAGGAGATTCCAGCATCACCCAGCCCTAGACTCCCTCGGCCACAGCACCATTCCGATGGTACTGTGATCCCTGGGGGAAACGGAGACGGTCCCTTTCGTAACGAGCATAGACATTGGGCTAGATGCACCGCTGACGGACGTGTCATACCAATTACACCTGGCAGATATCGACTTATGACCAGCCTCCAGATGCTTTCTCCCGCCCGTGACGTACCCGCACTACCTTTCGACGATTCAGACGGATCATCATCCGATGACACCAGTGAGGAGGATTTCGAGGAGGATTCTGAGGAGGACTTCGAGGAGGAGCCCGTGCAGCCACCCTCTACCCCACCAAAGAAGCGGTACCGCTTCGATGGTACTGTTATTTTAGGGGTTAATGGAGGAAAGAGGTTCGTGAACGTGCATGGACAGTTAGTTAGGGTCACCGCCCGTAAAAGGGTTGTACCGTATCCTGCCGATCCATTTGTGCGTAAGGTCGCCCGCTCAATGCCGTTTACTTCTAGTACTACAACCGCATTATCTGGACCATATGCACCATAGGCACCATCTGCACCATCTGCACCACCTGCCCCACCAGCATCTCCTATCGTCGAGGAATTGACGAGGGAAGTGAATGCCCTCCGTGCTCGGGTAACTGACCTCGAGGACCAGATGTCCCACCTGATGGACATCATTTACCCACCGTCACCCTAGGACTATTGTAATAGATTTCTTTATGTATTCCGTTTGTAGTTTCCTGTTTTTCATTTATGTATTGTATGAACCTTATGCTATTGTATGCAATTTTCTTATTATGAATGGAACTATTGTTGTTGATCTATTGTACGGCATTTTATTACATATTGGCTTTTGTGCTACCCACTGCTTGTTGCCATGCTTAGTTATCGTGTACTGTGTTGCTTCCATGTTGTTTACCGTATGCCGTGACATTGTTGGTTAATGGATTTTGACTTAAGTCAAAATTTTTGTTTGGAAGATCGATGGCTAACGGAAGAGGTCCAAAAGAAATCCCCACCGCAGCACAGTGTGAGGAGATGATATGAAAGGACCCGTCCTAATCCATCTGGATAAAGTCCACATCGATTACAAACGATTTCCAATAGTTGGTTACATCGCTAGGTACTTGACCTCTATATGATACATTTTACAAACATTACATTCGTTCAGAAAAGACAAACTTCCTTACATCGAAAATTGACGATATGCATACCATTTCATAGTATATCAAATTATAATTATCTTAATAATAATCTTGATGAACTCGACGACTCGTATGTAACGTCTTTTGAAATATGTAATGAATGACTCCAAGTAATATCTTTAAAGTTAGCAAATGCACAGCGGAAGATTTCTTTCATACCTGAGGATAAACATGCTTTAAAGTGTCAACCAAAAGGTTGGTGAGTTCATTAGTTTAACATAAATAATCATTTCCATCATTTTAATAGACCACAAGATTTCATATTTCTATTTCTCATAAACATACGTCCCGTGCATAGAGACAAAATATCATTCATATGGATTTAACACCTGGTAATCGACATTCACAATATGTATATAAGAATATCCCCATCATTCCGGGATCCTCCTTCGAACATGATATAAATTTCGAAGTACTAAAGCATCCAGTACTTTGGATGGGGCTTGTTGGGCCCGATAGATCTATCTTTAGGATTCGCGTCAATTAGGGTGTCTGTTCCCTAATTCTTAGATTACCAGACTTAATAAAAAGGAGCATATTCGATTTCGATCATTCAACCATATAATGTAGTTTCGATTACTTGTGTCTATTTCGTAAAACATTTATAAAAGCGCATGCATTCTCAGTCCCAAAAATATATATTGTAAAAGCATTAAAAAGGGAATAATGAAAACTCACGCATATAAATATTGTAAAACAGTTAATAAAGCATTTGCATGTATTCTTAGCCCAAAAATGTAAAGAGTGAAAAGGGCAAATGAAACTCACGCATATAAATATTGTAAAACAGTTCATAAAGCATTTGCATGTATTCTCAGCCCAAAAACATAAAGAGTAAAAAGGGAGTAAATGAAACTCACCTAATGTATTTTGTAATAAAAATACATATGACAACATTAGATAAACTAAGCAATGCAGGGTTGGCCTCGAATTCACGAACCTATATCATTTGTATGTATATTAATACATAAAATCGTAATCGAATAAATTTATATGTTATTATTAGTGATGTAATTGTTATATCTAATAATTTATAAGTTTTATTATTTAATTATATATTTTCATTTTATATATAGAATTATTAATATAGTTAAGTTATGTGTATTGAATATATTTTTATATAAATAGTCTTTATTTTTGTATTGATAACCTTATCAACATTATTAAAACTTTAATAATAATGATATAGAAAATACTGATAATAATAATAATAATGTACAAAAATGATAGTAATGATAGTTTTTATAGAATTTCAATAATTATATGTTAATACTAATATTTAATGTCAAATGTTAATTCCATACTACAATAATAGTACTTAATAATAATAATGAAAATATTAATAATAATAATAATAATAATCATAATCATATTAATTCATATTTTAATACTAGTAGTAATAATGATAACGCTAATATTTAATGATAATAATAATAGATTGTAGTATCATAGTTATAACAATACCTAATTAAACAATAATAAGAATATTATTCATTTTTGTAATTGTCATCATAATATTAATAATGATATCTAAAATGATAATAATAATCATAATATAACAATGATAATAATAATAATAATAGAAATGGCTACCTTTAAACAAGTTTAAAAAAACTGTCGTTGCTCAACCTCGAACCCGAGACCCCTTGCTAACCAACACACATAACACCCATGACCATCAAACCAATTAATCTTTTCTGTTTTAATCTTCCCTTTAAATTATATAACCCGTCATTATTTCAGTTTCTTTTCTCTCCCTCACCTTAAAACTGGCTCGATCAAAAAAAATCCCAAAAAAAATCAACAAACGAAATTTCAAACAAGATTTAAGAGATTTGTATTTAATTAAACTGACCTATGCTTGGAAGATTAATTCAATAGACATAATATAAATAAAAAATAAAAAAAATAATAGATATGCTTCGCCGCTGTTGTAAAACCAAAAAAAATAATATTGATTATGAATTTTAGAATGTTTCAGGAGATGATTATAACATGAAGTAGGTTTGAAATCTTGTTTATAAACTTTTGAAATCGTTAATTGAACGTAAATCATAACATAGATTTTGAATTTGTTCAGGAACAGATTCTTTGACTTTTTCAATTCAAACTTTGACTCGTAAATTCGGGCTTGATACTAAAAATTTGCAATTGAAACTTTGAAGAAAGTTTAAGTGATAGATTTTTTTAACAATTCTACACTTTTAGATTTTTAAAAAACGATTAAAATTTAATTTTTGATGTTCTTGTGCAAATACAGAGAGAATGGTTTTTACCTTCATTATTTTTGTTTTAATTCGCCAAATTAAAAGGAAAACCATTGTAAGTGATAATATGATAAAGGGAGAAACCGAATGGTTCTTTTAAAAACTTGAGTGAATTTGAGTTGTATAAAAATTTTAGGTGTATCATTAATCAAACACAGACAGGGAGTAAATAAAAAAATATAAAAGGGTATCATGATAATTTACAAAGTTTGGATCCTATCTGATTTAATAATTGATTCGTACCAAAGTAGAGACATAAACAAAAATATCAAACAGTCGATTGTGATGCATAACCACTTTGTATGCTGTATATAATTTTATTTATAATTAATATTAATATTATTAATTATTACATATAAATATATTAATATAAACAAAATACAGATAATTATAATAATAGGATAATAATAAAAATATTATTAATCAAAATAAATCCAATAATACAAATAATGATAATAATATTAATTATACTAATATTAATAATTATAATTATAATATTAATAATAATGATACAAATATTAAAATAAATCATGGTAAGTATGATAATAAAATGATAATGAAAATTTTAATATTAATACCACAACTATATTTTAAATTGTATTATATATTATTAATTATGTAATCTAATCTTACATAATATGATAACTTGGATATTTACTATTTATAAATCTTATATATATCACAATATACATATAATAATAATAAATCATAGAAATCATATATATTTATATATAGCTTCATTTTAAATTTACACCTAATTATTTTTGTATTCTATTTTTCATATTTAATTCTAATACTTAAATTATATTTTATAATTTCAATTTAATATATATATATATATACATACATTTATAGATACATATTTAATTACAAACAGTTGTTCGTGAATCGTCGGAAATAGTAAAAGGGTAATGAATATATGAACACGGTTCAAAAGTTTTTGAGACTTCAACATTACAGACTTTGCTTATTGTGTCAAAACCATATAAAGATTAAGTTTAAATTTGGTCGAAAATCTCCGGGTCGTCACATGATAGCCGCTCGAGTAGCCGCAGCTATGGCGAATGCCAACCCCCAAGCTCTACCGGCTAACCCGAACTTCCAGAATGAGTGTACTTTCAAGGAATTCCAGAGCTGCAAGCCCCACAATTTCAGTGGAATAGAAGGACCAATTGGGCTGACGAGATGGTTTGAGAATTTGGAATCTGTGTTCCGTGTGAGTAACTGCTCCGAATGGAAGCTTTGACTTGGTGGAATACGCTCTCCCAGGCTCGGAGAATTGACGAAGCTTATGCTACACCATGGGAGGAGTTTAAGAGGGCTATGATCGAGGAGTACTACCCCAGAACCAAAATTCACAAAATGGAAGCGGAATTTTGGGAACTGAAAGTTGTAGAAACTGACCTTGATGGCTATAATCGAAGGTACTTGGAGTTAGCTTTGATGTGCCCCACAATGGTTACTCCGGAGTACAAATGGATGGAGAGGTATCTGTAGGGACTCCCCAAGGACATTCAAGGAAATGTCACTTCATCAAAACCAGCGAATGTCCCAGAAGCTATGCGTATGGCACACACCCTGATGAATCAAATTACCCGCCAAGAGCCAGAGAAGGCGAAATCAGAATCGGGAGCTAGTAATGGGAAACGTAAGTGGGACGAAAGTAAGGGAAAAAGTTTTGACCAGAACCCGACTAAGAGGTATGAGACTGGAGGAATCCTAACCCGAACCCTAGCTCTAACCCTAACTACAAAGGTAGTCTTCCCCAGTGTAAGAGATGCTACAAGCATCACACTGGATACTGCAACGTAGTGTATGAGAAGTGTAAAAGGACTGAACACATCGGCAGAGATTGTAAGATCACCGCCCTAGCTGTGAGGACAAACCCAAGTGGACCAAGGAAGTGTTTTGAGTGCGGTCAGCAGGGCCACTTCAAGAATGAATGTCCTAACAAGAAGAAGGATGGCAGGCCAGTACGTGGAAGAGTCTTCAACATGAATGCCAGAGATGCCCGTGAAGATCCTGACTTGGTTACAGGTACATTCACTATCAATAACCTATTAGCTTTTGTCCTATTTTTGACCGGTGCCGATAGGAGTTATTGTAACGACCCGCACTTTTTCGATCATACTATACTTATAAGATTAATATTTACATAAATTAAACCTTGCCAACATGATAAGCAATCCAAATTGTCGAGACTTATATTTCCGAAAAGAGTTTTACACAACGTTTGACCGTCTAGTTTGACCGATGATATCACGAACTATACAATATATGATAATTATACGTTTGTGTATATAAATGTATATATACATATTTAACATGATTAATAAATGTTTTAATATCTCATTTTGTATTAATAACAACAAGTTATATGTGTATTTTGAAACTACTAACTTAAGTTTTCAAAACGATAACTATACGTAACGTTATTTGACATAAATACTTAAGACATATAATGTTTATACATATATTGTATAAGTAATGTATTTAATCACTTTTAAAGACTTAAATACATAAAACCATATAAGTGTATTCACAAAAGATAGCTATATTTGAATCCTCATTTCATTTTTCACAAAATTTCTATACGTATACCTAGAGTATTTGTACTCGTATCATACCAAGCTCCTATACGTATTTACTAATAGTAAATACACATCAAAATCACCACCTAACCAGCCATTATTCATGCCATGAGGGCTAGGTAATTGAACTTGGATGCAAATAAGACTAGATACATAAAATGATAGCTTGAATTTTTGTCTCCATGCCCCCCATTCACGTTTTTTTTAGCTATATATGTATCATCATTTTCTTTCATTTAAACTCCAAATTTCTTAAGATAAACACACACTCTCTCTTCACTCTTAACCTCCATAAACATTCAGCAAGAAACCTTGAAGATCTAGCTTCAAAAACCATACTAAAACACCATAAGAAAACCATACAAAAACACTTCAAGAAAACCCTCCAAGAACACCAACTTACTTCCAATCTTTCATACACTTCTATCACCCTTTTGATTCTAGCTTCTTACTCCTCTTTTACAGCAAACTTATCCAAGGAACTTGAGGTAGAATATATGTTCATAACCTTATTCGATTCATATATATATAGCTATCTTATTTTGTGGTACAAAAGTTTAACAACAAGAACATAGTTTGAATGTTTTCAAACTTGTTTGCAAACTAAATAGATCCTTCTAACTTAACTTTTAAAATACTTCAAGACATGTAACATAACTTATTTATATGTTAATTTAACAAGGTAAAACTTGGTTTTTCAAAGTATAAGTATTTTTGGAAAAATGGTCATTAAATGATTTTGTTGTAACAAAATGTTTAACTTCATATGTTTCACTAAACTTTCACTTATGCCGTATGATTTTGAATACAAACCAAGGTATTTACAGTTCATAGTCTTAAAGAAGAACTCGATCCAAGAAGATGGCAATTTGAATCAACGAAAACGGACTTGTAACGAAGAAACTATGACCGAAACAAAATTGGCTATCCTAGACATTTTCAACTTCGGGATTCATTGGAAAAATTTACATAAAATCACATACTTCTAAGATAACATGATATTTTATATATATGTACTCATAATTCAATTTCATATGGTTCAGGATCACCCGTAAACAACACGAGAAGATTAATCATAAGATCCCATGATTGTACGCAACACGTCATTTGACAACACCGGTACTTTATGTACGCAACACGTCATTTGACAACACCGGTACCATGGGTCAAGATTAATCTCGACCAATACATATACGATGGGGTTTTATTTATTTCGTTGGGGGTTTTGTTTATTGCGGGTATATTAAACATCTAAAAATGAACCATTAAAATTGAATTACTAACATCGAAATGCTAACTACGGACTAAGGAAATATTCAAAATATTAAAAGTATAACAAGTATATATATATATAACATTTGTTTTAAAATGAAAACATATTGATATATTATATATGGATAGGTTCGTGATATCAACCGGAAGACCGAGTCAAAATATATATATCATCAAGACAAGAGTGAGTATATAGTCCCACTTTTAAACTCTAAATATTTCGGGATGAGAATACATGTATTTTATGTTTTACGATATGGACACAAGTAACTGAAAAATATGTTCTACGTTGAGTTGTACCACTGGCATACTTCCCTGTAGCTTGGTAACTAATATTTACAGCGGTATTGTAAACGCGAATCCTGTTGATAGATCTATCGGGCCTGACAACCCCAACCGGACTGGACGACCAGTATTCAACGGTTGCACAGTACTTCGTTTTGTGACTACACTTGGTACGGTGTAGTAAGATTTCATATTAAAGGGAATATGCGACGTGAAAATGTTAAGTATGGTTACCAAGTGCTCAACCACTTAGAATACTTTTATTAAACTGTTTATATACGAAATCTTGTGGTCTATATATATATTGCTGCCGGCATTAAACCTATATCTCACCAACTTTATGTTGACCTTTTAAAACATGTCTATTCTCAGGTGATTTCTAAAGCTTCCGCTGCATTATGTTGGATCTAACCAGGATCTTGCGTACGCATGTTTGTGTCAAAAATAAAACTGCATATCCGAGATGTTGTATTGTAAAATATGCTAGAAACCGTGTTGTTGTCATCATTTGTAAAGTTTGTAAGTCGAAGATTATCGCTAAACGTTAATCTTCTTTTTATTGTCTTAAGCTTGTAACAAAAATAATGGTTATGGTTTGTAATGTATAATATATGCAGTTTTCTTTCAAAAATGTCTCATATAGAGGTCAATACCTCGCAATGAAATCATACGTTATCTAACGCGTTCTTATGGTTAAGGACGGGTTATGACATGTGGTATCAGAGCGTTGGTCTTAGCGAACCAGGTTTGCATTAGTGTGTCTAACCGAGAAGTCGTTAGGATACATTAGTAAAGTCTGGACTTTGACCGGGTCTGATTTTAAAAAAAAAAAAAACCATTGCTTATCACTGTTGGTTAAAATTTATGTGTAAATATTATGTAAGTACTAATGGGTTAGTTGTTGTGTGATAGATGTCGGGCTCGAAACTTATTATCACATTCAGCGACTCCGAATCAGAACCTTCAGATTGTGTTTCAGTCATTAACATATCCGATGACGAAAGTGGTATTTTTGGGGAAGACTCACAATTTCCGGATGAACCAACTATAGAAATACCGGAAAGTGAACCCGAGGAGGAAAGTGAACCCGAGGAGGAAAGTGAACCCGAGGAGGAAAGTGAACCCGAGGAAGAAATACAGGAAATTACAAAAGACGAGTTCGAACTAGGAAAGAAACGAAAGGCTAATGAATTAGAAAATTCAAATCCCGAGTTTAGTGAGGATGATGTGGCACCAACTCCACTAGACACTACCACCCCTATTCCCGCTATTCCTATTCGTTCTATCCCGGCATCCAGTTCTTCAGTCCCACAGCCAAAATATAGGCAGACAGCTAGGATAAGCGTTAAGCGATTCTTTGAACCTAAACGTCCTAGAAAATAGACCAAACGATGCGCTGCTGTATTAAACCATGGGATCATATAATGTTTTGTATAATATTATTAGTGTGGTTTGCTTAATGTTCGATGTAAGATAAGCATATGTAAAATAGTGAAGTGTGAAATGCAATAATTTTCCATGGTTAAGTATTATTTAGATGGTAGTAATTGATTCTGTACTAAGCTATTAAGTATGGACATTAACGGGTAGGTACTACCCTAGATATAATTATAAAACGCTAATAAGAAGAAAAGGCTTTTATAATAATACCTGGTTCATATTATTAATAAGCTATAATGTACTGTAAATATACACTACATCTATAATATTCCATGTGAATAATTATTTTCTTTTCATTCTTATAGAAGAATATGGCGCGATTGAACCGAATGACGGAACAAGAAATCCAGGAACTCATCAATCAGCGAGTGAACGACAGAATGTTATGGGTCGAGGCTGCAAGAGGTGCTGCAGTTAACCCAAATCCTCGTGTGGGGTGCACTTACAAAACTTTTCAAGCTTGCAAGCCCTCATCATTCAGTGGAACAGAAGGACCGATCGGTTTAACCCGATGGATAGAAAAGATGGAGACGGTGTTCAAAATCAGTGGTTGTGATGAAAAAGACATGACCAAGTTTGCATCGTGCACTTTACAAGATAGTGCACTCACATGGTGGAAGAATTATGTGAAGGCGGTAGGAGGAGATGTAGCTTATGATACTCCATGGGAAGAATTCAAAGCGATGATAATCACCGAGTATTGTCCAAGGAATGAGGTTATTAAGTTAGAAGATGAGTTACGAAGTTTGAAGGTGGTTGGTACTGAAATCACCAACTACAATCAGCGATTCATGGAATTGGTTTTACTATGTCCTGAATTGGTTCCAACCGAAGCACGGAAGATTGAAATGTACAAAGGTGGTTTGCCCAAGAAGGTCAAGGCAAACGTTACGGCGTCGAAACCTAAGACAATTCATGAAGCTATAACCATGGCGAACGAGTTAATGGATCAGGTCATTCTGGATAAGAAAGCATTCACTACTGAGGTGAAGGTATCGAGTAACAAAAGGAAGTGGAACGGAAATTATGATCGAGGTTACCAACAGCAATCTTTTAAGAAACCAGAAACCCCGAAAGGTGCGGGTAGCGGTTCAGGCTTTGGTTACAAAGGACAAAGTCCTTTATGCAACCGTTGTCACAAACATCACTTTGGTTACTGTAGTGTGTTGTGCACCAAATGCAATCGACAGGGACATCTTGCTGAAGATTGTAAGGCTCTCGTTACAAATGCAAATGGTAACAAGACTCCTGCCACCAACGCAAATAGAACTGCTTTGGCTAACATTACTTGTTTTGGGTGTGGAAAACAAGGTCATTATAAGAGCCAGTGCCCGAATCAGAATGGCGGACCTGCACGTGGAAGAGCGTTTGTTATTAATGCTAGAGAGGCACGAGAAGACCCGGAGCTTGTTACGGGTACGTTTACCATTAATAACTTATCAGCATCTATTTTATTTGATACTGGCGCCGATAGAAGTTACGTGTGTATAAATTTTTACACTAAATTGAATTGTTCATCAGTACCTCTAGATGCTAAGTACTTGATTGAGTTAGCTAATGGTAAACTAATTAAAGCCGATAAAATTTGTCGTGATTGTGAAATAAATCTAGCCGGAGAAACGTTTAAAATCGACTTAATACCCGTAGAATTAAGAGGTTTTGATGTAATAGTCGGCATGGACTGGATGTCCAAAATAGGAGCGGAAGTTGTTTGTGCCAAGAAGGCAATTCGTATTCCTGGTAAGGATAAAATACCGGTGATGATTTATGGAGAGAAGGGTAATTCAAAGCTAAAACTCATTAGCTGTTTGAAAGCCAAGAAGTGTTTAGAAAAGGGATGTTACGCTATTTTAGCACATGTTAATAAAGTCGAAAAGAAAGAAAAGTGCATCAATGACGTGCCTGTGGCAAGAGATTTTCCTGAAGTTTTTCCGGAAGAATTGCCGGGATTACCTCCATTTAGATCGGTGGAATTTCAAATAGATTTAGTACCAGGAGCTGCACCAGTGGCTCGTGCTCCATATAGACTTGCACCGTCCGAGTTAAAAGAACTTCAAAGTCAGTTAAAAGAATTACTGGACCGTGGATTCATACGACCGAGTACTTCACCGTGGGGAGCTCCAATTTTGTTTGTTAAGAAGAAAGATGGATCTTTTAGGATGTGTATAGACTATCGTGAATTAAATAAGTTAACTATCAAGAATCGGTATCCACTACCGAGAATTGATGACTTATTTGATCAATTGCAAGGATCATGTGTTTATTCGAAAATCGACTTAAGATCGGGCTATCATCAACTACGCGTCAAAGAAGAGGATATTCCGAAAACTGCTTTTCGGACACGTTATGGTCATTACGAATTTTTGGTTATGCCGTTTGGATTGACGAATGCGCCAGCTGTATTCATGGACCTCATGAATCGAGTTTGTAGTCCGTATTTAGATAAGTTTGTTATCGTTTTCATTGATGATATTCTTATCTATTCCAAGAGTGAGCAAGAGCATGAAGAGCATTTAAGGTTGATACTGGAGTTGTTGAGAAAAGAACAACTTTATGCTAAATTTTCTAAGTGTGCTTTCTGGTTGAAAGAAGTGCAATTTCTTGGTCACGTTGTTAATAGCGAAGGAATTCAGGTTGATCCAGCAAAAACTGAAGCTATTGAAAAATGGGAGACTCCTAAGACACCAACACAGATACGCCAATTTTTGGGTTTAGCCGGTTATTATAGAAGGTTTATTCAAGATTTTTCCCGAATAGCTAAGCCGTTGACAGCATTAACGCAAAAAGGGAAGAAATACGAATGGACCTCGGAGCAGGAGAACGCATTTCAAATACTGAAGAAGAAGTTAACTACGGCGCCTATTTTATCGTTACCAGAAGGGAACGATGATTTTGAAATATATTGTGACGCTTCGCGACAAGGTTTTGGTTGTGTTCTTATGCAACGGAAGAAAGTTATTGCATTCGCATCCCGACAATTGAAGATTCACGAGCGAAATTATACGACGCATGATCTAGAATTGGGAGCAGTCGTGTTTGCATTGAAGATGTGGAGACACTACTTGTATGGGGTTAAATTCACTGTGTTTACTGATCATAAAAGCCTTCAACATATTTTTGATCAGAAACAATTGAACATGAGGCAACGTAGGTGGGTCGAGTTAATAAACGACTATGATTGTGAAATTCGTTATCATCCCGGGAAGGCAAACGTGGTGGCTGATGCTTTAAGCAGAAAAGAACGAGAACCAATTCGAGTTCGAGCAATGAACATAAAAATTCGTATGAATCTCAACTCACAAATCAAAGAAGTTCAACGAGAAGCACTCAATGAAGAAAACATAAAGAATGAAATAATGAAAAAGTACGAGAAACAACTTGTTGTACGGGAAGATGGAATTCGGTATTTTGCAAATCGTATTTGGGTACCGAAGTTGGGTGGATTAAGAAAGTTGATATTGAACGAGGCACATAAGACAAGATACTCGATACATCCTGGAGTTGGAAAGATGTATCAAGATCTTAAGACACGTTATTGGTGGCCTAATTTAAAAACAGACGTTGCAACATATGTTGGGGAGTGTTTAACTTGTTCCAAGGTTAAAGCAGAACACCAAAAGCCGTCAGGGTTACTTCAACAACCAGAAATCCCAGAATGGAAATGGGATGGTATTACCATGGATTTCATCACGAAGTTACCAAAGACTGCCTGGGGATACGACACCATTTGGGTGATTGTTGATCGTCTCACCAAGTCTGCACATTTCTTGCCTATAAAGGAAACGGATAGAATGGAGAAACTATTACGATTGTATATAAAGGAAGTTGTTTCAAGGCATGGGATACCTATTTCCATTATATCCGATCGTGATAGTAGATTTACCTCAAAGTTTTGGCAATCACTACAGGAGGCACTAGGAACTCGTTTGGATATGAGTACCGCATATCATCCGCAGACCGACGGGCAGAGTGAAAGAACAATTCAGACTCTTGAATACATGCTCAGGGCATGTGTGATCGATTTTGGAAACGGATGGGATAAATATCTACCGTTAGCAGAATTCTCGTATAATAATAGTTATCATGCGAGCATTGGAGCTGCGCCATTCGAAGCATTGTATGGAAGGAAGTGTAGATCTCCTATCTGTTGGAATGAAGTAGGAGATCGACAATTAACTGGTCCCGAGATCATACATGAAACGACTGAGAAGATAGTGCAAATCAAGGAGAGATTAAAAACAGCCCGCAGTCGCCAAAAGAGCTACGCCGATGTCCGAAGGAAACCATTAGAGTTTCAGGTCGGGGACATGGTTATGCTAAAGGTGTCACCTTGGAAAGGTGTGATACGTTTTGGAAAAAGGGGTAAACCGAACCCAAGGTACGTAGGCCCGTTTAAGATCATCGAACGCATTGGACCGGTAGCTTATCGACTCGAGTTACCTCAACAACTCGCCGGAGTACATAATACCTTTCACGTCTCAAACCTTAAGAAGTGTCTTGCAAAGGAAGACCTCACCATTCCTCTTGAAGAAATCCATGTCGACGAGAAACTACAATTCGTCGAAGAACCAATTGAAATCATGGACCGTGAAGTTAAACAGCTCAAACAGAGCAATATACCGATTGTTAAGGTTCGTTGGAATGCTAGAAGAGGTCCCGAGTTTACTTGGGAACGAGAGGATCAGATGAAGCAAAAGTATCCACACTTGTTTCTCGATGACGCAAAATAGGTACAATTTTAAAATTTCGGGACGAAATTTATTTAACGGGGAGGTAATGTAACGACCCGCACTTTTTCGATCATACTATACTTATAAGATTAATATTTACATAAATTAAACCTTGCCAACATGATAAGCAATCCAAATTGTCGAGACTTATATTTCCGAAAAGAGTTTTACACAACGTTTGACCGTCTAGTTTGACCGATGATATCACGAACTATACAATATATGATAATTATACGTTTGTGTATATAAATGTATATATACATATTTAACATGATTAATAAATGTTTTAATATCTCATTTTGTATTAATAACAACAAGTTATATGTGTATTTTGAAACTACTAACTTAAGTTTTCAAAACGATAACTATACGTAACGTTATTTGACATAAATACTTAAGACATATAATGTTTATACATATATTGTATAAGTAATGTATTTAATCACTTTTAAAGACTTAAATACATAAAACCATATAAGTGTATTCACAAAAGATAGCTATATTTGAATCCTCATTTCATTTTTCACAAAATTTCTATACGTATACCTAGAGTATTTGTACTCGTATCATACCAAGCTCCTATACGTATTTACTAATAGTAAATACACATCAAAATCACCACCTAACCAGCCATTATTCATGCCATGAGGGCTAGGTAATTGAACTTGGATGCAAATAAGACTAGATACATAAAATGATAGCTTGAATTTTTGTCTCCATGCCCCCCATTCACGTTTTTTTTAGCTATATATGTATCATCATTTTCTTTCATTTAAACTCCAAATTTCTTAAGATAAACACACACTCTCTCTTCACTCTTAACCTCCATAAACATTCAGCAAGAAACCTTGAAGATCTAGCTTCAAAAACCATACTAAAACACCATAAGAAAACCATACAAAAACACTTCAAGAAAACCCTCCAAGAACACCAACTTACTTCCAATCTTTCATACACTTCTATCACCCTTTTGATTCTAGCTTCTTACTCCTCTTTTACAGCAAACTTATCCAAGGAACTTGAGGTAGAATCTATGTTCATAACCTTATTCGATTCATATATATATAGCTATCTTATTTTGTGGTACAAAAGTTTAACAACAAGAACATAGTTTGAATGTTTTCAAACTTGTTTGCAAACTAAATAGATCCTTCTAACTTAACTTTTAAAATACTTCAAGACATGTAACATAACTTATTTATATGTTAATTTAACAAGGTAAAACTTGGTTTTTCAAAGTATAAGTATTTTTGGAAAAATGGTCATTAAATGATTTTGTTGTAACAAAATGTTTAACTTCATATGTTTCACTAAACTTTCACTTATGCCGTATGATTTTGAATACAAACCAAGGTATTTACAGTTCATAGTCTTAAAGAAGAACTCGATCCAAGAAGATGGCAATTTGAATCAACGAAAACGGACTTGTAACGAAGAAACTATGACCGAAACAAAATTGGCTATCCTAGACATTTTCAACTTCGGGATTCATTGGAAAAATTTACATAAAATCACATACTTCTAAGATAACATGATATTTTATATATATGTACTCATAATTCAATTTCATATGGTTCAGGATCACCCGTAAACAACACGAGAAGATTAATCATAAGATCCCATGATTGTACGCAACACGTCATTTGACAACACCGGTACTTTATGTACGCAACACGTCATTTGACAACACCGGTACCATGGGTCAAGATTAATCTCGACCAATACATATACGATGGGGTTTTATTTATTTCGTTGGGGGTTTTGTTTATTGCGGGTATATTAAACATCTAAAAATGAACCATTAAAATTGAATTACTAACATCGAAATGCTAACTACGGACTAAGGAAATATTCAAAATATTAAAAGTATAACAAGTATATATATATATAACATTTGTTTTAAAATGAAAACATATTGATATATTATATATGGATAGGTTCGTGATATCAACCGGAAGACCGAGTCAAAATATATATATCATCAAGACAAGAGTGAGTATATAGTCCCACTTTTAAACTCTAAATATTTCGGGATGAGAATACATGTATTTTATGTTTTACGATATGGACACAAGTAACTGAAAAATATGTTCTACGTTGAGTTGTACCACTGGCATACTTCCCTGTAGCTTGGTAACTAATATTTACAGCGGTATTGTAAACGCGAATCCTGTTGATAGATCTATCGGGCCTGACAACCCCAACCGGACTGGACGACCAGTATTCAACGGTTGCACAGTACTTCGTTTTGTGACTACACTTGGTACGGTGTAGTAAGATTTCATATTAAAGGGAATATGCGACGTGAAAATGTTAAGTATGGTTACCAAGTGCTCAACCACTTAGAATACTTTTATTAAACTGTTTATATACGAAATCTTGTGGTCTATATATATATTGCTGCCGGCATTAAACCTATATCTCACCAACTTTATGTTGACCTTTTAAAACATGTCTATTCTCAGGTGATTTCTAAAGCTTCCGCTGCATTATGTTGGATCTAACCAGGATCTTGCGTACGCATGTTTGTGTCAAAAATAAAACTGCATATCCGAGATGTTGTATTGTAAAATATGCTAGAAACCGTGTTGTTGTCATCATTTGTAAAGTTTGTAAGTCGAAGATTATCGCTAAACGTTAATCTTCTTTTTATTGTCTTAAGCTTGTAACAAAAATAATGGTTATGGTTTGTAATGTATAATATATGCAGTTTTCTTTCAAAAATGTCTCATATAGAGGTCAATACCTCGCAATGAAATCATACGTTATCTAACGCGTTCTTATGGTTAAGGACGGGTTATGACAGTTATGTATGTAGACACTTTTTCTCTAAGATAGATTGGTCGTTAGTGCCTTTGGATGAGAGTATACTTGTCGAAGTAGTCAATGGAAAACTTGAGAATATTGACCAAATTGGCCGAGGAGGTATTATATGTCACACCCCATAAATGGAATCGGGGGTCATATGTGACTAACCAATATCATAACACAAGTGTAAAGCGAGAACGACTCTAAATGAGACGTTTTATAACAAAATTTGAATTTGCAGCGAAAACATAATAATGTTTTACATAATGAAATTCATAGATATATAACAGATGATATGTCTAATATGTGGACTACAATGCAACAGCTAACTAAGCATCATAGGGCAGCACACAAGCTAATCTTCACATGAGACAAACATGCTTAAAATGTCAACACAAAGGTTGAGTGAACATCATAGGTTTAACAATCATAATAAGTAACCACAAGATTTAGTTCAAAACATCAAAATATTCAATATGCCATGAGTTATAATATCGAACTAAACATTAACCCCTGACACTGTACGGGTGTCGGCAATCATTATTATGTACCCCCTTGATGATCACGCCAATGGGTAGAGACGTCACTCTCAATAGGCCTACTCACAATAATTAAGCTTGCAAAATTCTAATTCCAGCAATTAACGATATTATGGCGGGGATTTGCATGTAACAATAAATACATGTTTAATAAAAGTCTCACGAAGTTGCATATCAAATAGTTTAGGTACTTGTGTCTAAATTGTAAATCATTTAAAAGCAAGCATGTGTCTCACCCCAAAGTTTATAAAATAGTTAAGAAATAGTAGAAAGAGGGGCTATGAAGTTCACCTTAGTAGTAAGTAAGTTAATCCACGCAAGGAAGTATGAACGGAGAAAGTGATCGGAGATCTTGACCTAGAGATATAATCTTTGGTTAGTTAATGTCTAACAGACATAAGGTTTGTTTATTAATATAGCAACTATATCAACAGTGACGGTTCTCGAGAAAAGTTCCTATTTCTCAAACGTTTCTATTTTTGGAAACCTACTATTTATGGAAAGCTTTCACTTATAGTAAGTTTCTAGTTTTAGAAGTTCGGGTTATAATTCTTAACAAAGATGTTGTACAATCTCGCCCAAACTTCGTTGCTATTATGCAAGTCACTCGAATGATCTGTTGTTACCGGACGCCCAGGATTCTTGACCAGAATCTAAGTCATGGCATTCGAAATTCACAAGCGGTTCTCATAAGGCAACAAGGATCACTCTAGGCCACATGTAGCGGTGATGTTTGTAGTCTTTGTACGTTATCTTTAATTATAACCTTCACGTTATAGATGTACACATAACAATTTATTAATGATCTTCTTAATTTTATATATATATATATATATATATATATATATATATATATATATATATATATATATATATATATATATATATATATATATATATATATATATATATATATATAGGCGATAGTATACTTAGTGTAATTTATGGTGTTACTGTATAGTTAGGTTTACATGTTATACTAATAATAATAGTATTACTCTTTTATTAATTAGATATTATGAAATCTTATCATTATATGTGTTATATATATAAATACACCTATATGATACATATATATGTTCATAACTATGTGGTATATATATACATTATGTCTATGTGTTAAATATATCTTAAGTCAAGGGTGTTATATATATATATATATATATATATATATATATATATATATATATATATATATATATATATATATATATATATATATATACATATATTCTTTATTATTATTATACATGTATATGTTTATAGCTATATGTTATATGTATATATTATATGTAAGTGTTATATACATTAGTGTAGAGGTGGTACATATATATACATATACTTATTACTACTTATCTTCTTTGTAAATTCTTATAATATATATACATTATACATATACACACTCATATATTCATACACACGTACATATACATGCATATATACACATACATATACAGGTATGTATATACTTGCATATATACACATACATATACCTGTAATATATACATGTACATACATACGTGTGCATGCATACATGCATGTATATCATTATCTTCCCTACCTTACTAATCCATAAAATCGTATCTTTTTATCATAATCATAACCTAATATCATTCATCATCATCACATAAAATCATAAACTTTAACTTATTAAACTAGTTTTATGATGATAATTTAACAACTTTAATACAATAATTCACTTATTTAACTAATTTATTAATAAATAATCATAATCTTCAACCTATTCAATTTATTCATACTCTATATCATAATACTTTTAATCTTATTCATACATAGATATATTAACCATTATCATTATTCATGCAAGATTCATGATCATAATCTTATCATACTTTTAACAATCATATTCATTAACTTAATATTTTAATCATAACTTTTAACCTTAATCATAATCTTTTATCATAATCATGTTCATCATCTCTATAAACCTTTATCTACTTTAATTAATTTCATACAACAATCATGAGTTCATGTTCATAACTATATTCTTACTTGATTATATTACTAGTTTCATGATCAATTCATAATACTTCATATTCATAATAATTGTACGTATTAATCATAATCAAGATCAATATTAACACCCTAATACACTAAAAGTAATAGATTAAAGAAGTATGATTAAGCTAAGGTTTTAAGTATACCTTAATAGAGTAAGATCAAGAACAAGATGGCGATGGAGACCCAAACAGGAGCTGATTCACAGCAGCTAAACATGACCCAATCGAAGGATTTTTCTTGGGCTGTTTATCACGCAGAAGAAACTAATCACAGAAATCCAGGAGCACTTTGAATGCTGTTTTGATCATGTGCTGCAGCAGAAAAATAGGAGCACTTGGGCTGATTAGCAGGCAGAAACAGGTTGCAACCACAGTCGAAATATGGGCTGTTTTGGGTCTCCTGGTCACGACAGAACACAGCAGAAAACAGCAGGTTGATGGCGGTTTGCAGGTTTGTTTTGGTGGTCGAATGGGGGCTGGTGCAGTCGACAAAAAGAAGAGGGAAAGCTGCAGGATATTGTCGACTAGAAACAACAATGTGAGGGATTTTTTTTTTAGTTTAATTGTGATGTAGATTATGGAAAGATCATGAGGCTTTATATAGTTGAGCTTTTTAGAATCCTAAACACAATCTAATTACTTAAAGATCAAGGATTACTTAATGATCAAGTCTTCCCTTTTTTTTTTAAACCGACCCAAACACAATTTATATAATTAATTATATATTTTTTTTTATATTCGGCATTTATGTATTTATTTATATATTTTAATTTTTTTTATTTAAGATTACATTTATTTAAAATACATTTTATTTTTTTTGAGTCCATGTCTTTTATTAATATTTACTTTAGTTCCAATTTAGTTTAATTCATATAAAAGTTACATTTAATTTATTACATATAGTTTATATTATTAATTTTATATTAGGGTTAGGGTTTAGTATTTAATAGGTAGGGTTAGGTTTTTAATTAATATTAGGGTTTAAGTATTAATGACTTTATTTATTATCTCCGGATAACAACCCTAGTTACAACGTACAAACAACAATGAACCCTAGGGGCATTTCTGGCATTTCATAATGGAAAAATGAGGGTTGTTATATTATAAACCTAGCTGGTGTGGATTTTGAGATTGAATTGATACCCATTAAGTTGGGAAGCTTTAATGTAATAGTCGGTATGGACTGGTTGTCCAAAGTGAGAGCTGAAGTTATCTGTGGTAAGAAGATTCTTCGTATACCTCGCGAAGATGGTGAGCCACTGATTATTTACGGAGATAGATGTAGCCCGAATCTGAACCTTATTAGTTGCATTAAGTCACAAAAGATTATGAAAAAGGGGCGTTTTGCTGTTTTAGCACATGTGAAGAAACTAGAAACTGAGGAGAAAAGCGTGGATGAAGTGCGAATTGTGAACGAATTTCCCGACGTCTTTCTAGAAGATTTGCTGGAATTACCCCCGCCGAGATCAGTGGAGTTTCAGATCGATCTAGTGCCATGAGCTGCACCTGTAGCTCGCGCACCTTATCGACTTGCACCTTCCGAACTGCAAGAGTTGGAAAGTCAACTGCAGGAACTACTAGACCGTGGATTTATCCGACCGAGTTCATCGCCTTGGGACGCACCTGTTTTGTTCGTGAAGAAGAAGGAAGGATCTTTCCGCATGTGTATCGATTATCGTGAACTGAACAAGTTGACGATCAAGAATCGGTATCCCCATCCCAGAATTGACGATCTTTTCGATCAGCTGCAAGGATCTAGCATTTGCTCCAAGATTGATTTATGATCAGGTTATCACCAGTTGAGGGTGAAGGAGAGCGATGTGCTAAAGACTGCATTCCGAACTCGTTATGGTCACTATGAGTTTCTAGTAATGCCATTCGGTTTAACTAATGTACCTGCCGTGTTTATGGATCTCATGAATCGCATATGCAAGCTGTACCTAGACAAATTCGTTATCGTCTTCATAGATGATATCCTAATCTATTCCAAAAGCGAAGAAGAACATGAGCAACATCTTCGACTCATGCTTGAACTCTTGAGACAAGAGCAACTCTATGCCAAATTCTCTAAGTGTGAATTTTGGTTGAAGGAAGTCCAATTTCTTGGTCATATTGTGAGCGATCAGGGTATGAAAGTCGATCCCGCAAAGATCGAAGCCATCAGCAAGTGGGAAACCCCCACTACTCCTACCCATATACGTCAATTTTTAGGCCTTGCCGGTTACTATCGTAGATTCATTGAAGGTTTCTCTTTGATTGCGCGTCCTTTGACCGCGTTAACTCACAAGGGGAAGAAGTTTGTTTGGGGAACCAAGCAAGAGTCAGCATTCCAAACCCTGAAGCAAAAGTTAACCACCGCTCCTATTTTGTCCCTTCCCAAGGGGAATGATGACTTCGTTGTGTATTGCGATGCCTCCCGACAAGGTTTTGGGTGTGTATTGATGCAACGGAAGAAGGTTATTGCTTACGCCTCCCGACAACTGAAGATTCACGAGCGGAACTACACTACTCACGATCTTGAGCTTGGAGCCGTTGTCTTTGCGCTCAAACTGTGGAGACACTATCTGTATGGAACCAAGAGTACTATCTTCACCGATCATAAGAGCCTCCAACACATATTCAATCAGAAGCAATTGAATATGCAACAACGACGGTGGATCCAGACGTTGAACGACTACGATTGTGAACTTCGTTACCACCCTGGTAAGGCAAATGTTGTAGCCGATGCCTTAAGCTGAAAGGAAAGAATGGTACCACTTCGTGTCCGAGCCTTGAACGTCACCATTCACACGAATCTCAATAGCCAAATCCGTGTAGCCCAAGAGGAAGCTCTCAAGGAGGAGAATATTACTCAAGAGAACTTTAACATTCTCGTTTCTCGATTCGAGGTCAAGGAGACTGGACTCCGATACTTTGCCGGAAGAATCTGGGTGCCTAGATATGGGGATTTATGAAGCCTAATTCTAGATTAAGCCCACAAGTCAAGGTATTCGATTCATCCAGAAGCTGGTAAGATGTACCACGACCTCAAGGTTCAATATTGGTGGCCAAACCTCAACAAGGATGTTGCGACTTACGTCGGAAAGTGTTTAACTTGTTCTAAGATCAAAGCCGAACATCAGAGGCCATTCGAGTTACTTTAGCAACCCGAGATCCCGTAATGGAAGTGGGAAGGATTAACGATGGACGTCATCACGAAGCTACCGAAGAGGGTAGGCGGTTATGACACCATCTGGGTTATTGTTGACCGTCTTACCAAATCTGCACACTTCCTAGCCATGAAGGAAACTGATACGATGGAGAAACTTGCACAATTATACATAAAGGAAGTTGTATCTCGACACGGTGTACCTAGGGATGGCAATGGATTGGATATGGATCGGATGATGCCATATCCACATCCATATCCATTTAATTTCTGTTCATCCATATCCATATCCATATTCATTTACTTTCAGTTCATCCATCCATTTCCGATGGATTAAGAGGGTTAATGGATATCCGTTGGATATCAAATGAAATGTTAATCTAACGACGATTTTATCAATTTAATATAGATTACAACAAATGTAAATATTTAATCTTTATGTTTTTGATCTTTTACACATGCTTGGATTGTAATTTCTCGCAGATTGTGAATTTAGGTGAGCAAAATACGTTATAATATAAAGAAATATACGTCTAAACTAATCTAAATATGTAACTTTGAATATGGTTAGTAACAATATAATAATTGTGACTATCACAACTCTCATTTTCGTTAATAAATTAAGAATTTGTAGGTTATATGTATATTTATATCGATATGTAGATGTATATGCATATATTTTAGTACGTATATATGTATATATAGATGTATTTCGGGTGATAATGGATATATCAATGGATGATAAATTTTCATCCATATCCGATCGAAATATTTAGATCATCCATATCCATATCCATATCCGTTAATCATCCATTTAAATCATCCATATCCATTATAAATGGATCGGATCGGGTGGATATCCATGGATGAAACATCCATTGCCATCCCTAGGTGTACCCTTATCGATTATTTCAGACCGAGACGCCCGTTTCGCTTCTAGATTTTGGCGTTCTTTGCAAGAAGCTTTGGGAACACGTTTAGATATGAGTACTGCGTATCACCAACAAATCGAAGGACAGAGCGAATGCACGATTCAAACCCTGGAGGACATGTTGCATGCTTGTGTAATTAATTTCGAAAAGGCTTGGGAGAAGCATTTGCCGCTAGCCGAATTCTCTCACAACAATAGCTATCATGCAAGCATTAAGGCCGCACCTTTCGAAGCCTTGTATGGCCGAAGATGTCATTCTCCTATCTGTTAGGCCGAAGTAGGTGAAAAGTAAATCACCGGACCCAAACTCATCCATGAAACTACCGAGAAGATTGTCCAAATTTAAGCGAGGCTCAAGATGGCCCTCGATCGTCAAAAGAGCATGCGGATCTTAAGTGTAAAGATCGCGAATTCTAAGTAGGTGACCGAGTGATGTTGAAGGTCGCACCTTGGAAATGTGTAATCCATTTCGGAAAGCGTGGGAAGCTAAATCTGCGATATATTGGTCCTTTTGAAGTCTTAGAGCGTATTGGACCCGTTGCTTACCGTTTGGATCTTCCGACTCAGTTGAGTGCTGTTCATCCCACTTTTCACGTATCGAATCTGAAGAAATGTCTTGCTGAACCAGAACTTGTCATACCACTTGAGGAGCTTACTATTGATGACAAACTCCACTTCGTGGAAGAACCTGTTGAAATTATGGATCGTGAGGTCAAAACCTTGAAACGCAACAAGATTCAAATTGTTCGAGTTCGTTGGAATGCTAAATGGGGACCTGAGTTTACTTGGGAATGAGAGGATCAGATGATGCAGAAGTATCCTCACCTCTTCACAACTCTACCGTCTACCTCAGCTTAAAATTTCGAGACGAAATTTTCATTAACAGGTGGGTAATGTAACGACCCGACTTTTTCGACTTGCTTTTGTGTTTGTTACTTTCTGCGAAACTGCGTATTTGTGCGTACTGAGCTATATTATATTCTGGGATCTTATTTCATGATTAATTACCTTCGTTTATACCATACAACGTGCCATTAAGTACTTAGTTACTTAACTTGATCCCCAAATGCTTTTATGATCGTTAGTGTCACTTGACGTTGAAAATGAGCTATGTATTTTGATACACGTTTGACTTTGGTCATAATTGGAATATTATGACTACGTAATACTAATTGTTATTTTAACAATTTCTTGGGTTATTGGTTGCTTAATTACGCTTAGTAATTTACTTATGCTCACTAGTTAGTCTTGTTGGACTTTCTAACTTGTTGGACTCAAGTCCACCCTACTATAGCTAATGGACTATTTAATTAGCCCAATTATAATAAGTTTATGACCCATATAAATGTAAGACAAATGCCCATTTATTAGAGGGAACATACTAGCATTTTTGTTAACCATAATCACAATTGTTGCATGGGATCCCAACATAAGCACCAACTTTAGACAACCATTAACCAAAAAGCAAAAGTTGTCCCCCTTGTCCCCCCTAAACCTACGGCCAACCCA